>NC_089986.1:18476386-19115830 GCF_036417845.1 Apteryx mantelli
TGAAAAAAAATGATAGCCTAAGTATCTTCAGCTGTAATTTGTGAGTGACCACAACACAGGGACGCATAGATAAATTAAAGGCAGTATGTTATTAAGTACTGTTATATTTCTGTGCACCTCATTCTATTATGGATTTTTTTTGTTTTGTTTTAGAACACTCATAATCAGTCTAACTGGTATTCCTGCTCAGTAACAGAGATAGCTCCAATGTGCAAAGCTCTTTCTTTGTTTCCAGGGACAGGTCCTCTTTAGCCATAGTGCAGTAAGTTTTTTAAATTATGCTGCAACAAATATTCCTATTGGGAGTTCAGTTCAGCCAAGCTACTTTTGCCCATTGAGTTAACCCAGACACACTTTCAACAGAGATCACACTGTCTTCACCTGAAAAGTCTTTTAAATCCTGAAATCCAGAAACACCTGTAATTAAGTGTAATATGTCTAACCATTAACACTGCAATTATTTTAAAATGGCTACTGTACTAATTTAGCTAGCTACATGCACTTGCTAACATCTAAAAGACAGCATTTTGCCTAGCATCTTTTATACTGATCACAGTTTGAATATTGCTGTGCTAACGATCACTAATTGCAGGCAGATACACGAGAAACCATGTTTCTGGCTCCCTAGGCTCTCCTCAGCATTAGGATATCGCTAATTTATGTGCAGAACCTTGGGTCACATAATTTCATCAAAATCCACATTGCTATTTAAAAGTTTCATGATAATGAAGAATACCTTAAAAATGATCCAAGTGTAATGTTCAACGTTCATGAACAATCTGAAACAACAGCTCAGAGGAGACGCTGCTCCCTGGTTATCAAAGGCGTGTTATTTTCAAGGCCCCCAGCTCTGCTGATGAGCCCCTCACTCCAGCACAGCATTCTGTGCATGGCAGAAAAGTAGGTCTAGAGATGACTTCAGTGGCAAACTTGCCTGGCTGTCCGTCACTCCCCACCAGTAGCTGGGTAAGAAGTGATCTAGGAAGACAGAGGAAGGGGCAGAGTTTTAGCTTCAACTATCAGACACCTGGCTACTACAAATAGCTATTACCAATTTCCATTCTGGTCAAGCTCAACAGTGAACATTAAGAGCCCTAGTGGAATAAAAGGTATTGGGAAAAGATAGGAGCTGTGCCTCCAAGGGACATGTTCTTCCAAAGCTGCCTTTGGGACAGTAAGCTATACCCCAGCATTGAGGCCAAGTGACTGTAAACGCAGCCTAGCATTACTATCTTTCCAACGGTTTCACAAATGCTAGGTCCAAATTCTCTGTTATGATGAGTGGTACTTCACAAATATAGCCTGGGAAATGAGTGAGTGAGAGTAAATTACTCTGGGACATTTTTTAATTAAGCTTCACTACGCTCAGGCATGTACCATTCTTAGGTCGCCGTTTCCTTGAGTTATGCAGAACTGCATAGGAAGTTTGTGTGTGAATAGGCCAAGACTCCAGTTCTCTTGCAGGTCATAGAACAAGTTAGGTTGGAAGGGACCTCTGCAGGTCATCTATTCCAGCTCTCTGCTCAAAGCAGGAAAACTAGGTCAGGTTGTTCAGGACAATGTCAGTTCCAAGTTTTGAATATTTCCAAGGATGGAGACTCCACAAACTCTCTGAACAGCCTCTTCCAGTGTTTGACCATCCTCACAGGAAAAGGTTTTCCTACTATGTAGTCAGAATTTCCCATCTTGCACTTTGCATTTTTTGCCTCTCTTCCTATCATGGTGCCCCTCTGAGAAGAGTCTTTCTCCTTCTCTATATACTCCCATTAGGTAGCTGAAGTCTTAATCTGCACAGTCACAACCTACTAGGAAGCAAAAGAGGTATACAACATACTCTTAATCCATACCCTGATCTGATAGCTGTTCTCAAAGTAATTTCCATCCATTATGTATTCTTTATATTTTGTTTCTCAGTATGTTTACCCCTCAGGATGAACTTTTGGTGAACAACCTTAGGTTTTTTACTACCTAATTAACCACAACTGTAGTTTTTTCAAGGACAAATTTAAGCTTGGAGCTGTAGTGTTATCAGGAAGAAATATTTCTTTTATTGTCATCTGTTTATTCTAAACAGCTCAAATTTACTTTAATTAATAATAATAAATTGTATGCACATTTTGTCAATAGAGCATATTGACATAAAAATAACTAAGAAACCAAAATAAACTTTCTAAACTAATATATAGGGATTGACTTATTCTAGGCTACATTATTAGGGAGAATATTCACATAGCTTGCTTACTAACATGCCTGTAGTCACAAAAGGAGATGCTATTACTTCAACCATATCCCTTTGTGTTTCTTCAGCCCCACTGTCTTCTCTTCAGCTTGTAACTTGTATTCTTTCTAAATGGCAAGCTCCTTAATTTAAGGGAACATCAGGTTTATGATCTGCCACAAACTGTGATTAGGCACTTGAGTAATTTTCACGATGATATATTGATTACTTGTGACATGGGCCACAGGGAGTGTAAGATCAGATTTTGGTATATCACTTCATCCCCTTTGATCTGCTGTGGCAACACAGACTAACTAAGAGGCTGGTTTAGAGCCTAGCTAAAGATCACTTTGCCTTTGCCTGGCCTTTGCCACCAGTTCTGGGTTTAGAGCATAGTGGGTGGCATAACAAGAATTAGGGAAGGGTTATGGGAAGAGAGCAGTACACGATCTGGTGTTCCTAACTCACGGCATATTAGGGACGTGCATTCTGCTTCAAACCCTAAGATGTTCAGCATCATACATGATATATATCTGCAAGCTAACAAAACTCTTCCCAGGGCACACCCCCACTGATAGGGTTAATAAAATAGCTGCTTTCATAATAGTACCTAGAGCATGATTAGCCTGGTAAATGCTATAAATCAAGAAGCAGTATGAAATTGGACATTAAATATATGGGATGTTATTATAAAAAGAGAAATTGGATAATTTCCTTTCATTTTTATCTGAAAATGAGAAATCATCCGGGTAATGAATCTCAGTGATCTGCTAAAATGCCTATCATTTATTGCAAGGTACTTTTCTGCTAAGATAAGGTGTGTATTTGTTCCATCAGAGTTATTCACCATAGCATTTTGCTTGAATGATACTAAACAAGGTTTATAAACATTTGTGCTGTAACAGTCGCTGATAACAAAATACCAAGACCAAAATACAGATGTGGGCTTTCCAGCTGCCTGTGAAAGGCAGTCCTGGGCAGCCACTGAACAGGGAGGTTTGGGGCTGCAATTGCGAGTTTAGGTGCATGACATCTACCTGACTCCTGCTGCCACTCTCTTGGTCCTTATTGGCCACAGGGGTCTAATTTTGGGCACAGTCTCCTAACATAGCAGATAGACAGTTAAATCCCACCTCACATATCTTGTATTTCTAGCTCCACATGACTACTGAGAACAGAAAAGGAAGGAAGGAAGGAAAGTGACACTTGTACTGCTAGCATATTTGGTACAGAAGAGAGGGAGAATTACACAGCAGCGAGAAAGATTCATGGCTTTCCATTTACTGGGAATATATGATAGGATGAATTTTCCACATCCCAAAAGCCTGAAATCACTTACAGGTATTTCCAGAAAACTGTAAGTAAGCTTCAAATAGAACCCATCTGTTCCCTTAACCAGTTTAGGATTTGCCTCCATTAAAAGATTTTATTATTTTTTAAACTACTGTTGCATTGAAACATCTGAGTACACACACAAAAAAACTTCCATTTCTTCCACTAACGCTTTTCTTCCATCAAAACCTATCACCCTATCATACAAAAGGTAGCTGTTATGCAGCAGCCAAGACAATGAAGTTGTCCAAACTACAAAAAGGGAATCAGACCTATCTGGAAATACTGCTAGGAACTGTTTAATTTTCTGCAACTTTAGAACAAACTGATGGCTCAGTACTTTACACCAAGCTATTCCAAATGATTTGAACCTTTATCTTTGCATAACTAGTCCACCACAACGAAACTGGTGCAAGCACAAACCCAGCTGACTTGAAGCATGCGACAAAATACTGATCTGTTTGAGGGTAAAATGGAAGGTGGTGCAAAAGAATTTGAGCCCCTAAAAGTTTGGGATAAATATGTAGTATGAAATCCTGGCTCTAGGGAAAAATAATGACCAAAGTTTACTGAGATGAATCTTCTACCCCAGCTTTGTAGATATTCATCAAGATACCTCTTAATTCTCTCTATAATTGATCAGATGCTGTTGGTTTTTGCAAAACAGTTGCTATGGGAGCCTATAGAACTTTCACATTTAAAGAACTAATTGTATAATATTGTCAATTGGCCCCAAAAATTGAAGGGCACAAGATTAATATATTCTTCAGATTTTTTAATTTGTTTGGTTTCCAAAATATGTATGTTCATTCTTCACCCATTTTTTTGGACAAAGAATATTGATATTTTCAGCAAGTAAACATGAAATGAACATTTCATTTCAATTGTATGAATTTTTTCATTTCATTTTGCCTTAAAATATCATTTTGGTCTGAGAAAACAATATTTCTCAGTTTAACTTTTTCAATTTTTTTAAGCTTTCTTGTGGTTTCCTTTCTTCTACCCAATCTTATCACTCACTACAAGAACACGTAATTCTCTTTTCAAACTATACATGAAATGCAGAAAGAAAATATATGTTTTGTTTTCCAACAAGGAAAAAGATGCTAAATGGGAAGAAAATTATGATACAAAATTTGTTGCCAATGGAAACGCGTAAAAGCCCACGTGGTGTAACTGGGTGCAGCGGGGTTCGCAGCGCGCCTTGGTGGCTGCAGCCGCGCGGTGGACACGCCGCCCCTTTCTCTCCCCTGAGCCCGGCTGCTTCAGGTCAGAACTTCGCAGCCTCTCCACGAAGCTGCCTTATGTGTTACCTAAACAGGTGAGGACGGGCGCAAACCTCAGCCCTTATGAAACTTTCCTTCTAAAATTCCAAACTTGCTGTTCTTTTTTTAAAATGTAGGTGGAAGAAAAGCTCTGGCACTCACTTGCTCCAGAATTAGTTGAATGTGAAAGGTTAATTAAAGAAGATATTTAATAACCAAGGCTCTGTGTAGCAATGTGGGCTTTTAGCATTTACTAAACAGCTAATTACACTATAATACAGGGTTTTTTATAGTGAATTATCAGTGCAGAAACAGCCCAATGGTGATTTGCTAGTCAGTACATCTGTGAGATTTAAATGAGAAAATTACTTCTTATCTCAGCAAGGAAGTAATTGATTTCAATGCACTTAAAAATATAATATCAGCTGCATCTTCAAAGAGTTAGTACCATTTTGTCACATAATGACAAATAACATAATTTGTTATATAATGGAATCTTGAAATCATACATAAAATTATTCATTTTTTTATAAATCCAAGATGTTTTCTATGTAAATAAAAATACAAACTAAGAAGAAATACCCAAAGTCAGTTCACATCACTGCTTGGGACATTCTGTTTGTTAGGGGTTTTTTATAAATATTTGTTCAATCTTTCTTTTTTCTTCTTTATTGATAGCCATAATTTACTTAAGCTGAATACTTACTCTTTCAAATAGGCCATGGAAATAGCAGGCAGAGGAATCTTTGTGGGAAGGCTATCTGTTATTCCAGTCAACTACAGTTAGCTGGAAGAGCTTGTGGTACTTGAAAACATGTTTAAATGCGATGAACTGAGAAAAGTTCTATATTTAAAGATTCCTTACAGAGAATTGGTTTCCCTCTTCTTACCCACTTGTGACTCTTTCTTATACAGCAATACTACTACTAAAGGTACCTGAAGCAAGAATGCAAAGAAGCAACACGTAATCGCAAGCCATATATTGACTTTTAACAAGAATTTCCAAATTAAAGTTAAATTCATCAAATTTAACAAAATGTTAAATTGAACAAATAAATAAATACAGCTGACTTTCAGCTGTTGTATTTTCTTTAATATTTCAAATTCACTGATACCAATGCCTTGCACTTTGGCTGTGTTTCCACTTGCAAGTCTAATGGCCTTCCTTACTGCATAAAAGTTGTATTAAAAAAGACCTGGGTGGTGTTTATGTAAAATAGCTGAAATTGCAACCCTAAAAACCCACACTTTGCTGAATTAATCTTACAAGCAGACAAGGTGTTGTACACTGTGACCTTGGAACTTCCAGTTGCCTCGGATATCTGCTTACTTATGTGCATTAAGCTTGGTGAGGACCCGCAGCTTGGGTTCAGGTACCTGAACCTCCTCAGAGTCTTGCTCAGTCTCTGCAGGAGATTTCTCGTCTGTGCTCAGCGGGATTCCCACAAATGCAGTGGCAGTCTCTGTCTTCATTTCAGACACAGCAAAAGAGGACATGCTCTCCCCCCTCTTGCCTACTGCAGCCCCTCAGCTAGCGGCATGGACTCGACGGTTCGGTTGCTCTGCCTCTGGGGATTCACACGTATTTCTTCCACCTCTCTGGAGGCCTCCTAGCCCTCACCTTGCTGTGTGGTAGCCAGTTCTGCATGTGTGTGCCTATGAATCCCCGAGATGAGGAAAGCAGAGAGGGCGGAAAATAATTTTAAGTAACTGAACCAGAAAACGAGATAAAATTACTCCACAGACTAGTGGTTAATGTGTTCGCTTGGGAGCTTCCAGCTCCTGGCTGAATAAGTGTTTCTGTTTGATGTAAAGGAGTCATAAACTAAAATACAGTCATGTTCTGGGTAGCAAAGATAAGAAAGCAGGTCCCCTTTCCTCTACGTCAGTGCAGCCAGCAGCCTACAGAATAATGACGCCCACATGCTTTCGGACCTAGTGACACTTTCATATACACACATTTGAATTAGCTTAAGATCAAGTTTTCAAAAAAGACCAAGGATAATGTTTTTTCCTTCTGAAATCAGTGGGCCTCTGTTATCTCCCGTCAACCTGACTGTCTCTCATTAATCTGAGAACCTCAGGCTTTGGGCGATTAGCTCCCATTTAAAATGAGTAACATTTAGAGTCCTCAGTGCTTCCTTTTGAAACTGATGCTTGGGCACGGTTTAACATTTCACCGTTCCTGAAAGTATTACAAAAACTTCTGAGCCCATAAAATGAGTTGCCAGAACTGCTTCAATAGTCACGTATCAGTTTACTGACCAAAAAAGCTGCATTATTCCCTTCTTTTACCTCTTCAAAAATACTATTTAAACATTTTCACAGTGACAATAATAAAACCATCCATTGACACAACTTGATTCCAAAAGACAAGCTGCAGCCTACATCCTTTATAACTTATCTTCAATACAATACTGCAAAAACAAACATTGTATTGGACCTAAGCAATGTTACATATAAGAAAGAACATGGATGTTTCCAAAAAGAAGTGATACATTTAAAATGTAGAACTAATTAAACTTTTCTTTGAGTTTCCCAGTGCATCCTGCCTTCCTAGTTTTGCTGTTAGACTGCAAGCTAATTTTGTACAGCGCTCTAGATTCCTACCAAGCTGAACAGACTGCCAGCACACAACCGAACAAACAGCTACACAAAACCCTTTTTTAGAAAGCCTAGTTTATTGATAATTTTGTCAATAAGTTTTCTCTCCGGACAAGAGGAAAGTTTTATTTTATGGAGCTTTGAAAAATTTAAAACTGCTTTTACGGTTTAAGAGTCAGCTTTTGTATATACTCTCTCTGTATCCCAATGTTACAGCTCAAACATTCAGCAGATCCTTTAGATTTAAGAAGTACTGTCTTACGGTATTTACTGGATTCATTAGGATGCAGGTTATGGGAAGTTTTAAACTTTAGACTTTCCTTTCAGCTGGCAAGTTTTCTTGTTCTCGTTGGCAAGGTATAAAAGTGGAGCCAATGTCCAAGCCTCCCACATTTATGCAGGCAGGGACAGACCTGTCCCATGCGCCTGGATGCGCTGGCCCCAGAGGATTACACAGCGCTCCTGGGAAGCTGGATGGCGGTGGGCAGATGGGGCAGATCGATCCTCAGCTGCTGCACTGTCACGACAGCACTCGTGTATTTGCTTGGCTCGTAGGCAGAAGTATAATGTGCTTGGGGGGTCTCCGACTGAGGCAGCTTCTCACTCCGGACTTTCTCACTTTGCCTCTTCGTATTCTCACGCAAGCTAATGCTCTCACTGACATCCCTGTTCAGTTCAGATGCCGGTTCGGAGTTGCTACATACAGTAGCTTATTCTTGTTTTTACAAGAAGGCAAAAACACAAAGGGAGTGAAATGAAGGAGAGTCCCTCCCTGTGTTAACCATAACACAGCAAATACCTTCCAACACACTGCAGAGCAACACAGAGGCATAAATAAAACCCCGAATGTTTTAGTACACTGCCTATCTCACCCTCCCAGCGCTCCTCTTCCACTGCACTCCTTTAAGCGGCAGCCAACCTCAGCTGGGCGCTTCAGGCTTTATATACGGTTACAAGGCCAAAACAAAACCAAGCAAAACACAGAAGCTTTGAAGAATGTCTCCAAATGCTCTTGTAAAAAAGGTAAAGGCTTTAATTGATTAAAATGAAAGTGCTTTATCAACCATAACTACAGTGTCACAGATAATAAGTAGTATTTAACAAGTGGGTGACTAACCTTCCTCCTGGGTGCTCATAAAAGGCTTGCGAGCACTGGTGCAGGCAGCATAAAAATCTCAAACAGCAAATGGTTATGAAAGAGCCCCCAGCAAACCAAACAAGAATGCTAATTCCGCTCATTACCAAAAACAAAAAATAAAAAGGAAATGTTTGACTACTTTAGTTTCCTTGAAATGGACTGAATTAGCAGAATCAGGAATTGGGTAGCCACGGTTGGCATGCCGACACACAAGATAACAGCTAGTGTTCACGTCTGAAACCTTTGCTTTCCCAAAAGAAGCAAAGTATTCGCAAATGCACAATAAGTGCCTGACAGTTCCTGAAGTCCTCTGCATACAGCATGACATAATGCAAACACATGTATATAGGTTGAATTTTACCCATCTAACAGCATCAGACCTGGGCCTCTGGATCATTTAAGTCCAGCTTCAGCTCCTATCATCTCCCCATGAATGGGTTTATTACCAAGCCATGCATATTTAAGAATGTGAGACTATTACGTTCAAGAGCACAAAACCAAGCCTTACGTCTGCATTTAGTGTATTTTCTGAATTCCGGAAAAGGAGTTCACATACCATCGGATAAGGACAGTTCCTACAGTTCTGAATAAATATAGCAGTTAAGATATGAGTATCTATCCTTTTTTTTATATACAAGTAAAACTCTTCTGCAAACCAAAAAGAAAAAATATATATATTCTATCAAAGCTATATACTGCTCCATGATCGCTGTGTGATTAGTGGAACTTAGATTATTATGGATGATATCTGGTCCAAATCTAGTCCAATCTGCCAATTGCATTAGAAAATATTTCCCCCCTCTGCAAACTTTGTAGTACAAAGAGGTCCAAAACAGTTGTAGAACCTGTCTATGAGCATGCACACGCAGGCACATTTATATTAATAATAGCTTTTGTATTGTCCAGCACTGTAAACAGTGTGATCAGGACGTACTGATCACTATCTATTTTACAGCCAATATGTTCTCATATGAATGACCATGATATTATTTGAAACAGTCAAATGAGAGCTAAATTTATTGGCTGAAAGTGGTGGCATAGGCACGCTGACAGAAGGATTTTATTGCAAAAGCAAATTTAAAATCACCCAAAATTCACACTGACTAAACTGAACAGTTCAGTCATCAGACCAAGATTACAGTGGAATGAATCTATTAAAGAATTAAGACCAATGTGGAAAGAGAAAAATACTAGATCATGAAGGAGAGCATGCCTTCTCCAGCACTTGCATATAGACACTGTCTGTCAAAAAGACTAGTACCCTTTAACTGATATTTACCGTGTCAGGAGTGCATATTTTAAATAGATTTTTTTATTAGAATGGTAAAATAACAAAATTAAATGAAATGTCTCTCTTTTCAAGTCAATTTGCTATTCTTTGCTCTTGAGAAGCAAACTACAGCAAAAGAAGGGAAAGCCAAGCTTTCCATGAAGCAGTGTTTGACAACACTGTCTTCCTGAATGCCACTAGTGCTTTTGCCGGTGTTTGGCTTTAAAGTTTTTCTACATCAGTGCAAAGAGGTGTTTCCCTGCCATTAAAACTCATAGGGTAACAGCAGTTGACACTGCATACATCAGATAACTAAAATTTAGGCAAAACTCCCGCACTCTAGTACAAAATATTTTACCCACTCTGACACTTTTCCCTGGGCTCTTTCTTTACCTGTAATTTCAAATGTAAAAGGCAGGAGAAAGATGAGAGTTGGCAAAACTAGCGAGTTTGCAGCTGGCCTTTCACACAATAATGTGCAGGTTTTAATCTCATAATTCTTTTTCGATGTTTATATGACTAAGTTGCAGCTGACTGAACACTCGGTGACGTACAGCATTTACCTCTAGATAGGAAACATGCCATAAACGCTCCCGGTGCTTCCTCAGACTACCCACTGCCGTGGATCTGCTTATGAATGTAGTGACCTCAACTCTAAAGACTATTGCACATGCGAGTTTATAACCATTTCAAGCATTCAGAAATGTCATGGTAGTTTTACCCTTTGCTAAAACTACTGTACAGCGTATGTGTGAAGGTATTTGCTCCAATATGCTATGCATTCCTTTGGGGCAGCCTTGGGTCAATCAGTCAGTACAAGTCTCTGCTGTCATTCCCTGCTGTTCTGAGCATTTGAGACAGCTTTTAGGTGAAAGCATCTCAGACTGGGAATTAAATAGAAACTTAAGCAATGCAGCTGATTTCAAACCACCTTGTGAAAAGAGCAGCCTGAATGGAAAGATCGTAGTAGTGACATCTTTCACGGCACCGCCTCATCGCCTGTTCTCAGCCGTGAAGTCGGTAGCATTTACGCAGTCTTTGGGGCAGTGACTCGGTAGTGACATAATTGATGTTATGTCGGTTAAAGTAGAATTTTTGTAACACGCAGTTAGTTGGACTAGCTTTGCTCTTCACTTATAACGGCGACGCATGCACTGCCCGCACTACCAGCTTTACGTGCTCGATTTCTGGTGTCAGTGTGAACGATGAAGGGTGTGATACGTGCTTCCCCATGCTGAGAGCCCAGGGAACTTGGAGCTGGTCATCTCATTACTTAGACTAATGCCTCAGGAGCACTTAATGTTTTACTTTGGGTTAATCACATTAGCAGTAATGTAATGCATCTACAATGGCTTGGGCTTCTTTCCAAAGCTGTGCTATTTATGTTCAAGCAAAATAAAGGAACAGACACCTAAAGTGATTTGGAGAACAAATGTTTTACTGCTCTAAAAATTATTGACATAATTCACTGGAGGGAACTTTTATTTCTGAGCCAAGAATTAACTAGCCTCACCTGTAGGAAATCATCAAAATACATCTGGGCACAGTTTGTTTTCCTCATACAGATCTTTTGTTAAATCAGTTCTCATTTTTCCTGGCTGGCAAAGCTCATTAGTAGTCTAAGTAAGACGCCAACAAAATGGCCTAATTCCTGACTTTTTTTTTTTTTTTGAAGGCTGTATTCATCTCCATAGAGTTCATAAAAGCAGCAATTAGGATATTAGCTATGTGTAAAAATGATACTTCTTGCAGTGTGGTGGTGTTTCTGTGTTTTTGCATTAACTGAAAATGCGTTTTTAATAATGTTCCAGATGATTGGTTTTTTATTAAGACAGTCTCAGAAATGTGTACAGAGCATTTGATTGGCAGACTTCCTCCCAGCACAGGGAGAGGTATGGTAATACTGAATTTCTTAAAGCATGTGGATACTGATCAATATTGTGCTTTGCATAGTGCCTGCCACTGCAAGAACTACAGAGAAATGCATTTGTGTCTGTACCTCCTCATTTTGGAAGATCTGAATTCTCCAACCTTCAAAACAAGCATTAAAGCACCTGTCATCGCTGCTAACTCCTCCTCTCACCATGATCACTTGTTATTGACACATGTAGTGTGATACCAGGCCCAATGGGTAGCATTCAAAATATAAGTGCATTTGGCTTAAGGGAATGGCAATCAATGTGTGTAGCCCCAGAGCCCTTGGTTTCTGACTTCAGGACACCTACAGGATTAAGAGTTTGGATGGGAGACAGCACAGTCACCTCCGGACAGCCTTGGCACTCTGTGCTGTGATCCAGGAATAGCTCAACTATCCCCAGCACTGCCTCAAAAGCTCAGTTCTGCTGGGGCTGCTGCTTGCAAGCAGCACCCCGTTACCACTGGAAGAGGTACCAGACTCAGAAGCGGCGTCCTTTCGTCCGGTGCTGCAGCGTGATACCAAAGAGCCCTCTTACTCTAGGAGCCCCGCCGCTCATTTGAGACATAAAACTAAAATAGGTGAAAATTAAATAGCGAACTGAAAATGCAGCTTTACTGAACAAGTTACAGGTGCACTGTATATGCCAGTTACAATCGTACTTCAGTACATTCCTCACAGCTTAACTTCTCTTGCAGCTTTGGGGAATTATCCAAGTTACATTATTATTCATGTGTTATTCTGTTTCAGTATCTCTAACCATTAGGTATTATGGCTGAGTGCTGTGACCTTGTAACCACATTTCGCTCCGGACACGGCTGCATCTCAGCTGAATGTGAACAGATTTTCTCCTATTTAGAATGAACCCAATTTTTAATAATTTTTTAACATATTTTAAGATTAAAGATACTACTGTAAGTGTGAGAGTCTTCAATGTAGAAGGCTGTTAGTAAGGGTTGCAATGGAGTTATCCCAGGTTTTTAATTGGACGAGGGATATTTTGCTGTAGCTGAGATGATTAAAAATAAAAATTTAGGAGGAATACAGTCCTTACAAGCTTTCCAATCCTTTGCCCATAAATCTATGTCTGATTGCCTAAATGCATTCCTATACCTGTTCACTAAGCAAAGAAGGCAGCTGAGAAGGGCAGCGACTATTAACCGACTGCGGCCGTGTCGTCTCACGACACTATGTGCTTGACTGACTTTCTGCAGCTCTTGCTCTTCAGAGCAAGAATCCAAATAGTTTTGGGGAGCTTATACACAAAAGTTAAATGCTTTAAAAGGAGGCAGTAAAATGCTCACCTTGTTCTATAGTTCTTGCTGTTTTTTAAATAAATGAGCTGCTGGAAACTCTCCTTCACCGAGAAAACAGCAAATGATAGCAGTACTAGAAAGGTCCATTCACCCGTGAATCTGCTATGGAAGCGCCTGTCAGACGAGTGATGCCAGGACGAGGATTCCTGGAGAACTAAAATGACCACCACGAATCCGCACAGCTCCGGAAGGCTGCAGGGATGGAGGAAGGGTTGAGGAAAGGCTCTGCCGAAGCCCTCGGTGCCGGGTGGCCGTGCTGCGTTGGCGGTCGCTGCCGCCGCGGCCCGGACACGAACGGGAGCGGGTGAGCCCACGCTGCGCGCCCTCCGAGAGCCTCCCCTCGCCCTGCCACTCACGCTCGCCCAAAAACCACAGGGGACAACTTAGAAAAGGGAAGACTAAGGAAAAAATGCTCTTTTTGCAAAGGAGAACGGCAGCCCCACAAGCACAGCACACACACTCCAGTCCATACTAATGACAGGGGAAGACAACACAGCTTAGCCACGCTGGCAGCCGGCTCCAAACAGCATTAGGTTCCTCGAAAAACTGCCGCATCTGTAAGATATGTTTTCCAGATAAGGATATAAAAAAGGGGGAAAGAGTTGTGGTGTTTACCACATCCTTTAAAACAGAAAGTTTATTAATCTAAACTTAAGACTAGTAAAAAATCCATTTTATGAAAGGCTTTTCTTCTCCCTAAGGCAGTAGAAAATTATAACATGTAAGAGAATTGTCACTTGGCAGAGCAAAACTGTAAATGGCAAACTGGGAAGTGATAGCTTTATCACATACTGCAATGCAATGAAAGGCACAAGAACAGCATATGTCTATAAGCATATATAAATAGGAAAAACAAAAACACAACGAATAGAAAAAATGGAAAGTGAGGGAGAATTTCACAGAAGGGACAGCAGTACAGAACAGACCCATTTTCTCTGCAGGATGTGCAAAGCTGTGCAGGATTCTGCAACATTAAGCAGCCCTATCCACATTGCTAAAGCAGTGCTACTTCTAATCAGGAGAATAAAGTCCCAGCAGCTGCAGCAGAAGTCGTGGGCAAGGTGCTCGCTACGGCGGACGGGGGAAAGCTTGCAGAGGGGCAGTTGTTATTAGGGGATTGAAACTATTGGTGTTACATACTGCACAAGACAGGAAAGATGATAGATTCCAGTGCACATGTCCAAATAGGGGCCTCGGGTG
The DNA here is from genome assembly GCF_036417845.1 of Apteryx mantelli. Lineage (NCBI taxonomy): Eukaryota > Metazoa > Chordata > Aves > Apterygiformes > Apterygidae > Apteryx > Apteryx mantelli. The sequence goes on from NC_089986.1 coordinate 18,490,645, forward strand.
TTCGTAAGACATTTCATCCTTTAGTAAATTATAATCTATTGTGTTTCTGGTTGAAACACTTCTCCTGAGACACAGGAGACTAAAGATGGGGTTTAGCAGAGCTGAATCCAAGGAGAGTTTTCAGGTAGGACCCTTTCCCAAACGGAGATAAATTCAAACTTGCAGGTCAAAACATCCCCATATGCTGAGAAGGAAGTAGTAGGCATCAAACTCACCAGTTCTGGTTTCAACATTAGCCTGCAATAGCCTTTAAATTGTGAGGAAGGGGTAGATTTTTAAAAAGATAAAAATGTACTAGCATTAAAATAATCCCTGAAGCTTCCTCGTGATCTCCTGCAGCCTTGCTTTATATTTGCCCATGACCGTTTATTTCAGTGGAACTATAGCTAAACTAGGCACTAAGAGCCAGACCAACATTACAAATCCTTAGGGATAGATGCACTAATTGGGGCAGCTCTCTAAGTGAACATCATTTTAGGCCTGAATTTTAAAAAATTTGCCCACAGAAAACAACTCAAAGATACAGTAACAAAAGATACTTTCCATGGGAAGATTAAATTTAAACAATTAATCATTAGAAAGCAAGAGGACTCTGCAGACACCTGTTTATCTGAAATTTTACTCTGAACACAGCCATACACTGTTAGAGCTACTCTGTGAATGTCAATTTTTTAATGATGTTTGTGGGTTCTCTAGCACTATTCTCTCTTGCGCAGAAGCAAGACAGAGCTGATCAGCTGATGTCTGGAGTGGATGATCTTTCCAAACATCTTAACATTGCTGCCAAGGGTCTCTAGGCTTCATTAACTGTCTCTGTACTACACATGTAATATTAGAGATACTTAATATTGATTTACCCATGTACAGTCCTAGAAAAAGGTTCTAGAGAAAGCACAGAAATCAAATCTCCCACACACTCAGTTTCAGAGGCAGAAAGTAACTGTAAGCACTGATTCCTAAAGATGGTACACATGAATGCAAAATGTTAGTCTTTGCCCTAAATTTTTCAGAAGCAGGCTTCAAAATGGGAATCAAATATAGCCCACTGCCTGAACATGACAAAGGCCTGAACTGATTACTTGCAACACTATGGAAGCATGTTTATTCCAATAAATATAAATGTTGCTAAGTGTTATCTAATTCACAGATTATTAAAACATCAAACAAAGTAGAGGAATGATCCTTTCATAAAGTCCATTTAAACCTTGAAGATTTAAATCCAACTTAAGCACTGTTGTGCTTATGGTATCTTGTAAAATGTAGTAGATTGACTAATTGTAGAGATCTGCTTAGTTCGCTATAAGTAGTATGCCATTACGTATAGCAAGGGTGCAGAGGGGGTTTGGCAGAGCCAGCAGCTGCTACTTTTTCCAGTTTGACCTGAAATTCAATGTAATTCATGCAATTACCGTACTGTGTCTGCGGGGATAAATACATAACTTGCATTTCCAGTGCCAGCTAGACCTGATAACGTGGGGTGTAACAAGCAGCCTCGTTGTGACAATGCAATGAACAATGCACCAAATGTCCCTTATTCCAGAGGCAGTCCATTACAATGATCTTCCCCAAAATCTGAAATGAACCCCCATCGTTACACTGTCGCTACACAGAACGAAGGTCCCATGGCTTCGGTTGCTGTCAACCTTCCCACTCATTTTGTTCCAATTTTATTCATATGCAGTGATACTACTTCAGATGATGATTTCAGAAAATTCCACAAAAGAAGTGAAAATGATGCTTGTTTGAGTCTGCTTTGGTTCATATTTCTAGGCAAGAGGCCTCATTCTGCACTATGGGTACGTCCACACAGGGCAGTGACGTTCATAACCTGCTTCGCGTGCCAGAAGCATTACGGAGACATAGATCCCCACTTCTCAGAAATCATGAGCTGGAGTGCCACGCTGTCCTGATTGTACCACATCTCATACTGCATTTTGTCATACAGACGTACCTCATGTTACTGCAAAGTGATACCACTTTGATGGTACATATTTTTAGTGCTTCCACTGATACCAAGATAAAATAGGAGGAATAGAGTAATGAATGAGATCCCAGCTAGCTAAAGATGTAGTTCATCATTCTAGTTACTATTTGCATACAGGCATGATGTAAATGTGAATGCAAACCTTTTTTTTTTTTTTAATTTGTAGCATTTTATTTCAAACACAGCTGCCCGGCTCTAAGGAAATTATTTGTAAAATTTTATGCAGTGCTATTATCCAAATTTCTTTTTGATACTTAAAATCACATCTAGAAAACCTGTGGCCCTCTTATAGAGCACTCCAGTTCTATATTCACCCTTCTGCTTCATTTGCAGTTACACAGTGTCTTGGTGTGCTGCGGCCTTAGTTCACTTGGCAGACATTCATACAGTTGCAGCTGTATATTAATTTAGTTTAATTGCCAACTCTGCAACCACATAGTTCTCCATAAGTCAACCAAAAATGTGTCATGAACCTTGGCTGTAAAACTAATGTTTTGCAGTAGCTTTCCAAACAAATTGTGTTTCCAGTTTTATGAAATTAAAAGTTCAAAATTCAAAGTGTGGCAAACTTTCTCTTATTTACATGCTTCTACAGGTTCAAAATCACACTCTTTGTTCTATTTCGGTATTTTGCGTATGTAAGACAGAAGGCATTAGCCACATGACAAAGAGCTCTCATAACCATTTAGGAAGCATCATTTACCTGATAATTTACTTTGATCCTTCTCAGCATGAAATTAAACTGATTTGCTCTTTCTGCTGTGAGCCACAAGTGATTATTCGAGCCTTAAACTTAAACCAAAGTGTTTTCATTCATTAACCATATCAGCCTGAGCTGAACTGTAAAGATCTATAAACATGCCATAATTCTCCATGGGATTTATGTCAGTCAAAATATTGTACTATAAAAAACATGTTTTTGATGGCTTCTTGTGGACTGATGCACAGAGAAAGCAATCTATAAGAAAAAGCAGATTTTAGGTGTCAGGTTTTTAGGAACAGGCATCACTGTTACTGCCATGTGGACAAGAATAATGGTGTGAGCAATCATTATTTATCCTGAAGGTTTTTTAATTTCAATTGTAATGATTTATTGGGGATGGTGAAACAATCTCTTTTGGATTTTGTTCATGTTTCTAGTCTTTACAGTTAATAATTCTGTACTCAATGCAACAGGCTGATGATGGATAGCCACAAGCTTCAGATTTATTCATGCAAAAATATTCAAGACTCCTGTTGCAAAAGCTGTTTAATGGTCATCTTTGAAAATTGGGTTATAAATCACTTACTCAAAAGCCCTTCCTGGTATATGCAGTCTTTGAGATCTAGGCTGAGGCTTACAGGCTGTTTCAGTTAAAATGAGACAGCTAGTGGAAGGCTGAGGCTATCACATTGAGAAAGTTGGTTCTTCCAGTAAAACCTTTGACAGGGAAAAAAGCTGATATTGTTATTAATTATTTTACAGCAGCACTCCTAAGGCTCTAAATAAAATCATAGCTCTGTTAGGCCAGAGTTTGTACAAACACATAATGAGGGATGTGCACTTACGATCTAAATACAAGGCAGACAAGTAATGGGGTGGAGGGAGTGCTACTATCCTTATTTTATAGTAAGAGGTCACAAACAAGAAGATTGCCTAAGGTTACACTGTGGCAGAGTTGATTATTAATCAGATCTCTGGAGTCCTGGCCACTTGGCCTAATATTTTTTAGTCTAGACAAGAGAAGACTGGAAAGACACAAAACAGTCTTTAAATACCTAAGTGTAACTGCAAATTTGTTTTATATATATATATATATTATATATGTGTGTGTGTCATACATATATATATAACAAATTTGCAGTTATTTTATTTTATATATATATATATATACATATATATATATATATATATATATATCAGGAACAGGGTGGAAAGAGCAGGGTTTCTAGTGGTAAGGACAAGAAGACCGCGGGGCAGACTGCCAAGGGAGGTTGCAGAACCTTCGCCATGGGAAGGTTTTAAAGGCAGGCTAGAGAAGCATCTGTCAGAAAGGGCACAGTTGCACATGGTTGGGTGGTCAGATGAATGGGGCATCTGACTTCCCAAGATACCTTCTACCTCTATTTTCTGTGATTTTGTTGCTTTAACCACCATTTCAACAGTTTGAGTTTGAAAAGCTTTGTTAACCTAAGTATTACAAATTTCTCACCTCTTGAATTGCCTTTGTTTCCCTAGTAATCTAGAAAAGGAGTAAAGGAAGGATGTCTCATTCTGGTCCTTGCGTGACAGCTCTGTAGCGTCATGTGCCATCAGCTACACATCCAGCATCACACACTTAGATAGACCAGGGAAGAATCTATTACTCACATTAGGAGACATTTCCCTTGGAAATCTTCCCACGCCTACTGTTTTGTTCATTGTAGCACGAGCTGCATCAGATAATACACATATCAAAAAGGTTTCTTGGGGCTTCATCAGTGCTTGTCCTGTTTTACCAAACATCTTTCAACTTCAACCTCAGCAAGACAGTGGATAGTGCCACCATCCACATCATGCTCAAGCCAGTATTTCTGAGGGAGAGAGAGGTGTGGGGTGGCACACCTCCGGCCGAGGCAATCCTTGAAGCCAGGCCCCCCCTGTTCTTTGCAGGACGCTCGGATCCACCAGTTTTGGGCAGCGGGGGAACAGCAGCCGCTCCTGGCAGTGAGGACACGAGTCGGGCACCAGACTGCTCCACTCGGCAAACGCAGGAAGCCTCGGCAGGCCCAGAGGCAGAATTGCAGTACTTCCAATTCAGATTTCAGAGCAATGTCTCTAACGAGGGATTTCACAGTACCTAAAGATTAGTGGGGGAGGGCTGAGAATCACATGCAGACAGAGGCACCAAAAGCTGCCCGACATGGCTAAATCATCACAAATATGCATGTCTAAGCTTTTCTGCGGCTTCACTAAGGAAAGCAGAGATCTTATCCTACAATGTTGACTTTGCAGTAATTTGAAGTGAGGGAATGAAAAGTTCTCATTGTCTGAAAAGTGATTTACTACTCAGTATTCCCACGGATTGGTTTTGTATTTCTTACTTCTACTTTCCCTGACAATTTGGGATTTATCTTTCCATCCATTTTCATTTCAAACCACATAAAAAAAAGATGTTATCGGCTGCTTTGTATTCAGTGACAAATTCCTCCTTTTATTATCAAACGCATTCTGACTGTTGCTAAAAAAACGATGCACTTGATAGCACACAGGGAATTAAACACCATCAACTGTAAAGGGTCCTTTTGCAGCCTAATGCACGGCTCCTAGCAACAGTTAGGCCTAATTGCTGGAGACGGCTGAAGGCGCAGGCTTCGCTTCCAGATTTTGAATACAGCAACTCTGAACAGTGTCTGAAGCCAGGTTTTGAGCCAGCCATTATTAAAAGAACAAAGACACAGACCAGCTTTCAGACATTTACTCCGAGTTTGAATCTTGAGCCCCTTGATGTCTGGGGCATTTGAATCTACAATATTATTAAAGCTTGTCTAAACACCTACGGTAGATGAACTGCACCGCTATGTAGAGCTGATTAAAAAGTCTTCATTGCCTGTGTCTTTATGCTGAAAAAATGCTGTTTTTAATAAAATCTAAATCCTCCTGAAAATGTGTACATTTCAACCAAATTTTCTTTATAATATTTTAGTAAGTTTGAAAAAGAACACAAATACAAAAATGAAGAGGCATACAATAGATATTTGAAAATTAAAACAAAAGTCCAGTTTCACCTAATTCTAACTTTGTACAGTCTGATTCAGGTAGTAGAAAAAATTGGAGTTTCACTGTGATTGGCAGCAGCTGAAATAAGGCTAACTGCTATCTGAATCCAAAAAGCCACCTACTTGTTAAACAAATCACCACATTATTTGTCAATATTACAGGTCAAAGCAGAAGAGGCTCAACAAACATGAGGAGAAGCAGATACCAGCAGAAGGAAGGTCTGGTTGGGGAAGGAAAACTTGCATTGCCCTACAGCTACCTTCGACCAGTCCTGCTGCCTCTCAGCTTATCTAAAGCTACCTGAGAATAAGCTGGTGATGAAAAATCTGCTCAGTAAAATGTCATATTTCACATTCTCAAAACATAAGAATAAATCAATTTACCCTGTTGTAAAACCAGGATATTAAGGGTTTTCTGCCAGTGTCATCTCAGCCAGTTCTGGGGCTAGAGGACAAGTCCAAGTCTGAAGAGAGAAGGATGGGAGGACAAGATTCCACCTGTGACTTGCTTTTCTCGGAAGTATTTTGGGGAAAAAATAATTCTTATTATATTTTTGCTTCTTTGCCTCTTAAAGAGACAGGCCCCAGTAAACAATGATTCTTATACAAAAGCTCAGCTTTGGCAATATTTTCACTAAAAATGAAAACTGATACAGATCACAGTGGTGCCAATGTTTTAATGAGAAAAGAAAGATCCTTCTTAGCTGCTGTTCTGTAACAAAGAAAAAGCCATCTAATCTATATTCATTCCAAATAGGTTGGTTGAGAGGTCATCCAAAATGTTTAATGTATAAAATGAAAAGGTGCAGAAACAGAAAAGCAGAAACAAAAACATACAGTAGCCACAGGAGACCCAAGAATAAAGGAAGAAGGAATAGAGAGGAACTGGGAAAGTGGGACAGAAGGATGGAAAAGGGAGAATGCAAAAAGAAAAGTAAAACAAGATAATAGAAGAAAAGGAACAAAATGGGCAGCAAGGAAGGATATGGAAGAAGAAAAAATACTTGGTTTGGAAAATATCTTTCTGACCACCTATTGTATCTTCTCACAGAAAAGGAAAAACTGAGAATATTAAAAGGGGAAAGATTTTTATAACATTATTGGCAATAACATATTTCTTAGAGGTCTTCACAGTAATCAATAAGAGTTTTAAGTCTGCAGACTGTAGTGGCAATAGCATTAGATATTGCAGGACTTTTGAGGAAGCCAAGGATGTAAGCTTGAATTGCATGTCCATGCTTAATTTCAGTTGTCTCAACTGTCTCATGTAATTTGTTATGCTTTGTTTTTCCAAAATTTGCAATTTAAAAATAGCATTCTAGTTCACATCTACTATATCAGAGTTAATTATGGCAAAACATGATTTTCAATGCTAGGTGCCCAGTGTCAGGCTCCAAAGCCTATGTTTGGATACAAAATAATTAGCCTCAGTTTCAGAAGTGACTGAATCCAGTCTGCTTAGTGCATACTTAATAAAATTACTAACCTTCAGATCATTACAAAAATATATTGCTATTTTAATGCATTACAAAACTCTCCCCTAAAATGCAAAGAATGATCTGGTCTTTCCCCAAAGGACTTTAAATCAATAGAGAAGATTGTGCTATACCTACTACTTTCCAATAGTAAGATACTATTACACGAGAAAAAAAGACAACAGCATCTGACCCTGTGTTTCAAACTAGAGCAGAGAACAGACCAGAGGAAAGCATCAGCTGTGTCTCTGTGGTATTCCTATGGCACATAAGCATTCTTTCCTTTTTCATACATGCAAAATCTAAGAGAAGTGTGATGTCATTAGATATTGATTTCTTTTTTTTCTGGCTTTAAACATAATAACTCCTGTTAAGATTTAGAGTGAATATCTTCGTATGTGCCATATTATAATAATCTATTTTCTACACAGTAAACAAGGCAGCACTGGTGGCTATCTCTATAACCATAAGGATTAGAAATTATACATGCAGAGAAGCTTATGCAGACCACAGGAAAAAACAGATTCTGTAAAACTCTCTAAATCCAGATTTTTTTCTATGCCTGTGCATTCCTGTTCTCCCTGATTAGGTAGAAGTTATCTCACTATTACCAAAACGATGCTGCAGCCGGCAGCTCTGGTTTCTGCTGGTCATATCGCCCAGGCTTTTTCCCATTTGCTATTGCAGCGCCCTCAGTCCCGGGTGAACTGTTTTCCATTGCCTGCGCTCACTCTGTAAGGAAGGCGCCACGAGTGCCGCGCGCAGCCTCTCGGCTCCGGGACGCTCGGAGCTGCACGCAGCCGGAACCCACCTGCTCCCCAGAGCCCGGTCCCGAGCTCAGGGCAAGCTCATTAAGGAGAGAGTGTAGGGAGGGCTGTGTTGCAGCCTCTCAGCTACACCTGTCATGCGTAAACCCTTCGCATTTTTCATTTCCAGAACCAGGAGGACCCTTAACTGCCAGCGTTTTGCTGTATTGGCTCTCTAAGTAGTGTTGCTGGTGAACACATCGAGGCAATCAGCATAGTCTCGTTAATAAGCCGGGCACACAATTATGTTTAGGAGACCGGGATTCTTCTGATCCCAGCCCGTTTCATGAGCTTGGGGCAGTCACACCTCGAGCCGAGCCGTTGTTCCCCGCTTCGCGCCCCGGCCGGGCCCTGCCGCGGGCTCTGCGGCCTCTGCAGCGCAGGGCCCGTCTCGCGCTGCTGCCCTCCCCAGAGCCCAGCACGGGCACGGCCTCGAGCCGCCGCCGGGCCGCACGCGGCGGCAACAGCAAATCCAGGGCCAGGCAGATGGCTACACCTCTGCGTATGCTTCCTTTTTTTCCTGTGCAAACGTTCTCATGTTAATGAAATGGAAGATATCTAACTTGACTTACTCCAAACTAACGAATAGGTTAGTCCTCTCTGAAGCTTTTTCTAGCAACTTAAAGGACAACAGGTCAAAAAAAAAAAAAAAGAAGAAGAAACAGCTATTTATTTATTCTGTCTCCTTGTTGAGTCAGCACTGGGATCATTATTTTTAATCAAAAGAAATATTTATGCCCAGAGGACTCGGATTTGTTGAAGCTCAAGAGCTGTGATAGAAACAAACCTCCATTCTCTCCTCCACTCAGGATTTACATATAAAAAGCATCTGCTTTGCATACAGTTCCTCTCCTTGTCTCTGGCTGCATAAGAGCATAGGCTTAATATTTACAGCAGAGAATGCTGAGCCAGGTAATTGTTAATGATAAATATGATTTTTAAATGTATTTTGATGTGTTGCTACTGAAAGCAAAAACACACTCAACAAGAAAGAATGTTAGGAAAACAGAAATGTGGCCTTAAATGAACATCTGGTGAAATAATACATTTTCTTTGCATCAGTAAGTTCTGCATCAGCTCAGTGGACCTGACACTATTTGGGCAGCTTGTGAGGCATTTGGGGGCTGTTTGTCGCCCTAGCTGTGGACTTCAGACTCCAGTGACGAGAACGTTTATCACCCTCCACCCCTGCTCTCTGCGGCCTCGGTGCAGCCGCCCGCGCAAGCCTGCCCCGTCCGTCAGCCCCGCATCCCTCAGCCGCGTTTCTTTGCAGTTCCCGAAGGGCCGGATTCAACACATGTCAGTTCTTCCACCCCATCACTTTTAACGGCTCTTTTTCCCCCCGTCCACTTAGTAAAATGCCATCCAAGTCCCATTGCCTCGCGCTGCTCCCCAGGCCTCCCCGACACCCCTTGTGCCGGGCTCCTTGCTGCCAGCTGCGGGCAGAGCGGGCTGAGGCTCAGCTCCGGCACCGCGAATGGCCACCAGAAGGAATCTCGTGCTTCCGAAATACTCGTTAAGGGCTGCTTCCTTGATTAAGAGAGCGATCTTAATGTTTTGCCAGCTCTTCTCTGCATTTCACACTTTGTAGGAAAGGAGCGGCACAAGAGAAACATTTCTACCCCCAAAGCTCGCTAACATACAGCAGGCCATTACCGCATGTCTTTTTTTTTTTTTTTTTTTTAACAGAGTTGGCGTAGATCCAGATGAAGATCTGAAAGCAGAAGCTGCAAACCAGGTATGTTACGATTTCAGATATATATGCTGAATTAAAAGCCGTTCAACTGTTAGCAAATCAGGTTTGTAAAAAATAGCGTTATACCTGAAAATTTTTAAAACAGGCAGGTAAAAACAGTGGGAGCTGCAAAGCATTTTGTAACTGTTTATTGTACAAGGGCCAGGGAGAGGAGATATATATATGTGTATATGTATATAGATGTATATAGATGTATATATGTATGTGTGTGTATATATGTATTTTTTTTAATGTGCATGCACTCATGAAAATTCTGTAACTAAAAACATTACAGAATTTTGAAAATTATTATAAATAAATGCTAAGGTATCCTGAGAGGTCAAATACACAAAATAATGAAAGTAGTGCCTTGATAAATCCAAACATTTGTGATCTTCCAGATGCTGCATTTATGGAAGTGAGACATTTCAGAACAACATTTAATTCCCTGGATTAAACAAGTAAAATTTGTAATGTTCAAATTCTAATTTGTAATAGGTCAAGTTCCTGGAAATATGGTTCATTTGCCACGTAACAACCTGAGCATCTAGTGAAGTGGAAAACTTTAAACTAAAGGAGGCTATTTAACAAGCTGCAGTTGTTCATCTGTCACCCTCCTTTTTTTTCGTCATATAGATATGAAATTGTTTCAAATGCAGCGCTGCCTGCCACAACAGTAGAAATCTATAAGACAGTCAATACACAGAGACATAACATGTCCTTTAGCATGGTAGGTGGAACAGAAGTAGGACTAGAGAAAAATCAATGCTACATTAGATAAGTTGCCAAAGCAAAAAGCAAAAAAATTGCCTAATGCCAACTGTGTCCCTGCTTCCAGCTAATACCATCCCATGCTCTTTCAGGCTGCACAGCTGGAACTGATAGTGAAATCACCCAACAGTGAGATAAATGTAGGAAATAAGATATGGCAAGACATGAACAATTCAGCTGAAAATACATGAAAAATAACACTAGGCAGAATTTTAATTTATCTTGCATACTGAGTTGCTAAGGTTTTCTTAAGACCTTCATGTAGCTGAAGGCATTCAGGGTCTCAACTCTGACTGAAAGTGAATGGATTTCAGGCACTGAACTGTCCTAGTGTTTCTTTGAAAAAAAATGAAAAAAAAATCTTTACCATTCATATCTGACCATAAACTTAGCTTCCCGTCTCAGTCACCGTTAAAGGTGTTAGCATACCACTCCCATTGTATCCTGCCAAGACACTGATTTATTCTGCGCCTGAAGGGAAAGCACTATTCACTAATATCACTCTCCTAAGCATCTCGGTAAGAATTCCTGCAAAGTCTCTGCCCAAAATCTGACCAAGGCCAGTGCCCAGAACCTTAATCTTAACCTTAATCTATTCTTGATTGCACTTCAAAATTGTATAACTTCTGAAATTTTCCAGTTTACAGCACTCATGAATTATTAAACATCAGAGAATGCTGAATTATTTTCACAGTATAAAATTTACTGAATGTATATGTCTTGTGAAAATTTGCTTTCTTCAGAAGTCAATAGGCTTCTAATTTTCTCTTTGGTTTATTAAAAATGAAAAAAATTGTGTTTATGAATAACAATAATGCATCCAGTATCCCAACTGTGTCCTGTGAATTAACACCTAGCTCTGTTGACAAAACTCAGCAATACAATGCAGTAGGTGTAAATAAATATATCACATTTCATGCCCTGTCATGTCTAAGTCAGCATTCCTTATAGTAGTAAACCTTACTTTGGAAGACAGTTTTGTTGCTCTGATTTTCTTTTTTCCCCCATGGCCTGCTATTTTCATTCCGCTGACTTTTTTCTATTTGACATCTCAGTCTTTTATTAATTCAGACCTCTACTGCATTCTCTCTAGTTCTGTTTTAACTCAGTACCCATCATTGTTGTTCAATTTATTTCAGATTATGTCTTTAAATTTTGTCTTTTCTTTCATGATTTTCCAAATTAGATGCCTCCTGACTCTTTTGGTGACTGAATCACTTGTAGTTCATACAGCCCTGTCACACAATGTGTAGATTTGCAGGAGAAGTGACTGCAAAATGAAGCTTTTAATCACAGTTTTCTAGCATTTCATTTTTTATCTCACTTTTACTACTTTTTTCCCCCAAAGATGACACCTAATGACTCATCCTGCTCCTACATAATAAAACATACTGGGCAACTCCACTGTACACTTGTAGGAGACCTTGGCTGCACTGTAAATGATGGACTTGGGGGGTTGTAAGAGCAGGCAGCAGGATTCAAAGAGCAGGTGCTCCAGCTGGTGCGAGCCAGTGGTCTGACTTCAGCAGAGCTGCAGCGATAGCAGCGTACCTGCCCTCTGCAAAGGCTGCATATGGAGGTGCAGCAGCAGAAGCACAAGTTTGGGACTAGATCTGTGGTTGTAGATTCAGCAGTCATTTATTCACCTCACTCTTCAGCAGCTAAGCAGCCTGCAAAGAACAAGTCCCATTTCCTCTCTTCCTTATGAGATGTCCCCCACACCATATCCATCAATCCAAAGTGAGAGAGAAGAAAAGTGAATTTAACTCCCTATGCTCTGAATTAAAGCTTGTGGTACCTATAGATGTGCATAATACACAGGCAATGCTGCAGCACCTTAGAATTTAATTTTAAAGGCCATTCATTCAAAGGCCTTTATGAATGCAATGAAGCCTACCTGAACAAGGCACACAGCTTAGGCCAAAACTGCCTAAAATTCTGTCTCCACCCCTTGAGAAAACATGACCAGGGGAAAAAACAATAGGTGAATTATCAAACATAATGGTTTGAACACCAGAATACTTGCATGCTTTTTCACAAGTCTTGCCAAATCATAGCCTGTTTTGACTCCTGCAGAATGCATATTCATAACCTTCACAAAGAACCTGGACAAATAACACATCGAGGGCCAATGTCTCTTGTGGCCAATTAAAGGTCTGACCCTGGCAAACTTTAAACCATGGCTTCAGGGAGATTTGTACCAGAAACAAAGAATGAATCCACTGAAGATGTGTAGAAGCTAGCAAACTTAGCGTCTCCAGGCTCCTCTGTTCCGAGCTAGGGCACTCGGCCAGAATGGGGCAGCCTCAAGGTCTGCTGAGGAGGTCTGAATCCTGGTCTCCTGTGCGACTGTGGTAACTCCCAGGATACAGGGTGTTTTGGTGAGGGTGCCTCTCAGTTCATACCTGTAGCCAGACCTGGATTTTTTAGAGACAGAAAAAGCCCTAAAACTCCCCCCCACCCCATGAGTAGCATGGCAGAAGGCAATAGCAGCTACGTGGCTGCATAGCCCTTTTCCTTTCCTATCTCTTTACCTCGTTCCCTCTTCTTTCCTTCCCTCGCCTCTCCTCCCATGAAATCAGTCTTATCTCTGAAGGAAGTGGAGTTATTATTTACGAGTTCCTTATATATAGTTGTTTCTGGCCTTCTGATTATGCTCATTGCTTTACTTTGGACTGGCTCAAACAGTGATTTGGGCAGTCAGCTAGTAGGGAGATTACAACTCCAGTTGTGAGAACTGGGCTCCTTCCCTAGCAGAGTTATAGTCTTTTAATTTATAATCACCATCTGGACTTCACCATGCCATGATTTCATCCATCAAAAGCGTCTCTCAGTTTCTTTGTGTTAGGCCTGTCTTGCCTTGCCTTGAACATGTTTATCATCAAATCATTATGCATAAACAGAAGATATAATAGCCTAACTCATTAATATCCATTCATTTATTGATGGACTTTCATAACTCAGTTCTGAAAAACCATAAATAATATGTAGAAATAAACAAAAGCTGTCAGTTTGCTGCATACACATTCATACACATTCAGAGTATAAACACAAAAAGCTAACTCTAGTGAGCAGAATACAGGATAAATAATCACCAAGCTGAGCTGCAAAGTTATTTATTTTAAAAAAAGTCAAAAGCTTGCATGGCAGTGTGTGTTTGTGTTTGTTTTTTTTTTAAACTAATTTCCCATAAACAAAGATAGTTGAAATCTTCTATTCAGATAGATTTTGTACCTCAGAAATTCTGCTAGGTTAATCTCCATTGAGACCGTGTATGAATGCATTTTCTACAAGCACTTTGGAAGAATGTTGTAGATATAGTATTAATCTCGGAAGAAAACTAAGTAGCCTGCTAAACACCTATCAACAGCATTGCCATTAAACTAATGTTCATTAAATAAAATGAGTTTATTTAACTATCCCGATATCTTTGTGAGTAATAAAGAGGAAAATATTTATATCTCTCCCCACCAGCTTCGTCTGTCAGCTGGGTGGTGAATCTCCATATAGGTTATTCCCAAATACGGGATGAGAAGCATTCACAGAGCACACTTCACAAAGAAAAATGTGTTGTCCAGAAGAGGTGACGGATTGTCTCCCCTACTCCTGCTTCTCTGCACTAGAGGGAAAGTGAGGAGTTTTTAAAATAATGAGACCCAAGGCTCTGCAACAGGCCAGGAGAATTCCCTGTGACATCTCCTGCCATCCCTTAGCTGTCCTGCTTCTGCAGGAGCTGCACTGCAGAGAGCTACAGATTCCCGCTAACACAGAAGCGGCCTAGACAACACAGAGCTCCTGTACAGGAGGAAGGTCTGGCACTCGCCAAACACAGAGCTGAAACCAGCCCGAGCATCCGCCCACCGGAGCAGCTGCAGCCTACTCCATCACGATGTCTTCTTCCATGCTGCTTTTTCTCATCTCTATCCCTGTTCACTTTAGTCCACCCCCTCCTCCTTATTTCAGTTTTCTCCTTGCTTTCCATTTGGTTTATGCCTTCTTAAATAAGCTTACCAAAAATAATTTTAAAAAATACAGACCTAACACAGATCTTACCTGTCATCACACTTATTGCTTAAATGTTTGAACACTTTCCCCGATCTGTATCTATCTTGCCAATACACACTGTTAGATATCGATGGCTTAGAAGAGTTTGCTGCTGCTCTGTTTGGGATTAGCACCATCTTCTCCCCGCCCGTGCAGTTGCTAGGCACTGCCCTAAAACACTCAATTCATAATAAGGAATCAGATCCCAAGAATAATATTCAGCCTGTCTGGTGCATTTGTAAGTTCACTGTGACCGGCATTTGGCATTACCAAAATCATCAGCAACTATAACATGATTTCTGTCTCCACCCAACATTACCCAAAACTTAATAAAATTAACATAAAAGTTCCCATGTAAAGGTTGCATTTGAACTAGCCTGTACTGGAACTAGCTCTTACAGTTTTAAGGATCAGACCATTAACATTATTATCATCAACAAATTTACATGCATGTTGATGTACAATAAGAAATGGAATTTTCAATGTATTATTAGATTAAAACATAAAAATGATCAGATGAATTGCCTTGAAATTGCATAAAGAAAAACATTCCCATTAAAAAATAATCTAACTTGCAGCAAAACAGCAGCAGGATGATAATGGAGTATCCTTTAGGGAACTGGCATTCCCATTTCTAATTCCATCCTGCCACTAATTCTTCTGCTCATATTGATATAATGCCCAGAGCATAACCAAACTAGCTGTCTTTGTACGGAAGACTGTTACTAATGTACTATTCCAAATTATGACCCTGAGTAAAAGGACGGCCCTTTGGCTGTGCAGAGCTCCCCAGAAATAATTTGGAGAACATAGGGCAGTGTTTTGAGCCAGCACGTGTTGGTACTTAAGACTATCCCAGCTTCCCGAAGTTGCTGTATTGCTCTCACCTCGGAAAGAAGCACAGAAGGGAAAGTTGTGTCATAATTAGAGTATCATGACCCCTTTGGGAATGACATTTTGTTAGCCATGTACAAACAGCATCTGAGCTGGAAAGAGTAAACTGAAGTAATCCCACAATGGCAATTAAATTGAAATATCATTTTATTGATCTCAGAATACAGTGCTTTGCAGCTGCTTAATAAAATTGGAATAATTAATAAAAGTAAATGCTGAACCCTTCCAATGAGAAATGCACTATATGAGCCAATCTGCTCATGAACTGATTCAGAGAGATGAAATTCCTGGGCCAAAGAGGCTTTTTAAATTTAAAAAAAAAAAAGGCAGTTAATTGTAATTTGGTTTGACATGTATATTTGATATTGGAACTCTGATTTGTTCTAAAAACACTTTCCATTTTATGTGTTTGCTTATTTTGCAGAGAGCATCTAACTTGGATAAAAATACAACCAAAGCTGAGAGCGCATGGCTGTTCAGAATATGGTATGGATTTGACCACAAGTATCCTTTCCTGTTCTAAGCCATAGACGATAGTTTCATTACAACTGACACCGTCAAAATATTTAAGAATCCAAACACAATTATACTTTTAATCCCAAAACCTAAACACATTCATTTAGATTACAGCCTTTGTAAGGAGAAGAAATCAGGAAACAAGGAAACAGGAGTTTGCAGAAGCAGCGGAGTGCAGTAGAACCTTCCTGAGTGAGGCTATGGGGAGTGAGAATGAACTGAGATGAGAACCGCCATCCTATGGCAAAACATAGTCAATGTGTTTAAATAAACGAACCTGTTTGAATTTCAGGATAAAATTAAGCCAATTATTAATCAGCTATGGAAGCTGGAGACTGCAGAATGGCTGGCTGGGAAGGGGACAGGCAGGCTGGAGGGCCAGGCCCTTCCCAGACCTCCTTGGACGGCACTTGGCAGCTCCACACTTCCTTGCATGTCGCAGAGCAGCAGCTACCCAAGAGAAAGCACAAAGTAAGACAACACTGGTTTACCCATACCGCTACAAACAGCCAGAGAAAGATGCACTCACTGTGAAGATGTAGCTCCCAGGACTTTCCTGGAGCTCACGCTTCATTTTCCCTGGAGTCCTGAACCTTTGTACTTTTATTCATGTTCCTACTGGGGCAGCACCGTCACATCTTACACCCTCAACGTCTACCTCCCAAAGCCCTGGTACGGCATGCGCCGCTTCACTCCTTGACACCTATGCTGTCATTAATGCCCACGCCAAGAGATGGTAAATGCTCCCGTTCTAAGTTATTGTCATTTTATCCTCACTCTGCAAAGACTTTGCAAGCTAGCCCTGTTGATATCTCCCAATGACAATCATGCCCTAAGCCTTTATCAGACCAACACAATGAATATAATAGAAGTCCTTCTGCTAATTTCCGGGCATCCTGGCTTAGGAACACAACAGGCAAAGCTCTACCAACAGCCCCCATTATTCCACAGCATGTCTATTGTTCCATTATCCTGCGCTCCTGAGCGGAGATTAACGTTCAGGGTACATCTATATTTTTCTGATGTGAGCTGCAGCAAACTCAGATGAAATAATATTTCAGCTGATAAATGTAACTCTTTGGGAATACAGCTTCCTAGGAGAGTTCAAGTGAAGTTATCCTTCAAAAAGACTTTTGATGGAAAAAACATCTTTTCAGTTAAAAAGGAATGCATTGCCCTAATTTATCTACCAGAGCAGTTATAAGGGCCAAAAAGCAATTAGAATTAAAATTTTTCGCTAGGATACTTCTTCAAGGATACTTAGAAATAGTATGTGAATGCAGTATAAAGGGGGAAATATGCTTAAAAATTAATACCAAGTACCAGCATTACTGGCTTTACCTACCACCAGTCCCACTTCTTCTTCAGAAGGAACAGCCTATGGTTGTGGTATATCTTAGAAACAGAACAATAAGTCAGAAAGGAGAGATGAACACGGCAAAAAAGAAAAAAGAATTGTGCTCTGAAAAAAAGAGCAAAAAATGTGGACAGGAATGGCAAGAACAGGGCAGAGGTGAGTTAAAGAAATGAAAGAGACAACAAAGGTGGAGCTGGAAAACAAGAGACAGAGGCAGAAGAGAAAGAGAAAAAACAATATGAAAGAGTCAGACAACAGTACACGCAAAATGAAAGGGCTATAAAATTCACAAGAAGTAAAAACAAAGGTCGTCTTTACCACTGCCTTCTCCAAGGTTATCTGTATGGTAGAGACCTTGAATCTGGGTCCCTGCTGCTTTATTCTAGTAAGTCTGGTTTCAAAGGTTTTTGCCTTTCAACAGAATATTTTAAGTGATTGTTAAGATTCTTAGAATTAACACAAATTTATTCTTAAGTGTCAACCTCATTTCTAGTCATGCTGTAATCTTTTGAACTCAGATTTTCAGAGACTGTAGCTCTGCCATTATCCTAAAATATATTTTCATCCTAAATAATATTTCTACATTTTACTAATCCTGAAAATGTAAGTCCATATCCTTGGAGAGAATGATGGTTCAGCCCAGTAATGCCGTGACTCACAGCTCTGAGCATTTCTTCAGTATGACTATTTCTGAAATAGATTCTTTTTAGGGAGAGAGAAATTACCCACCCTAACTTTTCTTCATGTCTGTGCCCTTCACTGCCTAAGGTTACAAAGCTGTGCTACTAAAGTTGAAAGAAGAAATCACCATGTAGTGCAGTATTTATACAAGATTGTATACTGGATTATGTTAAAGTTTTCAAAGAAAAGATACTGAAAATAATCATCTATCTGGTTATATACTTTGAAAGCATGCATGACTGTGACATTTCTATAGTTCGACATTTGCTCTTAGGCATTAACACAGAGCTACCCACTCTTCTGGCAGCAACATCTCTGCCTGTTTATTTCACAGGGGAAAAACAAGAGGGAGGAAATATCACTGAAGAAATCAAAAGGTTGTGTTGTTTTCTGCTGTCATGCTGAAAGATTTCCACTTCATTCAGTTGTCGTAGACAATGGCAGCCTGCCACAGTAGCGTGGAACTATATCAAAAACACTGAAATGGACTTGGAGAATCAAATTTTATTCTTGTTCTGAAAGAAACAGTAGGAGCCTACTCCAAAGCCAACTGGATTCAGTAAGGGTCCTTTTATTTAAATGAGTCTCTCTGAATCAAGTATTGACACTTGAGAATAACATACTGTTCTCTAAAATCAGTGCTAAGAAATGTTAATACTGGAACAATTAAAATGAAGAAGAGATCATTTGAGTACTTAGAGGTATCCTCTTGGATTTTCATCTCAATAATTTAAACGAGTAAGACGCAAAATAAAATGCCTGGTATTTGAAAGAGTGTAAATGCCAGTGAATCTATTTCAGCTTCCTTATTTTTACAGCCAATAGCACTTTACCATTCAAAGCTGTCACGAACTACTGAAGGCTAGTGCAGAAGAAAAGTGGGAGAAAAAAAACCAAAAATAGTTCAAGAATTCGTTTGAAAAAAAAAAACCAGGATCAATAGTCCAGCATTATATAGAATATAAAGAATTTTTTTCCTACAAGAGCAAAGTCCTCTGCACATAAGGGCACAGCTCAAATAAACAGTGAGCAAAATTGTCCCATTCCAGATGCATCCCACAAGAAAATTAAAACTTTACTCCCAGGTAGTAGCAATTTGCTTTTAACTCTTCTCAGTCCCAAACCTCCTTTCTCACTTACTCCAGATGGGACGTATATAAGACTGCTGCTGGTTTCTGCTTGCCTTGTCCCAAGACATGGGGTACCTGCCTAGCGCTAGAAGAAATTTCTTCCTCCTCTACGTAGGCCTGTATTCCTAGCCACAACCTAGCCCTAAAAATGAAGGTAAAATTAATAGTATAAGATTGCAAACAGTCTTCATCCATTTTTCCAGCTACTTTGGACTAAAATTCTGCAATCAATTTTGGTTTAACTTAATTTTGTGCAAGGCTTTTTGTCCACTAAGACTTTTTTTTTTCTCTCTCTCTGTTCATGTAATTCTCACTTCCTCACATGGGGTCATTTTGCTCTCCCTGGCTGTTCCATAGCACCAGTCAGGAAGGTGACTACACTGCCCTCCCTGCTGCTAAAGCTGTATATTGAAATAAGAGAGTATTCGGGATTGCTGCACTAAAATACAAAAATGCAGAAATAACTGAAACTGAAGAGGAAAAAACAAGAGCATAATATATATGCTAAGACATTGCCATCCATAAACGCTCACCTTCCTAAGGAGAAGCCTGCATTATGCTGCAGGACAGGTACTTCTAATAGGTGCGTTGGCCCTTCAGTACCACACACCGAAACATGCATTGGGAAACAACGGTTGCTGCGTAACCGGAAAACATACGCGAGATTACAATAGAGGAAACAGGGTGAAAGCAAGAAGGGAAGGAAGAAGAGGGATGAAAGCTTCAAATGCATGGTAAGTTTCTTTTTAATACTTAATATGCACTGAATTGCAAGAGATGGGCCTTGGGCTGACCTGCAACCAGGTCTGGTTGGTTTTTTCTGGCCATGGGGCAAGGAAGGAACTGGGTGTGATGTGATCCTCCAAGGCTGAACATGGCCAGAGTACTGATGCTCCCTATCTCTGGCACACATGAGGGTGAGCAGGAGCAGCAAGCGAAGTATGATGGTTGTGGTTAGCTGGCAAACACAGGTATTATAAGTATTACAATGACAGGCCCACTGCGTTCTTGATACCGTGCCAAGCCACCAAATCCTCACAGGCATGTGGATGCCTAACTTCTACAGAGCTTTCCCTTTTGACCTCCTCACACACGCTGCCACAAACAGAGCAGGAGGAGGAGTACTTTCCCCTTCTTTACAGATTTCTTTTGAATTTGAGGAACTAACATTCAGTTACACTGAAGAGAAGCAGGAGTCTGGGACAGAGTCAACCAATTCTGCACAAAGAAACTTCTAAAAGTGTTTCTCCTTGAACTGCAGTTACCAACCATTCAGCTGTACTCCTTTCAGTTTAAAAGTTAGTTGTGTATGGCCTTTCCACTTACCTGAAATCAATCAGCCCAAAGGAACTGCATTACTTGTAACGACGTCAGAAGTTTATCCTCCTTAACTTATCAGTACACCTATCATTTTATTTCTCCTGTGCTTTGTGCGTGGATAAAACAGAAATAATGACTGCCTATGAAGTAAGATAAGTACTACTCTGCGCCTGTGAGAAAATGGAAAAGATACTAAAAGCAAAAACGCATTCTAGGGTACGGTGAACTGAATCAAAGAAAGTCAGCATCTTACGGTCTTCAGCTGAATTTTCCTTATGGTATGACTTACCGCTGTCGTATCAGAGATAGACTTCTTTGGAAAGAGATGACAAGCGGCTGTAAGAATGTGTGTGCACGCTGGTTTCTTTTATCTGCTGGTAAATGAAAGGTTTCCTGATTACTGATATTCTAATATGGTAATCTTTAGCACTTCAGTAGCAACAGCAAAATAGCATGCTGTGTCCTATTTTTGGACTTAGACAGTGTTCAGACAGAGAAAAGACTGCCCCATCTCAGAGACTTCAGTCTCATTATGAAGCAAAGCAGCATCAGGTAACGCAATGTTATCAAAGGCAGGTGGCACAAGGAAACAGTAGCATGGAATTGGCTAGCATGTACACTAGACATCATAGCATAGACTCACTGATGGAGAACGAGAATCCACTTTGCAGATGTTATAAGCAAATCACAATAAAAGCTGAGAGGAAACACAAAACCTAATCAGTGGACTGTAATGGATATCAAGAACATGAGTGTGAAGCAAGAGCAGTTAACTACATCATAAAGCTTTCTCAGACACCACAAATTTGGGCAGGACAGGGTCCACAGAGCTATTTTACCATTAGCAGCAATTGCCATTACTCTGAGCTTGGTTCAAAACTCATTCAAAAACACATTTGCAAGCATGTGATCTAGGAAAACTCATAGTTCTTTTTTGGCACAGATAATCACTGTATCTGATTTGGTGCCATTTCCTGACCCTTTCCAAGGACGCAAGATTGTTGAAACCCCGTAAATTAACATAATAAACATGGCTAATGATTAACCAGAATAATAAGTGACCTCGATTTGTCCTCCATTCACAGGCAGAAACCTGGATAAACAATTCTTGAACAATTCCATGTTGAATATGCAAGTCTCATTTATAAAGTTTCCTCATGTCAATTCTTTGAGAATCTGTTTATCCTTCAGATATTTTTACAAGAGAGAAGGACATTATTAAAACATGAAATTAAATATCAAGTGTGAATAAAAGCTAAATATGAAATGTTTTACTTGCTTAGTATATAGCACTCATCTAAATACTGCCATCAACATGATAGTTGAGAGCAGGTAACATTTACTTTAGATTTTATATTTAGTCTATCAGACTGAGTCAGAACTTAAGACTTCATGATAAGGTGGTGTGTGCCCTGTTAGAGAATCAAGGGAAGTTACTCAATTATTGCTCAGAAAGCATGCCTAAAATCATAGTACTTTTTCACTGTTCACATTGCATTCGACAGTAAGAGCATTTCATTCCCATCAGCATAACACCTATGAGAAGATGATGGTGGATGATTAAATAAAAAATCCCTAGTTGTTTTGCATTTGACATCTGCTCCTTTTCTCCCTTGCATTGCAGGAGACATATGTAAAAATTATTAGTGATAGCTCCCTGATACTTTTATTACAAAATACAAATGTTTGAACACACCCTTTCCCCACCATGATCCCAAAGGAAGACGGGAGCTGCAGGAATTTTAGTTCCACAAAACTTCAACTATTCTATCTAAAAGCAAAAGTTAGAAGCATGGGAGGAGGGAGGAGAGCACGTGTGTTTTTGTGGACAAACAGCGACAGCAATAGTCCTCAACATATTACTCTCCATGAATGGACATTCAGCAGATATTATTGGAATCCAAGGCATTATCTCCTTTCTTCGTTGTCTAACAACTTAGCACCATTATTTCCACTTAGCTCAGTTTCTTTTTGTTCAATGCACATATAAAGTCTCAGCACACTATGAAGGATAAGTAAATGATACATACATGGTATTATACTCACAGAGGGAATGCATGTGTGCATATAGTATAGGTATATTTATAGAGAGCTCTCCCCTCCCCAGTCCTTGGATCCCCATTATTAGGATTTGTGGATTATTAATATTTTGGGATTAACTCCCTGCTAGTATGTACAGGAATCATGTCTTTTAGTGTGTCCTTATCTTTCAGTAATTGTTCGTATATTTTCTATAAAGTCTGGCCTATCTGCAGATACCTGAATAGTAATCCATTATAGGAGGAAGAGTCACATTTTAATTTACTTTAAAACACCTCCATTGACAACCGTCACTGTTGAATACACAGTGTAAGGCTCTTCTTTCGTCTTTGGAAATAGGCTGATATTCTGCAAGAAGCATAGGCATAGTTGTACGTAACATCTGAAAGTGATTTAGCTAAGATTTCTGCAGATCAGATTTCAATATTTAAGAGTAGTGTCATATGTGATCTCTGTCTCAATCCATGACATCTTTCTTCCATTAAGTCCCCCATCCTAACACTAAGAGAAAGTAATGGAAACCTCTGAAAAGTTCTAATATTCATCTAGAACATTTCAGTAAGCAAATTTATGCTGGAAATTCCATGAAGGTGAGATTTCTTGAGTGAATCTGATTACTTCTCATTTCTGTTCAGGCAGGAATGGGAATGGCCTTCTGCTCTAACATGCCATTCATAACACAATATATACATATACATGTCATAACACGTCACTCATAACACAACTAAATGACGAAATATTACCAGTTTCATTAGCGAAACTGCCCATATTTAGTATGCCCATTCAAAACCAAAGACTGAAACAGAGACTACATTAGCTGGACAAAGAAGAAAAATATTTACTATACAAACTATGATTTATTTCAAACCTAAAAAATAATCTTTAGAAAAACCAAACACAAAAGTGTTATAAGGTTTTTCAGGTTTTTTTCCCCCAAAAAGCACAGGCAATTCATAGAAAACAAGAAAAAGTGTTGAACTGTGCAGTAACTGATTAAAAATCTAGATCTAAAGTGCCAAATAAATTAATTCACAACATCTAGAAGAAAACTTTGTTTGTAAGCTTGTAAGAGGAGGAAATATCTTTGTTCTGTGCTAATGCAGGACCCTGTACAGCACTGTTACCATCCAAGATCAAGTCTTCTATTTGCTATGGCAGTATATATTATAAAAAACAAACAATTGAATTAATTTCCCAGCAACCAAAGAAGAAATACATTACAAGTGCATTACCATCTGCATTACTGTATTGTGTATTACTATGCACAACAGGATATAATCCAAAGTAAGAAGATAAAGTTTGAAATTTTTGCTATTTAGACTTTTCATCCTGACAGTGAGAGTCAATACATTGTGGAAAGGTCTCTTTACATTGTTAAAACTGACAAAATAGCAAAAAATGTAGTTAGGAAGAAAAAGAACTAACAAGGGAAAACAACAGAGTGATCAGATTTTTCTTCATAGTCTAGTTTTATCCTGTATATAAAACAATACAAAATCTAAATCATTCTGGAAGAAGACAGTTTTGTCAAAGACTTTTACTTTGCTGGTAGCAAATCCATTATATCAAATTTCCTGATTTCTTTAAAGCCTTCATGGTAGTATGCTGTGCTTTTGCCTTTAAAGGAAGAAATAAAGGGGCGTGTAGAGGAAGTTTATGGGATTTCAAAAAAAAAAAATCAATGTTCAAAATAATGAGCAAACATTGCAGGCATGAGACAAGTGGAAAAGGAGAGAATGTCATTATTATTGCAATCTGAGAAAGGGAAGTGCTTTAGTGTGAAAAGAGATTCACGGTAAAGTCCACAAAAGCTCTTTATAAGGTGTTATTGAATCCTTGTTGTGATCCTTCAGAGACATGCAGGGCCAGGGTCTATTTTGTGTTCTTTGCCTGGAATGGTCATTGATTTTTGTAGGAGTTTTGCACAGTAACTAAGGTAGATTCTGGGCTACAGCTTATTCTAGACAAGCCAGTGTAAAATCATCACCATTCGTATATACCATCCCAGTTCATTTGACCTAGCACACCTTGTGCTTGTGCTGTTCCAGGGGTTCTCTAACTTTCTGAAGACAAGGACCACATCTGCATATAAAGAATGCTTCACCCCACCAGCCCCCATTACAAATGCATGGGTCTTTATAGCAACTATGCCACCTTCTTTCATAGAAAAATATTTATTAAAATCAGCAGTAGCTAGAAACTAGACTCCTCATCCCACAAGGAGTTCTAAAATTTAAAAATAAATTTTTTCACAGCAGAAATAAGGCATTTTAAGCTTTCCAGAAGTCAACAACTCCAAAACTTGTTTAAAAAGTCAAAATGTTATTTTTTTGAATGTTTCTGAAATGTTTCCAAGGCTCGTCAACTGTGTAGGGTCTGGCAGGCCACCAAGTAGGTCAGGAAGCTGAGAAAAAAAAGAAGTGGAACTGGAGACTCTGGAGCACCAAGAAATGTGCTTTTGCAGGGCTCTGTGTGCCGGCTGGCCACGGAGCTTCTCCACGGGGTGCCGGAGCTGGGGCGACAGGGCAGGTGCGGGAAGGCAGGCAGGGCTGCCGTCTGGATGGCTGCTGAAACTGCTAGGTTCCTGGGCAGTATTTTTTTTATTTCAGCAAACAAGCGTTTTAGACACAGAGATACCGTATGTGAAAATTTTGGACTGGGTATGGTTGCAGTTTCCTTTGGCAAGTTTGAGCCCCTGGCAGGAAAGCAGCCCCGTTCTGCAAAGCGCCAGCGAGAGCTCGGTGCCTCTCGGTGAGGGGTCAGTCCCCCGGCTGTGACCGCTCCACACGGTCCCCGAGGGCTGAGAAATTCCAGCTATTCCCCCCAGGTTTCCTGAGGGCCCTTTCCGAAACTCTTCAGCAGGTCCCACTAAGAGCACGTAGCGCTTCCTACCACATTCGCAGCAACGTGAAGAACCAAGGCCTCAGTCAGGGGATCCGGCTTGCAAAACTGTTTCCATTTTTCTCTTAATGTTTTTTACAGCTGTATTAAACTGCCAGTTACAGCTGTAGCATGTTAAATCTAGACAGCATCAAGATTTATGCTTTAGTATAAGAGAAATTCAGCACATATATTAACTGGACTGAACAGAGACTGACTAGATTCCTCTTACAGACATATTTTATACAGAGCTCCTATATTAACAGCTAATGGCCAAGTTCCAATTGTCCTTGAACGGAAAAAAGATACTACTTGAAAAATTACTGTATTTAAAACTCTTTGCATGTTATTAAACAAAAAACAAAAAACTTTCCATTCTGCAGCTGATTTCTACTTGTTCAGCTGTCTGTTACAGTACCCGTCAAATCAAAATACCAAACTTGAATGAGTTGATCCAAAATCTATTGAAGTAAATGTAATCACAGTTCAGTGACCTCAACAACTTTATAGCTCAAGCTATCTTAGTATCTGATTTTACTGATTATTATTCCATGCGACAAGTTTTTATTTTGCTTTATTTTTTCCTCCTCTTCTCACTTTATTATTACAGTACACTGTAGTCTGAATGTGTAAAGAAGCAGAAGCCTAGGCTTGTATTAGTCCACTCATGCATGAAATTATAGTTTGTTGGCTGACAATACTTAACAGCACCCAGGAGACCTAAGTATGATATAGCAGTACCGGAAGCTTATAGCACAGGCTTAATCAACCATATCTTAGAACCTTCTTTCAAATCTCTTATTATTTCATTCACAGCAGTGTGTGTGCAAAAAGTGACTTTACATTACAGCTGAAGCGTTTTCAAACGTTCTTCTGCATGTGTATCTTTCTCCGTTGCCTTTCCAGTCACTTAGTCCGTATCCGAATGCTTCGTCTTGCATGCAGCACACGCTGCATATCTAATACCGGGTATAAATGGTACTTCTTTTATAGCAGCAGTTGCCACAACAAGATACCGCTAATTATAACACTACCTAAGCAAGAAATTGGTAATGCTTCCTAGTAAGGATCTTTTCTTGATGCTAAATTACAGTGGAATTCCTGTAAAAGCCACGAGACTGTAAAGGAATTCAGTATGATTAAGGTTACCAGGAATACCAAAGGGTGTGTTAATGATTTTCCACATATTAGAAAGTATCATTGAATTGAACTCTTTTATGGAAAGCTAATATCCAGATGCAAAACCTCAGAACTCATTACGAGTTGTTCCATTGACTTCAGTGGGGTTTGGATCAGCCCCTCAGTACCTCAGTCCCTCAAAGCTTCGTTATTTGGAAGCTTTGTCTTTATATTGGCATTTTTCCCATTTCTAGGTGGTTGCTCTAGAAAAGGCACTTCTGGTTTGTGTTAGCTACGATAATTGTGAATTGTTAAACAACTGCTTCAGCACTCACAAACACAGAACCACCTATAAGGCTAAGACAACAGTGCAAATGTGTCAGAAAAAAGAAAGAGTTTGGCTCTAATTTTAAGAATATTTTGGTAATCAGTGATTCAAAATAATGCAATTCTTGACAGCTGAGAAACTCAAGAGCTGTTTTCTATTTTCGATATTGAAATAGGCACCTGATTCACCATAACACATGCATCATCACGCATTCAAATATAATGCAAATCAACTAATCTTAGTACCAGTTCTCAATTCAGCACTTCTCAAGGGGATGACAAGAGAAGGTGGAGAGGATAAATCAGAGGGGTGAAAATACTAATTTAGGGATGACAACAAGCTTGTTTGAGGCACATCTTATGAGCTAACTATAACTATTCTCAGAGGATGCAAAAGCCCCAAAGAGGGGAGACACAGGCTGCCTTCCACCTTGCGCTACACTGAGAGCTTCAAGTACGAGGGAAGTCCAGAGCCCAGAGGAACACAGGCTCTTCATTTAGACTCTGAAAAATGAGCAGAGCTCTTCTGAAAATCAAGGCCATGGTCTTGTATTCTTCATACAGTCTCACTTTCAATATAGACCTAGAACTCACGTAATCTCTTGTTTCTGTAAGTTCAGCTCACCCTAGCAGAGGTTTTTTCTGGAAAGCTGAGATCATTCCTTCCAGCTGAACATGTTTGCGGGCTTCCTACTGAAGGCTATTTGACAAAAATTATCATCATGACCTTCTTTGTATGTTGTGATCTGCCTAGTTACTTATAGTAAATGTAGTGCTCAGATTTACATAAGTTTCTCCTGCAGGCCCAAGAGATGAAGGCATTTTGGAGATGGTATTTTTAGAACCGTATCAGTAGATAGCTATTTGTCATAAACTGAGCCCAATTTGACCTAGGGATAAAGAAAGTAGGCCACTGTTCCCATCACAACACCAGCTCCACCACTCTGATACCAACATCATAACCCTAAAACCTATCATTCTCCATTCGTACTCTCAGAAGGGAATAGGAATATGCCACGACTTGGAGGGTTTGGTCTTCTGTGACAGAATGGGACAGCAAAATTATATTAGTTTATGGACCTTGTCCTTTCTGCTTTCAGAAATAGGAGTCATTCCTAAAGTTGAACAGTAGAGGAGTAGCTGGCTGCACAGAACACGTTCAGGCGCTCCCTTCGCCACTTGTTCATGAATGGCCCTATAGGAGCAAAGGAGGAGAGGAGTAACAATAGACTGTAAAACAATAGCTTCCACAAAGGGAAGACAGTGTATCTAAAAGGTAATTAAAATACCACCAAAAAGTCCTGGAGCTGCTCTTTCAAAGTCAGAAACGTTGTCATGGAAGGTTAGGAAATGCCTATTTAATGACAAGAAGGAATGGAGTATGTGCTTTGGTCTGGTGATTTTAGCCAGGTTTTTTCTTTTGTTTTGTTTTCACTTGTGCCATTATACCTGAAAGGAAAAGTTTTAACCTGCTAAATATTATTGTAAAGGATGTGTTATTTATGCAGTTGAGCAGACAGCTTTTCTAGAGTCTTTTTGGTCTTCCCTGTAAATATGAACTGGGGGGATAGTTGTACTACAAATGGTAAAATCTCTCTCACATTCTTTAAAGACCTTAGTGCTGATGGACTTTGAGTGTTTTGCTATATGCTCATTAGAAATTTATAGGAGGTGTTTTATTCAATCTACTAAAAGCATCCTGGTGATTTTCTGAACTGATTCTTTACCACATTATGGTACTTTAAATATTTAATTTTAGATGTAGAAGTGGAGAAAATCTGTTGAAAACTGAAACATTTTTCTATACTTTTTAAAAATAGGGATGTTTGTAAAAATAACCAACTGAAACTGACACATCTTGAAATTTTAAGCAGCAGTAAATTCTTATTGCTGGATCTTTTATTCTACCACCATTACCCAAATTTTCTTGGGACTAAGGGCACAGCACTAGCTACTTGAAAGACTAGAAGGTCCCAGCTGTTGCTTTACATCATCTGTGACTAGTTCAAGACGTTCCTTCCTTGTTTCATGTTGTAACTGGTACACCGCTATGGACCTGCGGTCTGAATTCAGAGCTGTCTTGAACTTTGGCTGTTACACCCGTGTAATTACATTGACTTCAGCAGAGTCTATTAGTCTCACTTGATGCCAGCACGGGAGACGCTGTCAATGCGTGTAGCCTCCGAGCCCTTCGTTAGACATCCTTTGGCTTCTGCCTCTTGCGAGTCCCCTTACACTACCAAAACAAAGCATCCCTAATGTCAAATTAGTGGGTAAAAAGTTCCCTCCATTCGACATTAAGTTGGATTCCCCGAGAAGAAAGTACAGGGGGAATAGATTTTTCCTCACCTCCTGCACTGCCCTACAGAGCCTTTGCCACAACAGTGCTTCCACCTTCGCGCTCCCCAGTGGCCAGCCATGGGGAGGAGCAGGAGCAGAGCCTCAGGGTACAGAGAGCCGATTTACACGTTAGCTGCGAACAGACTTCTCAAACCAGCTCAAGGAATTTTAAACAGTAATGATAATCCCTAATATTTTCAATATGATTAAGTAAGAAGTGATAGATACTTCTTTAATGGGGACCACGGAAATGGTTGTTAGTCGTAAAAAGCACAGCATGATTATTCAAAGGTTGGTTCTTCATTAAAGATACAGAATAGTGCATGTCACAACTAGTTAAGGTTTTGAAATTCTTTGTGAATTATTCACTGAAATTTGCATTGCTACATAGCACAAACTATTTTTGGATTGTGCATAAATAGAATATCTAATATAGAATTACATTATAATGAAATGTGCAATAATGCAAGTACTCATAAAGTGCTTTTCATGTATTGCAGGCATCCACAAGTTTCAAATGCATAAAATATGATTACACTTGCTGCACAAATGACTGCATATCAGGTTCATTCACATTTAATTAAAACTCAGATTTTAAAATATATATACATACAGTATTCTAAGAGATCGTTAAACTGCCATTGCTATTTTGTATCATGGCCAACTTCAGTGTGAAACTGGAGTGAATAAAGATGTGATTGGTTTGTAAGGCTTGTTCCTTCTAGCTAAACTAGAGGCAAATACTTCATTCTATGCAGAAAAGGCTATTTGTTAATGATCCATGAAAATGCAGATAAAGCAGCTCTGGATCTGATTGTTCCACAGGTTGCTATATGAATTTAAAGAAGCAATATCAACATATAGTTTTTACGTTTTCTTATCTGTGATGCTCAATTCAACAATACTTTAAAATCTTAAAATGTAAGGAAAAAATAAAAATGACATGGAAAAATTATGTATGTGTACATACATATGTAGTCCAGATCAAATATATAAATATTTTGCAACTCTGCCTTTCCCCCCACCTACATGCTTGGTTGCATAATGGTACAGCCTCAGCAGCAGGATTCAGTGCAGAAGCACTGCCTCACCGCAGACTGTCCTGTGTTTTGCCGCTAGGATATTCTCTTAGGAAACAGAAACAGTGGCTTCAAACCCTCCTCAGCCAAGGGCAACCAAAAATCCCGATCTTTCACTTCCCACATCAGTGCCCTTAGGCACTAGACTATTATGTAAAAAATGGCCAGGAACTCACCTGGCAGCTGAGATTTTTTGCTCGAGTTCACTGCTGTCTCAGTGAGTTAGGCATGGTACAAGGACACCTAACTTATCATGTCACTCCAGGAAAGAAGGCAGAAATGAAATATCTCCCCAGCCATCTCTGAATCGCAGTGACTCTGTGGTACCTGCCTCTTTGGTGCTTCTCTCCCCAGCCCAGGTTGCTTCGGAGCATCCATAAGCATGTGATTAGGAACCCAAAGAGACCTGTGGCTAAAAACGCAGGTGACTTGTGGGTTATTCCTAACAATATGAAATATCAGCTCTGCTCTTCTTACTGGATACTGCATCTTTACCAATATTTCCATGAACATAAAGGACCACTGAAAATTACATTTTAATGTTAACTTCTTATTTGGCAATAGCTACATCCACATCTTTATGTGTTTTAGTTTTAGGCTGTGTAGCTGCAGATTCAACAAGACAATCATGTATCTATTTATGGTGGTGTTTTTGTTGGTTTTCCACCTAGGAGAGAGAAATCCTATTTTCTAAGCATAAATACATGGATGCTTACATTCTGGGTGTAATTACGAATTCAGCAGTATGTCTCAGACTGCTTTCTGAGTCTCCGCTATGTTTCCATCCCTCGTACAGCACAGAGGACAAGCTATTATCTATTCCGATAATGACAGAATGATAATGTTTTCCTCCCATTAGCCATGTCTGACCAAAATAAGCATCACTTGGTCCAGACCTCACCGCACTGGGACCAGACTGCAGTCTTTCTTCCAAGAGCACAAAATATCCCTTCTGCACACAGCGGGGTTTACAGCACTGTCCCTGCTGGGTCAGATCAAATCTGATACATGGCATAAAGAATACTTGGGGTGTAATTTCATGCACAGAGTGGCAAGTCCAATTAATGCAAATAGTAAAAAAAATGCCTACACATTCATTAGCAGGCAGACACGTGTTTGTCCTGCCTCCACATGCAAGGGAAATGAAACCTGAAGGCTACTACACTCTCACATTAGAGCAGTGCCAAGCCTGAACTACCATCTCCAGAGCGTGCATGGCAGTAAAAGAACCAAGTCAATACGCTGTGAAATATATCTAGGAAGCTGTGGCAAATATCAGTGGGTCAGATCAGGTTGGAAGCTAAGGGCAAATGCAGCACAAATTCCCTCTCAGGAATTCACCATAAGATACTCCATCTGGGAGCAGCTCCCACAACCCTCTCTTGCAAGGTCCACAGGAGAGCCCTCAGTGAGACCTCATCCCTGTATGCCTCCCTCCCGTGGCTTTGAAAACGGGAAGGGGGAAATGTGGCTGCCTGTGAGCTTGTCACTGCAGAAGGATATTTTGTACTCAAACTTCCATGGGCGAATGGAAAGAAAATACAGATGCTGTAGAGCAGTCCATCAGCTGCAAAGCAAATAGCTATGACTCAGTTTATCACAAATAACAACAGAACAGGAATTAACATCAACAAGCTAATGCTTCATCTGATTGTGGGTTGTTTTTTTTTAATCTTGTTTCTAATTAATTTTGACAGATTGAATTAAAATGCTTATTTGCTTTGCATTTTATGTGTATGGGGTCCTTCCTGATCACCTCCGCCCATAAGATTTTATGCTGTCAGCGCCAGTCTTTGTGAGCCCTTCGTCTTTTGAACACTGGAGAAGAGGGCTAAGTATTCGTTTCCATTTGTTAAACATTTTTGATCTATTAAGAGCCTTATGTTTTTCAGTGGGTTTTTTTTTTTTTGCTTTGTGTTTTGTTTTCCATTTTTCAGAGGCAGCAGTACTACTCTGACTTGGATATTAATGCATTAGTTCCCATTTTGGCTGCAGAGCCCCCTCACTGTCTTCTTTTTGAAGATCCTCCCTGTGTTAGTTCCAGCTGAAGCACCAGAGGAATAGGTCTCCTCGTCTGCTCTGTACTTGATGTCAAAATAGTTGCAAGAAACATTTCTGAGACATTTCAGCTGGAATTAACCAGAGAAGACTGATTTCCTAAGGTATGCGTTCCATCTCCTGACAGAGGCGAGGAGACGGGCTGCTTCAGGAGAAAAATGACTTTTCTCGCATTCTTTCCTCCTTGTGATGTATGAACAATTCTCATTATCATTAATCCTGGTTGCTTACAGAGGTGGGAGTAAGCTCCTCAGCAGTGAACATTTTTATAGAGCTACTATATGCAAAACTGACTATCAAACAATGCTTAAGACTAATTCTAAAGAGCTACCATCTATCACACACAGGAGGTTATTTGATTCTTATAGGTTTCTGTATCCTACATCTTAATACCTGCAGTTTTGATGACTGCTGCTAGCATGCACACATTTCAGGGAGATGGAAGCAAAACAAGAGAGAGAAGAAGCTTCTAGCTACAAATTTAACAGTAAGTGATAGAGAGCTTGGAAGGTCATGGAGTGTAATGATTCTGCACAGAATTTCAGCTAGTCCCCTTAGACACTGCATTAATTACATTTGTAGAAGTTGCATTATCTGAGCACAGAGGTGACTTTTTTCCTTATGCTATGATTGTCCTGCCTATTTTATGTTCTATTTTAAAAGTAGTTACGCAAATTGTTATGAAAATGGCATACAGGAAAAGTATACAGATGAAATAAATGCAAAAATGGCACACGTATTCACTGCCATCTTGTATTAGTGTCAATAAAACAACAAATGACCCAATGAAAAACTAAATCCAAAATAAGTCTCTTGGAATGAATGGAATTGATATGACTCCTGACATAATTCAGTCCTTGCTCCAAGTGCTAAATCCAGCACAGATGGAGTCAGTTATTCTGAATTAACATTGCTGTAACTGAGGGCAGAATTTCCCTTGGTGATTCCTTGCCCTTATTTCACTGGATTATGAAAACTGACGTCATGGTGGCACCAGGCAAGAATAGTCTGTCTGGGAGGGTGCTTGGTTCAACACACCCTTCAGTATTTATCCATAAATACCACTGCATCATAAATATCACTATCTAGGAGTGACAGCTGAGGCTGCCTGTACCCTGGGTGCTCACAAGAAAAGGGCAGGAATCTGGGCAAGTCTATATCCGGGCTCTGCTCCTCCTTCACACACAGCTGCGGAGAAAACGGCCCCTGCTCCCTCTTGCACCCCCAGGACACAGCAGAAAACACAGAAACTATGTTTGAATGAGCTCTCCTGGCACTGGAAAGCCTAAAGATGCTGTTCTTCGTTGATGCCCACCGAAGGCTAGAGGTGCTTCCCTGTTGTCTTCTGTGAAAGCCCAGCTAAACAAGCTGAGCACTGGGAGCTGCAAACATCAGGGAACCACTGACACCACCACCCTTCCCCATCTCACTGTGTGGAGCAGCGGCACAACCTCTGCATGTGTCTTTTCACAGTGAATAGACTCTCTTCAAGATCTATAACCCAAGTGAAAAGATACATTATGTAAGATGCTCTCATGAACATCAGCTAAATTTTTAACCTAATGCACATGCACTATTTATAAATCACACAGATAAGCAGAACAGACAGATATTAAGCAGACTGACATACTTCATCAGCGTGAGCATGTAAAACACATGTAGTCAATATGAATACTAGTAAAAACTTCACTCAGCTTCAGTATTCCCTTCAGATTTCTACATTATTTAAAAATATATAATGACAAAATCTAAGGCTAATTATTACTGATGTAGTGGGGAAAAAACAAGCAGCCTACATTTAAAGCTGTATTTGTTCATGTTTATTTGCTCTATTCACAAATATGATGGCATTTTACAATAATAAATGACCTAACTTTTGCTTTCTGAAAAGCCAGACATGCTAATTTACAGCAATTGGGAAGCTGAGGACACTTAGAGCTGCAAAAGTTAACCTACAAGTTATGAGCCAAGCACAAGCAATGCAACAGTACAAAGACGAGGTGATGCATTAACTGTGCAAAGCGAGAGTGGCCACTGTCTCAGCACAGTTAACTCTAGAGCCAACTTAACTGCCATTTCCCAAGGAAGAGGACACTGGTCAGTTGGACATAAACAGCTGATCATGATTGTAGACCTGCATAAAATGCCATGAATGATGGAGTTTTGAATATTCATTAATTGTCATTTTACTTTTTCATCCTTCCTATGCTGGCATTTACAAACTCTCTCTGATGCTGAGGAGACTCTTTAGTTCTCCTGCTAAGGTGTATATTTACTGTTTCTCCTTGGCATCGTTATTGCCTCACAGTGATTGATTTACGATTAATCATTTAATGAGTTGCTAAGTATGCATATCCAAAATCCATGCCCCTTAATATGGTCAAAATTTCCTTTTGTTCTGAGGGACTGGTTAGCAATATTTCTGAATTCGTCACAACCCTAGTCTTTGTTGAATGGCCAAATTCTTTCCAAGAAACTTGTTTGTAGAAGTATCTGCGTTCTTCCCTGATGATCTAATAGATCTTCAACTCTAACCATCATATGTTACTACCAACATTACAGTTTAGCTGAAACTTTTCAGTTGTGTCCTGCACTGGTTTTTTTGGTTGGTTGGGGCTGGGTTTTTTTGGGGTTTTTTTTTTTTTGAGTCAGGACAATGTTAAGAAGTTATTAGTATTTAGGTTTTCCTTTCAGGCTCTTTCATCTGTAATGAAGCCCTGCATCATCACTTGGCTTCTCCAGTTCTTGCTCCATTTATGTCAGCATCTAATTGAGACTGTATAATTTGCCTGCTTATTTTTTTCCAACTCCATCCTGTCTTTCATCTTAACCTGATTCTGAAAGGGCCTAAAATCTGTAGCTCAGCTCAAGTTGGTATTTAATAGACCCTGATGTTTTCATGTTAGAACTATTAATTTTGCTCATTGCTTTTTGCTGAAGTTTTTTTTTTTTTCTAGATTTTATTTTCGATTTTTTTAAAGCAAAGACTATGACGGCTCGTAAGACGTGCTGCTCAATATGCCATTGTATTTTGGACAGATGACCTTCAGTTCAGGTAGAGGTAGCAAAAACAATAGTAGCAAAAGATCAGATAAAAACCTGATCTTTTGTTTTGCTATCTCATAAAATCTAGGTTTCTTTGAGCACATCTTAGTGTGGATGCCCTCAACCTTACAGAATGCTTGCTACATTGTGAGATAACTGTTTATTGGTAAAATCAAAAAGCACAGAAAATGAAAAATCAGAAGATAATTTCACTATTCAGTAACACATACTTTTGGCATACACAAGGGAAAAAGAGAAAGCTGTAGTAAGCCTATGTCATATGATGAAACTCTAGTCAATCGCCATAGCTCTAAAGGTATTTGGAAATAAAACAGCAGGCTTCACTGGGAAGAGGCAAGACAAGGGAAAAAAAAAAATCACGGCACACACTAAGATCAGCAAGGCACAAATTACCATGCCTTTTACATCCCGCACATCTGTAGACAATAAAGAACATGAGCATTTGTTGTAAATAGATGTTTTGAGCTACTGTTCTAACATCTATAAATGCTTGTCTAATATTATCATAACTGCAGCAGGCTTCCAATAAATACTTATCCTCTAGGAACACACTTGTTATCTTTTTCATTTAGGATTAGAAAAAAACATTATCTTTTCAGAACCCTTCAGGCCCAGAATATCTGACCACATATTAATTAATAAATTTGTCCAAAGTGGTGGAGATTGTAACACAACCAGATGTAAACCAGATGTAACCAACTAGATGTAAATAGTATCTTCAGCCTCCATGCGACTCTTGCAACTGTTGTCTATGGGCAATAATTTTTCTCTGAAAAGTCTGAAAGGAGTCCAATAAAACCTGAAAAGTTTAAACTTCTATAAACATCATCTGTCACACTTTCTTTTCAGACCTATTTAAAAAAAAACTGTAGGATCCTTTCACGCTGATCATCCTACAGGATTTTTTGCTTGATCTAAATTGTTCTGCATCAACCATTATTTAATAACACAACCTGCATAGAAGAAACAGTATCTCGATGCTTACCAATCTGTAAGTTAGAAGATTTCCATCAGTCGACAGGTATTATTTCCATAGATTCAATTTTTTTTTTTATCGGAAATGTCCATTTTCTCAGTCAAACCATTAGCATGGCATTTTCAAAGGACATTAAAGATGCATCATAACTGGTTTTAAGAGCTACAACCAGATTTCCCAGACGTTCACACATTATCCAATCTCTATTTTTAAACTTCTTCATATATGATAGTGTGATAAATGACATGAGTTAGATATATGGAAAAACCAACTACAGCCCTTTCCATAAGTATTTGTTAAGTGATATGCAATATAATAACGGACCAGACTGGGACATTTAAATCCTCTCCATTTACTTGGACCTAGTAATTTACTAATCAGTATACTTGGCACTATGTTACCTACATAAATGACAGTGTCGCATCTTCCTTTCTTTTCAAAGGTTTGGAGAGGTTTATCAGTGGTTCCCATAATTATACGTAGAGCGTGCTACCACTGTAATTATCCCTGTCCTTCCCCGCAAGGACCAATTGCTGGTTTTGAACTGATCTATAAGGAGAGAAATACAGGATCACATATTTAAATGTAGCTCTCCAATTTGAACTGAAAATTGCAAGCCAGAAAACTTCAAAATAACCTGCTGTGGTATTTTCTATGTCCGTCAGTACCTGCAGAAATCTCCATGGTAGAGAATAAAATGCTTTTCTCTACAATGGCTGTTTTGATGCTGCAAGAAAAGGTGAAGTGCTGCCCACTGCTCCATTAGCAAAATTGCCTCCTGGTAATCTGTGGGACTCCAAAGTAGCCAAAATCCTCTTTAGCCTTTTGGCTCTTGGCAAAAGCACGGGGTTGTCATCCGTTTGCAAATCAGCATTTCATT
Organism: Apteryx mantelli; assembly: GCF_036417845.1. Classification (NCBI taxonomy): domain Eukaryota; kingdom Metazoa; phylum Chordata; class Aves; order Apterygiformes; family Apterygidae; genus Apteryx; species Apteryx mantelli. Next base: position 18,527,861 of record NC_089986.1, read on the forward strand.
GCAGCAACACGTTTAATAGTTTATATTTTTGTTTAGAGACTTAAAAGATGTTGTACTTCACACTTCAAGCACCAGTCTCTCAGGGTTTATCATTCTCCACTTAGATATAACAGCAGCATGACCACTGCTTAGGAGACTGGGAGTTATAATGCCGGGAGGCTGTGAGTAACAGCCACTGGAGAAGGCAAATGGATAATCTCGTGTGAATGGCAGCCTGTTTTCTCGCTCTCATAAGCATTTGATAGCGCCCTGCTAATGAAACTTATTTTTCTCTTATTCCCGGGCGGATGAGGGCATGTCCTGTATCTTATTAAACCAAACTGATGGCTTCTGCATGGCAGCTCTCGCTTCGCTTCCAGCGCTGCGAAGCCTGTCCTGGAAGGGGGCTGCAGGCCCAGGCGACCGGCCCAGGCTGCGCTGGCCCTTACTGGCGGCGGCTCCCCAGGTCCGGGCGCCCGGGGAGCGCACCCGCCTCGCGAGAGCAAGCTCAGGCATTTCAAAAGCAAAGCAGTGTGCTAGCTCACGGAGCTGAGGGCTCTCGCGCGTTGAGGTAAAGCGCGCCTCCAGCCTCAGCGCGGGTGGGAGAGGAGGCAAGGGGCCGCGTGACCCCTAGGAGATCCCCAGACCTTCCTCTGCTGGGGAGCGCAGGGGCGCCGAGCAGCGAGGAAGAGAGGGGGCAGAGCAGCGGTTTGGCTCACCCGCTCTCCTCCCCGCCGTCCCGCAGGCAGCGCAGCACATGCAGCTAGCTAAATAACTCCCGCGGAGGCAGCGGCGTTCGGGGGAGCCCACCCAGCCCAGCTGAGGCCTCCCACGCTGGCGGTCGCGCCTCCCGCCCCAGCGCCCCGGTGCGGGCCTGGCGTGGGAGAGGGGCCCTACTTTTCCTTTCCACCGGAAAGAAAAGTATGGATACATAGATTTTTTTCCTTCAGCGATTTCTAATTTTTCTCCACTCAGATGTTTTCCTTGCAGCAACTCCTCCCTTTCTGTGCTTGCAATAGGGTAAAAGCGCAGTTCTTTCTGTCACAGGCATTTTCCAAATTTTGAAGACTGAAATCTCTCTCAAATACTTAAAAAGAAAGTGGGAATCACCGATTCCCACACCACCGGTGCTACCCCGCGTGGCGCACGCAGCTATCCCCCGCTCCGGAGCGCGGCTCGCGCTCGGCGCTGGTTGGCGCCGTCACGAAGGCGCAACCCTTGCACGCACCGCGCACATCGAAACAGCGGGCCGCTTCGTTCTCATGCTGCCCGTCTGAATTCTGTTCATAGCGCTTGCACGCGAAAGCATACGTTTATGGTTTTTTCCTTAAATGTGGCTCTGATTTGAGGAGGTAAATTTCACAAAAATATGCAAAACATTGCAGATTTGCTGAATTAGAAAGTCCCGTACGTTTCAAGGAGACTCTTTAGCAAGCCCCTGTTTCACCATCTGTTTAAGGATATGACGGGGGCAGCAAACTAAAGGATTTTAGGCTTTTCTTCCCAGCTTCATAGCAGTTTCCCTGTGCAACTTCACAGAAGCCACACAGGCCACGCTCAGCACCACGGAAGGGAAGGGAGGAGAGGGAGGGGAAGGGGAGCTTCTCCATCCATTTTAATACACGCAGGTCTGGGCTTTTTGGCCCAATTTTCAAACCGACCCTCTCTAACACATATATCAGCAGAGTCTTTCAGCATAGGTCTCAGAGCATCTCACAATATTTATTCTTTCAAAATCACCTATGATGTAAATATTACTGTTCCCTTTTTACAGCTGAATAAACCACAGTACAAAGTTGTTAAGGTACAGATTGACCCAGACATCCCTTTATACAGATGCAGTTATACTAAATTACACCTGCAACTTTGCATTCACAGTTGATTCATACTTTTTATGAGGGGTTTTTTTTACATTTCAGGCAAGACTCTGGATATAACAGCACTTGCCAACAGATAGGAAAAATGTTGGTGTTCTGGTAAATAGTCCAGAGAGAAAAGCTGGTATATTTTAAAAGGGTGAAAAGAAAGAAAACATTAACTTGATAGATCCTGTTTATAAAACCTGCTTTTGCTCTTAAGTGTTAGAAATGTTTTATCACATTAAGATAAAATTGGAATACTTCACCTATTCATTAATGTTAGTGGTCTGTCAACACCTCATAATATCACACTTTATCCATTTTTTCAAACTAGGAAAGAAAACTTTTAATTTCAAAATATTTCTAAATAATTTCATTGAAGAAAAAAAAGTCTGCAGGGAAACAATTCACAAACATTAAACACCCTTACTCTGCTACTGTTCCAGCTCTCACGAAGGGCAGCTCAGATTTGGTGTCATCAGAGAAAAAAGATGCAGAATTGCCTCGTGAGCATTTCTTATGCTATCAGTTTGGTGTCTGTAGGCAGGGTCACTGTTCTTGCTACGGAAAAGTAGGTTGGTTTTGAAGAAATGATAAGAAGGATGTTTTAAAATTCTGCTTCTGTGCAATTCTTATGCAGTTGAAGAGATGCAAAAAATAACATTTCTTCCATAAAGATGAGAGTGATGAAAGTGCCACAGTTACGCAAACATAACTGTCATTGCATAAATGAGGAACTAAATGTTTCTATGTATACAAACGCATATGCTGCTCTGTCAAAAGAATGCTTTTTTTGTAACCAAAAGGAAAAACGGAGAAAAAAAAAACAGTGAAAGCAACTGATATAAGCTAGGTGAAAATAATCTTGGTCCCATCACAATGGCAGAAATATTGCTACTGGCATCAGTGAAGACAGGATTCCACCATACCTCTACAACTAGATTGAAGGCTTTTCTCTTTGAATTCGGCTAACTTTGACAGTGAAATATATTTTAAGTGACAAAAAAAAAGGCAATTTTCTGGCAGAAGGGAGTCTAAATAAAGGTCAAGCAAAATTGTACATAAGCTCGAGGTCAGGTTTATGATGGCCTTTTGGACATAAAAATGAGGGCAAGTTTCCTATTTGCAACTAAAAAGTACAAATTTGGCAAAACGTCTTCCTTAATCTACTTGTATGAGGAAGCCTGATGGTTCCGGTGAACTTTATAGCAAGAAGAATGCTAGTAGCACCCGTCCTTTCCAAAATGCATACACTTGCCAACATTAAAAGATTTGTATTTTTTCCATTCCTATCTACTACAAATACAAAATACATTTTAGTGTTAGGCCAAGAAACACCTTAATGTGACAAAACATATGTATAGATTCCCCAAATCTAACATAACCACTCTTTTTACCACTCTAATTGAAAATTAATGTTAGGCTTTTTTTTGCTTTCCATGGGTTACTACTGAATCTCTCTTCTTGCCCTTCCCCTGTAAGGGAGAGAGAGATGTATATGTTTTCTGAAGGGGAATGATTCACTGGTTTCTGCAGCTGGAGTGCCAACCTTGACTATTCTTGGAAAACCCAGATGAGCACGTACGGTTATCTGAGAGGTGCTGTGCACTTCTTTCACTTCAGCTCTCATCAGGTGACATCATTTACCTTTGCAGAAATCTAATTTGGGGAAAATACTTCTGCAGTACCACAGTTGGTAAAATGGGACTAAAATCCACCTTCATGCATTATTCAGATGACTAAAAATATTAGCTATATTTTATCTTTAACAGTTGACAATTTTTAAATAAACTGAAGCTTACGCAGAATGTTACTCTTTGACAATCTGATTTACCATATTTATCAAGCTGTCATAGAGGCTCCATAGACGAACTGAATAGAGATCCAAACTCTGGCTCTTAACATCTCTAAACTTAGAAGGGATTCCAAAATCCACATGGCACAGCCCTATATTTGGTCCCTTTTAATCTGCATATTATGAAGTTTTCTCTATTTTGCTAACTTTGAAGCCTGTCTCAAAGAACTAGAGTGTTAATTTTCTGTCAAAAACCCACTGATTAGCAGAACAAGTTTAATTCCTTGAGTCAAATCTCTTAACAGTGCCTCATACTGCACGGACATAACAACCCTGTGCACAGATTTCTACCCCCAGCACGGTAAAGTCCTTCAGGAGAAACAGCTGAAATCCTCCTTGCCACTGGATCATGTCTCTATGTGCTTGAGTTTGGACCTCTCCAACTTTTCCCACCATTACAAGAGCCTTGGGCAGGACTCGATGGTAGGCTCCATGCCGTCACGCTCATGGCAAACTGCTGCTGACAGCGAGGGCTGTCAAGAGCCGCTTCAGACCACAAAGGAAAAACACTCTTTCCCATTCCACTTTGATGCTTTGCCTTCCATTTGTGTTGCCCAGTTCCAGTATTTTGGGCCATTTCAGAATTTTTTCTGGTACCACTGTGGGTATCGGGCTCTAGGAAAAGATTTCAGCAGCCCCTCTCCTCCTGGCTGCCGCGTGGGCAGCGCTGTAGGTTGTACATTATGCAGAAGAGGTTGATGAGCAGTAGGTTTATATTGCTAGTGAACAAGTTGTTCACAGTCTGATGGGGAGAAGGCATAAGTATATAGGGAATATTCTATCCTGCTGTTGGCTCACTGGCAGGAAACCTTATCGCAAATAATGTCTTTCAGTATTTGTTGAAGGAGACAGGTAGAAAGCAAATTGCTTGTAGCATTTGTGGAAAATTCAGCTTTTAGCTATAGTGCTGTAAGTCCAGCGTAATTTTACAGACTTCAAAGGATTTTCACCTATTTGCCACTCCAGTTCAAAGCAAAATAAATGCAGCATATTTACCAGGCTCCCTGGAAGTAGCTAATCCAATGGCTGTACCAGAGAGGTCAAGATCAGATTTCCAAAGATGTCAGATAGTCTGATCCTCAAATATCAGAGAAATCCATACAGTAGGAGACTAATGTGTCCCGCACAGCACTGAATTGTATTCAGACTACCTAGGTTGTGCTCCCAGTTGACCACTAACTGCTAGATAACCTGCGTTCATGTTTCCGGGCTTTTTTCACCTCTGCCCTATCTAAGCCAAGCTTTTGTCTCTTTCGTATTCTGTCCCTACATAGTGACTAGCCAAATGCAGTCCTGACTGCCATAGGGACCTCCAGATGTTTCTGTAATTAGAATACTTATGCATCAAAAATACATTACTATAAATCCTGGTCCTTTCTGTACCTTACATAATCCAAAAACCCAAAATAAATTCAGTGATGGAAAGTTGGACAAAAGTCCTTATGCTTCTTACTGTGATTCAGATGGTTCACTGTCCATCACTGTTAGAACAGCCTCTCATGCATCTGTGACTTTATAATAATTAAGAATCAGTAGGCTTGTTTTAAGAACAGGGTTTTTTGTTTTGTTTTGTTTTGTTTTTAATAAATTTATCAGAGTATCACTCAGATGCTTCAACAGGCTTTATAAGGTTTCCTTTATTGTTTTACAAGATGTTTTCCAGTAGGGTGGTGTGCCTGTAATTTGTGATCTTAAGGTGTCTTCATCTTAGACTGAATTCAGTCTTCCTATCCTGAATTTACTAGTGTGCCTCTGAATTCAGAGACCAAGACAAGAATCCCACCATTAGTGGTGCCTTCAGCTGCCCTGTTATTTCTCATATTGCTGTGAAGCAGACACAACCGTCTGCCACTCTGAGACAAACTGCCATCGGCAATGGTGGTCTAGTAGCATTTACTGACCAGGTTAAGAAGATATTCTTGAAGACAAGCTTGCTTTTCCTTCAAGGTTCTTAAGGAAACCGTGTCCTGACACAGTACCATGATGGCATGTCTCTGGAGCTGCAGTAATATCTGCCACATATGGAAGACCAAGATTCCCTTACTTTGATAGGTGTGAAAAACATGCATTTCGTGAACTTCAGAACAGAGGATGAATGAATAGCATCATTTCACACATCAGCTAATCATTTTCCATTTTAACAACTCATTTTTTTATGAAGATGTAAGTAAACCACTGTGTTAATTTGGTCTTTCTAAGGAGTAAAAATATTTAAATAGTCCTTGTGAGAGAACCAGAACATGTATGAAATACCAAACTACATGATAAATGCATAACACTAGATAAAAATTCTACTGCTAGCTAATGCACAAGCCATTCAGCTCCTAATATCAAATCAAATGTCTGATAATAAATCCAAGCTAGGTTAAAAACTAAAATAGATCTCAGTGCCCTGCTCATGCTGCAATAAGTGTCAACAACACTAAGGAATTTTTACTCAATGGAGAGTCTGCTTTCAACAGAGCACTGGATTAGTAAATGTGTTTCAGGTCACAGCTAAGGAGTATGTTCACATTCAAGAGCAGAAACTTCAGCGTTTCCTATGTTCTTTGGACAGATATTAAGCACTGCCATCAGTTCTTGTTTTTCTAAAAGCTATAGTACGTTATAACTAATCCCCCCAACGACCTGTATTCAGTACCATTCAAGAAATTTAGCATGTAATACACAGACCCAATTCAATCATAATGTTCAGCTGACATAGAAAAGAATATAACAAAATTTCAAAGTAAAATTTCAGGCTTTGTAGTCACAGACGTCAGACATTATGCTTATTTAAAAAGCATTTATAAGTTTAGATACAAAGAAAAAAGAAAGAACAGAAAGACAGCTGTTGCTGATACTGGATTACAATGTAATAAAATAAATGCAGAATTTTGAATGCAATTCTGAATGTGAAAAAGAGGAGATAAGTTATTACCTGTATATTAAAAAGTGAGTCATGGAGGAAAATAAAAATACCTGGAATAGAAACAATAAAAGGGAAAAAAAATTGGGGGGAGGAGGGGTCCCCTTGAGATTATAGGACATTTGTGACTGACTTAACACAGTGACCTGACAATGCCCATAAGTTGCCCTTACTCAGTCTCAGCAATGGAATGAGGAATATTAATCCAACTCCGACAAGGGACCCAGAGAGGGACCCAGCACGTGGCGCGCTCCTCCCCTCGCCCGCATGCTGCTGCGGGCAGCCTCCCACCCCGCCACCGCTCCTTTCCCCACGTTTGAACCCCTCGGGACGATGCTCCTTCGGCAGCTCGGACTACGGGGGCGCAGCCCGAACCAGGAGGCAGAGCCCATCCAGGTGCTGAAGGAGCAGCCCAGGAAGAGTTATAGGGAACAAAACATTTGGGGAGAACGGCGGGATCCGTTAACTTTTGAGTTAATTGGCAGAGCACTGTCCCACCTCTTTAGTGAGACTAAAAGTAAGGCATGACATTTTGCTTAATGTTCTTAGGTGAATTTTATATATGCCATTAAGACCACAAAAAATACATACATACATATTTATATATATGTATATATGTATGTATATACACACACATATATAGTCCTCTGGCAGGACTACTTAACGTTGGCAAAGCCTAGTTGTTAGGCTGATTTTTTTCAAAGTACTTATTTGGCGTGGCAGGGGGGGTTCTGTATGTGCTTGCTGGGAACATCTTTGTGCCGACTCCACCAGCTTCTCGTTTTAGTGTCCAGCTTCAAGTGAGAGGATGCGTTGATCGAGATACTTAAACGAAAACAGTTACAACCTTGGAAAAGGGTCCACTTCATTAGAAAAAGCTATATCCTGCAGACGTGGCTTTGCCAATACAGGAGACTCTTAGCACGCCTGTGCAGTGGTCTCCTGACTAAGTGCCCGCAGAAGGCAGTGCATCTCCCAGCACCGGGCTGCGCTGCATCTGGAAGCAGAGAGGACTAACCCAAAGTTAAAGAATGGCTGGCATTTATTATAAAAAATATTTCTCTTGGCTAACTAGAATAAATGAAATTCCATAAATTATTATTCCACTTTGCAGGCAGATGTCCTAAAAAGAGTTGCTAATTCTGAGAAAAACTCTTAGATTTAGTTTCTCACTTTCCTATTTCTTCTTAGTCTGTCACCCAAGGATATCAATTACTTGTTGCTTTCAGCATATACTGCCTTGATTTGCATAGAGGTCTGGCAGGAGTTACTACTTCTATTATTGTTTTTTTCTATGTAAATAATTTTCTCGAATGGGTTGCAATGTTGAGCTAAAATAAAATATGCATTATGCGCCTGGGGTCTTTAGGACTCTAATCTTGTTTCCTGTAATAGCTATAGCGTAATTTATAAGTTAAGCTCAGAGAAACAAAACTGTTGAAGCCAAGGACACACTTTCAGTACACTCATCTGAAGGCATGAGGGCATGGAAGGCAGCATAGCAGAATCCTGCCGTTCCAAAAAGCGTCCCCAAAACAGGTCAGAAGCTTCCAAGCTTTTTATGTACATTGATGCTCAGCAGCCTACATGGCCGATGTGATACTTGTTATTTGTGAACTCCCCCAGAAGCCCCCACGTTTGGCAGCGGCTCCCTTGCTTGGCATCTCCACCCGGGCACAACCGGAGCCACCCAGCCGCCGCCGCCGTCCTAGCGCGCAGCTCGCCCGACTGAGGGGAGCGCGCCGGGCAGGGGAGGGGGCTTCGCTCCCGCCGTCCCGCCGCGCCGCGCTCCCCGGCAGCGCCCGGGGCTCCGCGCTCGCCCGACGCCTCCTCCGCTAGCGCCGAGCCCTGGCGGCGGCGGCCGCGGCAGGGCGGACGCGCGGTGCCTCGCTAGAGCCCGCGCCTTCGCACGCCCGCGAGGAGGGCGGGGAGCTGGCGGGAAAACGCAGCACCAGCGAGGGCGGGAGAATTGACTCCTTTGACCTGCTGCAGTAAAACAATATCGTAAAGTCTTCATTAAGGTTATTTTTATAACGATTATGTAACTATCGCCACACTCGGCTTACAGCTGATTACAAAAACGGGTTACTTCCTTCTCTGCTCTCAAAACAGACTTTTCCAGCGCCGGCGCCGGCACGGGGTGTTCCCGTTTCGGGACAGACGCTTCAGCCCCGTCGTACTGGCTAGACAGGATCTAAGAAAAGGGAAGCAGCCCCTCTTGGGCTGGCTGTCTCGCACAAGCTAACCCTCTGCAGCTGGCAGCTTGCTTTACGTGACTGTAGGTCTGCATCAAGCTTTGCTAGTCTCAACTGTGAAAAATCTCTCAGCATTAGCTGGTTAAGCAGGTTGGAGAACTTCTGCCTGATTTTTATTCAGTCATGCTCGCTCAACTAAAGATAATATTTTAAAAAAGACATATTTAAAATTGTGCAAAACCTTGTGTGGACACTTTTCGAGGACTAGAAACTCAACATATCTAATTTATGACTGAATTGCCTGATTTAAGTTTCAGTGGTACAGCTCTGAATGTAAATGTGCCCTGAGCTAATAAACTAAGCAGTAAAACACAGCAAAAAGTCTGAGCACGCTAGCTGTTCCTTGGAGAGATGCCAAAATTTAACAACACAAATAGAATAAATATACTTCACCAAAAAAAATCAATTTTTCAAAGTAACACCTGTGTTTTGCACTGTCTCCTGGTGTGAATACACTCATTTGCAGGCATGCACACACACAAGTAGGCTAATGGGGATTCAGTATATTCAAATACCCATCAACATGCTATGCCTTCATCAGAAACTCCAGTATAAAACAGGGTCCAAAATCTTTTTTCTTGAAACAAACCAAGCAATTGCTTACACCTATTGTTGCAAACTTTTTTTATATGAATAGTTACATAATGTAGCCCTCAGAATCAAAACCTGAAACTATTCCTACGTAATATTTTTTCCTGTTTAAAAGCAAAACTACTTCATTAGTCCTTCGACAATATAGATGAAACTTCATTACCCAGATCAAGAAGGTTTTCAAATGCTTTCGAGACAAAGTAGCATTTGGTCATGCTGGCTGTAAATGAGCAGAGGATTTACTTCAATTTTAAAAATATAAGAATTTTGAGGATTTAGCTTGTTCAAAAATAAAGAGTCAGAAGGAGAACTCTATTCTGCAAAACAGAGAGATATCCTGGTTCTGCTGCCTTTTACAATAATTTATTTAGCATCATTTCCTCTAAGGGATGGATACAAACAGACAGATTTTTATTACCGTAGACTAAAATTGCACCTTCATAGGCTTCCATAGAAGACTGCCAGTAACAGCAACTGTATTTCACTGAACAACCTAGGAACTACTACAAAATATGAGATACTTTCAAAAATGCTTTTGTTTTTAATAATCACAGTCTTGCTATATGAGCGTTCTACATTTGTGCCTACGCAAGGAGTTATCGGATAAGGTGCTAACAAGGGATTGTTAAGAACATGTAACGTAGGTCCTAGGTCTGCAGGACCAAGTTATTTTTATAACTGTATTGAATATACTGAGCATAACGTGGTTCCTCTGTTTATGCCACTGAATGTAAAGAGCCAAGGAAGTCCCTGGAACTAAGATTCAGGGCATAAGATCTTCAACAACAGTAAAACACCTTGAGTTCAGAGGTCCTTGTGCTCCTGGGAGCATTTGAACATCCCCTGGCAAAGCCATGCCTTCATCAAAGCTTGCAACCCAAAGTTAGCTGCACAACCCCGTCTGTCTGAAACGGCCCCTGAATGAAACGCTGGCACACCAAGTGATCAGAAGATACTGCACCAAGAGACAAGCCGGTAGAAAAAGAGCAAGACTCAGATTTAACACCCCCTAGAAAAGGCATGAGCTCACTCCGGGCTCGCGAGGGAAACTCAGGATATAATGAATCAGCCGCTTTGTGGGTGGCTACACAGCTAATGCGGTTTTCCAATACACAATCCTCCCCTTACAGCTTCATCCTTTAGAGCTGAGTATTTGGAGCGGTATGAAGAAGTGTTGCTAAAACACAGCTAAGTGTAATAAGCTTTAACACAGCTGGAAGCCAAACCAGTAACCATACGAAAGAAAGAAATGAGGAATATAAGTCTAAGCGCTTGCTTAAATAAAAGTAGGAAAGAAAAGAACAAGTGTTTTGTAAAATACAATTATTTTAAGAACATGCGACTACTTCGCTGTACTAAATAATCGCTGCTTTTGACCTTTCTGAGTTTTTGCATGCTGAGTTGAAGAGAATTTTTTTTTTTAAAGCGCCTTCATTGGTAGCTCATTTCCTGAGTGAATTTTGACCAGATTGCATCTGAGCTTAGAGAAAAGTCTGCTCTCATACCTGCGCAGCAGATTTCGCCCGACACTTAGCTCTCCTTACACACGCTGAACTGAAAATCTTTGTTACCACCATGTAGCTCTGCCAGTAGAATTTTGCCTTCTAATTTTAAGTCTGAAACACAGTTTATAGATGTCTCCCTGTGCCCTAAGCACTACCTTAAAGTACCAAAGCAAATGTATTCATTACCTTAAGGGATTATGCACTTTCAGATATTTATGCAAATAAAGTTTAAAAATCCGACTGCGTGAATATATGATAAAAAAGTTATTTCTTTCTAGAATGTTAAAAACCTTTATACTATTAATAATATTTGCATTTGTATCTTAAAGCATATTTTTAAAACAGATAATTAAGAGATAATTCCAGGTAAGCAATTTGTAGAAAGTTTGTGCAAAGTACTTGAGCTCCCATTACATCAGTGGTGTTACTTGCATTTATACCCCGTATCCAGGATACAATCTGTCAGGTTGAGTATTTCTTAGGACACCTTTAAGCAGCTTCAGAAACCAGGATCACTGGCAGTGCAACCGGCAGCATTATGCAAGGTATAATTATCTGTATGAGGGCACTAACCAATGCCTTAATTGAGGATAAGATGCAAAGGTGGGACATTTGTCCTCTTGTGTCCATGTGTGAAAAATGATCTGATACGCTAGGCATATTTATTTTGATTGCTTCCCAAAGAGATACACACTGCACACATACAACACGAGTCAGTGAAGCGCTCCTTTAGCTATGGAAAGACACCAGCAACGTTTTCTGAGCACAAGAAGGGCATATTCTTTAGAATTAAGCACTTACATTAAAAGCTCAATCATTCAACGCAAAGGAAAGGTAAATTTACTATTAAACTCTGAAAGTTTTCCACAAAACATACGACGCATCCTACTTAGACCAAATACATAGCACAAGCTGCATGAAACGGCATGCAGAAAGGCTGCTTTGCCTTTGGTCTGAAGCAAGCTAGATCCACACTTTAGTGGGCCAGCAATTAGACTTCATACTATGCTGTGTGCAAAAACATGGAGATTAAAGAGAAGATAAATACTGCTTTTACCCAGCTCTGCCATTTAGATTATAAGAAAAATGGCAATTTTAATGTCACGAACTTTTTCCGTGCTTCACAACTGTATTTGGTTTTAGTTTGTTTTCTTCAGGTTAACTTCTTATCATCTCTCCCCAGAATCTTTATGCTCTATTTTGTTCTTTCCTCAGATGGTTCTCATTAAATTTTGCTCATGATTTAAAGTTATAGCGCCCTTGCAAACACAGCCCTTGCTAACGAACAATATTATGAATTATTAACAGCAGCTGTTAGTTTGGGGACAGATACCCGGTGGCACTCGAGCACCTCTGGGAGCAGGGAAGCAACCAAACTCCCGCGCGACCCGGGCGAAGCGGCCGCACACCGGGGAGCGAGCTCCCCTCGAGCCTCGCGGGACCCCCCGGCTACCGGCTCGGCCACCCGCAGCTCCTTCCCGCCACGGCGCGCGGGAGCCCTGCCGCTGGCCAGGGACAAGGGCCGAAGCGCCGGCGCCACGCTATTCAGCAATTTCCAATTTTGGCCCAAAGGCAACGTTAGCGAAGCGGCTGTGAGTGACGGTCACGGCCTAAGGTTCATTGGAGCCTGTTTCAGGATCAGATAACATTCAGCAGTAGAAAGAAAATTGGTGCATTAATGCCAAAGGGAAATTAATTTTGAAGAAATCACTCCTGCATCGGGTAGAGGGGTACTGAATAAGAGCAGTCTGAGAGATGACAACAGGAAAGGCAATAAAAACATCTTGTTTCTTTATTATTTTTAGGCTTTTTTAAAAATATTTCCAATATAATTTTGAGCTTTAACTGAAAAAACAAAATCAAATGAACTGCCGCCATTTTTATTTTACATCTAGTTTTATACTAGGATTATTTAAACTAGTTTATCTCTATGAATGTTAAAAAAAAGCTTTTTTTTTTTTTAATCTAAAACTTGGGGGTGGGGATGAGGTGTCTCTCTGTGTAAGTATCTGTATAAACATTATGATAGAAAACTCCTACACAGTATAAACCAAAAATAATGTGTTTATATTTTTGTTATTGTTATTGCTACGCTCCTTGTTCTCGGAGCCTTCAGTGCCACAGCGGAGGCTCTGCTGTGCTTGGCGCTCTGCAGGCAGCAAGCAGAAAGCTCCGCCGTACCTGCCAGGACAACCACCCCGGGCCAGACATAACACAACACGGAGATGCAGATAGAGGCGAGATTATCAGACAGTATTTGCCAGCAGCACGGCCTGTGGCACTGGAACGTCGGTGATTAACCACCCTCGCACCTCGTCTGGGCGTACGGGGCGAGTACTCGTTCAGTTTTGGAGGGAGCGTGGAAGAGAAGGGAGTTTGTGACCTCGGAGCAGCAGAGTTTTAAGAAAATATTTTAAGAAACTAAGTATTTAAGTTTCACATCTTGAGAGCTTTTCTAAGGAAAGTCAATGAAAGTGTGAGGGGCAGCAAGAAATAACCAAGGTGGTGGTTGGAAAATTTGGCAAGGTTGATAGTGGGAGCTGGGGTGCTCAGACAAATGGAGGCATTTTAATCCCGAGCGAGATGAACGATAGGGTGGGACAAATCTGGGGAAACAGCAAAGAAAGAGTACTAGAGGAACAGGGGAAAGGGAGGAGAGCGCGGGAGAAGGAAGACCCCAGGACTGAGCGTCGCTAATGGTCACCGCGGGCGAGCCAGCAGCCACCAGCAGGATCTCACCCTTAGCAGCAGCACCCAAACACTTCGCTGCTCTTTTAAAGCTGCAGTCTTAAGGCTTCGAAAGTTAGCAAAGGCGTCTGCCACCGTAGCTCAGGCCCTCGTGTACGCAGTGCGCGCTACGACGCAAGCATAACCATGCCGTGCTTTACGGCGAGACCCGTTCTGCCCCAGCCGGCTGCTGCTCGCGGCGCCGGCGCCGGCTGCACGCGCCAGACCTTCCTCTGCGCCCTCCCCACCGCCGCGCCGCATCCGCCTCTGCCTGCGGCTCGCACCCGAGCGTCAGCGCGCAGGGAGAAGGCTGAGGGGGGAAAGCTCCTTCTCCCCGGCAGCCCCTCTCGTTCGCTTGACAGGCACCCGGACACGCGCTCATCCGGTCACGCTGCTCCTCGCCCCTCCGTACTACCCGCTGCCGAGCTCCTACTGGTTTTCTTGGTTTAGGCCTGGCTGCGTATGTACAACAGGTCATCCCAGCCTCCGAGGGGCAAAGAGCATTAGAGCTGCTCCACAGCTGGAGGAGAGAGACAGACAGAGAGAATCACAGATCCTTCCCACATAGCTGTCTCTTGGTTATTGAAAAAATGTTCAAAACTAGAATTTTTCTTTTATGAGCTCAAATAATGTAGCTACTTTCCTATTATAACAGAGTGCCATGATGCAAAGCTTATTAGTACTTGTAATGGGCACAACAGAGGTCATTTTTTGACTATTGTATAGATATTTAATATCCTTGAAACAACATGTTTCATTAGATTAACAAATGTTTTTATAACACATTCTATTTAGATTACAATACGCTATCTGGTCTCTGAGCGGGGTGCTTTTAGGTAGCACTACACCACCAATAAGAAAATCAAAATAGCATTAGTACTAGTACTGAAAGACCATGCAACATAGAGTAAAATAGAATGACATGATACAGCAGGGCTGCAAATACTGCCTGGGAGCAGTATTTGGAGCAGTCAGCCTCGATTCCTCAAGGAAACCAGAGGATATTTTTTGGAGACTTGTTGAGGCTAGAGACAGAATTTGAACATTTTACACCTCAGCAGATTATGGCAAAAGACTGTGAACGAGTTGTCTTAGCTTTCAGAGTGGCAGATCCAAGATGCAGGCAAATAAAACTGCCTGACATACATCTCAAACATATGCTAGGTCTAGGTAGCATCATACTGTCTCATCCTTAAACACAGGAGCCTGATGCATCCGTTCAGACAAGGTTACTGCAGCCATACAAGGTAATCTGCCATCATCTTTTCTTTCAGAAACAGCCTCCTGTTTGCCTCTCAAGATAAGATAACGCTGTAAGAGCTTCTCTGTCAAAACTGTGAGGTCAAAAGAGCAGTCTGGTATTAAACCTGTCTTAAATTCCTTTCGCTTCAGATGCCATAGACCTCTTTTGGTTTGCTCACCTGACGAGGTTCACAGGAGGACACCTCACCACGGTGTCCCCAAGTAGCAGGAGTGGAGACATGCCCTTCTCAGGCGCCTTCTTCACATTGTCAGAGTGCTTTACTGTAAAAGACAGTCAGCCTGATGCCGTAAGAGAAATGACTGGAAATAACAAAATCAAGGAGGGAATTTTACAGGGAGAAAATATAACAGTGGCCATTCTTCTTATTTCTGTAGTAAACAATATTCACATACACAGCCAAGGACAGCCATTTGTTGTTACAATCCTACACCACCTTCCTGAGCTTGTCTCTGACCAGCATCAAGGGTGCAAGGAGGCAAGAGAGCGTCTCCATCCCCTCCCGGGTCAGTCCTTGAACTCTTCTGCAAACACCTTTCCGAAAGGATACCTATGAATCATGTGTGACACACAGAATTTTTTTACCCATAGATTTCAAAGTGCTTGACAAGAGAGATGACTGTCTTTACCACTAATCTAAGGGACTAAAAAAGGGAAGACAGGGAAAGTTAAGTGGCGTGTCAAATATCACAAATGAAGTCAGTAGAAGACTAGGAAAAATGTCCAGACCTTTTGGTTTCTACTGTCATATATCTTCCCACACGCTTCACCTTGTGAACCACACAAACGTCAGAGCTTGGGTTTTCTTTTTTATTTGGCAGACCTGTCCTCTTGGAAATCCTGCAAGTTCACTAAACTGTTTATCATAGGACAGCAAAATGTCATCAGGTGTTTCATATGTTTCAATACTATTAGCACAGCAATTGTATTGCTCCAATAATTGCCTCCAATAGTTTTAAAAAATAGCTCATTTACATAGTTTCTAGTATCATTCTAGTCCTGCTTTTATTACCTTATTTGCATAATTGGTGAAAAACACCAACTTACAATTTTTGAGCATATTCTCAAGGTTTTGGAGAAATTTGATTTCTCCTCCTGCAAGACAGCACCAGTGAACATTAACTTGTCTGAAGGAAGTTTGAATATTATGGGTCGACTATTTCATTTTAAGTTCTTTTCTGGAATTTGTCATTTATAATTGCTAATCTATTATTAATTTTCCTTTTTTTCATCTTAGCCCTGGTTTGAAAAGTAAAATCTTAAGCAAGACATAAAAATTATAAAATGTTATTGGTAAGCCTGCATTTGAGCATCCTGTAAAAAGATTTGCAAAGTAGATAGAGGTAAAATAAGGCAGGTAGTGTAACACTTTGGCAGTCTTAATCTGAGACAGTATTTGAAATGAAAACATGTTTAGATGACAGATTCGTGTGCAGAATATAATGATTTGTGTCTGTTTATCTGCAGTAATACCATCAACCTAAATAAATGTAGGTGAATTAATTCAGGAGTCAGAGTAAAGAATGAAGAATAAAATAGGTTGCAACAACTCAGGGCTTTGCTTCCTAGGACACAAGCTAACTGGCAAAAGTTGCAAGGTCTCACAGAACTTCTAGTAGGTCCAAAAAAAGTGTCTTGTACACAACCCTACAAAGAAGATCAATTAGGAAGGTGTCTGAACATTGGGAGACAACTACTGCATAAAATCCAGGTGGTATGTACACAAACCCACATTAACTAAGATCAGTGAATGATCCATAAAAAATTGTGGAGCCCTGTAAACTTCACATACTACAGATTCATTCTTATGGAAGAGAGCAAAAATGAAGAATTCAGAAGGATAACTTCTAGAGCAACCTTAAAGCTACATCTGTTTGTTGGACATCTGATTGACTTCTCTTCTAATTGCTCTGGCAAGACATATGTAAGATGCTTCTTTTTGTCCACTACATAAGCGCATGAACATAAATACTAGAAAACAGAATATTTCCCAGACGTTTGCAGACAGGCCAAAAGATTCACCTCTAGCTTTGACTGACGCTTCAGACCAATTCTGTTTCCTAATTCCCCATGGCAGACTATGCATCGAATCCCATTCCTCAGTGTCTACACACAACCTGTTGATAACACTGGAGAGTGCATGAAAACAATAGTTTAGGTATCTACATGCTACTGATATCACTTTTAAAAGCAAGCAGGCTGAACATCCTTGACAGATGAACTTTCACAATAAGGAAGCCAAAGTAGATAATTATAACAAACTAGAGCTGAAATTGCAGTATGATTCTTTTCCCATCCTTTCCATTTTAGTGCCTACATATTACTGTGAGCTTCAAATCTCTGGTACTGTTCTCCTTTTATACCTCCAAACAAATACACAAGGCCACATATTTCAAAAAGAGCGGGACATTTCTTTTTTAATGCTAACATAATCTTATCATCAGAGGCAGCTTAATTTGCTGTCAGCAGACCTTACTTCATGAAAAGGATATAATGAGATCACATTTATTTGTGACAGAAGCATTTTTCAGAGGTTTTAATAGAAAGTGTGTCTCACCATCTTCTCAGATTGGTTTAGGATTAAGCTACCTGAGAGCCATAATTGCAAAAGTGAGATGAGTACAGTGAATTTAAAGAGAGACTAAAGTGAGATGAGTAAAAGCAAATTTCAAGTTTATTTAGGTTGATGGTATTACTGCAGATAAACGGACACAAATCATTACACTCTGCACATGAATGTGTCATCTAAACATGTTTTCATTTCAAATGCTATCTCAGATTGACTGACATGATGTTATACTACCTGCCTTATTTTACCTCTATCTAGTCTGTAAATCAGCAAAACTGATATTAAAAACTTGTGCATTCACACTAAGTCATTCTGATGATAAAGTAGGGCTTTTTGTTTCATTTTGTTGTTTACAAAAGTCATCCTATTTTAATTTCTTTTGACATTCATTTCATTCAGTTTCCAGGCTCTTTCAGTCTCAAAAGTGAATAACTAGTCCCAGAGTTTTTACAAGTTACAAAGAATGCCCCCACACACACCAAAAAAATCTCATTTGTTGGGCAATCGTGTGAATTAGAAGTAATCAACATTATAGGGCACAATATTCAACAAGAACTGCTCAGTTCTTTTGAAAATCTCTCTCTCTAGATTTCTAACTATGGATGCAAAAGCCTCCACTTTTCAAATGGTAACCCTGTCTGAAGATCTAGTCCTCCTTGTTGTAATACCACCCTGGTTTGCACCTGCTTATGAAATCTGCAGATGAGCACTAGTTCATGCATCGACATCGCTTGCACAAAGCAGGACTGTCTCGAGCCTAGGAACACCACCTACCACCTCCTTCCATCCTAGGGACACCCTTTGTAAGAAGACCCAAACTGGCTAAAAGGAAAAATAATCTGATCTGTCTTTTACTGTATGCTATTTCCTTTTGTTTCTCTCTTGAATAATATTTTCATATGAGGCACTGTATCAACACTTTACTTAAACCCAGATATCTATCTGATCTATTGCTTTGACCTTGTCTAGCAAATCAGTTATCTTATCAAATAAAGACATAGGCCTAGTCTGACACAATCTGCTTTTGTTAAAAACACAGTGCATTTTATCCAGTTTTCCATATAACTTTATGTCCTTGATTACCCTTTTCCCTCAAAACATGTTCAAAGACTTTACTTAGTATTGAGGTCAAACTAATACAGCCATCCTCAACCCCAAATGCCTACAACCCTCTGTCCTTGACAGCTATTCTAGGCCAGACAAAGCTGTGTTTGTGTGGACAGTTGGGCCCTAACTGTGCTGGTCAAATATTTTCCCTCAAAACTGTTTTTCAATAGAAAAATAAACTTTCAACTGAATGAAAATGCCCTTGGAAAATTCTGTCTTTTCACTGAAATGTCAGGCATCTCAACCCAGAAATATTTTCATCTGAGAAATCAAAGAACTACCTATTATAAATGTTAATTTGGTATCTCACGGGAACTGTAGTTTGAGTCCCTCACTGTGATTGAAAATAGCTCCCCTGGATGTGCAATAGCCAAGAAATGCCGTGACAGAATCAGAGCGATTCCCACCATCACTCTTGGATACAGAAAATTATAACTTAGGACAAGGCAGTCACAGAGCTTTTGCCTACAATCTGTGCAGGGGGTGGGGGGGGATGCCAAAAATAGCAGAGAGCCACTCTATCAATGCTGTAGGAGAAAATCATTAGCTACACAGGCAAAAGAAAGCGTCATTGAAGGTGTCATAAGCCCTGATCTGGATCAGGGCAACACCAATGATCCAAGTGGGATGGATGAAGGAAAACTGGCCCCTAGGGGCTTCCTTTGAGCTGCTCAAGTCAAGCTAGGAAGGCACAACCTCATTTAAGTCCCTCATGATACAGATATTAACAAATTGTCACACTACTACCAACTATTAAGTGTTCTGGATAAGGGGCTAATCAGATTTCTGAAGACTGTGCCTAGCTTCTCTCCCTTCTACCTCGTGGACTCCCCACAGGACCAGCATCTGTCCCCATGGGACTGTCCCATGCAGAGGCACCGGGGACACCCTGTCCCACCGCCCCATTCTTGCTCGTCCCCCTGTTTTCCTGGGTCCACTTGTCCCCAGCTGATCCCCCATGCACAAGCTCTGCTCTGGCTCTTTGGGGAGGAGAGGATGCAGCCGTGGCGAGGAGGGTAAAGCAGCCCCCCCTAGGAAAAGTGGAGCTGGGCACATGCCACCACCCAGCTCCAGAATGGCAACTGGGAGCACAGGAGCGAGGAAAGAAGCAGCATGGGGAGGGGATGGGTCAAGCTCTATTGGACAGCATAGGGCAGTGCACAAAACTAGTATTGTAGATACTGCCTCAGCCTAGTAATTTTGATATTGTTTAGCATCATAGGCATTTTGAATCGTGATGTTCCTCTAGTTAACACACAGCTTTACATCAGTTTGTGACAATACTGAAGACATTATTGTTTGGGAGACCTGTAGCAAAATAAACATTTGACCTTCTGAAAGCTTGTCCATCACTAATTGTCCCTGGCTGGGTCCCTACGCACTCAAATATCTTGCCACAGCCTACAAATAACAGGTCTGCAGAAATGGACAAAGCAGTGGATTGACACCAACTTTCACGGGATCTTCTATGTGATTTAGAGATATTTTTCCAGTATAAGAAAGAATTGTCCAGAGCTATAATTGTATTTGTGTTTATTGGAGGCAGGATTTTAAAAAAAAGAAAAAAATTAAAATGACTAAATCTAAGTAAACGCTTTACACACAGCAGAATCTCCAAGCTCCTAAATGAGTTAAGTCTCCTCTGCAGTCTGTTGACAAACCTGAAGTTAATGATTACAAATGAGTACAGAGGCAACACAGCATTGTCAGACTCACTCAGGAACTACAGGTTCGCAGTCAAAGATAATGAAATACGTGTTTCACTGGTACAGAACAGAGAGGAGCTTAGACGATACACTCTCAAACCATTACCAAACTAAGTGAAGCACAGCTCAGTAACTAGCAAGGTAGGGATGAGCGAGCGTAGCCACCTGGACATAACTGGACAACCGGGCACGGAAGACAATACAAAGAAAACAACGCTTAGGTTAAAGACTGAAGATTTCTCAAATACTAAGCACGCCCCCTTTCCAAAGGGAATTAACCTGTGCGAGCACTTCTATGGGTTTCCTAGGGTCAAAGGGCTTCTAAGGTGCTAAATAATTAAACTCTTAAAGCTTAAATTTTAGGCCACAAGGGGCCTTCACTTTATCAGGTCTGACCTCCTGAACATCACAGACTATTGAATTCCACCCTGTCCCTCTGTATTGATTGCAAGAACTTGTGTGAGCTAAAGGGCACAGGTATCAGGAAGGTATCCACTCCTGATCAGAAAATGGAGAGTTTACCCTTCCCTAGTGTTCCTCTACCTAGTCGCTGTTAAAGTGTGTGGGGGGGGAAAGGGTTGGTTTTTTGTGGTTTTTGTGTGTGTCTTTCAGCACAGATTAAGCTTCCTGTCCTGGACTAGTTTTTTAAAGAACATTCCAGTATCGTGTATATTTTCATGTAAAGGTACTTAAGGATTTCATCAGGTCACTATTTTTTTTCATCTATTTATTTTAAATATTCTTGGGGCAAAGTGAGGGGGCTCTTTCTTACATCCTCCCCAACTTTTGGAAAACCATTCTAAATTATGGACCACCAAACCGGGCCTGGCATGCTGGCACTCGTCCCCACTAACGTTTTATACGGGAGTACTGATGCTCTAGTTCACTCTGCTCACCGGTTGCACGTGCCGCTCTTGCACCTCACGAGGAGTCTCTTGGCGCTGCAGCCCGCAATCACTGCAGGGTAGTTTGACCCTTCTTGCTTTTTCCAAGATACACAACACTGTGTTTGTTTTTAGGAATAAAATTAAAGGAAATATATTTGAATGAGACCAGCTAACTGTTCTGTCCTTATCATGATTTGTCATCCTTTTGTCTGCTTCACTCACACATTTTATCATCAGTGACTTTATAGTGGTGAAATTATTGACTACCAAATTTTTTATTGATCCTTCTAAAACCTGCATTGAAACACTCACCAATTCATAGCAATTCTCTCCTGGCAATTATTATGTCAGGTCTATCAACCAGCCAGTTCTTAATCGATGTTTCACTGATACCGTAAAGAGCTAACTTTTAATTATAATGACATTCCAAACACCTTACAAAGCTTATTAAATGCAGGTCATTTTTTACCAATCAAACTTGTAATTTCATCCAAGTATAAAATTGTATTTGCCTGACAAGATCCATTTTCTATAAAAACATTCTCAACAGCCTTGCGTTTAGGTTAAACAGATGTTATTGTCACTGTGTTACAGTTGTCTTTTTCCCTGAAAGCCACAGGAAAAAAAGAGAGTTCAAAATCCAAGACCAAATGTCTAGCTCCAGGGTTTACATTTACAGAAGTTGCTATACTGAAGAATGTTTCTAGCACCAAATACCTGAAAATAATAATGTATTTTCAAAAATTTGTATTATGTGGTTTTAAACTAATTATGAATCACTAATGATTGGCTGGTCATTTTTTACAATTTTTGACAATTTGCAATGTTAAGCCTGTTTTATATTTAGTCCCCAGATTCCACAGTAAGTGCAGTGAAGATAGATGTAGTCTAGTTTAAAATCATTTCTATAAAATTTAGATAATATCTAGTGCAAGACAGTAACAGTCTCCAGGCACAACCAAGCATCTTTATTTGAGCCTTTCTTCTTCCCTAGTTCATTTTATCCAGTAAAACCTGACTCTGATCTTTCAGCGAGCTCATTTCCTGGCACAGCACTGCTAGCTCTGTGTCTTAGGCAGTACCTTGACGCTAACTGTTCCTACGCACAATCCAGCAAGTCCTCAAAAATGAGACTGCTATGGCTAAGACGCCCAGCGGGCTTAGCAGCACGTTTTGAAAAATTTCCACACTTTCTACAGCCCTTCTTCACTCTTTTCTGTTAAGATAACATCACGGATTTGATTTTAAAAACTATTAAAGGTTATCACCTGCCTAATAGGTAATGGGTGGCCTTCAATTTGGCTAGTAATTAACAAGCTGGTAATCTAGGTACAGTGCTCCATACCCTGCTAATTCAGGTGCCGGTGGCAGTATCATGGGCCCTAATTTGGCAGGGGCTCGGAGGACTACGTGGCTGTATTCGCTGGTTGGCAGGCCAGGAAAGGCCTTAGGATGCTCAGTGGTGATGCCGTAGGCAAATAAGAGTAGGAATAATACTGTTCACTGCAGTGAGCAGTTCAGTTCTTAAACCACGAGTAATGGTGCCACTGCCTCGATTAGAAGGGCAAATCAAACCGACCTACACAGTTTTCAGACTTCCACTCCAACACCTTGCACCCCGTGAGCCTGGCCCGCTGCCTCAGCTCACCTGGAGCACGGGGGACGTCAGACCCACTCCTGCTCCGGGCAGTTATTTCACACGCCTCAAGACGAGATTTCGGTTCTTTGCTTGATCTTCCATCCTCTGCACGACAGTGCTCCAGCTGTTAGATTTAGCTCTAGCCCTGCCTTTACAGAAAATCAGCTGTTTATAGGGACAGGGCATCCACGCTCCTCTCATAGGCTTAGAAGACATGTTTGTATCTGCCAGGTCTTAGCAGTGACAGGCCTTCCTCAAAGCAGAAGCAAGCCCGGCTGCTCACAGGCACCCTGGAAAGCTGAAGCCCCAGAGGAGAAAGGACCACGTTTCACATCCCCTTCTGCAGCAAGCTCATAGCTACACACACGTTCAGCAGGGACTTAACTCCCCACTGAAAACATGTCCCCTCTACACGCAACAAAACTTTGGAAGAAGGGGGAGAAGTCACATGCCCCAAGTTACCAAATTCCTCACTAGGCTCTCACGGGGTAACGCCAATCAACACGCTCAGCCATCTAAATGCCTTATCCAATCCAGGTGTCATCAAGCAGGTACTCTGATATAGACGCCCAGCAATAATTTTGAAGTTCATTAAATTATTCTGGGCCATGCTTCTACCAGAAAAAGGAAACAGGTAACTGCATACATTTAACATGGGGAAAAACATAAACAGGCATCTGTAAAGAAAATAAGGTAAACATGAGCTCTCTGAGTCAAGCTTTTCAAATAGGAACCTAGATCTAAATCAGTTAAAATATGAAGGTATTTGGAAATGAGCCACTAGGGTGAAACCCGAGCGGCAAGTGGAATTTTGAAATCTGGATTAGGGGTTCAGCGCAGGAGTGCTGGCAGAGAGGGGAAAGGACACGAGAAGCAGTGATTTCAGCGAACACGTTTCTTAAACAAGTCACATTTGTGGAACAGCTACACTTGTTCATGCACAGTATAGCTGGCTCTTGTGTTACGGATGACTCACGACTGCAACCCAGTAGCTGACCTCTCCCTCTGTAATCAAACGCTGGGAAAGAGAAAACCCCAGGCTTATTCACGCTGCTCCCTACTTTCCCCCATCTCTATTACTGTCTGCGTTTGGCTCAGTGCCAGCATTGATACATGCGTGCAGTCCATTGCACCAATAAACAGAAGGGAAAGACACCAAATTAAAACCAAAATACCTTTCATAACCCATTTCCAGCATCTTTCGCTGGAAGCAAAATGAACTGTGAGGCATGAGGTATGCAAGCTTTCGGAAGCTGGCTTAACCTTTCTGAAACCGATGCTTGACTAATACTTGCAACATCTCTAAAAACATGTTGAAATAATCCATTAAAAAGAATTACAAAAGCATTTCATACTGCAGTCAAACACAGCAATGACAACATTGCAAGGGCACAGATTTACTCACACTGTGGCAGACCCATCAGGTACCAGTTCCACCAGCAGATGCAAAAAATAAAGCCCTCCAAGAACATCGTGTAGTTATACCGAAAAAGGGGGGAATTTCCCCACCCTCCAAGAGTCCTAAAGCCTGGCATCCCCTACTGTCTCAGCTTGCACAGCTGTAAGAGTGCTACAGTATCAGGAGTAAACATCCCTTTATCGAAGGCTCCACAATCTCTTCAGGCCATGAAGGCCACAGTTTGAATACCTGCTGTTAAACTACACATCTTTCCGTTTGCCCTAAAGTAAGTGCTCTTTAATGCCATTAGATTCCCACGTTCCTTTAAAATGTAGTAAAACAGAGGAAAGTTTTGTAAGTTCTCATTGCAGCTTCTAATTTGGAATACCATACCTCTGCAAAATTATATCCCTTTTAAATCTTCATTCTAGCAAAAAACATCCTATTTTTTCATCTCTGGTCCAGACATATTTCTAATCAAACCATAGAAGTCACTGGTCACACTTGCAAACTTTCTCTCAACTTTCCCTGTGCATCTCAGAGTTTCTCCATCACAGCACGCCGTTCCCACTCAGCAGACTACGCTCGAGCGCTCCCAGGCTCCCCGAAAGCCTTTCTTGCAAAGACAGGCATTAACAGCTTGGTCATCCCGCTCCAGTTCAGTCTGCCAGTAGGAGCAGGGAGATGAACTGCCCCAAGAGGAGATCTAGTGCCAGGTTTTCTACTTGATTTCTTGCTACATTTTTTTCTGGCTTTTACTTTATATTTTATAAGCTCCTCTGTTGCTCAAAAGGCAGTTTGAGCTCTTAATATGGATCCTCTGTACCATTACTTTAGTTTAATCTGCCACTTACAAACAAAATACTCCATTTTCCCTACATTTTATGTACCTAGAATTCTAAGCAGTAATATTAGGATAGAAAATGCATATAT
Organism: Apteryx mantelli; assembly: GCF_036417845.1. Taxonomy (NCBI): domain Eukaryota; kingdom Metazoa; phylum Chordata; class Aves; order Apterygiformes; family Apterygidae; genus Apteryx; species Apteryx mantelli. The sequence continues at coordinate 18,553,041 of NC_089986.1, forward strand.
ATTTTACTCCTAGGAGTAAAAATACTATTATCCCTGTTTAGTGAAAAATCTTTCTTTTGCGATGAACTCTGCCATAATTCATTATCTTCAATTGTTCCTTGCTTTGGAATTTCTATACCTCTTAAGAGATTTCCTATAATGAGTGTTTTCCAATTGGTCTCTCTCTGTTTTAAAACACCTTTCCAAAAGCAAAAACCTTGCTTGCCAGATGGCTGCTTCCTTCCGATTGCAGGGGAAGCTATTCCTGTGTAAAATGTCCTCCCTTCCTCAAACGCGGAGCTCCCCGCTTCTTAGCGGGCTTTCTTCACAAACCTATCAGAGATTTCCGACTCCACCTAGGCAGCTAACTGGGTGCCTAACATGGGTTACGCACTGGAAAAAGCTGCTAGAGAATCCACAGACAATCTCAGGACCAAACTGCTCACAGGACTAGAGCCCAGAGGATACATAAACTAAGCTATATTAAACAAGGTTTTCATTGACAAAGGCTTTACAAAGGCTATCCTGCTCTCAGCCGTTCAGCATTGAGAGATTAAAAGACATATTTTCTTTTTATAGTCACTCCCAGAGCCTCTGTTACACTCCTTAACTGTCCATAAATACATCACATTAGTAAGTAAAAGACTATTCCTCAAAAGTGCTAGGACATGCTCAAGTCTTGTCACACTGGTTTGAATCTTCTTCCATACCTGGAACGGGTATTATTTCCCACAGCCAGAGCGAGCAATAATATCCTTACATGAACGCATTGGATGCAGCTCTGCTGCTGTCAAATTTGCCAGGGGCTTCACTCAGTGTAGGTCACCTTGGTGCTCTGATTTTATGCTCTACAGGGATGCACGCATCTCTGACCACAGCTTTGTTTGTGCATTAACACTGGGCCAACAGACTAGCGCTCTGGTCTATCCTTTATTACCATACCAAACCAGTCTTCAAAAATTTTTTCAGAATTCCCATTTTCTTTAGAATTACTCTTTTCTTCCCTTCTGGCATGACACCCTTCCCCTTATTTACTCTGTTCTTTATTTTACCAGCTTCTGATAGAGCAAAAGATTTTGTTATTTTTATACATATAATCCTGACTTTATTTTGTCTTTATAAACGATTCACTGAATCATCATTTCTGTTTCTCTGTTTTTGTTAGCATGTTTACAAACACAAGCAAGTGTTAGAACATAAAATGCATTGTTCCTCCAAGCCTTCCTCCACGTTCGCATCTCATCCTTCAACAAAACTGTGCAAGAAGAGTTTTGTACAGGGTTTTCTCATATGGGATCATATTTCACTTTCAAGTTGCACCTTTGTAGCTGAGAGAGCATTCTCCGATGCCTTGGCAATGCAGCAGCCGGAGATTTGTCAGAAACGATCTCTTTAGGTTTATGAGCTATTTTCACTGTTCTTGCACAGCTATATTTATGTAATGATGAAATATCTCACTTCCTGAAAAAGTGCCAAATATTTCTTTTGCTCTTTGAGCATAATTTTGGTGCACTGGCTTCAGCTCTCAGTCCATGTCACCAGAGGGCCATAGCAGGACCATTGCTCCAGCTGCTCCTGAGAGAGCCCACGCAGCTGCTTCATTGCCTCGCGCGCACTGCAGCATTCCCGTTTGCTTCGCAGGGAATGACACCTTCACGTTTGGAAAGCCTTGGTCACTCTCTTGCCACCCAGCGTCCCCCTGCCACCCTGGTCCCCAGCTCTCCTCTCCCAGCACAGACACGCTGCGATTGCTGCTGATCTTGGCGCCAGTCTTGGCAGGGTTGAGTTCACTGAACCCAACATAATTTCTTTGCGAGAGGTTTTTAAAAGCTTTATAGCTTTCTCTTTATTTGGATCAGACCTCTTCTCTCTTTTTCTAAGATGTGATCCAACCGACACATCTGGGCAAAACGGATTTGCACCTGCGCAGGGCCAGGCTCGTGGTGCCCCGGGCCCAAGGACGGTGCTAGCGATGCCTGGGGCCCGGCCCGGCCCCGCTCCCCTCCCAGCGGCTGTCCGGGACCCTCCTGGGGCGGGCGGTAGCACCAAGGACGTCCTCGCCCCGGCCAGCCTTCCCCACGGAGCCCACGGACCCTCGGCTCCTCGCTCGCTCTTCCGCGCCCGCTCTCTCCGGCTGGCTTACAGCGTTTGAGGCCCACGTGTAGGCAGGTCACACCAGCCTTCATCCTTTCTAACGCAGCGGTTCGGCTTCCTCCTGCCGGAGGTTTCTCTGGTTTTGGGGCTATGCTAAAGGAATACCCTGGGGGGGCTCCTCTCCTGGAGGGAGGGATTACTGCTCACGACGGTGCTCGCAGCACCGGCCCTAGCGCCAAGGCACACGCAGACGGATTTTGTAACGTCCTGACACGTTTCCTATGCCTTCAAATGGGCCAGGATTTTTTTTTTTTTTTTTTTTAATTCTGAGGTGAAATTGCCTTTTATGAATTCCACGGTCATTCAGATTTTCTCAAGCTTAATGATTTTAAAGCTTTTGTTTCCGCTGCTGGCTTTGATGTAATATTTATTACATAAAAGCCTATATTTTTACCTTTCTTCTTCTAGATGCATTTAAGAAAGTATTTCCCAACTATGCAATTGGATGCCTTTCATACACTTGTAGCTTCCCCAATACAGAGGATGTTGTGTTTGGTTTCCCAAGTTTTGCCTTGGGGGTTCTGTTTTTAGTTACCTCCTGGACTGAGATTCATTTCACCAAGCTTTAGATACCTAATTATTAGCCATCTAAGTCTAAACTAGTTGCTTGGGGTCTTTTATAGTCAAAAGAAGGAAAGAATCTCACCCTGGTTTCAATTTCTTCCAATTAACTCGGACACGGCAGGATGAAACTCACTGCCTTGGGATTTGCCCGTTTCTCTCTACTGACAAAGAAGGAGGACTGGAAGATTAGCTTTGACTCAGATCTCCCACTACCAGACGTCTGAAGTTAGGGGAGACTGCGTCAGTTTGGAATCATGCACATTTTTCTGAGAATTACATGCATGTCACCAAAATCCTTTTCTTCCCCCCTCCCCCCCCCACTGGAACCAAAATAACACCCTGTTGTCTTACTGTTGTTAAATTTTCTTTCTTGCAGGTGTTTGCCATTGTATGCAACTCTATGAGACTGCAAAGGAACCTGCTTTCAGGCCTTAATAATGAACATTTCCTTTGCATTCCCCCATGCAATAACCTGTTGAAATCTACCCTGTCTGTGACTTTACTGTTTGTTTTCTCTAAAGCTATATGGGTGATGTCACTAGTTTCTATATGGCTGATGTCACTAGTGCAATACAGTCTTATCTTGTGGGGGAGGTTTTAGGTGGTTGAATTTTTTGGGATGGAGAGTCTTTTTATTTATTTTCTTTTTTATTATTATGCAACTGATATCAGGGAGGTTTTTCCTCTTCTCTTTAGTTGCCTTTCATAGTCTGTATCCTCCAAAGCTCTTTCTAATGTTAGTTTGTCTGACATTAGTACCTGTTCATATATACCTTTTGAGTCTTATATGAATATTATCCCATCCTTTCGCATGCCCTATCCTTCTATTATCAAGAGTAGCTGCATTACCCACTCATCAGTTATATAAGCAAGTCCCCATTTATGTCTCAGATATTTTTTCTTTGCATGGAGGTGTTAAATTTGGGATATAATAGGCTTCAAATAGCTTGAGTAGCATGTCTCAATTTTCCTCTCTGCTTCAGTGAGCTCACAACTAAAAACCCACTCTGCAAATATCCCTGATATTTTACTCAATGCATCTTAGAGAACAAGTCACTTTTCAGGCTGCAGCTACTTAACCATATCAATACCAGCAAAGATCAAGTCTATTAACTCCTTCCGTCTTGCCCAGATCTGTGCTATGCTTCCTGCTTCCAAGTCCAAAGCAGCAAATTTTTAGCCCTTACTCTGCATAAAAGCCAAAGTCAATTCTTTTGGTCTGATACCATATGTCTGGCTCCAGACTAAAAGGAAAGTCAGTCAGAACAGGATGCACAGAACTATTTATTACCACTGATTTTCCCCCATCCTTCCTGCTCTCAGACATGAGAAAGAGACAGAGACAATGAATCTTAAATCATCCAAATATTGTGAGACCCATAAATTTGACTTTGCATGACTACATCATGCTTCAGTTTATCTTCAGTTGTTTAGTATTTCAAATTACAACAACAGTAGAGGGGATCTGGGTTTTTTTTTGGGGGGGAGGGGTTGTTGTTGTTGGGTTTTTTGGTTTTTTTTTAATTGACTCCACAAGATCAGAGTCGCAGGGCGCTGGAGCACCATTCCCCAGCAATCGGTTGTCCCTTCCCAGCTTCCTCCGTAAGGCAGATTAGATTATCCCTACACATCAAATCACTGTGTAGATCTCACAGGCCTCTCAAAAATATACCTGTCTGCTCTTCTAATAACAAAATCTAATAGTTAGATACAATATATAATAACACCCTGCCCTTTTCAGCTAGCCTACACCGGCAATTCCCCATCTTTTGGGGAAGATTCCTTGGTGCATGGGGAAAGATTGTCCTCTCCTGCAAGAGTCAGGAGGAGAGACCTGTCTACAAACCTCTGCTGTGGGTGAATTTGATCTGCTGCGCACGTACTTCACACCCAGAGTCATCCCCGGGCCTCCCCAGCTCAGGCGCGCACGTGCCGAGCTTCGCCAGGTTACCGACGTTTCACACCTTGCTTGCTCTCACTCAAACGCTACCAACGTGGAAGCGTTTCCTCTTTGGGCTATCAGATGGCTAATATCAAAATCATTCTCTCTTTAAAATCTGAAACTCTGCCAAGAAGCAAAAGGTCATTTGTCCTCACTAAGGAAAACATTTTCAATGGACCTAAACTGTATCTCTTCCTTTGTATCCTTCTTTCATGTGCTTCTTCATAAATACAGAAAAGAGAAGCACTTAACTCAAATTTACAAACGTATTTAAATCAAAATATTCACAAAAGGGACCCTTTAGAATAAGAGGCTGCAAACCAGAAGAAATCTTAAAAAAAATTGCACAAAGGAAAGATTCTGGGAGTGCTGATATTTACCTCCAGGGACTTACACCTACAGAATAAATAGCACCTAATAACGGAAGATAAACGATATACTTTTAACAAATACATATTTATAGCACAGCTTGCTTGCTAGCTAAAGGAAGATAGTCTCTACAAAATTACAAAATCGCTTTTCAATGTAATTTTGACTAGTATCACAAGAACTCATGTACTTTGGGGCTTTTAACAGTAAATATTGTGGTGTAAGAGTAGTTATTTGGGGGAAGGATGGGATTGTCTTGAGTGAGAGCCCCCACCACGTGACGAGGCAGAAGACAGCACACCTTCCGGGCCAAACAGGCTTTTATAGAGCTGAAGCAGAGCTGCCATTTGCATTTCAAACTGCGGCCACCTCTTCTGCTCACGGGATTTACTCACAAGCTATAAATTAACTTTCTCTCAAAACCTGCAGTCAAGCATATAATCAACCAGGGCACAGCAGTTGTTATTATGCTTTTCAGCAGAGCAACTCAGAACCTCACAGCTGGGCTAAGACTCCTTCTGCCACAAATGAATCTCCTTCAGGTCTTAGAGTCAAAACAGCCAGAACATTTCTGCCAGAACATTTTTTCTATTTGATCATGCTAATGCCATTAAGTCAAAAGTATAAACAGGAATTTTATCAACATTCTCCAAATTTTGACAAAACATGCCAATTTATCAAAATGTAGTTATTTCCAACTTACTGAAAGAAAAGTTTTGAGATTCTGATTTTTCACCCTGATGTGGAAGGGGCAGGGGGAGAACTATTTTGAAATCTCAGAATTGTTTTGCAGAATGGAAATCCTAAATATTACATAGTATGGCTACTGACAGCAGTGTTTCCCATTAAGATTGGTGTTTCCCATTAAGATTGCCTGATAATTCTCACTTTAAGACTCTGGTTTGGGATTACCTACAAGTTGGTGAAACAGTAGCTATCTGAAAGGAAAATTTCCATGATAGATGTTTGTTTCAGGCAACGTGATTTAGGACAAAAACAAAAAGTTCCACGCTTGGCTCTGATAAATCCTCAAGACATTAAGTGCTCTGTATTTAGAGCAGAGACCTCAAATGTCACACCCTGGAGATATCTTTTGCCATTTCTTTGAAAAGCCAGCCTAAGCTAGACCACATTGAAACTTGGAAAAAAAACCTGCTGTTCATACACTTTTAACAAAAGCTTCTTCAACTGCAAGAGCTCAGTGAGGGCCCCGTCACTGCTGCGCATGCTCTGCCCTCGCCGGAGTTGCTCAACCTCGTGCGGTTTGACGGTGGGCTGCGCTGGCCAGACACCGTGTCCGGTCCTCCGCGGAGGAGACCCCAGAAGCACCGTCCTGCCAGCCGTCTTGCCAGTCCTGCAGTAGCACTGACTGCTATGTTTAGTGCTGAGCAGTAGAGAAGAGGAAGTCATATGATTCAAATGCAGAAAAGGCAGAAACTGAACCAGGGAGGGACAACAGATTTGGATACGGATTCTGGGCAGTGAGAGGAACTGCGCCTGGCTATCGGGGAGGGCACGCTGGAACAGCATGGGCAAAGCAGTGTTCAAATAGCAGTGAAGGGACCCAGGCTAAACATTAGGTCATTTCTGGACACGTTGAGAGTAGAAACCCCGAGTTATGGGGAGTCACGGAAAAATTAGCATTTGATGATGGAAGTGGAGGCAGGATTGCCCACCAGCACTGCATACAGAACAGAATTCTGCACATGTGCACCCACAGGCATCCCAAATTGCCATTTCCCAAGTTAGAAATTATCATCTTCACGATATTATTAATGTTCTTTAACACAGTATATTGTAGGCTTTAGAATCCGCAATGTGCACATGGACTGTTCTGCCCGTGGAGAACTGAAGCGCAAATCTAAACATGGGTTGACTGATACAACACTTTCCTGCTATCTTTTCCCCATCCCTCCACTGAGAGGGCATAGACCTGGTTAGGCAGTAATTCCTGAGCTTTGCTAAGAGTTTTACACTCGCTTTCTTCCATTTTTTAAAGCAGCCTTTGTGCAAAATCTACCTTTTTCTATCAATCACACTATTTGAATTATTTCTCACTGGAGATGCTGGAAGATGCAACCAGAGCAACTGGAGTGTGCTAAGACCTCTTGTCAGCCTTAAAATGCTGTAGACCCATGGCCAATATAAGTTTCAAATGCCAGTACTGTGCACAGATTAGAATTCCTCTTTCATGCTGCACTGAAAGACAATTATGTCTGTAATGCTATAAAACAACTGTGTCAAAAATAAAGTAAAAACATTACAGCATAGGTTATTAAAACAATGAAAACAGGCTAATGCAAGGTAAGCTCTTTTAGCAGGCTGAATAATAACTAGTTAACTAAGGAACAAAGTGGTAAATAATTTATTACAGCATCAGAAGCATCTCAACAAGCACAAGAAAATTGTCTTCACTTTAAACTGCATCTCAGGATGTTGCAAAGCAAAAGCATGGGCAACAGAGAATAAACATGTTGGAGCAAATGCAATAGCAGGGGGACTTATAGGGCTCACTGCAGCCCAGAACGAAGCCTTCCCTCTCTAACCACTTGGAAACATCAACGCACCCACACAGCAACTGTTAATGCACTACACACACAAGTTAATCTCAGAACCGGGGGGGACTAATGCTTTTTAGCAGGGGGGATCCCCCACTGCAGACCACAGTGCGGGCAGAGCGGACAGCCCGTTCTGGCACCCCTTTCCAACGCGCTGGGCTTCACGCAAGCACATACGCCACCACACTGCGCACGGAGGAGCACAGGGCTCAAGTGGTGGTGAGGGTTATAAAGCTCATTACAAAGTTATAAAGCTGCTTAGAAGTAAGGCCTAGCTGAGAGATCATCAGATTAAAGAGGAAATGTGGAGGAACATTCATCTTCGATTACTTATTCTGGAAGAGAATAAAACCAGCAGGCAGGACTGGTCCAACCAAGGGTAACTTTGTCACAAGCCTGCGGTTTTCACACTGGGTCTGACAACTCGCTTCAAACAGCTCCGGTTGTTTGTACTGGCAGAGCCAGTACTGCCAAAGATTAAAAACCTAGAACTGGGCTCCTAGTTCCAATTTTGGCCTTTTAGTTAGGTTTTCTGAAGTGCTGAGAACAAAACAGCTCCAACTGGTGCCTTGCATACTTTGCCTTTAATAAAAGCTCTTAACTGCTTGGCACTTTGAGAGGGCTTTCATGAGGTTTCAAATAAAATTGGGAGTGGATTAGGAAAGGGTTGTTTGGTTTGATGTTACTTTTACAGAAGCAGAAGGCTCTGAGCTTTCCCAACACAGTTTTATCCCATGAGATTCCCGCCCTGATTTCTAGATCATGGTTCTGAGCAACTTTTATTATGTGATCTTTTTTGAAGTGGACTCATCTTTCGTTTTTCATGCTAATTTAGTATGTGACCTTAGATGAAATAATCACATTATCTTCTTTGACAGATGCAATTTAATTTTAAAAAAAATCCAAACTCACACACAAAATCCGGACACAATAAAACAACTTCTACAGCTGAATTATACAGCGCAGAGCATATTATCTAGCCCTCCAGTCTATAACCGAGATCATCAGGCTGCTTTACATAACTCAGTTTTCTCAGTCACCTGAATTCATACTTGGTGTGTAGAGCAGTGAGGAGCCATAAACAAGTAACAAAAGAAACAGAGGCACTAAAATAGTTAGGTTTAAGACCCTTTGTTACTAACCCAGTATTTCTACACCATTGCTGCAGAGCTCCGAGTCATTATTCAGGTTCACATTTGTTACTTTTATTTTCCTTTCCGCCTTAAGGAGGGAGAAAGGGAGGGAGGGAAAGACAGAGCGAGCACCCAAGAGAGAGGAATGGCGATCAATAAGGAAAATTCTCCCTAGTAGCAAAAATAGCTGACAGACCTGCTTCCCAAACAACACTGAAAATTACTTTGTGAGTAAAAGTAGCAAGAAAGAAGGCAACTTGAGGCACTCTTGGGAGAGCAGTTATTGACAGATACAAGCATGATATAATTGCTAGAGATGCCAGGTTTTTCTTTCATCTCAACAGAGCTCTTTTGGATGAAAAGATCAGAGAGACAGGTGTGAAACAATAGCATAAAGCCTGTTCCTAGCTTATTTACATAATTTTATATAAAGGAGCATTGATGTATGAAGTGTAAAACAAATGTGTTGAATACTGAAAATAAAGTACTACAGAGAACAATCTATGCACACTCCCAGCAATAAGGAAACTTAATATTTGACGAAATACTTTGTCTATTGCAGAAATGCAAGGATTTTACAAGAAGCTGAATGTTTAAGAAAAAAAAAAAGTTCACTACCACTTTTACAACAAGTAGCTCACACAGTTGCATCTTAAAATGTCTTCTGTTATAAATGATCACATTCTTACAGCAGACAGGAATGGTGAACAGGCTGATCTGGTGCCCATTTCCTCTCCTTCAGTTCCTTCTGCATTTGTGCATCCCATGACGCACCCGCTTGAGCCGTTCTGGCACCCTTCCGGACAGGTTTTGAGCATCAGTGGGGTTTTGGGGGGGTTTTTTGTTTTTGTTTTTTTTAAGACACATTAGACAAGATTGATGACAGGTGAATGGATGCAGTAATGAGCAGGTAAAGATATGTTATTTTCTTTCTTTCCATTCAGTTAGATGATTCCCTTATGCTATATAACGAAATTTCATCGTGTAATAGAGGAGCAAGTTAGTATCAATACGCAAATGGTAGATATTCTTTAACAAACTTCACAGATACCTAAAACCCATTTTAACCCATGCTGGTCCACCTCTTACGACAACGCTACCTGAATGGTGCAATCCTGTCGCCAGGCTTCTGACGAGCCCCAGTGCATATGGCGTAAGTACCTGGCTCGGTTAATGGCGTTTAGGGTGTAACCCAAAATCCACTGTACTTAATGCAAAGCTTTGGTAAACTCCCTTTTCCAAAGCCTATTATTTTTAAGGCTGGGAATTATATGGATTTTTTTTCAGGGCTGTAGAGAAGGGGTCTGGGAAGGTGCAGTGTTACATTTTCAAGAGTGGCCACAAATACTGAGAGCTTCAAATACGGGCGACGCATTTTAAATAATTCAGCCAGATGCTGAAAGTATTGGCTGCCTAATTCTATTGACATTAATGATATTTAGGCACCAAAATGATCTTAAAGGCTTGAATGGCAAGTATGCTTCTGAGGACTGCCCTAGAGCAGAATATGGAAAGCAGCTATTTGTTCTGATCAACATCAAGATGAGATCAATATGGTAAATTAATAGCTGGGGAAAAAAAGGGCCAATAATGAAACAAAATGGAAGGCGAATCACATCAGAGCTGTTCTTCATTCAATCTTTAACAAAGATCCTCCTCCGGAGTCTCCCTTCCACTCATGTTTCTCCCTGTTTGAAATGCACAGGATCAACTGAAGGATGAGGACACAGATTATATCATAAATAATGATGAACTGACTGCAAGCTACGAAGCCTCTGCTCACGTGCCAGTGCCAGCACAGGACGCAGGCTCCACCCGGGCGCCGGGAAAGGAGGACATTCACGAAGGAGACCTCGGATTAGGCGGGTACAGACTCCAGCTTGAACACACTCCAGGCCAATCCCAGCTGAATTCGTTGGCATGAACAGTGTAATTGTAATTGCGAGAAACACAAAGAAAGAAAAGAAATAAAAGGCCCTCTATCATGCGAACGAGAGGCTAGAAAATGTACTAAGCACATAAATTGAAGAAAACAAATCTTACCAACTCAGTCCCCATTCCCCTGCAGAATAAGTTTACCATCGTCCATACACATACAACAATATTCAGGTTTTTGACTGTGATGCTTTTTATGAAAAAGATGTAGGGCACTGCCCACCCACTATAAATACATTACAGCTGTGTTGCCTCAGATAGTGCTTGCCTGTATCATGCCCCCCAGTCACACATGCAAAAAGGCCTTTGAGTGTTGTTAATAATCTTAACTCAACTGGAATGGAGAGAAATATCTGGCTAACATACACATGCCCACATGATCGCACAGCTTTTCACACAGCTGCTCCTGAGCAGATCTGCAGATCAAGTGGGGGGGGGGGTTTATAAATAAGAGCAAGTATTAAGCAGATCTCCTGTTTTCAGAGCATTAAGGTGGATAAAAAAAAAAAAAAAAAACACCACACCAAAAACCCAAACAAAAAAACACACAGGTGTCAATGCTAGGAGTTAAAGCACCCAACTTCAGGTCTCTTACTGCCTAAGGTTTCCACAGCCCTAAGACTCGCTAGAATTTCTTTAGAAGGACAAAAGCACCTACTAAATGGATTCACAAAAGCCTGTGCACAGAAATGCACTGCTTGATGCAGCCAGTAGGAGACAGCTAAGAAGTGGGACCATGTCCCGAAGCTCACCACTCTCTGGGCCTTCAGTGGCTTGTTAGGAGCTGCAAGGAGGTTCCCAGCCAGGACATAAACACCTGAACACTGCTCAAGAAAGGGCTAGTGCAGGTAGCTCTGATCAGAAGTGCTGTTCCACACAGCATTCCCAACATCAAGACTTCCTCCATCCATAACGTAAGAAACAGCCTCCCTTCTTGCCTCTGCCTAGTGGAGCTTTGAAACTGCATCTTCCACCTAAATGAAAACGCACCAGCCCCTAAACCTGTAAATTAATCTGAAAGACACCTCCTCTGTTGAGGGTGTCCCATTTGGTACGGATAAACCAAAGTAGCCGGGGGAGAAAGAGGATGAACATGCAAGTGCATGTGTGAGCACACAAGCATGTGAGAAAGAACGGCTGGTCCGGTAAATGCCAGTAACTATTGCACTAGTATGGGAGAAGGGGGAGATTCTTCGTCCAAGGAGCATCTTGTATAAAAATATTTAAAGCACATATTGCAACACCTCTAACTTTTGGTAGGTCAAACTCCTTTACGCTTAGAGCGTGGCCTTTTCCAGACACCCAGTCCAAGAGTTACTTTTTAGAAAGTGCACCTTACAGCTTAATGCCCGGCGGATTGCGCCAGGGTGCCACAGACCGGGCAGTGATAATCTGAGACACCGAAGCTAATGAAAGCCAGGACAGACCCCTTTCTGCTGCAGCACTCAACGGGCAAGACCACTGCGTAGAGCGCGATTATTGCACAAGGCATGTGTCATTACAGCTTCGCAGCCTACAAAACTTGCATGCTGGGAACTGTTTTGTAGGATCATTTTAAATGTATGTTTGATGTAAGCAGTTATCTGTTTGGTTTTGTATTGTTTAAGGAAAATGAGTTGTTTCTAATCAAATATTCCTGCAAAAGAGCTATATCTTGAAATCAGATACTGCAAGGACAGGTGTGTACTTTCAGGTGTTTGTGTTGGGCATTCAAAGCTGCACTAGTCAGGAGGGCAGTGGTGGATATAAAGAGAGCAGCGTTTAGGTATGGAAGTATCAATTGCATCTCCATAAATGTAGTAACTGAATAAATAGTCAATCACATGCAGCTAGCTGCCATATACTATTATCAAGCATTTGCACAGACCAGCATTTGTACAGACCAGCTGGGTACTGCGAATACAGGGATAGAGCCAGGCTTTTATGTTAGCCCATGCATCTTTGCCCACCTCAAAAGTTTCAACTCAGACCCTAAGTTGCTTATCACAGTGCATGAAAATGTATCTAGTGACAAAGTTAGACCTTGAGAAGTTTTTAAGAAGGTCATTCTTAACACACAGAGAAAGACAGTGAGCAAGAAATTTGTAATCTATAAGAATTAAAAAAAAAATCAAGTCATCTCCATGAATGATCATAAAGATGAATAGGTCTTGATTTTACCACAGATGGGAGCTGAAATACAAACTTAAGTATAATCAAGTTTTCATCATTTTTTTCCAGGCTAATTAATTACTGGTTAGATATGATTCTAGAGCAGCTGCTTAAAGCATAAATTTGAACACTGGAGTTCTATATACTGTTATGAAAGATCAGAAGCTTAAACTGGCATTTTATTTCCCCCCAAACACTAATCAAGGAAATTCAAAGGATCTTAGTCCCCACGTGGTGTAAAAAATAAAAAAAAATAATAATTAAAAAAAAAAAAAATCAGGCATGATAACAAGTCCCGAGGAAAAGTAATGAATTTCCAGCCCCCTGCTTTGCCATGTCTAGCTGTACGCGGTGGGAAAAGATGCACAGCGGGCTGCGAGAAGGAATGGAGACAGGATGAGGAAGTATGGTCTTAAGGTGTATTTTGCATCCTGCAGCACAGAATAGGAAATGGCAAAGACAACAAGGGGCAGGACAAGCAGTTAGAGACACACACTCCAGCGAGGTGAAAACCTGGCAGCAGAATGAGAAGGGTATTATCATGGGGATTAACACAGTCCTGATTTTCTGATTTCAATCCTCAAAAGTATTAAGTAAATCTCATCAGGCTTCCTTAGGATGTCCGTAGATGATAGTGAAATCAATACTCTGTTCCAGTATTATGAAGATGCAAAGCTGTTTTTCACAACTGCTACATGAACTGGAAATGACAAGCTCTTCACCAGGAGTCCTGCTCTTAGATCTACTCCAAAATGCACCCTGCAGTATGCTCTGTGGGGTTTTTACTGGTTTATTTATTGTGCCTAATGTTCAAACATCTCAGGCTTGTGAAATGTGATAAATTGAGAGCTCTGGGGGCTGAAATTCTCTGTTGATCCAAAGAAAGAGGCAGTAGTGAAAACTCCACACCGTCCTGTCTGTCTGCCTTAAAGGCTTACCTGGTAGAGAGAGCCGCCTCCTGCGACATGAGAGCTCGTTCTTCGCGTCCTCACAGGCCACACCGTCATGCTAAGGCTGGCGGGAAGCTGAACCAGTGGTCCCAGCAAGATGTGCATTTATCCTCTGGGACCAGGCTCAGCAAGCAAAATATCGTTGGTTTGGGGGAAAACAAATAATTTGAGCTACAAGCAAACCTGAAACTTCTATTAAATAACAATAAAAGTCTCAGTGATCCATTACACTATTCAGCCTTGCCATTTCCTAATTTTAAGATATTCTTTCCAGAGCATATGGTTCAGGAGAGCCAAAACAACATTAGAACAGAAGATGTATTTGTATTCAAGTAGGAATTACTGGCAACTAGTAATTCTACACGACTGTTTAAACAGAGTAATGGATGTTAAGAGAGGCCTTTAATGTTAATTTACAGTTCATAGGCTGGAGATTTAAACTGCTTAGTATCACACAGTGTTTGACTGAACATGCAAGTCACTGATGATAAATGTGAAGTTATTCTTCCTATCTGACTTAATCTAATAAAACACTGCTTGGAAAAATGAGATGTAAAATACATTGTCAGAGTATAGTGACTGCATACAAAGGCCAAAATGTTAGAAAAGATGGAAATCTGTAATATTGCTAAACCCTTCAGGTTTCAGGAGTAATAACTGAAATTTTACACTGAACTGCAGAGAGCGTTTGGCTAAGGTCAGAAGCAGCAAATGAATCCTGGATATCCAGAAGAGCCAATCCAAAAGCGACGGTTCTAAAAATACCAGGTTACAGTGATAACTTCCCCAGAGAAGTGCAACATCTGGTAACCTCACCGGAAGTGAGGGCCATTAGAAGCAAACATTTACACTGCTCTGGAAGAAGCTCAAGCTTTTCCACAGCAACTACGTTAGGACCAAGTCTGGCAAAGCACTTAGCCCTGTGCGTAACCTTAAACTGCTGAAGTAACCACATTGAAGCCACCAGAACAACTCGCACCCTTTTCAGTTAGTAATTTATTTAAGTGCCTTGCTGGGCTGAGGACATCCCCTAATCTGTACGATAGGATTTTTCTTCCCCTTTGAAGGCTGGTCTGTATTTTGCTATCAACCATCAGGTAATACTGAGTCAGAAGGGTCCCAATTCCCATGCACATTCAGGTGCAACATAAATGCAGCAAATACATGTGAATGCACCTCAAATGCGCATGAGCTTTACATGGGTGCATTCAAGATTCTTTTCACTGACATGGAGAATCTCTGGGATACAAATATTAATTATGCACTTTAGAAAGTGAAGAAAATATCCTGAATAGCCACTTTAGAAATGGAAAAGTGCTTCTTCTAAAGACAAAGTTATTTTCCCCTACTTCCTGCTAGTGAAATAGAAAATGGCCCTTTTCAACATCTTACAGCAAACCACTTCAGTGTGGTTTAAATAACTTAACACAAGCAAGCTCATTTCTGGCAGCATAATCCCAACAGACGTGAGTTCTGCTTAGTGAACTGTGAAAGACTTGTCAACATTTTTATTTTATAAACAGTCTTTCAGAACTTGAAATATTCTCTAGTTGATCCAAATTTCCAGAGCAAGCACTAAATTAACCCCTGGTATTGCTCCCAATACCAGTTAATCTTCAGGTCATGAAATCCCCTCCTTCCTTTAGCTCAATGATTAGCTCTCCTAGTAGATGTTACTATTCAAGAGAATTGCACAAAGCATCTGAACATGTTTTCCGTGAATACTGTTTATATTTTAATCATACATTTATAACTGTGGATCATAAATATATACCCAAGTGCAAGTCTCTGAAAGAAAACTTTGTCTGCCAATGGAATATGTGTCTTTTTCTTTATTCCTCCTTTCAAGGGGTTAAAGAAACAGGACAGCCAGATTCAGTGAAGACCAGGCAAACATTGCCTTCAGCAGCCTGGTGGAGCAAGTGACAGTTCCAGATTCAAAACAACATATTGGACATTGCAGCCTGTGCTAAGAAATACAGTAGAAAACACAGGCAAATTCTTTGAAAAGCAAAAACCAATGTCTGGAAGTGCCATGGTGCTAAGCAATGGCCCGCATTTGTCTTTCCCATAGGAAAGGCACAAGGACTTTCCTCCAGGTTAATCTCGTAGGGAGACACTTTGTGAAACCTGCATCTCCAGCTTTGGCTCTGCTCCCCAGGGCTCCCCTTGGCTCCCAGCACAGGCCCACTGCAACCACTGTGTGAGAAAAGCCTCCGGCCAAGGCAGGTTCATATGTTTCTTCAGGGAAACCCACCGTCTTCATGTTTCCAGTGACACCCCTCCAGCTCTCCCACGGCTAATGCTCACCACGGACTCTTCCTACCCCGGCCCACAGGTGCTGGCACAAGGTCCATGCAATAAGAAGGACTCCGCTCATGAATACACTTTTTTTCCACTAGTGTCAGAGCACAGGCAACATTTTCCCACCTAATTTGGTGTTACTGGTCACTATCATTCCCCTACAAAAATCACAGCTGAGGAACAGAAGAACAAATATCATTTCAGGTCTCAGAGGACTCCAAATCCAAGTAAGTCAAATTAACACCATCCTGCTGTGGTCTCAGCAGGGCTCAAAATCTTGGTGCCAGCAACAGTAGGGTATGCCCAGGAGTGTATTCCAGTTATTGCTCTACATCATTCTTTACTACACAGCCGTCTGCTTCTGCGTGCGCTGCAGCTCGGGCAGATGGACATAAATAAAATACTGCTACTTTATCCAAAAAGGATTTCAAGCTAGAGAAAGAGCACTACGTTTAATGATCTAAACACCGAAAGGAAGAGCTTTCACCCCGCCATGGTTCATTGGTGAATGCGATGGCCTAGCTCTAAGCTGAGGTTTTAGAACAAGGGAATGAGAATCAGAAAGGACATGGAAGGGATTTCCCGACTCCTAGTGTAGTTTAGGTGCTCCGATAGGGTAATCCTAAACCACCTTTGCCAGCAATCACATAACTTTGGCTTCAAAGCCATGTAAGGGGTACTACCTGCATATGTTTGTAACCAAAGGCGCATATTTCAACTAAATTTCCCAGGGAAGAATCCTCCTATAACCACACTACAGAGATTTTACCCTCAATACATACAACTAAATCCTTGGAATCTTCCTTTACATTCGTGCAACTCCCTCAAGGAACGAACCGCAGCGGTGCACTTTGTGTACCATTCACACACGCCAGGACACGTTCTGAATGTGTTTGCATAAACAAAGTAAAAAATATGTATTTTTTTGAAGTTCTTATGTCTTACCTTATTCAGAAGTCTAAGGAAAAATGGTTATTCCCTATATACTCGACATTTTCTATAACCATTTAAAATCTGATTAACAGGGTTTATTAAAGAAAACCTGATTTGTTTCATGTTAAGCTAACCTAAGACGATTTTTTTTTTTTAAACAGTGAGTCTAAACTTAAGCTCCTAAAATTTGTGGGCTCCTAATCAAATGATCTAGCTTTCAGAAGTGATGAATATCCCATTGTTCACACTGAAGCCTATTGCAGCATTCAGTCGCAATGAAATTAGTGCATAGGAAGTGCCAAAATGCTCATTGCTCCCAGCAGGGCTTGGAAGTAAAACAAAAGCACAGCATCAAAATGCATCTTAATTTGATCAGCACAATAAGCTCCCTACTCAAAGAACAAAACTGATTTCCATCGCAGCATGACTCAGCTACTGTTTAAGGAATAATCTAGAGACCTAAGCAGTGCTGACCCCCTTCAGGCTATTTAAAAAAAAAAAAAAAAAAAGTAGCACTACCCAGGACCATGCTAAGCCCTGGGCAAGCGTGAGGACTGCTGACCTTGTTGATCCTTTGCTTAGTGCCTCAGCCTCCCGCCTGGGGCAACGTGGAGCAGTCTGCACCACTTCTCAGGAGGGCTAGGATTTGTGCGAAAGCCCAGTGTGTGTTGCAGCAATTTTTTTTCAATGGCTGCTCCAGCATATGCTACAGTACAGGTTGGCCTCTTCCCCATCAACTAAGGCTGTTATGAGCATTTTCTCAGAACCCTCAAATACAGAAACATATCATTTCAGACACAGTAATGCAAAACTAGAAATGTGGGTTTTTAGAGCATGCTAAGCAATGCCTGTAGCTCTTGGATTCTTTGAGGTTTTAACATCCAGGATTTACTCACGTTGAGAGCCCTGGTTGGGACTCAGTTTATTTAGACTCAGCTTTCACCATCTGTTCTTCCAAATTCTAAAAACATGGAGAGAATATGTTCCACAAGCAGCTACAAACACAGAGGAGCTCTGCAATTTATATTTGGATAGACGGCGTACAGGATCTCCAAGGTTTCTCCTTCAGGCACGGATTGAGAATTGAAGCTCTAATGCTTCAATTTTGCACCACAGTGAAACAATTCTGTGAATTACACGAATTTGCTGTCAAGCAGCTCCACAGTATTAAACGAAGGCCAAAACTGAGCCAAACTAAGTAGGCTTATAAGATTTTCTAATTAAAGATAAACTAGCTAACTTCTCCATACATTATCTACCTGCACATAGTCCATATAAAAAGCATTTTGTGTTATCCTAGAAATTAATAACTCTGAATAATTAGAGAGTTAAGCTACTGCTACAATAATTTAACAGTTTCAAGCCATAGTTGTGTGAAGGTGGTGGCGCCTGAACGTCAAGCTCTCCGAACTGCCGAGCTCCAGGCGGCTGTCCCTGGAGCCGAGACTGGCTGCGCGGAGCGCCCCTGCCATGGCGTCACGGATGATGCCGGCCCCGCTGCCCTCCTGCCGTGGGTGCTCCCGCGTGCCCACGCGTTCCTCAAGGGAAAGCCCAAAGCCTTGCAGAGACCTCTCCTGCCCCGCAGCCCAGCACCCATCACGGTGCCGCCTAGACGTTTCCCCGCAGGCGCCAAACTCCTCCCGCACTGGCTGCTTCCTTCCTGGGGGTCTTCGGATGAGGCAGAGCTGCCTCAAAAACCTTCTGAAAATACACGATTGATACAAAGGTCAAGGTCAGCAAGCATCAACCCTCTGAAGGTGTCTAGGTCTAGCCATAAATCCTCTCCCCAGGACTCAGTCGCATCCTTTTTTCCTCTATATAAAATATTGTCTTGTCTCAGCAGGGCAGACAACTGCCAAAGCCAGTACAAGGGTTCACAGGACGGAATCAGTCTCCTCCGTTTTTGCCATTCATTGATGGCCTGTTTTGTGCCTTGTATTTTATTTCCCCTTGAATGGTCTTTGCCTTTGCTGTCCCACTGCAGTACAGAACAGATCTAAGCTACAGGATTCAGAGCGACTCAGGCACAGTTCAATTAACTCTCATCACTGCAGGCCACTTGAAGTAGAATCGATCAAAAATATTGCTCAAACACTTTGCAATCATAAAGCACCTTTACAGCAAAATCAAGCATTGTACAGCAATGTGCTGATTTCACTAAAAGCTCAGTGGAACAAAAGTCAATACTAATCATTTTGATTATTACTTTGTTTTGACTAGTTTCGCACATTTATTTCATTACCGCATTAAAGATTAGTATAGAAAGATATTATTTGATATTGCATGCTACATCCAAGTTTAAAGGTAAAACTAAAGATTAAAATCATGAAAAAAATATTCAGTTCCCATCTCATACAAAGTTTCAGGTTTGCATTCCAGTTCAGAACAGGCGAAAGACTTCAGATGTGAGGAACCTTCATGGATTTGCTCTCCGCCAGCAGAGGGGCCATTAACACCGACGCCTGTCACACAGCCTTGGCTGTGCCCCTTGAGACGACTCCCAGAGCCTCTGCCCTGGGGCCGGGAGCCCTGCCAGGGTCTGGAGCCACGCGCAGCACCTCGGAGATAAGGAGGAGAAGTATCTCCCCGCTCCAGCGACACGAGCGGTGGCTCAGAATGTCATTTATCACATGAACCCCAGCGTCTTCAAACCAGCTCGCTTCCTGGCTTCGCTGCCTCAGCGTCAGCCTCACCCCAAATAAGCTCTGCTCCATAAGAATCATCTTTTTCCATGACAGGGCCTCAAAACCCCCACGGGTTTAAATGGGAACATGATGACAAAGCCAGGAAGCTCACACTAGTTAAAGGAGGGAGAACTGTCTATTAATATGTTCATGGTGCAAATGCTTCTGTTAAACTGGAGTTAAGCCTGAAATTAGAATTATGTTAAAAGAAGAATGTTGGGGGGGGGGGGTGTTTCTTGCATAAATTACTCAGCATGAATTATACACCCAGCTGCACATAGCTGGCAGATTCCTGTTAAAAACAAAATCACAAGTCATTCATATATGCTGTCCATTTGGCAAATGCATTCATTTTATCCCCTTACACACAAAAATGGGGACATTTTCAAGTATCACGTCCTTTTATGTCAAAGGAAATCTATACAATAAGAATTATACAATTGGGAGAACTTGGCAAGCTCCCCAGGGTTGAGAAGCCTTTTTTTTTTTTTTTTTTCCTTTAACCCCCAAAGAAAAGCTTGGGGGGGAAAAAAAAGAATGCATGTAAGAAAGTGTACATAGAAAAAGAAATTTTCCTTTCTAAAAAGACACAGGACATGAATTCTGTCCCCAGTAAAACCTCATCTGCTAGAATAAGAGCTGGTGTTTCCTTAGTTTTACATGTAAGGAAATGTTTTAGTTTTCTTCAAAGTTTTACCTTTAAGTTTTTCTCATTTTAATAACATGGCTCCAAACTTAAAAAAAAAAAAAAAAATCAAGAAATGGAAGAATTACTTTGTTCTTATGGAATTTAAGTCTCTTACTGCTAGAGGGAAAGGTGAGAGGGTAAAAGTAGCTAAAAATGTCATCAAAGTTTTCCATTTTTCTGCCACTAGATTAGCTTATTCATTTTAAGTTACACGCACAGCAGGGGCGCGGGGCTGTCTGAGGCCCTGGGGAGCAGCAAAACGCGCAGGCAAACCGCCCGCTCGCTCCCACTGCCGGGAGCCGCCGGAGGGGAGCCCGCGGCGCCCGGCGCGACCCTCCTCGCGCTGCGCCTGCCCGACCCCCACCGCCAGGCGAGCGCCGGCCGCGGGGTCCTGCAGCGGGGCTGCTCCCCCCGCGCACCGGGGCCTCGGCCTCAGGCACCCGAGCCGGGGCGCAGCAACACGGGGAGCCGAACCGAGCCCGTTCCTCTGGGCACCGCAGGGCTTTCGGGTCTTCCGAGAGAACAAATCCCTCCCTAGGGACTAGCAACATGATTTGTGAGATTATTATTTTGCCTTTATTTTTATGTATGTATATATGTATCACAGAATCACAGAATCACTGAGGTTGGAAGGGACCTCTGGAGATCATCTAGTCCAACCCCCCTGCTCAAGCAGGGTCACCTAGAGCACATTGCACAGGATTGCATCCAGGCGCATTTTGAATATCTCCAGAGAAGGAGACTCCACCACCTCTCGGGGCAACCTGTTCCAGTGCTCTGTCACCCTCACAGTGAAAAAGTTTTTCCTCATGTTAAGATGGAAGTGTCTGTGTTTCAGTTTGTGCCCATTGCCTCGCGTCCTGTCGCTCGTCACCACTGAAAAGAGTCTGGCCCCATCCTCTCGACACCCTCCCTTCAGATACTTGTACACATTGATAAGATCTCCTCTCAGCCTTCTCTTCTCCAAGCTAAACAGGCCCAGCTCTCTCAGCCTTTCCTCATAAGAGAGATGCTCCAGTCCCCTAATCATCTTTGTGGCCCTTCGCTGGACTTGCTCCAGTAGTGCCACATCCCTCTTGTACTGGGGAGCCCAGAACTGGACGCAGTACTCTAGATGTGGCCTCACCAGGGCTGAGTAGAGGGGGAGAATCACCTCCCTCGACCTGCTGGCAACACTCTTTCTGATGCAGCCCAGGATACCATTGGCCTTCTTGGCCACAAGGGCACATTGCTGCCTCATGCTTAACTTGGTGTCCACCAGCACTCCCAGGTCCTTCTCAGCAGAGCTGCTTTCCAGCAGGTCCACCCCCAACCTGTACTGGTGCATGGGGTTATTCCTCCCCAGGTGCAGGACCCTGCACTTCCCTTTGTTGAACTTCATGAGGTTCCTCTCTGCCCACCTCTCCAGCCTGTCCAAGTCTCTTTGAATGGCAGCACAGCCCTCTGGCGTATCGGCCACTCCTCCCAGTTTTGTATCGTCAGCAAACTTGCTGAGGGTGCACTCTGTGCCTTCATCCAGGTCATTGATGAAGAAGTTGAACAAGACTGGACCCAGGACTGACCCCTGGGGGACACCGCTAGCTACAGGCCTCCAACTAGACTCTGTGCCACTGAGCACAACTCTCTGAGCTCTGCCATTCAGCCAGTTCTCAATCCACCTCACTGTCCACTCATCTAACCCACACTTCCTGAGCTTGTCTATGAGGATGCTATGGGAGACAGTGTCAAAAGCCTTGCTGAAGTCTAGGTAGACAACATCCACTGCTCTCCCCTCATCTACCCAGCCAGTCATTCCATCATAGAAGGCTATCAGATTGGTTAGGCATGATTTCCCCTTGGTGAAGCCATGCTGACTACTCCTGATCACCTTCTTTTCCTCCACATGCGTGGAGATGGCTTCCAGGATGAGCTGCTCCATCACCTTTCCAGGGATGGAGGTGAGGCTGACTGGCCTGTAGTTCCCTGGGTCCTCCTTCTTGCCCTTTTTAAAGACTGGGGTGACATTGGCTTTCTTCCAGTCCTCGGGCACCTCTCCTGTTCTCCATGACCTTTCAAAGATGATGGAGAGTGGCTTAGCAATAATGTCCGCCAGCTCCCTCAGCACTCGTGGGTGCGTATGTATGTATAGAGAGAGATATGGGTGTGGGAGTAGGAGAGTGTGTGTGTGTATATATATAAAAATAAAATAAAATATATATATTTTTTTTTTTTTATGGGGAGGGCACCAGTTTGACTTCAGGAGTTTTAAAAGCCAACAGATATCAAATAATTTCTCTGATCTCTGAGAGCAAAGGGGATCACACCAAAAACTTCCCACCTGCCTTCCCCCTCAAAGCTCCCCCTGCTTCACCAGGGGAACGGATGAATAGGTGGCGCCTCCCCTTCGCCTCGTTTTGGGGTACGCAGTGCGGAAGGCTGACCCGGAGCAGCCGCGTGCCACGGTGCCATGCGCAGGCTGAGCGCTCAGCGCCCCAAGGAGCACATCAGCAGGTGGCTTTCAGGCACTATGTTATACAGCTGAGAGAGGCTGGGAAGAGCGCGGTTAGAAAACGTGTCCAAGACAGGCTTTATGCACGGCTATTTTCTTGCCCACTGAACCATCATTACCGAAAACAGGCAGCTTACTGCATCGCTGCCCTGCGCTGCCCTTCAGCAAGGGAGGGGAGCGGGAGCACGCCACCCCTTCCCTCCTTAATCGCCTTCAGGGGAATAAGACCCAGTGTTTTAAACTCCCTCCTACTTCCCCACCCCCAAAAACATGTAATGAGGGAAACGAATTACTTGAATTCACCCAGTCTTATAAAATGCTTCAGTGACATGTCAAATTGTGTCTGCTGGACAGAGCCGGTGCAAGCCAGAGATGGACGACCGAGCGTCCCCCCAGCGGGAACGTCTGGCCTGCCCCGTGGCACGGCGGGCTGCGGACAGGGAGGGGACCTGCGTTCGGACCGACCCACGAGCTCACGGCGGGGTTCGCGTTTGGACGAGCCACAAGCCAAGGTTCGGGGGCGCCTGCCGCCAGTGCAAGCTGACCCACCTGGTGCGAGCCCACTGCATCGGAGGCCGTTTCTCCCTCCTCTCAAAAACCCTGCGGTAAAACGGTGACCGCAGTCTCCCAGGCCCCGGGCAGCGTGCGAGGGCCTGCGCCGCACAGCTCGCCCCGCCAGCCTTCCCGCTGCCCCCGGAGCCACCGGAGCATCCTGCCTCCTCCTCAGGACGCGGCCCCGCGGCACGCAGGCTTCACGGACAGGCAGTGTTGCATGATGTTAAGCTTAAATGTCTGTCTTCAATTTCAGTCTGTTGCTCCCAGCGTGTTGCTCACCGTTATGAAAGCGAAGCCTCTTCCCGCTTGGTGTTTACACCCTTCGGGAACTTGAAGACTTTAGTGTTCTCACAGAAACGGAGTTTACACAGGTAACAACTTTCTTCTTCCTCTTCTTTTTAAATGGCCTGACCCAAAGTTCACTGAAGCTGGTAAGAAAACTGGAACACAAGCCACAGAACATTTCTCTTTACTTCTGCTTTTAAATGTGAAAATTTAGGCAGAGGAGTGGTACTTTCAGCCCTTACGCGCTCACAGGATGGGACAAAGCAGGGAACATAAGTCTCGCTTAGAGCGACCTACATCTTCGTTGCTGAGGAGCTGACCCCCTGCTTGAATACAACTCTCGGGGTTTCTGCTTCAGAAAGGGGTCCAGGTATCCCAGCCATCACAGGTAACCAAGAGCTGGTGATCGCCTCCGGTCCAAGCGCCCGCCCGGTGCCCCGCGGCCCCGCAGCGGCACAGCACCGAGCCAGGGAGCACAGAGCCGCTGACCGTGTCAGTGGAGCGACGTCCTGCAGCCGCCGCGTTGGAGGTTGGTTGCCTGGACAAGGCCAGCACCGCTCACGAGCCCAGAGCCGAAAGCGCTATGAACTCTAAACTGTGACTATAAGAGGAGCTTTTCACCTTCCTTCCCAGCATTTGCCTTTACTGCCACAGAGAAGAGATGCCTGTGCCCCGACCGAGCGTTTTTGCCGGTTCGGAGAGGCTCTTCCCCTGGACGAAGGGCCGATTATCCCCTCCGGCGTCGGTGCCGACCCCTGCGGGCAGGGAGGCTGCCGCTATCGCGCCCATCGCCGCTGCCCCTTTCGCCGGGGCGGAGATCCCTCCCGCAGCACGGTGGGGAGCGCCGAGCCCTTCACGCCACCGGCAGGGCCCGCCTGGCAGAAAGGGCCGGGGCTTTTACCGTTCTGGGTACTCCCTCCCGAGACCCGTTGCACTGTCCATTCACGTCGTGGGCCGCAATAACGTCCCTTTTGTGAAGGTCCGAAAGACAAATCCACCCTGGGTGCAACCCTGCTGCCCTCAGCGGAGTCATAGCAGAGCTGAACGTGGACCAGACTCTCTGCTTTGATTTGCTCTAAAAGCTGCTTTGGCTCTGTGTATAATTAGAGGCAGATTGCTCCTCTCCCCATATCAAACCACTCCTCCGTACCTGCTATTTCATCTCAACACAGCCACGCGAGGCAGAGCCATGCCCGTGCGGCACGGATCAATAGATGCTCTTGCCCACTCCTGCCAGCATCAGTTCAACATCAGACCCGTCTCCGCCACTCGCCTTTTTAATGCTTTTGTGTAGGAGGCAGGGGCAAGGACTTTCGTTAGTCTGGTGTCTTTGTTTGTGATCGATGGAAAGCTTGCCAACTACACGCCAAATGCTCTCAAATTAAAGCCAGCTCAGTGGCTGTGATTAGATAAATTGTGACTGACTTCTAAACCCTCCACTTCTCAGCCATAAATCCCTCCTGCTCCCCAGTCACCTGAAGTAATGACTAATGCCAGGTTCCCCTAGTTACACTGGAAAAGAGGAGAGCACCTGGGGATCAGACAAGAAAGTCTGCTGCCTCCGGCTTATTTTTCAGGCTTCCATCCCCATCAAAAAATTAAACATGATGAGAGAAGCCATATTAACTATATTGCCCATCTCCTCTTCATCCCTCGCTGCAGAAGTGCTGCACACACTGTTTCCCTGACACGTTCCTCTCCATTTATTTCCCGATTTGTTTGCCATTATCTTTCACACATGCAGACATTCACTGCGATAGCCAATATCACCAATAAAAAAAACTCAGGGGTCCAGTCTCTTCTCCCTTTCATCATAAAATGTGCCAGAATAACTACTGATTTTCACTCCTGATTTGCATCAGTAAGAGACGATCAAAAGGCTGCATCCTGCAAGGCGCTGGGCACCCGCAGCTCTCGCTGAGGCATGAAGGTCAATAGCCCTCAAACTCTTATTCCAATTAGCAGTGCAATTAGCCAGGCACAGCAAAAGACAGATTAAGCCTTCCCCACACATTGAAGTGTAGTTGAAAAGATGAAGTAATACTTGTATTGACCATGGGTTACTGCAATACTAATAAGCTTGTCTATTCTCGTAAATAGGAAACCCAACTCCTTTATAAACTGAAGGGTTTTTTTTTTTCTTCTTCCTTTAATAGCTGCAGGGGAATTTCTTCCTCCCACATTTCCTCTGAAAATGGCTCCATAGCACAGGTAACCTTCATTATACATAATTACTTTTACTGAAGCTCGGTGGTTTCAATGAACAAGGCTACAAAAACCGAGAAACTTCTTGGGGAAGTTGCACATCACGCGTTTCATAGCGGGATTTGCTCAGGGAATCCCCATTCCCATCATGCAGCCTTTCATTTCACCACCAGTATCTACAAAGGTAACACAACAGCAGCCTTTCAGCAAGCCAGGGATAAAAGCAAACGGTTCACCTACGAAACATGTCAACAGTTCTCAGCCTCAGCCAGAGAAATCCTCCGGAGCAGAGAGCTCATTAAGCCTAGCACATAACGAACTCTTTGCATGCTGTAAATAGGGCTTGTTAACAGAAAACAGGCTGTAACAAAGACCGAGGAGCAGGAGCAAGGGGGGCTGTTCCTGTTTAACAGCCTCTCTCTCACTGCTGAGGTTGCGTGATGGATCACTGTAATCACAAAAGCCTTCATTAGATTTTTCTCCATTTTCATTATGACAGTGAGGTTAAGGACAGTTTGTTTCTTAGAGCTTGTTTCCTTAAAGTAAAATGATCCTAGATACTCGGTTACAGGGCTTGGGTTGTCTTTTTTCAGCTGCTATATGACAAATTATTCTGGTCACAAACTCTTCTTCATAAAGAAGAAAAAACAACAACAAAAACAGCGCAGTCTGTATTTTATTCCTGCCCCCAATGCTAAGCAGTGTTTTCTATAGGAATCTTTAACCTGGATGCTGTATCTTGGACCCTGTCTTTCACCTGTCATAAGCACTGGTTCGTGCAGGCTCATATCTGTCCCAAAATACTTCATCCAGGGGAGCACTGCAGCTCCGGCAACCCAGAGGCACTCAGCAGCGCTGCTTCTGGGCCCGCCGCCGTCTGCGGCACAGCTGCTCTCCAGCTGTTCAGCGATGGGGTCCGGGTGGGAGCCGGGCCGCCGTCCCCGAGCCCGGCACATGGAGGGAGGGCAGGCAGTGCTGCCGCGTGCGGGGACGCGTCCCGGCTCACCCCGAGCCCCGCACTGTGCAGCCCCTCGCCAGCGCGCTTGCCAGGGAGCTTTGCAGTGGCAAAAGTGCCACCAACGGAGCCACTGTCATGAGGCTGCTGCTAGTGCGATTGCAAACCCGGAGCCAAGCTGCTGCTCGTATTGCACAAAAACTCTATACTCGCTGTGGCAGCCTTCAAACCACGCCGGGACCCCGGAGCCCTGCCTGCCCCGTGGACGAAGAGCCGCTGCAGCAGGAGGCAAAGCGTGTCAGCTGCCAATTAGTTTCTAATGGCACTGTATAGCATCCTTGTATATGAGGGCAATGCACTGTTTCTTGTTTTTTTTTTAAACAGATTAAAATTGTATCTTCAGAGGACAGTCAAATCACACTGTTTTACAACTTAATTACATCATGTGTTAGATGAGAGCCTTACTGCATTACAAAGGATTACAAAGAACCAGCATAGAGGAAAGAATAACTGTGTGCGCTGCCCCCTAAGTGCTGCATTGCTCTTCAGGAGAATTTCTCAGCGTCAGAAAACTGTGCAACATTTCCTGCTGTCTTGGTGAAGGGAGGAGACAGCAGCAGGAGAATCCCATTCTGTCCTCGGCATCAGCTGGGGATAAATTATCCGATCCAACCAAGCCTCAGCCCAAGGAGAAAGCTGCAGATTGTAAATCTGGTTTTTAATTTTCCTTGTAAGTGCAGCTGGCAATCTTTTTTTTTTTTTTTTGGCGGGGGGGGGATGGTGGAGGAGGAGAAGGAGGGGAAGTAAAACCAAACCTGCAGCCGTTCCACCTCCTCACCCAAGGTTTCCACCCCTTCAACCACAGATGGTGCCAAACACCAGATCAGTTGTTCTGCGACCTTGCACTAAGGGAAAGGGCAGAGCAGGGATCTCTTACAATGATAAAGGTAAGCTATCACAGCTTGGGAAAACAGTAACCGGTAAACCACTTCCCATTTAACAGCCCTACCTTGAACCAGGTCTGGACTGCATGCACCCTGCCTAGACTATTCATTTAGGCCAACTGAATACCCACAGGGCGCTTTTAACACCACGATTCCAAACCACAAAGTTAAGAGTACACTGCAGGTCGCAGGCAGGACCACCTTACAAGCACCCGCACGCTCACGCCCACAGGGGTAATCCTTTCCAGCCTTTCCTCCCTCCTGAGGATCCGAGGCCTTACTTATTTAATTTGAATCTTTATCTAAACTAAAAGCTCAGGAAAGAAGAAAGAAGGTATTCTCTTCCTGCCAGATATTGGGAAATCTCTTCCCAGTATTTTCTGTGTATGACTAATAGCTACTACTCTGTGAGCTTAACTTATTTCTTGCCATTTCTCAGTTATTCCTCACTTCCCATCTATGTCCTCCTTTTTAAGTCATAACATATTCCTTGGACTCTTATCAACCGCTTCCCTCCAGCGATATATAAATACACTTAAATTGCAAGTTAATTATTTTTAAAGTTGCCTGGGCTCTTCTGCTCTTTGTAACACTTGGTACAGCCAGGCTCAGCCCCGACCGGGGTCTCTGGGCCTTCCCGTACACAAATCACTCGCACACAACCCTCCCCATCTACCAACGCCAGGAACTTATGGCACAGAGGGATTTAATTATTTGTTGATAGTTACCAGTGTCACCTGTAGAAGCAGCAGCTCCCACAAGTGCGCTTTTTAAGCGCAAGACACTTTTCCAGCCCCCAAATCCCTTTTGTCCACCAAGGCGGACCGTTCCATCTCTCCACTCGCCGCCACGTTCCCTTCCTCCCCTTGCTCTTTAGGGGCTATCGCAGAGGACATTTGTGCCCTTTCTAACTGCTCTTCTCCCTCTCACTTCCATGGCCCTTTCCCTGCGGATGCGTGTACCATTGCACCCACGCAGGGCGCCCCAGACGGACCATCGGCTCCCCTGCCGCACTCGGCAAGTGCCTCTCGGCGGCGGCAGCAGTGGGAAGCGGGACTCGATTCCTAACCGGCTCCCGGCGGCTGCCGGGCCCCTGGAGCAAGCCGCAGCGGCTCGCGCTCGCTGGGCGCCAGCCAGCTAGGCACGGTGCCCGGAGAGGCGAGCGGAGCAGCACAAGCGGTGCCCTGTCTGGTGCAGCATCCCCATCTCAGTTCCCCGTTCGGCTTATTATTCGGAATATTAAACTCATGTCCTGCTTCCCCGGGCCAGGAGGGATGTGGGCTGCGAGGGT
Source organism: Apteryx mantelli (assembly GCF_036417845.1). Classification (NCBI taxonomy): domain Eukaryota; kingdom Metazoa; phylum Chordata; class Aves; order Apterygiformes; family Apterygidae; genus Apteryx; species Apteryx mantelli. The sequence goes on from NC_089986.1 coordinate 18,582,108, forward strand.
GGGTCACTTCTCTGGGAGCAAACCAAGCCGGGAGTGCCAGGGTGCTCGCTTTCCCCGTCTCATTTGCTGACACTTATGTACATGCCTGGAGAAGATCAGGCTCGGCCGCAGCAGTTTGCGGCTCGTAACTCAGGCGCAGGACGGCTCTGAATAGCGGCTCTGTTTCGCAGCATCGGCCAGACCGCGTCTCCGGCCCTGCCGCTTCCAAACACCCCGCGCAGCTTCACGAAACCCTGCAGACCTAATCCACAAGGTCGTCTTCTGCGCGAGGCCTGAGCGTGCCGTGCCACACGAGAGACTAACCGAAGGCCCGCGTCCGCGCAGCATCCCCCCTCGAGCGCCACGGCGTGCCGAGCGCCGTTCGCCTGCGGTCGAGTCAGAGACAACCTGCTCCTCAGCCGCTACCAGGCTCCCAGGGCACAAAAACTACTCACAGAGCCACGTTAAATTCAACAAATAGTTTTTAACCCAGCGCATGGATGAGGACTCTTTAAGAGTTTTAAATTCTCATTTTGACACATTCAGAATAAAGTATTCACTTGGGAAATACCAAGACACCTTGTTTTCGCATTTTCAAAAGTGAAAGCTTTCAAATTGTCTGAAATTGTATTTTTAAGAGTAAATTCCAAAGAGGAAAAAAATGGGTGAAATAATGCAAAAATCTTTTTTGCTTCAGATTAAAAAAGAAAAGAGAATAAATCAGTTAACACCAAAATAAGCATCTGCTTGTTTCCTGTTTTGTTGAAAAGCACAAGCACAAAATCTGTTTAATCTAAACAGGGGGGTTTTGCCTTTTAATTTTTCATGGTTTTGGCCTTTATACCAAAATTCCAGTTTGTGAGCAGCTTTTTCTAGACTTGAGGTCTACAAGGCACTAGGCTCTCTGAATCCTACAGACTCTTCACAACTATAGAGCTACTAAGCACGTAAACACATTTTCGCAAAAGCTGAGCCCAAAGATGTATTAGACTGCAAACTCTTCAAGCTCGAATCACCCCGTAAATGCGAGGCTACGTTTGGAGCAACTGGTTGCCAGCTGCTGGGACAACTGGGTGAAGCGGCCCAGGGCAGCTTGGGAGGAAAGGCAACAGAAATCCCAGCGGTTCCTGCAGACAAGTGCTCTCTCCCCCATCTCCAGCCCACATGAACCTGCTAAAAAATAAAAAAATGAAACATGTGATTGTTCCTATATTTTAGGACATGCATAGCAGCCAACTGCAACTCTTCCAGGCTGTCTGACGAAGCCACTAGAGCATTTAAAACGCAGTTCAATTCCCAAGAAAATATTGTGTATTTGAGTTTGGGTAATGCCTCAGCAAACACAAAAGGATGCACATGCATTTCTAGAGGAAGAAGCCCTACATCTACACAGCTGGATGCCGATGGCACGTCATTTATAACACAGTGAGCCATGCTGCTGCCAGAGCAGTTTTTTGCATATGCTACAGGGGTAGACACATATGACTTACTTGTTTATTTTTTCTACTGTTTTGACAGCAGTCATTCTGAAACAGTATCCAGGTTTCAAGGGCTGTTTTGCAAGTCAGCCAATCTGAAATCAGATCCAACATCAACAGAGCTGAATCCTTGAAGGCATGTTTTTCCAACTGACACACAAATATACCTCCTTTTCTCAGTCACTAATTAGAGCCATGTCGAACCTTAAGCTCTGGCTCTGCAGTATGCTCACAGAAACTTCAGAGAGGCAAGGAGAGGCACCAGGTTATTTGCTCTGAACGTGTGGCTAAGTTGCCGTCCCCTCCCCATGGTTGCTGGGCACATAGCTGTTTTTGTCACAGATTATTGTATTGCTTATGGATTTCTGTGTATTAGTTGTTTCACATACATGAACACTTCATTGAAAATAAACAGAAAATGCAGTTAGACCCTCAAAGAGCTAATGAGGGCCATAACAGAGGAAGCTATTTTTATTATCATTATTATTGAGAGGTTTGGGGATACACCATCCTCTCCAATTTTCAGTAGTTACCCAAGGTGAATCTAGTTCACCTGACATTGACCAGGGCGAGAAACTTGCACACATATGATATTGGTATCACCAGACACAGAAAGGCACAGCCAGCTTCCCCAACTATTTGGGCAGTACACAAGCATGTATTTAACTTCAAATGACGTACTCCACTGCAAGGCACTGAAGTCAAGACTGCGAGATATCCCACCAAGCAGCTGGAAAGTTCTCTTGGTTTCTAGCAAACCAGCAAGATACATCTCTTCTCTGGAAATCGGCTATTGCCACAGGGAAGCCTTGTGCCATAGGCACCATCCTGCATGCTGTCTTCGTCTTTCTCTGCTTGAGGATGAGTAAACATGCACGTAGATAAATCAAATTATATATACAGTTTATCTGCAATGCAGTCAAGAGCCGTATCTGCAGTACACAAGAAAACACTCAAACTAGCTTTAATCAGGATAGTACTTATCCATAGCAATGAAACTGCAGATTCATGGTATCCAGCAGAGACTGCCCAAGCCCACTCAGGACCCCGCGTGCACGCTCGCAGCTCAGGACCCTGCTGCCAAAACGCCACTGCCTGCAGAGCAACAGACTGTGGTAAAGCTCCCCAAAGTTTTCACATGGCTCAGTCCCAACGCGGACTGTAGCAAAGGCATATTCCTACTAGTCCCTCAAGCTCCACATCTTGCTTTTCTTCAGAGAAGCAGAACTGCAGACTCTGGACACGTTGCCCCAACCATCCATGTGAGGCTCATACCACAGTTAATCACTCGGACTAGAAGAACAGGAAACAGCTTAATAACTGTGCCTGAAAACTCTTGGAGTCTCTTCTGCATTGCTGTTCCTTAAAAACCACACATTCTTGCAAGACACAGCACATTCCTCTGAAACCGTTCAGAAACCTACCACTAATGTCAGCAGTTTTTTGGGAATCAGAAGGTACCGAAGAACCTTACCTGGAGGCACAGTGTCTCACTTGACTGGGTATTTATTGAGGAGAAATCCCCAAGTATTATGCAAAATTGAAAGTCATGCTTAAATTAAAAACATAAATAAAACAGGAGAACTGACTTCTGTAACCAACTCAGAATCTTATTTCTTATATGCAGTCTCTGCGTCTTCATGTATTCTTCTATAAAATACATTTATTAGCAGATGGGAGACTTAACGTACTGAACTATTGTAAAACACACTGATGCCCTTGGATAAAGTGTAATAGTGGTAACACAATTATGTTTTACTACATTTTTCAGAGGGGAGATCGTCTCTAGGTTGGACAAGATTGTCACTATTGGATCCTGCGTACTGCCTCACTGGGGGAGCCTGGGCACAATCTGCGCACTGTTTCTGCCCCAACATGTAGCCCCACAGGCCATCCCTGGCCCAGCTCCCCTCTGAGATGGCCCTGGACTAGTAGTGCCAGGTCCTGAAGTCAGGGCTAAGGCTTCAGGTCTTTCTGGTTCCTTAAACATGTTCTAGCACTGAGTATGCACTAATTTATATTTAAATGTCTTAGATGCCACGCGGCAAACCTTACACAGCATTTAAGACCATGGTAACTTTTACTGTTAAAGCAATACACAGGTCATAGTTCTTTAGAAAATTTCTTGTGTCAATATTCATTTCCATCAATGATGGAAGTGACGTGTTCTCTCTCACTCTCAGTGTTCACCCCTTCTCGTAATACCACTATTATTTCAGCCTCCAAACTCTCTGTGATGGTAATTCATGACCACATTTAGCTCAAGTTTGATCCTATCAAAATCAAATTTGAAATGAACAAGCACATTTTGACACTGCCTTGCAGCTATGCTGAAGAAAATCTGTTATTTTTGAAAGCAAACCCAAAACTGCTTTCAGGGAAATATTTTCTAGTGTAGTTGCATCATCATCTTTTGTTGTGTGCAAACAAAGGGCTATTCCAGTAAGATTTAATTTCTTAAATGTGCCTCTACTTTGTAAATTTATCATGCTAAATGGAAATTCTAGTCAAGTTAATAGAAGTTTTGCATTCCTGGAAAGAAAAGACGAGGATTGTACATATGTTGAACTGAACCGCATCCTAAAAACAAAAAGAGTAATACAAGACCCTACCCATCAGTCTCGTAGTCTATCAACCCACCAGTTGAATATACTACAGAGATCACACTTGGCAACCAAAGCCTCATAAATTGCATATGTTCAGTTTCATCTAAGTTGATGAGAACTTCTGTGGGCAGAATTCATTCCTTTTTCTACTAAAGAACCACCACATTTCACAAATAATCAAATTCGAGAGGTCCAAGAGCTATGATAGGTCAAGGAGCAATTGTAAGAAGTTCCATAGCAAAAGTAGGAGCTAATACTCAGGTTTACTGCTATATCCATTTTCTTAACTTCTATAATTAACTCGAAAATCTGCAAATTTTCATAAAGGAATCAAGCATGATTCTTATCTGACTTATGCTGAAAGTAATCTCACTGAATTACTCTGGCACGAGATGACAGCCAAACTCACAGTGAATGAAAGGATGCAGTTTACAACAAAGCACAATACTCTGATGAAAAATAGTATGCAGAGAATCAGTTATCAGAAACTAGGGATGACAATATCCTCTAGGTGAATTCAGACAGCCTTAATTTTAATCAGAAATTATTTTAAATACCACTGAATATAAAATCATCCCCAGAAGATGACAGGACTTTGGTCAGGGCAGTATTAATGCACACTGGCTGTCTTCCTTCAAGCGAGAAAGGAATGGAAAAAAGGAATAAAAAAAGCATGCAATTTTTAATACATGGTTATACTGCCTGCTTCAGTCCTTGTGGCTTTTCACAGCATACATTTGTTTTTATGTTGTTTGGGCTTGTTGTTTCCCCCTTCACCACTTTCTCCTCCTTGGTGTGTAATTAAGCACTTCCCCCAGACTATGTTGTAAATTAGGTTTTGAATTGAGCCATTCTTAGCTATAAAACAGGAATGAATCTCAGTTTGTACAAGCACAGCTAATTTACTTTGTACCGTCTTCAGAAGAGAGGCAGCCCGAAGGAGGCCACCGCGTGGCTCACAGGGCCGCTCTCGAACCTCCTCCGAGGGGCTCAGGCAACAGCAGCCTCCACCAGCGAGTTAGCAGGGGGCAGAGGTGCGGGTGGAGGAGAAAGGAAGGAAAGCAAAGAGGAGGAACTTTCGATAACAAACTAACACATGGTGGGCGTGACGACGGAGTGCGGTCTTGTGAATCACTGGTTTTATAGCAGAGCTATAATAAGTATAGCCAATTCTGACATAATATACAGTAAAGAGCAGAGCAGAAAAGCACATTTTCAGGAACAGGGGCAGTCAGTTAAATAACCGTTTTCAGTGCAATATTTCATGCTCTACATGCAAACAATCCCCAGTGACCCTCCAGAAGATGGTCCGTTCCTCCCACTGCATCTTTACTATAAGAAAGAAAAACATTTTTGTGGCCAATTCTTCTCCTAGTGCCAAGAGTTATCTGTTCTCAGTGCAAATTATTCTTTTGGGGAGAGAAAAAGAAAAGAAGCCGTTCCTCTGCTATGCATCACTAATTAGCTCCAAGATGGGGGTGGGGGGGCCGTTAGCATGGAAGATTGGCAACGCAAAAACGTCCTGACAAAATATTCATTGAGGCAAGCTGTGCGAGCGACTGCTGCCAGCCGGGAGACAACGACTCCATTGTTCCTCAAAGGGAATGGATTCGGGAGCAATCTCGGAGGGTCCGGCAAGGAATAAAAGGTAACATTTTTGCAAATTCAGCTCACTTTCTCTGGTTCAAGAGGGGCTTTTCATTCTCAGAAAGGATGTTGAGCTGCACTCGTCGCCCAGGCACTGTTATTGTAAGCGATAACTGTTTTGCCAACTTACTGTCTGCCAGTTTTAATATAACTACCTAATTCAATTAGGTAAAGCAAAGAAACACGTCCTTCATTCTGGTTAAAAGGACTGGAGTAAAGGGGAATACGAGCGAGATAGAGGAAGGTGCGATGCTGGGTTGAGGTGTTAAATACTTCGACTTGTGCCTTTTGGAATCCTCTTTTTTCCCCTTAATCCTAGTGCCCTCGGGGCCACGAGGCCCCTGTTCCCAACAGCGCTCCGTCTGCCCCCCCCTTGCTCCTTCCAGCTCCGCACAGCTTTCCAGGCCACCGGAGACGGCGAGTCCCGCGATCGCCGCCCCGACCCGGGGCCTTTGCCGAGGCGCAGGAAGCTCCCCGCAGCACCGAGAGGTGGAACTGGGACGGAGCTGACGGAGGCAGCAGCGCCCCGAGCCCGTTAGCAATGCGAAAGGGCAGCGGCAGCTTTCTCCTCCTGCACCGCACGCCCCTTCCCACGCAGCGGTGGTACGAAATCACAAAATGGTGCTAGTCCTGCCCACGTGGTCTGCAATGAAACGCATCCAAGGGTCTTAACAGCCTAGGGAATGTTTCATAGCCAAATTCACTTTGTTCTAATAAACCTGAAAGACGGGCCCTTTTTGTATCAGGCAAGGATAGTACTTGCAGCTCTTGCTTTTTAAACCCTGACTGGCAAAGACGTTTTAATTCTTTAATTGCCACACATCAATAATTTAGTGGCACAGCAAATCACGTTGTCCTTATCAGACAAACTACACCGGCGTACATGGAGTGAACGGTCTGTTCTTCGCAAGCCTTTGCGGTCAGCCAGCAATTCCCCTTTATAAATACTGTCGCCCTCAGCCCCTTCCCTTCACTGACGTTGCTTCCACTCTCTCTCCCCCCCTCCTTCTAGCTCCTACCTTTATCTCATTGCATGTTTCCAGAGAATAAAAAGCGCAGGCAGAAGATCAGTTCAAATACAGAGAATGCCCTGTGACGCTGGTAACACTGGGCAAACAGCTTTGTTAACAGTTTTATGCTTTTAAGTGACCAGTTCTGGCTCAGATGTGCCGAGTGTCCGGTTAGCTCGTGCTGGAGGCTCTCAAACGCAGCCCTGCCGGCGCGGGCGAACCTCCGCCGAAGGAGCCGGCCCCGCTCCCAACGGGCAGGTTTGGGGCGGCTGCGCCAGCCGCCTCCAGTACCCGCTTCCCCAAGGGACTTGTCTCTCGCGATTCCCTACGAGCACAGGGCAAGAGCCTCCGGTCCGCTGGGCACGAACAGTGTTCATGGCATACAACAGGGCGAGAAGATTTACAGGATATAGCTTGAATCAGTTATACACTCTAATTCGCATAAGGTTAGGTTTAGATCAGAGAATATTCCACTTAAAATGCCAAACCTATTTGATCTATATGCATAAGGTTAGGTTTAGATTGGGGAATGTTCAATTTAAAACACCAAACCTATTTGATCTATACCATCAGCTGATTGTTTGGATTAATAATTAACACTAACACTGGCATCGGACTACTTTTTTTTTTTTAATCTGGGAACAGGACTGTAATTTATTTTTTAAACTGTCATTGGTCAAATACTCAAGCCTATTTCTTCTCATGCCTTTAAATGAACTTGCACCGCAAACAGAACCAGGTACTGTTCTGCGTTCAGTCCTTGTCAGTGTAAATCAGTGTTTAAACAATGCGCTCATGACACTTTTTTTAAACTTATTTCCAGCTCTGGCGTTATCAGCCTTTGTGCTAGACTGCATTTACTTAAAGAAAGAGTTCTCCTGCAGCGGTGGGGAAAGGGCCACAGCGGCCGAAGTCCCCGATAACGCACAGGCCCTCCCAGCCCGTGCTAGAACAAGTGAAATCTCTGTCTTCAAATTCTTCTCTTGTGAGTGGGATTAAGAGATCAGGCCCCAAGCGTTATACTCGCCACACATCCACTTTTACAACTAAGCATTTCCCCCTTTGGGGTCAGCCCCGCGTTCTGACAACTTCACAGCTTAATTCATTGTAAAAAACATCGACTCTGACTGACAATTTAATGTGGGATATGACTCGCAGTGCTTATGCTGCTGTTATTCACAGGCTCAGATTTGGCTGCAAAGTAATTTTCCCAGAAGGTACAAAATTTAGAGGTTTCTTCAAGAGCCTTCTGAGCCATGGCAAGCTAAACATGGAATATTTCACAGTGAATCCCAGTTTGAGAAAGAACAAGCAGGTTTTTTGATCCATCTTGGAGCAGCTTTATCCTGCAAGAACATGGTCCTAGAAACAAGCTGAAAACTTATTTACCTCATTTTTTTTTTTCCCCAGAAGTTATACCTGCTTCCAAAATACATTAACAGCCCTTCAAATATTTGCATGAATAGCTTTACAGAAATAACATTTATGCATCTACAATTACCCATACATTTCTCTGAAATAATTCAGCAGATTAATACAGCTAGGTTACACCAAGAGCAATAGATCTTTAGCTAATGTCCTTAGCTTGAAGTTTGCTCTAATTTTGTCACACCTAATATAAGGGCTTTGTGCCTAAAAGCTTGCTGACTTTTACCAGCTACATCAGCTATTCCAATAAAAAAACATCATTTCAACCTATAAATTTTGTATCTCACGTCTGAGAGGCTACAGGATGCCAGACCTAACAACCACTGTGTAAGTATTACCCAGTCTATACTTCAAAATATGAAAATCAATACACTAGAGATGCCAGATCTTCAAGTCAGAAGCATGATGATTTAAACAAAGTAACTGAACAAGCTGTATTTCTAAATTGTATTACCATCCTGGCACACTATCAGCAGAGCTGTGTCTTTAAAATGTGCCTTTAACAAGTTATTGTGAAGTAGCTTGTTAAAAAATCTATGCTCATGCTAAAAGGATCTGAACAGAAATATATTTTCACTGTCAAATAATTATTTCAAAGCAAGAAGAGCTTGGAGACATGCTCACATCCCAGCTGTTTCATGCATTTCCCCCCTCGGTCTCCTCCCAGAGGCCCCTCGCGCTCTGGCAGCAGGAGCGCTGGTGGACGCAAGGCGCAGCCGGCGCGCTGCTCCTGCGCTGTTGGGAGAAAGCTCCAGCTCGAAGGGTGCCGAGGGCACCTGGGCTATGACATGCTCTGTCTGGTACCATGTGTTAAAGACGGGGGAAAGTCAATAGTTGAAAATCTCAAAATAGATCCAAATAACCTACAGTACAGTAGAGTCCAATCCCTGCAATCTGTTCACCAACAAAATTCCCATTATGCTCAGCAGCAACTCACCAGTGCAGGGACCTTCAGACAGACTTCAAAGATAAAAATTCACCATTAAACAATATTAAACAGAGAATTTATTTTGTGGCATCTGCAATGTCGTTGCGCCACTTGGTTATATGGTTCAGCGGCAGCCAATGTCAAGGCCAAGGCAGCAGCAGCTCCACATACATGTTCCCAGTGTCCTGATTTTACCGCTCCAGCCCTATGTACTGCAGCAGGTCCTCTACTACATCAAAGAGGACTAAAGCTAGGCCTAAGACTGCACTTAACTTGAAACATGTCTCAGGATATAGGCCAACATACAGCATGTGTCTGAAGTCAGGCTATTACAGTCTGCGCCATACCAATACCCACCCATCATCTTCCCACAGCTTCAGTGTCGAGAGGCGCCTGGTACAGAGGGAGGAAGGTTCAGTCAAATGAGCCAATATTGATGGAGAAAGTTGGCAGCAGAGAGAAGTTTTATCATTCCTTATACTTAATAATAGTTCTTTTAAAAAAGTACTTTGAGGGTTTTGGGGCGAGAGTGAAGACTGAGAGGGAAAAAAGCCTAATGAAAAGCACTTCCTTCTCATGATTAGTAACAATATTTACTTAGGTTCATATCACAGTACTTCGTGAGCTGTGGTAATTATCACCCATTTCGATACTAAAAATATAAGCAGATTTCTTATGATCATTTTATTCTTAAGTAGCAGTGCAACTGCACGTACAGTGTCACTGTTACCACGCAACCCCTTATTTAAGGTACTTAACTCACCAGAGAGATACAAGCATGGCACATAAATACCCAGTATATATAGTTTTTGTAAAGCACAAATTGAGCATGCGTTCATCTTCAGTGAACTTACAGAATCTGAAAGACTGACGTGTGCATGTCTAAACGGACACCACACTGGTGTTATTTGGTTCTCTGGCGCTGTGCTAGCAGCTGGGCCACCAGTTCCCTGCACAGCCTCAGTCCCCATTTAACTGGGCAACAGGCACAGAAATTCTGCCTGCTCATGCCTGTTGTGAAGCTTTTATAAAAGCCCTCAAAAAAAAAAAAAAAAAAAAGCCTTTATAATTGACTTTGAATTCTTCTGATAAAACCTTAGATAAATAACTGCTTACAAAGCAAAGTCATGAGTGAAATGTAAAAATGTAAAAGAGTAGCCTGCTGAGCCAGCTAGACAGTACTAGCTCCTGGTGCTTATCCAGAGTTCTTTAATAGATTATACAGACACACACAGGCAAAGATTAAGTCCACTTTAATCAGTGAATTTGTTCCATTTTCTTACTACCTTTCATAAAAAAGATAAAATCAGATAACAATAATAAGTTATGGAAGAGCTGTACCAAACAGAATGCAAACTCGTAATTCAATCAGGTTAAAGCTCCTTTGTTTCTGAATCAAAGGAAAACATACCAATAAATGAGAGGATTAAGAAAAGAAAATCATAATGATGCAGTTCTGGAGCAGGCTAACCTCTAAAGGCTGCAAACAAAGGCCACAAAAGCTTGAGAAACTGAACAGGAGGAAGACAACCATTTTGTAGTTCAGTCATTCCCACGCTTGGGCCAACTGGCCCGTGAAGCCCAGGGAGCTGTGCCCCGTTCCGGCGCAGGAGTTTTGTGCCGCAAGCTGGAAGCCATGAGCTGTGGACCCGGCCCCTCTCTGGTGGGCCTCCAGCAAGCTCCAAGCGTGGTCCTTAGCTGGAGAGCCTGCAGGACTGGCTCATGCGGTTACGCTTTCATTATGGGCTTTGCTTTCCCAACAACTTGCTATTTAGCAGGAGCTGGTGGGCTTGCCAGCCTCGGGCAGGAGGTGTGAACTCCAGCAAGCATCGTGAGGCGTTGCTATTGTACAAAGAAGTGCTAAGCGTTGAAGAGAAGCAGCAGGCATAGCTGTCAAAATACATGCTTAATTCACAGCAAAGATTGCACTCCAGCACTACGAACTAAGGGAAGGCAGCAGGAGAGGGAGTCCCTATGCTAGACATTTCCAGAAATGTTGTTTTGAAAAATGTGTTTCTATATATTGCTTTGGACAATACAGAGATGCTTAATTTTAATTACCATCAGGGTGCCAAGAGCACAGATGGATACCTGTTAATTGACGCTACCATGGTTTCATGTAAACTGAAAGAATAAATTAAATAAATAAATAAGCCTCCCAAGAACATTCACAGTTTAAAAAAAAAAAAAAGTAGTGAGTTTTGGAAGCCAGGAAGGAAATTGTTGTCAGTGAAAAAGCAGCCAGCGAAGATAACAGACCTCTGCTGGGAGACGACCATCAGCAGCAACTCTGTCTTACATGGACATAACTCGCCAGCAAAGTCTGCATGGCAGAGGGACAACAGTAAGCCAGGGCATGTGTTGTAGGGACAGCCCAATTTGGTCAGGTTGGTGTCTTAATACCCAGCGGCAACAGAAATCGTAATGCAAGTTACACTCTCCTGAAGCAGGCGCAGGAAAAAATCTAGCCAAAGCAAGCAACTAAAGACCACCAAGGAGGACAGGTTGAAGCTATGACATCGGTAACACAGGTATTAAATTGAGAAGTGGAGGACAATGAGAAATGAGCAGACGGCCAGATAAGTCTCCTTTAACAATAGCCTCTGCTAGATTTCAATAACTGAGATATTCAAATCCTTTTATAGTTAATTTAGGACTCCAGAGAAGTGACGAGTTCACAGCCCTGAATACTTAAATATCTGAGGAACATGGAATAGCGAATATTAAATAGGACAATTTTTGCAGACAATGCCGCATGACTTCTCTTTGACACTAAAAACAAGGACATCAACTGCACGGGTGGATTTGCACCAAAGACGGTATCTGCAGCCATCAGCGTCTCCCTTGAGAGAGGCTAGGGAACAGCCTCAGACGCTGGTTACGGCCAACCACACAAGCCGGAGATGAGTTGAACACACCAGTGTTGCACCTGGCGACATCAGACTGCAAAAACTACTCCAGTAGCCGCTCGGGGATATACTAGCGAAGTACACGGCAAAGTCCCGCAGCAGCCTCCACGTTGGTGCCTTGCGGTTTGTTTGACAAGAAAGGAGCCGTGCTTCTCGCAGTACATCTCAAAGCAAAATTCCCCCTTCGGGCTTCCCTCATTCAGAGCACAGATGTGACAACTGCAGCTGAGCTGCTTTGTGGGATCTGGAGCCAAAAAGAAATAAGCCAAGGAAAATAAAAACTGAAGATTCAGAGATAGACTCATGAAAGAGAAACTTTCATGAAAAACTAGCAGCAGCAGACCTGTCTCAACAAGGAGCATGAATTGCTTCCTTAAAATAAAAACCCTTGGTTAGCCGTAATGCTTGGTGTGGGGAAAGAAAATCCATTCTACAGGCATCTCAGATAATTATGAAACGTACGTATTCCTAGTTACAGGCAATGCAAGAAAGACCAGTTGAATCACAAATAATATGGAGAAACATTGTACAGAAATAAGTTTGATTCCATCAAATTATTATTCTACAGTATGGAGAGATAGCTTGTCCTGTTCATAAAACCTGTGTGTGGTATGACGACATGATACCTTCTCTGCAAGAAAGCTACAGAGCTTTCTCTGCAGAAAAGTTTTCAGGGGAAAAAAAAAAAAAAAGTCTACAGAGTATACATGTAAGGCTCAAATAGCTATGTTAGGACACAAACGTAGTATCACCCCACTGCCTTCAGAAGAAAAGAAAAAAATAAAATAAAAAAAGTAGTATCTCATGATCTTACCAGAACAGAACAGCAATGCAAAACTAAGATTAAGCATGGTTATTTTAATACTACATAAAGTCTTAAACTATAAAAGCAGGGAAGAGTAATCACATTTACAAAATACCCTTAAAAATCAGCACTGATACATAGAGCATTTAATTTATTCCAATAGCTTAAACAGCCTACAGAGACTTTCAGGACCAGCATTTTTTGTACCATCGTGACCCACAAACATCCTCTTCAGCATATATTAAAAAAATCAGCTGGGGAAAGAGAGGAAGAGACGGGTATGTGAGAAAGAAAAAGTCTGGTGCTGCAGATGGGAAAATTAATTTTAAAAGAAGAAACTCAAGGCAAAGATGGCTAGGCTCATATTGCAAAATCAAGGCAGACCTCCCCAGTCCTGGAAGCAGTATGAGCACAGTACCGCAGCGCTCTGTTTGGGCTAATTAGCTCTGCGGAGAAGGAGAGTATGTTTGCAGAGGCAGAGCACCATGTTAATGCAGTTACGCTGTTTCTGGGACCTACCTCAATCAGCGCTGCACTGTGTAGACACACGCTAAATGATTCTGGATAACAGCCATTATTCCTCTTATGTACGCCTCGGAAAGGAGCTGAACTTTTGCATTTGATTATAACATTGCATTTTTTAAAATCTGAACAAATAAAAAGCAGCCAAAAATAACTCGCAAAAGGTCAAAACCCAGGAAGACTGAAATCCCACTAATTTCTGCAGTATTAAAGGACAACTTAAGATATTTCCAAACACAGCATCTGCAGAGTCGTCTCTCTCATCTGTTTTCAATAGCCTGTGTACTGCCCTTCCACAGTAAGTAGATCACCACCACCAATTATTTGCCAGTCAAGTATTAAAGACTCCATCTTCTAAACACTGTTTTTATAGAAACATTTTAAAACTGCTTCACCTACAACACTACGGAGCTGTAGCTGTCATAGTTTCAGCTGCATGTAGATGTCCAGCTATGGGAACGTGCCCACAAATCACAGGATTAAATGCTCCAAAGGAGATTGGTACTCTAACTGTCCTGCACTTGGCTCAGCCTGAAGCCCAGGAGCAGACGACTTCCAAATCTCAGCCATTACAGACACAGCTTCTCAACGAAGCTTTTCTGCTAGCCCGTCCTGCCAGCTTTCCCAAGCTCCACATGCTGCTCGCAAGCTGCGGAGCATGGGCAAACGCAGAGCGACGTCACGCAGGCTGGGGCAAGACGATGTTTGGAAAAAGCAACCTGCAAGCTTTGGCCACCTCGCTCCTGGGAGGAGGATTGCGCTTCACCCAACGCCCGCCTGAAGCACGGGCCAGTGGCCACTCCAACCCAAACGCTCCAGCTCTCGGCTGCGCAGCCGAGGTCTCCCCTCACTCTCCCGCTGCGATGGCCGATGCTCCTCCTGGAGCCTCCTCCCAGTGCCAAGCAGCAGAGCTGGGCCACAGGAGGCCGAGACGGCATCATCCCTTGAAAATCTTACTGGGGCTCATGGCTAGGAAAATTGCTCGGAAATAGGAGTTTTGGTTCAAACGCCTTCCAGCTAAGGGGTGAACCAGCCCAGATCTCCCACGGCCACGGAGGGAGATGGACTCAGTACAACCCAGGCATGGTACCCCCATCTCAGCACCAGCCATCTGCACCGCAGGTGCTGCAGCACCCGCGCCGCGGGCCCGACGTGGGCCTTGGCAGCCCGCATTCACATGCGCGCGACCGCCTTCTCTGCTGCTCCAGCACGGGGTTCAGCGCCGAGCCTGCCTGACGAGTTCCCACCCGCCGCCTCTGCCCCCCGGCTCGCCTCTGCTCCCCCCCGAAACCCACACCCCCGAGCTGCCGGCCCCGTGACGCACACAAGATCTGCGGCATGATCTAGGTTAAACGGGGATTATTTTTAACCCAGCCCAGCTCGCTGATCCAGTTCACAGCACAGCAGCAAAACAGGCACGCCAAGGCAGCTCGCAGGGCCAGGAGCCGCGGCGGGCACCGGCAGGCAGGAGGAGCCGTGGGAAATCTCGTGTTACCACGGGTGCCCTCAACCGTGGCTTCAGACGTGACCGAGTGCCACACCACCAAATGGGGCGGTTGTATGCTTCTGCATTTCCTGGGAGCCAGGGCGATGTGGGTGTAAAATGCTGCACGATTTCAAAAACGTTGCGATAAGGCTACATGTTGATCAGGCTTCTGAAAGCCTCATATCAACGAAAAATCCTTACGTATTGCTGTGCCCCCCCCCCCCCCCGCAACCCTACTGAGTTCCTCGGAATAACACCAGCTTTACACTGGAGAGTTACACCAACCCCTCAGACACCCTACGCTTAATAACATCACTGTTTTACAGGTGGCAAAGGATCAGGGCTTTACAGAGCAAGATCCTGACCCCACTGCAGTCTTCAGGCATCAGGTCACTGCCTTCAGCAGAGCCACGATTTCACACATCACTTTGTTACAGTGAGGAGTGCTGGAAGAGGACGACAACCAGATTTCAGGAAACAGAGGTGCAAAAAGCTCCTTCGAGATGCATTTAACCCAGAGCAGCCTTGAGTGCTTTAGAAATGTTAGTGCTAGTCTCTATGCTACGGTTCAACTCATCCACTTCACTGTTTTTCTCCCCAGGATGCACTGCGGGGTCTGGCTAATAAGCCACTAGTCAGAAATTAAATTCACATCTCTGCCTATTTTTACTAGACTCCCTTGTCCAAAAGTATTATAATCCACTAAGTTCTGAAGGTCCAGAAACTACTTCTGAGGACTGCAATAGAAGAAATTGAGGTCCTGCATTTTAGACATAGTTAACAGAAGTCCACTATCAGTAGCAATATTTACCAGTGAGACCCCTGTATCTCCACTGAAAAATGTTTATGGAATACACAGAGGGGTTTAAAACTACTGTTTTTAAGTGAACAAATTCAGGAGCTGTACTACCAGTGGGCCAGTTGCAGATGTACCTCACCACCCGCAGACAGCTCTGGTTCACTGCTGTTGGTCTCTTCATCCGTCTCGATGTTTGTTCGGAAAGTTCCTTTTATCTCACCACGATACAGCTTCACTTTCCTCATACAGCTCCTACCCTTAACTTGCTTGCTGGCTCAGTGTTGCACAAAGCAACACCCAGGCAGCTCACAAAACAGGAGACCTGGCATCATTGCCAGTTCAGCCATTTGATACATCTGTCCACCCAAGCCAAAAGTCACAATTAAGAGAATTTGAACTTCCCCTGTGCAATACTTTTTGTCACAAAAGAGCAGTTTGGATTCTGGCCATACTTTCCTAGAAACCAAGTACAAGACATGAACCTCTGTGCTGGTTATAGACACAGATCAGACTACCCAACAGTCGCGCAATTAGATATCTTCCTATGCTCCTGAAACACTGTGGAGTCACCCTAAGAAGGCAGCAGCTCAAATTTCCCCGACTGACTGTATCCTATCTGAACCACAGCCAAAGGCTGTTGATAACTTAGCTCACATCCCACCTTTACTTTCCTCCACACAGGCAGCCCAGTTTTAGAGCAGCACCAGCCACTTCTCCACGCACATACGTTCACGGAAGGAAAAAGAAACAACAGCCACCACGTACCATCAGAGCAGTGTTTGAGATTACATCAAGGCTAGGCTGATTTGGAGCAATTTCTTAAATAGGGCATGGCTGCGCTGCGAGGGCAGACCCGGGCAGTGGGCATGCTCTGCAGAGCCTCCCCACCACAAGGAAGGCAAGGGAGGCTCACGCTGGGGAGGGGAAAACTGACCGGTGAATGGAGAGCCCCCCCCGATGCGGATCAACCAAAGTCAGGTATTGGAAGCCAGTGCTCAGTACGCAAAATTTCAGCCAAAATTACTGATCTGGTGCTAATGATCTGAAAAAGCACAGATGTCCATTGCCACATACCAGCCTGTGGACACTGTTTGCACAAGCAAAACTTTAATCTTAGAAAATAAATATGGGCAAAGGGAAATATTCTTGCTTACCCATTAAAAGGTTATTTGCATAACCACCATCTGGAATTTAAGAGCATTTTTTCTTTCAATTAAAATGTATGAAGAGACTCTTTGCCTTTGTGCGCAGTGAATATGCCTTCAATGCTTGTTGCCTTTATCAGTTTTTGAGTCAGACACAGAATCATCTTTACTTACTGCTCTAAATCAGCTCTGAACACACCCTTTGATGAGGCTGTTCCTTCCTAACAGTTTTCATTGCTGTTAGTCATCTGCTTCTATTGTTTACTTTGGCTCTTGTCTTGTGCTCTTAAGCATTAATCGAGTTTTGCATTGATATCAGTAAAAATATAACGAGGAAAGCCGTTAGTCGCAACACGGCATTACCTGACAGCACCAAGTCACGAGGCCCCACACAACTGCTCCTTACATCCCAGTTGTCCCTTATCCCAGCGATGGAGCCCAAACCTCAAGCCCTTATTCCTCCAAGTAGCTCTGTACGATGAGGAACATGAACGTGGCATAAGGTCCATCATGCAAGGGCTGAAGGATTAATCTAGGGGAGATGTGTTGCACATAAATTATTTCCCCTAGGAAAGCAATGAGCACTACCTCTCAAGAGCACCTGCTTCAGGCACAGTGAAAATCTTCCGCTCTAATTCTGCTCTAAGTTCATTCTTGTCTCCCTTTCAAGGGTAAATACTTCAGACTTTTAGACTTCCCAATTCTAAAACCATATTTGCTGACTCCAGATCTCGTTTTAGAATTACATGCAAAAGGCTAAGCTGGCCATGTAGACTAAACTGCATTTAATAAACTACTGTTATGTAATGCACAAGTTCTCGCATTGCACACTATATCTGTGGGATGAATTATTGTAAAGGACATTTCCAAAATCAAGTCAGCTATGTAGTTATTACTCAATACTTTTAAGAGCTGAATTCAGGAGTACAAGTCTGATTCTCTCATATATACAAGTGTGCATATATCCGATATATATATATATCTGATACATGTATGTATAACAAATAGGGTGATTCTATTTTGCTATTTTCCAATAAGATACAAAGATGACTAAATGATTTCAATAACCAGAAATATTTGGGCTTTCTGGAGACATGAGTTCAACTCAGCTTTTTTTTTTTTTTTTCCTCCATACCTCCAAGTTTAACTGAGTGTTTCAGAGAGACTTAAACATATCTGCTCTGTACAGACATTAAACATCTCGTGGGCCTGTTAGGAAGTAGTCAGGTTGTGACACTAGTTGCTACACTGAACCTAATCCATCACAAATCAAATAACATGAATAAAACCTTTGCCTGAAGAGAGATTTTCACAATCAGTACATTAACAGAGGTTTATCCAGGTGTTGTTTTTAAAATAATAATCTTTCTACTCAGGGAATCAATCAGCAATCACTTACACATTCTGGGATAAGTGGTGTTGCCTGGAGATACCAGTCATTCCAAAGTATCAAGGTATTACTTAAGTGGTAATCGTTCATGCCACTTTCTAACCAAGAATATGTATGGCATGAGTAAAAGTGACTATAGTTTTTTAAAAAAATGCAATTTGTACAGGCTCCTTTTTTTGACAATCTCAAAAACACATAAGGAAAAGAAGCCTTACTCCTCTGGTGCTTACAAAGGAAGAAAATAAATTTTACTGAAGTTAGGTGGATTTGTCACAACACCTCATAGGGCAAAAAGCAGCAGAATCATATCTCAAAGCAAATAAATGAAATAAAAATTAAACTTAAGAATAAAAAAAGAAATTAGACCAGCTGAAACACTGCTAGCCCAACTATTCTTTTTAGAAAATAATACACAAAATTTAAAACTATACGTTGATCTTAAATTTATGTTGCTTTAAATGTTATTGAGTAATGTAAAGGAGTTGTGAGGTTCCGTATTTCTGTATTCTAACCTACCTAAATAATACATTCTGATTTGATCTGTAGCCCAATTCTAAAACATATGCTCAATTTGATTTAATGCACGTTGACTAGATTACTGACATGGTTTAATTCATGTTATTTACAATTGGAAAAAGCTTGACGATAAGTAGAAAACAAATTATGCAAGTTTATTACACCCTCCCTCACACTTACACCAATGAGTGATTATAATGAGAGTTATAATCACAGAAGATTTAAAGAGATGGACAGACAACTCTGCTGAACTGCTAGCTCAGCATCCAGGAGCTCAGCAGATGCCCCACGCACTGACGAGGGTACATTATGCGCAGACACGGTGCTCCGGGAAACCCTGGCACAGCACCAGCTGGGCTTCCCCTCTGTCACAAGGGATCTACATATTTGACGATGTAACTCGCTTGCTCCTCAATGATTTCTGTGGGGTGGCGTTTGCGTGGGACCAAAGGTGGTGAACGGAGCAGACGGCAGCGCTTTCTTAGAAGACAACATGTGTTCCCAGAGCTGGCACTCAAGATGCATTAAAGATCATTGGGTTTCACAGAGATTTGGTCTTGCATTGTTCATTAGGCTGCTGTGGATGCTCATTACCTCAGTCAGCCAGAAATGGCTTTATTCCACTGTTACATCCCATAATTTCACTCTTCTGTTCCCTTATTTTCTTCCAAAACAATCCAAATAATTTTGACTATTTATAATGCTGGAAGCAGGGGGCAGGGGAGCGTAGAGCACATCACATGGTTGCTTTGAACCTTACAAATTCAAATCCTACCCATTTGGAAGCAGCACAACCCTTTCTGAAGGTGCTCATGCTAGAAAGCTCTAAGCCACAGAATCCATAAGCCAGCGTTTCTCCAAGAGGGGACATAATTAGGCAATATTTGAACTTCATTATCCATAGGAAAACTCTTGATTTGAAGATCTACACATAACTAGATTCAAGTTCCATGATTTTAAAAGCAGAGGAAACTGTTTTATGGATAATAATGATCCTCTTAAACATCATTAGTCTTAAATTATAACTTCAAGAACCTTCTCTTGAAAACCTCTTTTAATCTTTATCCATTAAAAACAGTGATCCAGAGAAAAAGCTGTACTCCCCAGGAAGGTCTCTAATCCTGAGAGCTTCCTAAATTCGCTTCCCCCCCCCCCCAATACCACTAACATACCCAATGGTCACCTTCGTACTAAAATCAGATATTACATATGAGGTTCAAAATGGGAATTTTCTAAGCAATCCAATAATGCTTTTCAGAGAAAATTGTTTTTCTTTTGCTATGGGGATTCCAACCTCAAACAGGGTTGGCCTGCAGCTGGGACCAGAGTGCTGGGGTCCACAGGAAGCAGGCTGCTTTTCCCCTGCACTACAAAGCTGCTTCACTGAGGGGCACCCATCCATCAGCACAACGAGAAAAAACAAAGTCCATCGCCCACAGCAGAGCAGGAACACTGGTTATTTATTTGGTTAGTTGGAGTCATCTGATATAGCAAAATAACAGTATTGCACTACCAGGACAGGATCCTTGCAAGAGTAAGTCTCTGTTGTGCTACGTGATATACACATAGTAAAAGACAGTCCTTGCCTTTAAAAGCTTAAAATCACTCTAGTCTCAGGATGTGAAACCCACATACTCAATCCTGATCCCAAAGGTGGAGCAGGAGGCTTAAATCCTCTGCTTAAATAAATAAATAAAGGTTGATTCCGTGTGTTATTGTCAAATCCCTGCTATGTTTCAAGTGGGTTTCACATGTTCCCAGCTAGCTAGTCTTGGATTTGGCACCATTATGAACCTGCTGAACTCCATCCAGAAATATTCATCCTTCACTAAGCTAAAAAGCTTAGTCCCATCAAATAACCAGCTGGGGTTTTGGGGGGGTTTTGTTTTGTTTTTTTAATATTACCTACTGAACATTTCTGCTTCCCCTCAGATCTCAACCCGCCATCGGAGTAGAGGCGCTCAGGAAAATCAGCTGCATTGTCTCGTGAGTCAGCTCAGGGCCCGTCACAGCTGACGCCGTGCCTATCACTTCCGCTGCTGGAACCCCAGGCCTTTTCAGCCGAATCACATTTAAAAATAAAATACACAATCAAATCCGAATCCTGATTCATGGCTATAATGGCAGTATTCTTTTTAGTCATTTCACTCAATCAATCTGAGTATTAAAGGCTCTCTTCAGGCATTTACAGCCAAAAATCACAGTGGAGAGCTGTGCCAAGCATATTCTCACACAAAACCCACCTGCACCAGGCGTGTGAACAGGCAAAGGGGTATGGAGGGAGCAGGGACCAGGCTGCATTTTCCCTCTAGGCAGCCTAACTTTCTGCTTTTTCTTCAAGAACACTAGGACAAACATTTTCTCTGTTGTCTGAAGAGACTTTTTTCTACCACAGAGCCAGGCAGGCCGAACTAGTACTTCGGTGACTGCCAAGGCCATCACTTAACTGGATCGCAGACTGCAATCCATTACTGAAACAAATACTGCAGGTGAATTTGATAGATCAACTGCTTAGCTTGATGCATCCACTTCCTAAGCAGTTGTAGCTCTTCCCAAACTCACTGTATTGACTTTCTGACAACAGATGTCACCACGGTGAAGTCACGATGAAGCAGCAGATAAGAAAACAAGAGTGCCAGATCCGCAGCACCAGCTCCTACAACACCTCAAAAACAGGGGCATTCAGGAAACTAGCCACTTTTATAGAGAAAATAAGTAAATTGTGAACACATTTAAGAAATTACTGTCAGAACAAACTTCCAACAACGCAACCAGGAAACACTGCTGGAACTAGAGGGCCAGGTTTCTCCTTGCTTTCACACAGGGCAGCCTGGCTTCAGTGCAGCAGCTCACATTAAGTTTCTGCTAGGACCAGGAGTGTTTCTCTGGCCCCGAAAACTGCATTATGGGGAAATGTGTAAACACTCCCCTCACCACACCGGCACAGATTACTGTGAAATTTCACACTTGCGAGACAGACCATGAAACGACAGCGCTGGGGAGACGCTGTTGGGACATGGTGCAGCCGCAGAGCAGCGCACACACGCTGGAGCGGGGCTGCTCACCCGCCCGCGCAGCGCCGTAGGGGGGCCTCCGGCGAGACCGAGCACCAGCAACTCGTAGCTGAGCCGGGTCCCAGGAGGAAGCAAGGCAGCATTATAATTCAAGCACATCTGAAAGTAATTGCTAGGGATTTCAATTCCTGCTTAGGGAGGGGAAGTATATACTTCAAAGTCTGCTCAGCTTAACGGAAAGGAGGGGGAAGCGTTGTTACTATGTACTACCCTTCATTAAAACAAGAAGGGAAATCCATACAAACAGCGTATTTGTCACCTCCACTGCAAATCCACACTCAGCCCTGCCCATACCTCTGCTCCCAGCCCCAGCAATTTATTTCTGTTCTGCTGCCTGATAAGTCCTTGCCATTACTTGCATAATGGAAAATTATCTTCATTTCCGCTCTTCAAACACCATGTCTTTTGCATGGCCCGCTCATGCACCACTTGTTCCCTAATGTCTTACATCAGGACAGAAAATGCTTTCTCCCCTTTTAAGTTACCTTAAATACAGTTATTCTCTTTACATGACCATGGGTTATGTGAGAATTAAGCGTCTATGAGTTAAGACCATATTGTAATCTTCACGCAATAATGTTTTACTAAGCATTGATTTAACATGCACTTAATTTAAAGTCTATGAGCTAAAGGGCCCCATGTGCCTACCTATCTCCTGCTCCTCTAGCCCCTGAGGAACCTCTTGCACCATGGCACCCGCCCCAGTACGTGTTCACACACACAGGCCAGGCCTGTGCATATATCCAAATGCACACACACTCAGCAACACTGCTAGACCATTTTTAAAGACCTCCTGAGAGTATGTTCCTAAGTGGCTGGTGGCATTTTTACGGCTGCGTCCCCCGGCTGTTGGCTCAAACCCCTTGGCTATTCACAGGGCAGTGGGACCGAAATCAAAAGCTCCAAGACAGCACAGGCTATGGCTCATGCTGCCACTAGAGCAGCTGGCACGGTTTTATACCCAAAGTACACGGGCTATAAAAAACAAAGCAAATGTGCAACAGTGATGTATTCAATGGCCTACAAAATAAAATTGTTCTGGACACACACAAGGATGCCAGTGGGCCGCGCTTGTTGCCATTAGAGCCCAGCAGATGCTAATGATGCATTGCTTTCCCTGGAGTAATAGAGAGCTGGGTTAGAAACAGTAATAGCCTCAAATAATAAGGTATTTAATGTACACGTTAGAAAAATCATATGTTGAACTAAGTTTTTTTAGACAATATGGTCTGTTGCACCAGCTGTGTTCGGAGCTGCTGACAGAGCACCCTGCCCAGCCTCGCAACACCAGGAGCTCGTCACCGCCTCGGCATGGCTGGACCCCCCTTCTCCCACCGAGCCCCTCTGCACAGCGCCGAAAGCAGAGCACCAAAGGCAGCGCTCAGCCTCAGGCACCAGCAGCCTCCAAAGACATCAGCAGCGAGCCCCTCGCTCTCCTCCGAAACCTTTGCAGATGACTCAGAGCAGAAATAAAGCAAGTGGGCCTCTTGATTTAGCTTCAGCAACCGAATGCAGAACCACCACTAGGAACACTCAAGACAGTACTTCTGTTCTATATTTAAGATGATTAACTAAGTACTTGTAAGGGGTTTTAAAAACACGAACTATTTTAAATGCATCACCTGCCCGTGCAGTCAGCTACTCTTTTGCTAAAATTCTGTTTAGATCTTTTAGATTTTTTCCATTTCACCATCCCACGGGGGGAAATTCAGCATGGAGCCCAGAGAAGGTTATGCATTGCCTCTACGCTTAAACCAAGACAAATCCAAGGTTTATACGTGAGATTTTTCTGATTTACCGCTTCACCCAGGAGTTACAGATTACAGGGGGACCCACCCCCAGAGGTCACCGTAGTCAATAGGACATTTGTTGTGAGCCAGCACACATGCTTCTTCTCAGCATCTCCTATGTAAAGATTCATTAAGAAGAAATATAAGGAACCATTATTTGACACTGTACGAAGCTCTGAAGGCTGCAGTGAGGAGAAAGTTCATCGATTTCTTGAGATGATTTAAGGAATCTGCTCAAATACAGTTTACAAGCTATGCTCTAGTGAAAGCCAACAATTGTGAAGTGCTGAAATTCAAAACAATTTTTTATTCACGTGGAAGAGACAAAGATCCGCAGCCGGTTACCACCCTGAGCAAAGCACTTTTCCAAATTATTAATTATGAGGGAACTAATCAAGCACCAGGGAGCCTGACCACCCAGAGAGGCCTGGATGAGCCACAGCCGAGAAGACAAGCATCCACCTGTTCGAGGGGGACTAGCGGCTGCAGAAGCGAGGGCTGGGCCGTTTTAGGGAGACGAGGAAGGGGCAAGGAAGAGAAGCCTTCCCCAATTCGCCTGGGAAGCCGCACGTGGAGCAGGACTGCCGCTAGACACACCAGAGGCCTCCGCACCGAGCCCCCAGCCCCGGGGCTCGGCCCCGCGCCCGCAGGACGCTGCTGCCCACCACGGAGCTCCCCCGTGCGCCCCGCTCACCCCTCCGGAGCCCGCTCGGCTGCGGGAGGGGGCTCATCCCGCACGGACTCGGCCCCGCACCCACGGGATGCCGCTGCTCGCCGCGCAGCTCCCCCGCGCGCCCCGCTCGCCCCTCCGGAGCCCACTCAGCTGCGGGAGGGGGCTCATCCCGCACGGACTAGGCCCCAAACCCTGCTGGCGCCCCGCTCTCCGCAGCGGCCACCGCCTGGCCCCGAACAGCATCCGTGTGCCCGCCACCCCCGCGGGCCAGGCCCCCACACCACGCCGCCTCCCGATGCCCTCCGGCCCCGCGGAGGCTCCCTCCCCCCAGCGGCACCCCCGTCGGCACGCCCCGCAGGACTCACCTCCGCCGGGGCCTGGCTGCGCGGCACCGGGCGTCCCGCAGCCCTCGCTTCTCCTGCCCCGCCTCGGCCTGCGGGGCCTCCCTCGCCCCTGCCGGCGTCTTCACCAAACGCTTCACCCCAAAGCGCACCTCATAGCAGCCCTTTCCTCGCCCCGGGAGCTGCACGGGCAGCGGCCCTCTGACCCCCCCCAAAACAGGCCCCCGCCCCAGCCAGCTGCAGCCCCTGGGGCTGATTGCAGGGCCCGAAAGGAGAAGCACCTGCGGGCCAGCAGGGCCAGCCCGTCGGACCTGCTGGGGAGAACACACATGACAATAATAATGAAAATAGAGACCAGCGGGGCACTTAGACCGACACAGAAGCAGGGGGATGGCTGTCTTTGCCCAGTCTTTTGCTTTTGGCAGGGGAAAAGCTTCCACCGTATCTCCTCAGCCGTTCGTGGTGCCTCTTGCCCACGCGCTCCGTCAGCTCCCTGCCCAGCACCTCCGGGCACCGCGGTCACGGAGGGTCAGCAGTTACGTCTCTGGCACGGTATCAGCTACATGACTGTCTATTTAAGGCAAAAGAAAATTGAGGGAGCTCAGAGACGTGTGCGATCTGGGGCAAAACAACACAGTAAATATCCCCTGGGCAGCAGCCACACCATTAAACATTTATGCTGTGGATTTTCACCTCTCCTCAGCATGAAAGAGGTTGCTGCGGTCAGATTACTGCCCAGGTGCTAAACACCTGCAAGCTCAAAGCGCTAAGGGCAGCCCTGGCGGCTTCTCCCTCGCCCCCGTGGCGGACGCACAAGCACGGTTGACTCCTGCTCACCACATCTACTTGGCCGTTACGCCAACGGCTCTCTCTGAAACGGGAATGCTTTAGCACCACCAGCCACGCTAGCAATGCTCTCTCCACTGCTCTTTCAGAGCAGGAACACAGAGGAACAGTGTGCAAAGACTACCATACGCACTGCTGCGGTCACTGAAAAGCAAGCAGGGCAGCCGATTTGGGAAATGAGGAAGGGGCTGTACAGTGAGTTAATGGACACGGGAAGGGCAGCAAGCACTCTGAGAGCATGCTGGAAAAGGAAAAGATGGAGGGTGATTTTTAATTGTAAGGAGCCACCACAAGACGGACCCCATGGTCATGCAAAGCACACAAGGTGCCACCATCCCCACCAAGCGCTAATCAACTCCAAGACATGATGGCAGGATTTTCCAGAGGTAAGTGTCCCTTCCTCACACTGTCTGCTACGTGCCACCACTTCTCTGCAGCAGAGCACGATGTTTTGAGCTGGAGCTATAGTGGATGCAGGTGAAAAGCACATGACACCACAGAGGCCGGCATGCTTCAAGCCTTAGCCCTGCTCTTGCGGGTTAGTCTGCAGGTGGCAAGGTCCCACCTTTCCCAGTCACCACTGGGGTGGCACTGGCAGGGTCTGATGCAGCCGTCACATCTAACTCGAAGGAGAGGGCAAGCAGATATCCAAGGTGCCTTGGCTCCTTGGCATTTTAGTAAACGGACCAGGCAATGTGATCCCAGACCTGTACAGCAAGCACCCACAGGAACCGTCAGAGGCAAACAATATTGAAAGCTGTCAGAAGTGATTCTGAACATTATACAAACACTAAGTATGTCCCCTTTTCCATTTTTCTTCTCATGTGATAAAATATTGCAAGACATGCACATGCCTTGAAACAGATAACTACTGATAGTCCTGGCTGGTGGGAGAAGGAACCATCTGGTAGATGGAAAATAAGATGGTGCCAAGAATTTAATAAACTAGGGGGCTTCTTGAGAATTTATGCACAGAGGTCTGAATAAAGAAATACTTTGACAAAAGGTCGGCTCTTCTGTTTCTATCTATACCCAAAGCAGACTGGGAAACCAACAGTATCCAAATAATTATAAAAATGATCCCTGTTTGAAATTCATCTTAAAATGATGAACAAAACCAGTGTTTCTAAAATGGTCAATACTTGAGGTGAAGAACTCTTTCTGTATAGCATGATTAATTGTAAATGGTTACAGCATCAGCATATTTTATCTTATATCCTTTAAATTTTTATCCTGTTTTTAACATGCAAATGCTTTATTCATCCTCTTCTAACCTTGCTGTATTGTATCATTCGTTTCTTTCTGTCTTCCTCAACAGTATTTCTTTCTTCTTATAGCAGAGAAAGAGCAACTTGTGCTTTGTATTCCTTTCCTTTCTTCTAAATGAATTTCTTCTGCCTCTGCTCTCCTCTTTATCACTCTCGGGTAAAACAAGGGACATTGCTGGATGCAGCATTCTAATTACGAATCCACATTTTTTCCGCTCAGATCACTGCTCATTAACCATTTTGCTGCTGACCCTTTGCAACAGCTGAGCTGCAGCTGATGTCTACTGCAGCTAAGGGGAAGTAAGGACATAACCCCTATTAGCAGTCATAGGCAAAAACCAGAATCAAGGAACAAGAAATTTACATAAGAGAATTAGCAACTTGGGGCCGGTTTTGCACAAGCATCATGGTTCACCATGAGGATAGTCAAGCACTGGAACAAGTTGCCCAGGGAGGTTGTGCGAGCTCCATCCTTGGAGGTTCCCAAGACCCAACTGGATAGAGCCCAGAGCAACCCTCTCCCATCTCATAGCAACCCTGCTTGGAGCAGGAGGTCAGACCAGGGACCTCCTGAGGTCCCTCCCAACATGAATTATGAGTCCATGATTTTCAGAAGCACCCTAAAATATAATTCGACTTACTCCTGCATAATATTCCCATTCCAGGGAAAATGACGTGCCAAGGCATTCCTGAAAATCCCACTCAAAGCCTACCAGCACATCTAGAGTTCATAAACATTTTAGCTGTAGGGCCTGTTCCAGTTAGCAACTCCAGCTTCCACTGATGCCATCAGAAATAGGCCACTCAGCAGCTCACACAGGCCTGCCTTGCTCAGATCACTTTCTTGTTAAAAATTTTCCATGTGGGGAGTTTCTCCAATCTGATTTTCAGCGGGAAATTTTATTTTTCAGCAGGAAAGCCCTATTTTCAGTCAAACCTCCCCAGAATAATGCCATTATATGCAGAGACAAGTTTGTGGTATCTTGTACTACAGGACCCGCAGGCTGTCCAGACTGCTCATGAACTTCCATGACAGGATCAGAGAGATGGTAACCTACTATCCAACCTCAGTCCCCCTCCCACCACCCTGTTCATAACACCCGTATTCCAGATATCGGACTCTGAAGTGGATGCCAAAGCTCTCACCAGCATCAGTGGCCCTAGGAGGTCCCTCCCCCGTGGTGTAAATGGGTTCCTCACATGCAGGATTTTCTTCTGCGAAGCAATGTCCCATGTATTTTTACACACATTTTACTGCTTTTGTGTTTCACTGCAGAGGCAGAAGACGACTGTTCAATCCTAGTTCTCCCATTTGCAATGCAATTTATATTATAAATTATTTATTTTCATAGCTTTCATGATAGTAATGTGACTGAGGAGTGTTGGGTGTCCTGACTTACACGCTGACTCTTCACGCATCAGGGGAAGACAGCACATTTTACGTTTTGCACTGATTCTCATTGGGTTTGCATTGGCCCCAATGCTAAATACTCAATAATGCAGGCTCGTTCTGGGATCGGATGCATCTTCCTTTCATGATCTCATGATGCCAGTAACCCCAAGCTCCAAAGAAAAATAAATACAAGGAAGTTTTCTAACTTGCAAAGTTAAAACAATCTGTATTGTACAGAATCTATGCACTTTCTTTGCAGAACTGATTACTTATTTGAAGAATTACAAACATCATGACAGCCAAGAGCTGTTACTTAAACATGTTAACACAACTCATTTGCTAACAAAGAATCCAAATAGACACAATATTCTTTTTTCTTCTTTAAATGTATGTAATATGGTGAATACTGGTGAAATGTTACTCCATGTATTTTTCATTTTACAGCACAAACACACACACACACACACACACATTTTCACAAGATCTTTCTCAGGAGCTCTGATACAAAATGTAAACCACATCGAGCGACTGCCAGGATTATCACCAAGCGCTGACCATCCATGGTGGATACCTCAATGGCAGACAGTCTCACCCTCACTTACAGTCTCCGTATTAGATCTACTTGCTTCATTCACGTTCATAATTCCAGCAGAGAAATATTTATCCTGGGTGCAAAGCCTTTAATTTCAGTGGCATGAGAATAAGAACAGTTTTGCTCCGTTGACATCCCTAGGGTTAAGCATCCGAGTAAGGCAGGCAGCACGTCCCCGAGTGTCAGCCTGTGCACACGAAGCAGCCCCGCACAGTTTGACACAACTGGCACCTGCAGCTCCACAGGGACCCACACCTGCATTTAAAGGTATGCACAGGAGCAAAACTGGAACAACCTCCAGGACCCTCGCAGAGTGCAGAAGCTAATGTTAAACACCCCACACTTTAAGGACACTTAAAACACACCACAACAATTAAAAATGAAGGGGGGGGGGTTAAAGAAAAATGCCACTTTTTTTTCCTCATGGCCTACATGAGAAAAATACTCTTTATGACCTACAGAATGAAAAATACTTGTTTCAGAATTGATTATAACCACCAGGATTTCCTCTCCGGAGACCTGAGTTCAAATCACAACTGAAAAACAAGGTTTGTGGTTTTAAATTCGTCAGTTATGCTCCTCCCCATCCCCAGCCAGGGGATGAAGTTTAACACCTGACAAGGAATGAAGAGATCTGAAAAATGAAGAACTTCCTCTTTTTGTTAGAAAGCCTCAGAGACACCTGAACTGTTCCAAACTGGTTTTCTTTATCAGAGTTTAGGTCAGTTGCAACATCCCTGCACACTTTTACACTTATGTTTTAAGTTGATTCAATGTTTGGAGGACAGAGGATTTTCCTGTGTTTTCATGCATTTAGTGATCATTACCCATAGTAATACCTGTACCATTTTCTGTATTTGTTCACAGGAGAAAACAACACATAGCTGAGCACTGGGCTTTCTGCTCTACTGCAATGCCACGCCAGCTCTTCTAAGATACCCTCTCCCCCAGCTCAGTGTAGCTTAGTGCACTCCACATCCAGTTTATCCTATTGATTTTTCACTAACGCAAGCATTAACTTCAGTTTAAGAAGAACACAGTCACTATTAAATCAGACAGAAATCAAACCCATGCACTGTTTTTCAAGCGTGAGATGTTATTTGAGTCAAGTATTCACATCCCAGCTAGATGTCTCTCCCCACAATAGGCAGAGGTCTTTCAAAACCATGTCCAAATACTTTCTGATATCCTATTTTCTCTATTTCCAGATTTAAAACTTCATTTCTTTTTCAATTATCATGGTTTTTTTTAAATTCCTCTAATCCTCTTTTCTGAAAACATAAGATTAAAAGGACTAAAAATAGCCTCTTAACTGCCAGTTGTTTACATATTTATCTTTTAACAAAGCAACATTAAACACAGGGCCTAGCCGACCAGCATTTCACAAGCAAAATCCCATTCACTTCTCCTGAAGCTTTGCCTAAAACACAACTGCATTCCCTTATTTTGAGGAAACAAGCCTTGCGTTGCTCCTTCTGCCCACTGAAATGTGCCCAGGTACGCTCGCACAGTACGCTGAATAACTCCTTGCTGCAATGTGGTAGGTGGAGCTCAAATAATGGACCAAATTCAGATGTCGTAACTCCACTGACACCGTTCGTACCGGCAGAGCGAAGCCGACGCTTGCAATGCACCACTATTAACAGAGCAGCTAGCGTTCTCTCAGAACAAGGGAAAAGAGCTCTTCGATGTAATCAGGACCCAAAGGGCACTTCTGGAAGCTGAATCCGTCGGGCTGATACACTTCACACGCTCAGAGGCAATTCCTGTCCACTTTGCTCACCCCTTAAACTCTCTCAGAACAGGGAAGGTAGCACACGGGAGCAGCCACCCTTCGCCCCGCGCCAGGAGAGCGGCTGCTGCAACGCGCTGCCACGAGAAAGCCCCGTCAGGAACCGCGTCGGGGTCCAACCCCCGGCGGCAGCCCGGGCCGGGGGCACCAGTCCCGCACCTGTGGGGCACACCGCTGCGCCACGGAGGCGGCGGGTGGGCGAAAAGCAAGCTCTGTGATCTAAAGTAGACCCGAATTTTCCAACGCTGCCCCGGGACAGTGCAACCGCCAAATGCAAAGCACAGGGTTTGCCCCAAACCCAGATGCCTGCCATCAATTCGGCATCGCATCCGAGGATGTGCAGTGGTAACACAGAACACCTAATCCCACAAAAAACACAAGTACCTTAATATGCATTTTGATGATCAGATTAACTATCCCTTCCATTTTTAGCACTGCTATCTGGGATTTGGGAATACATCCTAACAGCCCAGTTACACGAGTTCTCAGGGACAGATATTACTAATGCTATTTCTGCTGCCGGCAGTGATGAACGGAGGGAATGGATGTGTGTCACACAGTTATTCAGCAACGGTGCATAGGCAGCCTTATGCAATCATCTTTTAACTAGTTTATTAAATGTCTATTTCCTTTTCAGAACAAGTTTAACATCTAATGCCAAAATTTCATCAAGACTCAAATACCTTAGCAGTCAGTTACCACCTGTTTGACTTAAAACACTAATATGAGAAAGACATATTACACATCACTACAAAATTCACACATACACACACACACACACACACCCTTATCAGTATCCTGTTTATATCAATTTATTTTCACAAATCAGTTTCCTTTTTCCTACTCATATTCTTCACATTTGCTGAAGGCACAACACCCAGATAGGCAATGTAAAACGTACTTTCCATGGAAAAGTCAATAGTCTCCTAAGAGAACAGTTTGGCAAATCCACTTTTGTTTAAAAACTCAAGTTTCAAGGTAAGTCTTTCAAAGAGCATTAGAGAACACCGCCACCAAGATTAAAAAGTACTTGAGGTGTTTGTACTTCTCCTATGCAACACATCACTTAACCTTTAATAAATAGGGACTTTTTAAAGGAAATTATAAAAGCAGAAGTAGTAAAATCTCCTCTTTTTATCAAGTTTAATGGATGAGACAGATTCTTTAGGCAAAGCTCCCAGAAAGGAAGAGCCAGATCACCATCTGGCTCCATCGCGGAGCAATGACAATTCACAACAAATGAATATCCAACCAATGCTGTCTGAAATCGAATGCTAGTTTGACTCCATAAAAACTCCATTATAGCTATGAATCCTCATCTGTACGTTTCCTCCTTCCTTATACATAAATATACTCTCCGACACTTACACAAAGGGGAAAAAATAAATGGTTTTATGCATTTTTCAATGCTTCCCTGTTATACCTGCTACCAAGGAACATCAAGAAGTATCTTAAATATCTTACTGTCTATTGTTAGCACTATAGAATATACACAATATATAATTTTATTTTAGTTTTCACACATGCTAAGGTTTCCAGTATGATAAATGTCTTTTTAAATCCTGTATTTTTTGTCACACTGTAGATCCACCTCTATTTGACAGTGACTCCAGGACATACACGTCAAGACAAAAATAAATACTGCTGTGATGGCAAATGTTTTAGAACTCTTAGGACATTATTACAGCAGCACTTCAAAGACTTTTTAAATACAACAAAAAGAGACAATAGTTAAATAGAAATCTGCTTTGATATAGCCATAAAACCTGCACTACATTTACTAGATCTGTACTTGTTCGTGCAAGAGCAGCTTCTAATCTTCAAACATGTCAAATGTTGCACTCCAGCCCTCCACCCATACCCTTAAAAGAGTCCTTGTTGCTATTTTAAGCAAGCTCCCCTGTAAGCTGTACATAAGCAATGCTGTAATTCCCAAACAATTGAGGTAATTATAAAAATGAATATCATTTATTTATTTTTTTTTATTACTATCATGTCTGAACATTTACTTTCATACAAAAGTCTGATTTTCAGCATTATGCCTTCCAAGGGCATCCCCTCCGCACCACGGGAGATATATTAGGAATTGTGCAAGAGTTTTGTTACCAGCCTCAAACCAACAGGAACTCCATAAACAAGATTTTGGTACAGAATCACACCTGGCATTTTGAGAAGGGGAAAGGGGCTTTACATATATGCTCAGTTCCACTTTATTTTTTTTTTAATCGTATCTAACCCAATGAAAGGGGAAAAAAAAAAGGAAAGAAGGGAAAAAAAGAAAGAAATCATCACATTACTGTATGTTACCCTTCAGCAGTCTTTGGAAGAAATCAGAAACCAGGTTGCTTTTCCCGGCTCCCTCCCTCACTCAAGCCAAGAGGATGGGCTTGTCTGCCCGACGGCGGTGCCGGGCGCCCGCGCTGCCCCGTCACAGCCGCGGCTTCCTGAGCAACGTTCTGCTGAGGTCCTTCACCTCTTCGGGGCTGCCCACCCGCTCGTAGCCCAGCAGGGCCATGGGCTGGTGGCAGTACTCCTCCACCTGCTTGATCTGCTGGAAGCTGAGCGCGGTCCTCCAGGCGCTCAGCGCCTGCGTGGCGTTCCTGGCCGACACCACGAAGGGCTTGGAGGAGTAGCCCGGGCCGCTGGTCATGTTGAGGGCGAACTTCTCCATCTCCGGGCTGACCGCCAGGTTGACGAAGCCGTAGACCTGCCGCAGGGTCTTGATGGGCTCCACCACCAAGTCCTCGTAGCGCACGGCCAGATAGTTGCCCCGGAGCCAGTCGGGGGGGTGCAGGGCGGTCTGCAGGGTCTTGGCCATGCTGCTGCAGATGACCTCCATGGCGCCCAGCGCGTGGTAGTCCGAGCCGCCCCCGCCCTCCTTCTTGCCGCCCAGCTTGTGGCCGGCGTCGAGGAAGGGCATGCGGTGGATGCGGGGGTCCCGGCTCCTCACCACCTGCAGGCTCTCCCGGATGAGGCCGTGCCGGGACTTGATGCGGGAGCTGGCGACGGCGCGGGGGTCGCGCACCAGGTGGATGACTTTGAGCTCCAGGGCCGGGTCCCGCATGAGCGGGGCGAGGACGGCCAGGTCGAAGACGCGGACGCCCTTGATGACCAGGGTGCGGTACTTGTGGCACTCCTCCTGGAAGCGGCTGAGGCGCTGCGGGGGGCACTTCTTGCACACGCGGTCGTCCACCATGCCCACCACCTCCTTGCGGTAGGCCGGGCAGAGGGGCGAGGAGCAGATGACCTTGTTGGTGGCGGCGCCGAAGATGCCCAGCGTGGTGAGGTTCTTGCCGGCGCCGGCCGTGCTGTAGAGCTGGAAGACGGAGAGGTCGCAGCGGTACAGGGAGCTCAGCATGTCGCGGGCCGCCCCTTGCAGCGAGACGGCGTCGCCGGGGTACAGCTTCTGCCAGACATGCCACACGGGCTCGTAGAGGAAGAAGACCTCGGGGTTCTGGTTGAAGAGCTCCCCGAAGAAGGACGACCCCGACCGCCAGGTGGTGAACACGTAGACCAGCTGCCGCCGGGCGCCCGCCGGGCCGCGGCTCCCGCCGGGCGGCGGCGGCGGCGGCGGGCGGCGGCGGGCGGCGGCGGGGGGCTCGGCGCAGCGCCGCGGCTCCCGCCGCCACTTGTACTCCAGCAGGTTGAGGGCGGCGAGCAGCAGCAGCAGCGCGTAGCCCAGGCACAGCGCCAGCGCCTTCCGCCGGCACGCTTTCATGCTGCGCGGCGCCCGCGGCGGCGGCGGCGGCGGCGCCAACTGTTGCTCAGCGGCGCGGCGCGGCGCGGCCCGCGGCCGGCAGCAGGGCGCGCCGCCCCCGGCGCCGGCTCCCGCCCGGCCCCCCGCGCCCGGCCCGCATGGCGCAGCGCCGCGCAGCGCCGCGGGGCCCCGCCGCCGCCGCGATCAGCCCCCGCGCGCCCGCCCGCGCCGCCGCCGCGCCGCCAGCGCCATCGCCGCCGCCGCCGCAGCACCGGCCCCGGCCCCGGCCCGGCCTGGCCCGGCCCAGAGCGCCGGGCGCGGCCAGGCGAGGCGGTGCCGCGCTGCGCTGCGCTGCGCTCAGCTCCGCCCCCCGCGCCGCCCCCTCAGCGCCGCCCCCTCAGCACCGCCCCGCGGGGGCGGCACCGGCCCGGCACCGGCACTGGCACCGGCACCGGCACCGACGCCGGGCCCAGCGCTGCCCCCGGCCCGCGCCCCGATCCGCACCGCACCCCGGCGCCGATCCCGGCTCCCCGGGCTGATCCCTGCTCCCCCAAGGCGATCCCTGCTCCCGGGCCGATCCCTGCCCCCCGGGGTGATCCCTGCTCCCCGAGGCGATCCCTGCTCCCCCAAGGCGATCCCTGCTCCCGGGGGTGATCCCTGCTCCCCGAGGCGATCCCAGCTCCCCCAAGGCGATGCGATCCCTGCTCCCGGGGGCGGTCCCTGCTCCCCGGGCTGATCCTTGCTCCCCCAAGGCGATCCCTGCTCCTAGGGGCGGTCCCTGCTCCCCGGGTTGATCCTTGCTCCCCCAAGGCGATCCCTGCTCCCCGGGGGTGATCCCTACTCCCCGAGGCGATCCCTGCTCCCCCAAGGCGATCCCTGCTCCCGGGGATGATCCCTGCTCCCCGAGGCGATCCCGGCTTCCCGGGCCGATCCCTGCTCCCCCAAGGCGATCCCTGCTCCCCGAGGCGATCCCGGCTCCCGGGGGAAGCTCCCGGCTCCCGGGGAACCTCCCTGGCAAGGCGCCGTCCCGCGGCCGGGGGCTGCCAGCGGCGCTGGAGAAGCCGCTGGGCTCGTGCGGCTGCGGAAGGGCCGCGAGGTTGGGGGGTTCTGCCCCCCCCGCCCCCCCTTTTCTTTTTTTTTCACTCTCCTGCTCTTTAGGTCAAAGAGCTCTGGCAGCCGCTCGTTCCTCTCCTCGCCGTGGTGCCCGCGCTCTGCCGGGCTGCTGGCTCGCTCCTCCCGGGAGGAAGAAGCGGCGCGTTTTCCCGAGGCGCGGAGCGCAGCGGATGTGCATCCCTCAAAGTTGTAGCGGGCAAAACCCGCCAAGGGCAGGGAGCCTTGAGAAGAGAGTGGAACAGGACTTTGCCCTCCACTGACTCTGCTTTACATGTAGCCATAACGTGACTACTGATCGTTCGACAGATCAAGCTCCATCTTCTGAGGATTTTACTAGTTATGTTCCTGACATTTTAAAGGTGTATTGGTTACAGGAAACAGGAAAAATAGGAGGAAAAAGAAAAAAAAAATCATGAAAGGCTTGAAGCATAGGGTCCCCTATACAGTTTCCCTACATTGTTAACTTGATATTTGCAGAAACTCAAATTTCTCAAAGGTCTTCGACTAAGTTCTCCAAAAAAAAAAAAAGCAAAACCCCCCCAAACTTGATGTTCCTGATGTAGCTCAGATGGAAGGAAATACATCTTCCTTCAGTTTTTAAAAATAGTTTACACCCGTTGTAAATAACAAGTTATTCTGCAGTTTTCTGTTTGCCTGGACGGCAGCTGCGACTTCGCCCAACCTGCTCACGAAGCACTTGGGGACCTGCCAGCACAGGGCTCCTCCGGCACAGGCGCTGCAGGCGCTGCACTCCTGCTCATTATTAGCCATCGACCACGATTGCCTGGGAGCAGCCAGTCCACTACGGCATTACAACGAGTTTGCTGTTAGTAGTGAGCACCGAGAGGCTCAATTCCAACCCCATCACCGCTGCTCCCCCGCCTTCGGCCCCGCTTGTCTCCGTCGGGACCGGCGGTAGACGCCACCCCCCGCCCGCGGCAGCGCTGCAGCTTGCCCCTGGGACCCAAAACGCTGTCCTTTAGGCCAGAGGCAGCAGGCTACGCCTGATACACCTGGGAAGCGATCGCCGTAGAGCAGACGTGCCCAGACCCCGCTGGCCGGGGCAGAAGGCGACGGCGTGGCCGGAGCCCACCAGCGCCGCGGAGCCGGCGGGCGCGAGCGAGGCTTCCCGCAGCACAGGTTCCAGACGCCATTTGCAGTCGCGCCTGTCTTCTTTACAGCGCTTGGGCCAGCTGAAGCTGCCTCGCTGCTTAAATTACCGTTTGCACAGTGATGGCTCCACTGGGTAAAACCTGGCGCACCAGGCTCCTCGCGAGGTGAACGCCCCCTGCGCCGGGAAGCGGGGCTCGGCGGCCGCCTCTGCCCCAGCGGGGCCGTCGTCCCTCCGGCCCTGCCGAACCGCTGCTCAGGGCTTCCCACAGCAGCAAGGGAGAAGAGTATTGAAGTGGTTTCAGCTGCTGCATGACGAGGGCGAAAAGCAGCCGTGTCCGCATCGGACATGATGTGGTGTGTAAACAGTTTCCACAGAGGAAATGTCTCTGTGACTTCCCTGCCCTGCTCTCTTCCCCAAAGCAGGAAGGGGGCTGAGCACACGGCAGCGGCACAGAGGCGAGAAGCCAGTGAAACAACACAGCGCTCCAGCAGGGACTTTTTTTTTTTGGCCAAAAGAAAATTGATTATTTTGTTTTTATTTTTATTTCCCCATTTATCAGGATTAGGTGGCAGAGATGCATCTGGAGGGCATTTTTCTTTTCTGCAAGGATAACTGACCCCTGACTGTTCCGCAGTTAACCCAATTTAAGGGTCACGAAAGCCTGTCACTCCCGGGACGGCTGGTCTGCCCGCCCGCCCGAGGCCCCGGCGCAGCCCCGAAGCAGGAGGCAAGCACGGCCCGGCTCCGAGCCGCGGGCGAGGGCTCCGCCAAGGTCGGTACCCCCAGGGCGCCCCTGCTCCCGCGGGACGGGGCCGGGGCGGGCAGAGCGATGCAGAGGCACCCGGTGGGTCCTTCCTGTCCAGCAGCTCCCGCATCCCCCCGTCCTTCCCCTTCGTGCACAGGGCGTCTCTGCGGCCACCTCTAATCACGGGGGCCAGGGCTGGGCGGCCGGGGGACCGCGCGGCCGGGGACTGCGGCCGGCTCTGCCGCTGCTGCAGCTGACCAGCGTTCCTTCGTGGAGCGTTTCTTCCCTGAATGGCACGGATTTGAGAAGTACGGGACATGCTTTCAAGCTCACAGATAAAACAGAAATGCTGGTGTATGTCTTGTACCACTGCATAAAAAAATCAGAACAAAACAGTACAGCAGAGTCAAGGAGCTAAACGTGCCATGAGCAACCTTTATATTCCGTAGCAAGAGGATTCTCATGTTCCTCCCAGGTTTTCTATCGGAAAATCCTGGTGGGGGACATGGAAAATTAAGAGCCGAGCTTCTCCTCCGGCCAGGCTTAGGCGCCCAGCACAGCGCCAAAGCGAAGAGTCACGCCGCAGCAGGAGCGCGCCGCCCTTCCTGGGCCGGCCCTTGCAGCCGCGAGGATTTCCAGAGAGCTCGGCGCCAGACCCATCTCCAGCCCGGCAGCGCCAGGGTTACCGGCGACGAGCGCCGGGCACTGAGACACTGCTGCCATCTAGATTGCGTCCTATCTGCATGAAAAGCAACGCTCAAACCCCACCAAACGCAGAAGAATTATTTCATAAACCGTCAGTGATACCGATAGTATTATTAAAATG
This sequence comes from Apteryx mantelli, assembly GCF_036417845.1. Lineage (NCBI taxonomy): Eukaryota > Metazoa > Chordata > Aves > Apterygiformes > Apterygidae > Apteryx > Apteryx mantelli. The sequence goes on from NC_089986.1 coordinate 18,620,020, forward strand.
TTACTATAACTTCTCATGGGAGTTGCTTGTTAACAGCAAAATTGAAAGAATCACTCAGTATTGAGAGAAGTACATATTTTATCGAGGAGGGGGAAGGAGGAGACATTTTTACTGCGCGCACTCCAGGTGAAGCATTTAAAGCCACATTCTACAAAAGTAATTTGCATCTTATATTTGGCAAAATGAATGCAAAGTTTCAACTCAAAGAGATTAAAACAATTGACTGGTAACTTCTGAGATATAATTTACAATGAGAAAGCATATACACCTCTGAAGCATCTTGCAGCATAAAAATCCTGCAGTTTTTATCCTTTAGTTCTAATCCTCAAGTTCTTTGCCTACAAAAGGCTTCTGCTACAGCCTTTTGATAAAGTTAAGGATCTCATATTTCTTTTCCTTTACATGCTCACTAAAAATGAAATGACCTTCACCCAGCTAAAACAGAAACATTTATTTTTAATTTTGGAAAGGTCTTTAATAGCATCAGTTAGGCAATACTAAATCATGAATACCAATGTCAGTACTGAGACACCACAGTTCATAAAAGAGTATCCCCCGCCAATATCGCACTGCAGCATTAATGAAACAAAGGGCAGAGACTACAGGGAGCTAAAACAATTCCTCGCAGTGAAAGTCATTACAATACCAAGAAGTTTGAATTAATCCCTTCTTTCCATTTCATTTGCTTGAAGACAGGTATGAAATTTTATAAGAAGCTACAAAGCCGTCTCCAATTCTTGTACAATTTAAAATTTAGCAAGTAACAAATAATGATAAGCGAACGTGAACTACAAGTAAAACATTTAAAATGGCAAAACTAATCAGAAAACCCAAACATTAAAAGCTGTAATTGGATTCTGTGCCCTCCTGCTGTTACATAGCAGTTGCATCTCTCCGAATCAGGGAGCGTATGAGTACCGGCAGCAACGCTGCCGTTGTCACGCTGCTCCACCACTGCTGAGGAAAACACGGGTCCAAGCAGCTCTTGAATTTGACCTACACGCTGCAGAACGGAATCTTGTTTTTCAAAACAGGAGCTTTATATGTATTTATTCTGTGCAGGTGGACTCAAGCACCCATGCAGAACCCAACCGAAATCAATGGGGTTCGGTGCAGCTGCAGCATTCAATCCTCCCGGAACAGGTTTCAGACCTTGTAGTTCAGTTATCACTTTAAGCAACTCAATATCAATGAATATTTAATAAGTTTATTTGCAGAACGTTTATGCAGCCAACTTTCAACTCACACCAAGTTTGGGGCTTGCTTTTTTAAATCATCTACACATCTAATGTTTTATAAATATATATATATACACACACACACGCAAATATATAAATATGTATATATACACACACATATAGAGAGGTATCTATGTATTCTAAGCATAAACTGAAAAAAAAAAAAAGAAAAACACGGATCTGAAACAGACCGTTTAGGGCCATGTTCTTGTATAAAAGACTCCCGAAAGGCTCCCTCCAAAGAGCTCTCCTGAAGGGGATTTGGATTTTTTTTCTTTCTTCTGCAGTCTGGGATTTAAAGCATTTGCTGATCTTTGGGAATAAGTCAGTAGGCAAGCAGGGAACCGCCATGGCAAGCTGGGAGCCAGGAAGGGGAGTTCGCGCGGCGGTGCCAGCTGCCAGAGGTCGGCCCTTCGGCAAGACACGAGCAGGGCGCAGAGCAACGGGCTGCAGCATCATCGTAATTCCCCCAAGCAGCTCGCCCCCCTCCTCCGAGCTCAAAAACAAAAGACAGACTTGTAAAAATGTGCAGATTGTACCGATCAGTCATCTATTTCCAAGTGCTGACAACAATCTTCAGGCAGCTGACAGTTAACAACATCTCTTGGTTTTTGCACTTGAAGTGGAAAAAAAACCACAAAACCCTTAGGTAGACTATGGCAGACACAAAACGTAAAGGAACGCGATGCAGCAGGGTTTTTTATGACAGATCCAGGGACAAGACCCTCACCAAAGGGAGGGCTGATAACTTACACCCCTTGGAGATGCACCTCCATGATTTTGAAGGCTGCCCTAAAGCTTTTAAAAAGCTGTCGTAAAATAGAGACCCAAAGCAGTGAAATGCTGAAGGATTTGGTTGATTTTAATCATGGGCTTCAATTGACTGCAGTCAGTTGAAAACTGCACTAAAATCAACAGCGTAGTGAAAGAGTTATATTATTTTTTCAAACACCTTCTAGGGAAAAGCACTTGGCTTAGTCCCTGGACCCCAGCGCAGCGAGGCGGCCGAGCGCGTCGCAGGTCGGCTCAGGCGCGCCGTGGCCTTCGGGTCGCGCCTACGCCAAAACCAGCACAATAAAAGCTGCAAGCGACAGCGTTAGCTACCGTAGCTCTGCAAAAGAGGAACCTCCGCAGCCGAGCGGACACAACCCTTCACAGATTTGTCCAGCTGCTTTATTGTAATTTTTCCACCCTCTGTTTTACTTCTTGCTACTTTAATTTAGCCTCATTAGTATTCAGTATACTAGAACACGCACATTCAATAATGACATTATCCGTCCTTCAGTAAGGAAAATTCACCATTAAAAACACCAAACTTGCCTGTTTCTTGTTCAGCTTAACTTTTAAATATTAGATCTTGTTTGCTATGATGGCGCAGGGAAAAATGCATCTTTTCCCATGCTGGTATTCATATGCGATGATCCAGTCATCTCTCAGATATAAAGAAGGCAGCTATATTTACCTCAAACTCTGCAATAAGCAATGTAAAAATTGAGGGTTAACTAACAGTGATCAAAGCCCCCTAATTCAGACTGTGAGAAAAATGCATTTTTGCATTTCACGCATAAATGTTTTATGCATTAGTTTAATATTTTATGTTTGTTAGTTTAATATTTTATAGTCAATAATTATATTTAAGATCTTTACATTTCATATTTACATGACCTAAGTGGGGACTAGCTGAGTGATTCCTCCCCGCTAAGTTATGTTCTCAGCCAGAATTCTCTGCAGTTCCCAGAGGACCCTGTCTCCGCTGAGCCGAGGGGGCTGGCAAAGGGCTCCCCCCTCCCCGCAGCGCCTCCGGGCTCCGCTTGTCGCGCTGCCAGGTTTGCCTTTCTCCCAGCCTCCCAGGGCCGCAGCGGGAACAGCGGCTTTTCTGACGTCAAGTTTCAGCACGATTTTATCTATTCAGATAAACTACTTCTGGATGAAAGATGAAGGTTTACACTGTTTTACACCTAGACTATGGTAAATTCTGGGCGTGAGAATTTGATAAAAGCATCCATATCCAACCTAATCTATGCAGGATAAACACGGATGCTGAGTTTCTCAAACACTGCTTGAAGGTGAGATTCTTAAAACTAAAGTTCAAGTTATAGACCTCAAAGTGTGAACAGGATTTATATAAAATTAAGTAGCTACCCAAACTTGGAGATCTGTGAATTTGTTTAATACCATATTTGAGCATTACCACTACAGAAGGTTGACAAGAGCCTGTGCAGTAGCCTTCAACGTTGCAGGCGTTTACGTCTCGCACCCCTCCTTTAGCACCGTGGCTAAGGTCTAACAGCTTCTCCAGTGCCCGGCGGGGCAGCAGCGGCGGCGGCAGCTCACTTCCCCCGCAGCGCCCTCATTTGCACCGCGGCTCCAGCCTTCAGCAGGCGCTGAGCTAAGCCACTGGCGCAGCCACCTCCCCTCGAAAGCACCCGTCTCCCCCGCATCTCCCTCTGCGCCGCGCGTGCACAAGCCGTGCTGCACGACAACCGGCACGGACCAAAATTAAAACAGGAGTTGGTAGCTAGTCATAAAACAGAAGTATTTAAAAATGTGGACAGCTGTGGCAAGCTGTTCCCTTACCCTCCATTTCTCCTTTACATTTACCTCCAGTTACATAAGTGATATTTGCAACAAAGTTGATTTCAATAAATATTTATAAAATCCTGTTTGTGCAGCTGAAGGAATTCCAGAACTTTATGAATGTCCGGAGGACATACAGCATAGCTAAGTCGCTATTCGAGTTTTATTAAAATTAAAAATTCTTTCTCAGCTGCTGTGTAACTCTTTTATGCTCTAAACTAAATTAAGAGATTCAGCTTTTACAGCTGCACACCTTAAAACAAAAGGCAATATACTCTCACATCAAGGACTTCCAAAATCTTCGGCAGGTCACATTTAAGAGCCGCCTTAGCCACACTCCCCAGTCAAAGCACTGCTCTCCCCACGCCCAGATTAGGGTATCCCGAACCTCCCTGCCGTCGAACCACGACCCACATGACGACACTGTCCTAGCAGCCTTCTCTCCTCAACCCCAAGGCTTGCAGTGCCCAGGAACCCTGTGTTTCCTCACCCCTAATTCTCTTAAGCCGGTCAGCTCGCCTCTCCCCGCTGACGGTATCCGCAGGCAGGGCCCCGTCACAGCCACCCCGCAGCGGTACGTACACCCCACTGCGTCACCCGTCCCTGCTGGGGACCCCCCGCCCCTTCCCACTTAACCGAGCAAGGGGGGTCAGGGAAGCTGCAAGTCCTTCCCTTGGACGCACGCAGTCAGATGGAGCAAAATAGCTGCTCCTCATCCAGGCCCAGGGCAGAGGTTCCCCAATCCCTGCCTTAAAACACAAATCCAACTAGCCTAGCTTTGGACAAAACAGAATTCAGTGGTTCTTATGTAGCTAACGTGCAACATGCTATAAATGACTGCATAGAAATGACGGGTTTGAAATTAATCACTAATCTTCAAGATTTGAGAACAAGGGACTCTCCTTCTATAACATTATCAAATTCTACTCCGTATCACACAGTGAGGGCTTCCTACAGGCTGGCAAGAAGATGAACATCCCCCAGTGAAACTTAAGTGCCTAGAAATTAGGCTTTAATGGGACTTGGGGTTTTTTGTTTTGTTTTTTTCTAATTATCTAGTAATTATCTTCTGTAAGAATGGAGAAAAAGAACCCACAGCCTCTCAATTCACAAAATGGCCAGAATTCAATCCCAGTCTCTTGTCCTAAATTTTATAGCCAATTCTCTTCCAGAGTTTGCCCAAGGCAAGATTCTTCATTCAGTTAATTAGCAGACAGTTCTTCTCCCATAATGCAGGGAAAATAAATTAAAATGTCAGGAATAAATAAGTCACCAGCAACCCAGAGGATTTTTTGATGAAAACTACCAGTATCAGTGATAATAAACATCTCTATGCCATAATAAGTTCAAAGTTCATCTCCAGTCTCTGAGCTTCTCTTGTTGCACAGTGTCATGTTAGCTCCACAGTACCTAGCAGGCAGAAACATCTGGCTAAACCACTGCAGAAACAAAAGGTGAACATTTTTACCATGGCTAAAGAGACCAAAACTGGTTTCTGCTGATGATGATGACTTTGGTGATCATCTTGATCTCTAATAAAGATCTTGGAAGTTGAATCCAGAGCACAGGTTAGTCCTGTGATCCATTTTCTGCAAACCTGAATTGCATGCACGAATTCCAAACTCCTCCTCCATTAAATCTTTCATGAAAAGATTTCTGAGACCTATTACACAGGCCCTGTGCTTGGCCCTTCTCCTTTCTACAGGCACACTCTCTAAAAGCATACTAAGCTTACAAGTTCTAATGGCCAAAGTCTCAGACCTAGGCCCAGCCCAGAAGCCAGAGTAGCAGAATCATGGAACAGACAACGGATTCCACTGCCAGCAAACTCATACAAGACAAGATCTTCAAGAGTAAAACTGACAGGCGGTTTTTAGGCAAGCAGCTACAGGAAGTTTTCCAGTCCACAGAGGAGTAAAAATAAATATAGAGCAAGTAGTTCCAGGAATACCACAAGCTATCATGTTTCAGGACTGTGAGCTCTAAGTGAAGATGTTTAGTAATTGGGACACTCAATCGCTCCCAAATGGATGCTCTAGGCTCTAACAGTCTAACAGTTCATTTTCCAGCCTTTCCCATCATATGGGGGCATTTAGAAGGTCTCTTTCCTCTTTTTGGCCTCATTTCATAGAACTTGTGGAAAGTCAATTCCCCTGAAGGCTTTTGTTCCTCTCAGATGTGCTTGGAATTGACCAACGGGTTCAAACCTCCTGGGAGAGCGGGGGAGGCGCAGCCCATCTACCAGCTCACTGCTGCTGCATGACGTGGTCCTGGTTCCCACGTTTCCTTCCTCCCACGCACTTCATCACATAAACCTGCCCACCCCTGTGCTGGTCGTATCTTTCCACAAGGGGATTCAGCTCGCTGAAGCAACCAAATGACTCCTTCGGCTTGCCTGTGCCAGGCTATCCTTCTCCAGGTTTAGTGAGCTCGCTCAGTCCTCAAGGTGGTCAAACACGAGCTGGAGCTCACAGAGGTAAAGTGACAGGAGGAGGTGACCAGGAAAAGGGGAAGCAAGGGGGATGCAGAGTGCAGCAGCACCTTGGCCCATCTTATCAAATCAGACACTCCGGTGAAAACACCACGGATGATGTTACATGTTACAAGTGAACAGTACCAAAAACCAAGACCGTCCTGCTCCCAGGATGTTCCCAGACACATACTCCCCCGGCTGCTTTGGACCCTGCATGGAGCCAGTTCAACTCACTAAGCCAATGGAAAGCCAACCAAGTGAAAACAGTTTTTTTTTTTTTTTTTTTTTGCTTAATGAACTGATTAATCACCAGAGATGACACAAAAGTAACATAAAAGGTGGCACAGAGAAGGCAAGAACAGGACCTCCACCATAGAGCGGCCACACTGCGACAGCAGCTCAGCCATGACATGCAACTTCACACTATGCCACTACATCAGCTCCGTTTCCTCAGGCTAAACAGGCTAAAGTTCAGCAGACTGGTTCAGGTACTGCAAAGCCGCCCATCATCTCAACATCTAAGCAGTGTTTCCAAGTGGGAGGTTTCCCCTGTTCAAGAGAGGATCACATGAGGCACTAAAGCGAGCAGCCCAAACCTTTCAACGAGAAACCAAAAGGTCAGTGCTGACAGGACGAGACCAGCAGCAGCAATTGCAGTCGGCCAGTTTGGCGACACAGGCACAAATCGGGGTCAGCTAACAGAGAAGCTGGCAAGGCCAAGAACCTGCTGTTAGCATAACATACACCAACATCGCTCTTTTCCACGTTAAAAATAAAACCATTTCCAAATATTGACAAACTGACAATTTTATTGTCGCCATGTCCTTTGGAAATTTTTCTGCATAAAGTACAAAACCAAAAGCAAGTAAGACAAAAAAGTTCATGTGAAACTATCATTTCCTCTTTAAATAACCACAAACTGAAAACTTTCCAGCTTATGACAGGGTTACACAGTAAAACATCCCTGTACAAGATTAGACACTAGAAAGAAGCGATAAATGCAACAGGCTTCACCCATGAAAATTGACTGTGCTCTGACAGAAGCAGATGGAAGGAAAATAGTACGCAACTGTTTCAGACTTCTGCGTCCTACACAGGAAAAATACATCTGAACAAAATTAAATCAGCATTTTAGTTATGATTCTTACAAAAGTGACTTACTCACTAATATCAGTAACAGCATGAGCTAACAATATACTACAAGTCTTGTAGTATTTCATGCAGTAATGAGAACAAAAAGGAATTTCCAAATATTACTATGGGTCATTTTAATAAAATCTGCTAAACTTAGGAACTCTACAGTCTTGTTCAGGAAACTAAATTCTGAGCTAATTTCCAGGGTTTGGCTCCTAAAATCAAGTTCATAATTTGGTAAACCTCAGGATACTGAACATCAGGTTTAAAAAAAAAAAAAAACCCTACAAATTTCTCACATAGGAGACTCCACTGCAGCTGTCTTCAGCTATAGAGAATTCACTTCTCTTGCTGGACCTTCATAACCGCCCAAAATTCTAGATTTTTTAAACAAAGAAAATATAGAGAAACTAGACCAAATTTTTACAAAAAGGACAGCCATTAAAATACACTTCAAAAACTACTTTTGCCTTAATGGTGTCAAATATCTATGTTTTTATGCAAGTATTTGGTATAGAATCACACTAGTTGAAAGAAACAACCTCCCACCCCGGATTCCTCAGGTGCCTATAGGACAGTTCAGCAAGCCAGCAGTCTGGAATAAGACACAAAATTCAGACCTTAAGACATCTGCAGAAACACTACACACACTGCTTCTATTTCTTATTTGTTAAAAGCATTAACTCCTCCAAAAGACTGTACGCACATGAGGAGGACAAAAACACAAAAAAGCTGCCTAAAATAATCAAAGACACTCAGAATAGATCTGCCCTTTTTGGCTGATCTTGCTTTTTGCATATACAAGATGCTACAGGTTTCAATTAATGTTACAGGAACGTATTCAAGATACTTTCCTCTTATAGGTACAGTTCCAGGAAAGCAGTATCTTCTTTTAACAGGCAAAGAGCATTCCTTAAATCCCCCCAAATCCCTAAATATAAAACTGGATTTTCCATTTTAGTGCTCTGTAACTTAGTTGTCTCAAGTCAGATAAGAGTTTTGATACAATTTTTAGACAATTTTAGCTTTAAAACCTGCCTGAGAAGTTTATTAAATAAAATCAGTACAAGTCTGAAAACTATCCAGTCTTGAGGTCTTGAGGCAACTGCCAGTGCATTTTAAGGCAATAAAAATCTTGGTTTTCTTCCAAGAAATTTAGATGGAAAAAAAAAAAAAGCAGCAGCAGCGATGGGAAAACATTAGAGGAAACACACCCCAATATATTTCCTCAAAAACTAAGACGGTGGGGGGAGGGGAGAAAGCTATTGGGGTCAAGTTCTACCTGGAGGTTGACTACTTCAAATTATCGGCTTTTTAAAGAAGTCTCATCCAGGACAGTATCAGCATAACCCTATGAGAATTCTCTATAAAAAAAAAATAAATTAGGTCACTTCAAGATGAGCTAGCAGAATAATAAAGTACATAATTGAAAAAGCATGGGAGTAGTTACACATGAAGAAAAAAAACAGCACAATGAATATAATAATCCAGCACCTTTAAAGGGTTTCACTTGCATCTAGGTAGAACTGTTAAATTAATGCAGCAGGTGATTTATGATTGCAAAAGGAAGCAGTACATTCATACATTGTCACTGGGACGAAGGGACTAGCTAAGCCTTTAAGTGGATACAATTCTGAACATATGTTCTGGAAAGTATAATTTGTTACCCTTGATGGTAAGTGCTTTAGTCTTGCACTTCAAAAATCTTTTTTTTTTTTTTTTTTTTTTAATGCAGTGACTACTACTGCCTTAAGTAATAGCCTGAACTTGACTTGCAGAAACCAGCTCTTCTTCAAACAGTACGACAAACGGTGTGCACAGCTGGTGCGCAGAGAAGTCAAAGGAAGCCGCAGAGTTTAAAAAGACAAGTTAAAACTATAAACACTTTGCTAATACTCATCAACACAACACTGTGATTGTCGGAAGGAGGCTCTATGCAACCAAGCAGCTTTTTTCCATCCAGATACTGCCGACAGGCTGAAAGCGCAATCTGGCTAACTCTTACAAAACACGCACCCGGGCCGGGACTGGTGCAGAAACAACAGGGCTGAAGGGGCAGCTCTGCACCTGGGTGGCCTTTGCTTGAACACCAGAAGGTCCCGTAACGCTGAGCACACGGGCAAGCGGGCAGGCTTCACCCAAACACAGCAGCATGACAGGCTCCAGTAGGTAACTGGGAGCATAAAACGCACATTCAAGCTGCAGTTCCCAAGCCCCGCACACGCCACACTGAGATCAGCCTCACCAGCTGCCATCGCGGGCTTCGGGCGCTGCTCAGCCAGGCTAGAACTCTACTGCAGCAAGCAACGTTCTGTTCCTCTGGTTTGCATAAACCTAATAATTAAAGCATGAATATTTACCTTTGCAATCATCCATAAGGCAGGGCAGGAGCAGGACAGGACAGAGAAACCCCTTAGCCGTTCATCTCCCATCCCCCTTCCAAAGCGCAGGGTCTGACGCCCCATTGAATGGGGAATATTCAAGGATAATGAGCTCTCTCCCTACAGAGTCACAAAAGAATTGTTTGGAAACACTGGACCAAACCTCTTCAGCTCAGAGCTTTGTTTCAGGAGGATTCACCTCAATGCTACTTTCCAAATGCCAAATCAATGATACGTAAGTTATTCCTACTCTACATAGGGTAGACACTTTTTCATCATTTCACCCCAAAACGCTGCAGAAACGAGTCACGCAGCAATGGCACGCTCAGACTACACCTAGGCACTGCAACATGACCCAACTACCAACGAAAAATAAATTTCACAGGCAGCCTAATTTTCATTCTTCAATAGTAATTTGAACTCTTTTATAAAAGATTTTTTTCCAGATACTCATCCCCCCGCCCCTTCTTTTCTTTGCAGAAAAGCCAAGCTATAAACAAAACTATTTATAAAAGAAGAGAACAAAATAAAAAGAGGAAACGGGATCAAAAGATGTTATTTTCAGAAGAAAAATACAGGCATTTGGCTAAGTATACAGATTCTTAATAGCTCTTGAAAGTCTATTAGTAACAAAACAGCTTTTCTAAAGCTAGGGATACAAAGTAAAGAACGAGATAAGAGAATGGTCACACAAATGGTATTTAAGGAATAAAGATACTGATAAATGCTATTATAGAATAAAGCTGTTAAAAAATAAAGTCTAACGAGTGTGCTCCTATAGCTCCTTTGCTTGAATCTTTCATAACCACTGATGAGAATTTCATAAAAGTTGAAATCAGAATTAATTATTGAAAAGTATGGCTAACCTATATGCTAAGTGATTTTCCACCCTGAGGATTTTGAACTATCAAATGAAATACACGGTTGATTCTGAACATACGATGCTCCTGTGAAAAACTATCCTCATTTCACCTAGAACATCATAATTTCTTATTCCATTAACTCCTTTAATAACAGTCCCAAGATAAAAATAATAGTTTTAAAAAAGCCAACGGGATCTAAAATGAACTTACACTACAGAGAAAAAGAAAAATACAAAAAATAAACTCTGGATATTTCTAAAACAGATTCTTCATAATATAAACAGATATATTGTGTATTCTTTTCTCATTATTAATGCATGTATTCAAAACTCACTCCAAGGAATTCTTCACAGTAAACATGTATTCTCCATGCTTTCAGTATTCCAGAACATCTTCTCAGTTCTTACTTAGCAAAGTTTTCAGTAATTCTTCACTTGGTTCTCACATTTACAACAATTTTTATAGCATTGTAACAAAGTCTCCCATTGGGAAAAATTGGAGAAAACTTTTTTTTTTTTGAATTAAATATGCAGGCTTCTCAAAAGACATATTAGATCCTGCTTCGTAAAGTGTTGCCTTTTAGGCTATATACATACATAAGATAAGATTTTCCCTGTCACATTTACAAAATTCTAACAACATGAAACCTGTAGTTACACAAGTATAATAGCAGGCCATCATCCAGCACCGTGCCTGTAATAGGTACAGCTTTTGCTCTTAGAAACAGTTCACAGGAGGCCAGATCCCTTTTAATTTTATTTTTTTATTACAATCTGCCCACACCTCCAAGTATAAACATTGAACCCTCCCCATTTCTCCCCCCTCCACCCCAGAAAAAAAAAATTGCATGAGAGAGACCAAGGTGAAGCGATTTAAAGCCACTTCAATGTCTAACACATAGAACAGGTTTGGAGAAGAGAAAGCCTAACATTGAAAAAAAGTTAAACAGCCTCTTGATTTCAAAGTATTAATAAATAAAATATGTAATAAAAATTTAATTTCTTCTATTTTGAAGAATTTCCACAACAGAAGAATAAATTCAATAAAATAATGTAAAAGCTGTCCTTTTGGAGTAAAAATCAGTTTTAGAAAACAAGAATGTACTGTAGGTTGCAACTATTGTACCTATACTTGAGGAAGAAGTCACTGAGTCTCAGGCTTGCTTTCCTTATATTGTTCCCAGTGCATGCCATAAATATGGCTCATTATTAATACATCATATATATATGATATACATATACATATGATGTACCTCTGCAGAGGTGCATTTTAAAAATGAACAAAATAATTACTCTGGTTTCAGAAATATTCCCTGCAATTAAAATGAAGAAATACCATTAAGCCAAGATTTACTTTTAAAGCTTATCATGGTAGGTACCAAACTCTTCAACTGTTCCTACAGTAAAATACCATGAGAGGAAAAAAAACCCATCCACTGGATTCAAAAGGTGCTTTTTATCTGGATAGTCAAGCTAGTGAAAACAGGAACAGAACTAGTGCTATACTGAAAGATCTGAACACCATAGTATGTCTGAAATACACAGTACTTCCAAACAAACTATGAATTCCTTTATAGATCTGTATCACCAGTGGGGCAAGAAAACAACATCTTAATTTTCTGTTCAGATTTTATTTGAAATCTAATTCAAATTGTCAAAGCTACAAAAGGGGGAACATTTGAGTTATTTCTGCTATGTCACAACATTCTAAAACAAAATATCACTACTGCCAGCAGATCAGTTACACACATTTTTGATGAAACTTCTAAACACAAAAATGTTTCATTTGGGAAATAGCCACAATGAAGATATTTTGTACAATATAAAACAATGACAGGTCTACAGATGCAGATACTCATGAGTATACACGTGCATTCACAAAAAAAAAAAATTCAGGAATGCTTTTTTGTTTTTAAACAGACTGTTCAGGCACAAAAACAAAACCGCATTTCCAGTAAGTGACAGCATCATAAAAAATATTAACATTGTCAGTGTTTGCTTTTCTTTGACTTCTTGTGAGATCTGTGAGGAGAACGGGACTGAGACCTGGATTTTTTCCCTGACTTTTTAGGGGATCTGGATCGTGATCTTCTCGATCTTTTGGGTGTCCTGGAGCCAGACGGTGACCTGGAAAATAAAGTTTTATATCAGATACTAATTGATAACACCAACTTTTTCTACAAGTATTTGACATTCATTTTTTTGAGCTAATCTAGGTAAAAATATTTTTGTCACTAGTAATGGGAAATGACAGACTAGCATCTTGTTTTTGATAAAAAGGCAACTTTTGCATAAGCTTTTTAATACATTTTGGCTTAACTTCAGTGCTCAGAACCTACAAGAAAAATAACACTGACTCATGCCATTCTTAAACCAATTTAAGCAATTTATAAGCTTCCACATATGCCTCTGCCACCTTGGCTCTTGTGTTAATAGCAGCTGATATAGAATATAGAAGAAAAGAGAAATGAGAAATTATGTTTAACTGTGTTGTGCTGAAAAGCTTTTGACTCTCACCAAACATGTTTAGCTTGTGATCTAACCCCAGAGAAAAAAAAATGGGTAGTGAATAAACTTTGTAATCTAACACACACCTAATGCATTAATCTCTCATATTTAAATTGAATATGACCACCATGTTAATGCTGACAAAAAAAAATTAGCAATATCAAACACCTTTCTAGTTCTCATTGAATTGCTAACTTACAGTAATCAGATTCTTGTGCTGGAAGTCTGTGCTACAATTTTCACAACTGCATTACAGGAATTTCCTCAGCATGTCTGTGCAATAAGATATTCTAGACATCTAAAAGAAGCGGAAGCTGAACTTTTGAGTTTGGCTAAGGCAGAAACATCAATCAAAGTATTTAAAGCTTCAAAGGCACCAATAGAATAATCATCTCACCTCGGGCTTAACATTAGCTAGAGACCTATACTTGCATCAGTCTGGAGATTGGGCAGTATCTACTCTAGATTTTTTTCCATGAAGAAAAGCCATGGGAGAGGAGCTTTGTGTAAGCCCAAACACAGCATGCTCACTATAATTCTAAAACTTCCATGGGCCACAGAAGCTTCATGAAAATAAAAAACTAATAAAGCAGCAGGTTGATTTGGTTTAAGCTGCATTTCTCAAAGTTATCAGTAATTAGGTAAACAAGAACATAGAAAACAACATTTTTTAGTTCTCAAGACAGAAGGCTGTATACATCTAAACACCAAGTGTCTAAAGATGTTAATGAGGAACATGCAGTATAGTTCCTTAAGAGAAAATACTTGGGTAACCAACACGCTCTGCTAAGATCAAAAAGACTTACACACCTGACTTATGTGCAATCTGATAAGAGAAGATGCCAACTTACCTTTTGGCTTTTTTACTGACATCTCTGGGAGAATCTTTATGCGACGACCGGGAACGTGAACTCTCTTTGTGGGACCGTTCAGAGCGCTCTGAGCGTTCTGATTTTGGTGATGGGGATTTTGCTCGTCTACTGCCACTGCTGCGAGATGGACTAGGGGAAGCACTGTGTCGTCTTTTCCTTCGTAAAGAAAGCAAATACAGTTATGTACATATATACACAGACACACAAAGAAATAAAAATGTATATTGAAAAAATTGATTCCTTTCTGTAGATACAGTTTTCTCTTGCCAGTGTAATGTAAGACCCTTTTAAGTAACTAAAAAGTTAGTGGGCTTTTTAATTACTGAAAAATCAGTTTCAACATGAGAAGCAGACTTTCTCTAGTTTAAAGAATTAAGGCCTGTGACTGATCTTTGCTTATAACAGCGTAAAAACATTCCATCATAATTTCTTGACAAAGCAAGGTATTTTACCATAGCCATGCTTAATGAAACCACGGAAGATTCCAGCTACACAAGTATTAAAGGATCACAGTGTACGATTGATTACACTATCTAAACCAGTTGTCTTGAAAAATTTTTATAAGATGAATAATATTTAAACCAGCACAAATTATTTTGTTAAAGTAGCATGATTTCAGTGCAGTTTTCTGACCAATACATTGCAGTTAATTTACTGTTAAAAACCATAATTAAATATACATTGGTTTCAGTTGGTCATTATTTTATCATGTTTTTTCAAGGGCTTAAATGAAACAAAAGAGGATTCTATTCAGAAGGATAAGTCAGTTGAGACAGGATAAAAATGCAAATTCATTTAAAACTTTGAAATATGTTTTAATATCCAAAGCAATTTTTTTTTCAAATAAGACATGTAACACAACCTGGTTTCAAGCCTGCCATTGTATACAAAGATATTAACTGTGAGGTTTTTCCTCCCATCCACTTTACTACAAGGAAAGCCATACCTCTCTTTTCTTGTTGGTGTACACTCCTCCTTTTCCTTCTTATCTTTGGACCTGGTTTCAGATTTTTCCTTGTCCTTTTTGTCCCTTTCCCGTTCTCTTTCCAACTCTTTTTCTTTTTCCTGAATTATGAGAAGCATTAATCGTTTCAGAGGAGGTGTGACTGATCATTAAGCAAAGATATCCACGCTATTTGCAAACAGTGAAAAAGCACCGAGTACTAACAGAACATAGCACTTAATCTGGGAAGGAAGTAATGGTCACACTGTACACCCTCTCCAAACCCTTACTGCTGCTTGCTAAACAAGAGAAATATTTAACGTAACACAAACTCTGACAAAAGACAAAAAATGACACTCTCTGAAGAACAAAGCATATCTGAGGATCTAATTGGAAATGAACACTCCCCAGTTTTACAAATTTCAGGGAAATAGTACAGCTATAACAGATTTTTAAACTAAACATTTGAGAATATCAGGAACTTCTTTCTACTTAAACATATGCATTCATCTTCATGATTCCAGATTGAAAATTGAGACAATCTTATAACTACCAGATGCTTAAGAACAAAACAAAAACACAAATCAGGTTCTGCAGCAACTTCTACTCTGTCCAAAAATCCAAACATGTTCCATTTCTGTTCACCAACAGAACCACTTTAAAAGAAAATATGCACCTAAGTGCACTTATTTGTCTGTCAAAGAGTTAGAAAAATTATTACACAAAAATAAACCTAGACTATCCGCAAGTTTGAACACAGACACTGAAATATGCACTTCTTCAAATACTGGCACTAAAAAAAATTCCCCCATGGCAAAACAAATAAATAAAGAGATGTCTATTGCATATCCCATAAGGAAGGGAAGACATAATACTGGTGATTTAGATAAACAGAAGAAGAGTTTT
Source organism: Apteryx mantelli (assembly GCF_036417845.1). Taxonomy (NCBI): domain Eukaryota; kingdom Metazoa; phylum Chordata; class Aves; order Apterygiformes; family Apterygidae; genus Apteryx; species Apteryx mantelli. The sequence goes on from NC_089986.1 coordinate 18,635,914, forward strand.
TAGGAAAAAAAAGACATTAATACAAGTGCAGGAAATATCAGGACAGCTATATTACATCTACATTATATTACAAGTTGCAAATTTTCTTAATATGGAAGGCTTACAATTAAAACTTACAAAAGTCCCTTATCATCATACCTTCCATTATAAGCTACCATTGCATTCCACTAAAATCAATGGACTTTTAAGATATACTTCGTACATTTGGTAGCATAACTGACTAATTTTTTTAATCTCGACAAACAGGAACAAACATATTTTAAACAACTGTAAGTTCCTAGTCTCTTAAACAATATATAACACTACTAGGAAATTTACTCTTGGAAAGCTTATTCTGTAGTAAAATAGACAGGAAATGATGACCACTAAGTTAGTGGAAAGTGTGATCAGAATCAGTATCACATTATTATTCTTATACAAAATTATCTTTATTTTGGAGGTAATGCAAAACACAACCAGTTATTCACTAACAGGGGAATTATTAGTGTTGTAAGGAATGCCAGTTATAATTATCATGGGATATTTGTAACTAAACATTAATTTCATCATTGAAAATGAAAACAGAAAAGCCAGATAATTACTAAAAGTATATAATATTTGAAAACTGGTTGAATTAATTCAACACAAGCCATCTAACAAAGCTATCAGGATTACAATGTGTGTTCTTTTTAACTGACTGACTTGCCAAACTTTCTGTGCTTACTACACAAATCACTTCTCTGGGAACTTTTAGGATACAATTACATTTAAAAGAAAAGATACTCATATGAATTAAAGCCTTAACTGCTACCATCAAGCTCCAAATGTGTAAATCTGCTCCATGGATCAACTTTCTTAATTTTTACAGGTCTCTTTCTGCAAGGTATTGTGCAAAAGTTATTGCAGTGAATTAGCCATATATTGAGCACCAAATAATCCAAAGAAGAAGTGACAGAAAACCCCCTAGTGAAACCTGCTGTATTTGTTTGTGGCTTCAAAGAAACTGCACAGATAGTTCTAGTTCTGATAACATGCCAGAAGCAATATTTCTGTAATTTTATCATTGATCTGTCAGGTTGTGAAGCCAGATCAAAGAAGCAACTGGCCCTTATCCTCTCTCACTTAACACACTGTCCAAACATAACCTACATTTTTGGTTATGTTTCAAAGATTCAAAAATCACATCACATACCTGACACTACTGTTTAAAGCCCCTCTGACTTCAGAGTCCAGAGAGGACTACTGAAAATGGCAATGGCACAGGATTATTCACCTTTGGGTGACAGTATGAGCTGGAATTAGCCAGGAAATCAGAGACACTGGAGAATCAGAAGTGCATATGCTACTTAATACTATTCCTTCTCTTCCTTACTAGAAGTAAACCTGAAAGTCTGCTGAACATCTTCAACTGACAGCTCTCCCTGCCTTGCCCGCACCTAACGATTTGCTTTGTATACTAGGTCCCCAAGTGACCCCTTAAGGTTTCCAATATCCTCTGGCATTCTAACGATACTCATCCATGAGGTCTGAAATGTTATGTTTACTTTGATAAAAAAAAGAGATTATAGCTACTCTGCAGAAAGCACCTGGATTTAGTCATGCAGTTTGACATTACAATGGAATTTTAACTAGAACCATTTGTTGTTACACTTAATGCCACCTTACATTTGACAAACTCAATAAAAGCCTATCACAGAATCAGAGCCAAACATAAAGAATGTTTCTTACCCTCTGGAGCAGCTTGTCTCTATAGTGTTCAACCTGTTCCTGAAAACTCTGGCCTGGTTTCTTGGGTCTTTTCCCAGACTCTAACTCATCCTGAAACTTCATCACCTTAAGCTGTGAAAATAACACTGACCATTAGGTTATTGGGCTTATTATTATCCAGTTAGGCAGGTGGCTGAAAATGAAATTTCTGTAATTTATAATGTGTGTACTTCATTCTTTCCATACAAGTTTGTACACGAAAAGATACTAACTTTATTTAACTGGATCAAAGCAACAAAACCGCATATTGGTCTGCAGGCACCTGCAGTTATTTACAGACATAACAAGAACTAAAAATAAAGGGATTTTTTTCCGTTAATCTACTAAATTCTGTTCCCATCATTAGAACACTGCACCCTAACATTTCTTAGATCATTATCTGCATTTTTCTTTCAAAATGAGATCATTTGTTGCAGGTGTCCTAATATATTCTGTTTCCAATTCTCTTGTCTACTAGAAATTTTCCTTTAGAAACCAGCTTTTTTCCATTTAACCCTAAATATTAAAAGATTAAAATTGAATGACTGACATAGTTAAGACATAAAACCAATGAGTCTTCTCTTCAGGGTGGTTTGCACAGTCAGAGTGGCTGATTTGAAAAAGGATTTTTATAACAATACTCTTTCATGTGCTATCAAGCTTCAGAACAAAATTCAGTTCACTAGTGCTGCTAAATGTAACACTAAATTTATTGTGATAACATCCCCATCTGAGTCACAAAGTTAACCAAATGTCACAATTTTTCCACATGGAATTTTTGTTCTCCTAGATGTACTAAACCCTTTTCCAAGTTGATTCACAACATAAAACTTCATTCACGTTTCTTATCATTTGCTAATCCTTTACTCTTGCTGTGATTTCACAACTGACACGGCCTCTTACAACCATTCAAAGATTTTGGGAGGGGGACGTTCTTGAGGTTGGGGGGCGGGGGGGATTGGCAATAAGCCAGATTGTATTTGTCAAGCTTTTTCCAAATGTTTGTGCTCTGACCCTGCTGCATTTCCTCTTTCAACACTGACCTGCATCGTTACATGCAATGGTAGGTTTTCCAGTGCTTGAGGTTTCATTTTAAGCTTAGAGTCAAAATGCAAAATACTTTTCTTTTTAGAAATATTTAACTCCTCCACATTGAAAACACATGAAGGAAAAAAAAAACCTTCCAACTGCGTCCACTTTGATTATATAACAGGATTCTTATTCTCCAAATCCTCAATTTCCTAACATAAGGTAGGCACGATGTTTAATACTGAAGGTTTTTTCTTCCCTCTCAAAAGCAGCAGGCCAGACTGGACATGAAGTTACCATATATTCTAATCAGTCCTTATACTTCATTACTGAGCAGAAAGTAAGGGTATTAAAGAAATAAACCAATCACAGAACAAATATCTTGAACATAAAAAAAACATGCAAGAAAAACACTACTTTAAGCAGGATCCCCTTCAACTACAGGGCTTGCACCAACCTTGCAACAGTTTTCAATTTCATCAGGAACAGGATGGAGAAACCCCTCTTTTGAAAAACTGGTATTCCCATGCTGTTTGCAGGTGCCACTGTAAGGTTCTGACAAACGTTCTGCTTCCTTCCCTCACCTACAGAGCACGCTTTACCTACAGCTGAACACTCTTCATTTTTGTTCACAGCTTAGCCAGTCACAGGAAACCCCTATTTATGGAAAACTTGCATCACTGCCTTGTTTGCCAAATACCATTCAATGTTCCATAAAGGTGAGAAGTCCTCGGTCATTTTACAAATGCAGAAGTTTCAAAAGCTAGAAGGCCTCTTAAAACAGTATATTCAGTGTCAACCTGTTTCTCTTGTTTTGGTAAGAAATCAAGAAGATCAGCTGTATGCTCTACCATCAAGCAAACTTCAAGACCATTAGCTTCTTAGCATGTTCAGTACCAAACACGAGGACAGAAGAAGCTTAGCTGATCCTCTTGGAGTAACATGGAATGAACGTGCCCACAGGATTTTTACTCTCTTTTCCCAAATAAATCTCAAAGATTAATTAAAAAAAAAAGTCCCTACAAGACTTGACTTCTTTACATGTTTAGGCCAACAAAGCTACAAGACCACCACTGTTTAACCATATATTGAAAATGAGGAAGCATAACTGTACAGCTCAAAGTAACCTAAATGGAAGCAAAACTAGGAATTCAGTAACAGGCTTTACTTGATTTAAATTAAACAAAGTTTACAGACTATTTAGACCAGAACCCATCCCTCTCTTTTCCCTGTTCTCTAAGGCAGACTACTAATCTCTTCTGCAAAGTAACATTTATAACATGAGTGAAAAAGGCTCCCACCTCACAGTAGCTTAGTACCTCCGGCATCAGAAAGAACATAACCTTAGAATGGCCACGCTGGCTCAGACCAAGGGTCTGCATGGGCCAGTATTTTGTCACCAAGGTGCTGACTACACGGACCGTGTGAAGAAAGACCATGGTCATCACGGAGGAGTACTATGTGGCCTGACTTCCACATAAACAAACAAGCACGCAAAGAAATTACCATCATTCCCAGCAAGAAACTCTGGTGGGTATATTACCCATCTGATATAAGCACAGTTGGCGGCACCTACAGGCAGAAAGAAGACAGAGACAGCAGGGATAACTACGACCTTGAGGCCTCTGCTATAGTTCAGGAGATCATTAAACTAATTCAGATACAAAAAATGCTGAACTTCAGCAGCCTGTTCAACATGCATGTCACACAATCCACTGCTGGCATGAAATACAAAACACCAAGAGGAATGACTTGCATGTCATTGTGTCACTTTTCCAACAAATTTTGGGGGTGGCCATTAGCAGATGCTTAGGGAAGAGAGAAAAAAAGAAACTTATACAACAACCACTACCCCAGCACTTTTCCAGATCCCAACTATGTTAAGATCACAGTGCTTCCTGAGCCAATTGTGGTCTTCTACAGAGCAACCATCAATGGATGTCTCTTCCACATATTTGCCGTATCTCCTTTTGAACCCATGTAGACTCCTCTATCCACAGCATCTTTCTACAAGAAGTCTATCAGGTCTACTGCCTCCCTTGGAAGAGGAAACTAAGTGCTACAAAATCCTGAGATGGTATCAACAGCTCACTACAGAAAGATCTTTCTCTTCCATCTTTCTTCTCCATTCCCCTGCTCCAGGCAAAGGATTCCTTCTCCACCCTTCCCTTTTGCACCAGTTGCAGTGCTTGTCTGAGCCTTCCTTGAGCCAGATGAATTCACTGATCCAGCAGAAGCCCATTCCCCACCCCCCTACCTTCCACGTTTTTTTTGGTGAATTAGTGAGTAGTATTGGCTCAGACAGGATCAGCAAATGCCAGAGCTCACAGCTAGGACCAGGATGTTCCCTTTTCAGCAGAGGTGAGCAGCTAGATCAGATCAGCTCACCCCACAGCCTGATGTGTAGCAATTTTCTCTTCTTGAGAATATTGCGCCATCTTGGGCAAATGCTCTTGAACACCAGCACCTGTGTTCTACAAGAAAAAGAATGACTTGGGTACCAAAGTCCAGAAAAGAATTCTCAGAAGAATCCTACAGCTCAGAATTAACACATGAACTTCTAATGTTTGATCATCTCCCTTCACCAATTCACTATTCTTAGCACACTGGCTGTAACCAATGCTCTTCTGATGGACCTCCTTGTAGGGTGTATGATGCTTATACTTCTATCATGCAGTTGCAGGTTCTCCTCTAGGAGAGAGAGATTCTTAAAAATTAGGCTTAAGTCTGCTTGAGCATCTGATCTATGAATGCTGCAAGTATTCCACTTAGTAAACTTGCATTCAGAGAGAACTAATTTATACTCACTGACTTGGTTATTCTTTTATTTAACTATTACTGTCCAACGGACAAAAACTACTAAGCCCATTTGTCCCTAGGCATAGATAGAGATTTGCTGACTTTGTCTAGATCATCTCTAGATTAATATTCATGGTAATATGGAAGAGGAAAAATTTTCAAAACCCTGTGCCAAAACTTTGAAATACTAATTTCTTGCTTGTGTTTTAGGCACTGCAGTCTCCCACACCATAGAGTTTAGAGGTTTTCATTAGCAGTATCACTCTTAACAGAGACTGCAATGCGGAAATGTCAAATAACATAGGAGTTCTTGTGAGCAATCTCTACCAAATGCTTCAACACAGGGATCACATTTCTCATTAAACACGAGGAGGTATCCCATATAAGTTCTAGAGAAACAGCTTCATCTGGGAACAAAAATAACATGCCTCATACCTATCAATATTCATCTTGAAATTCTCCCCCGCTCTCTGCTCAAACTCAGTAAAACAGATATTTAAAAGATCCAGCTTTCCTAGAAGTTGAGGCCTTGATTACAGAACAACCAGTAAAAGCTAGCAAATTACAGAAAAGAATAACATCTTCTTGCTACCACCATTCAGAGAAACCACAGACTGATGGAAATTGAAGCCCTGCTTGTAGCATTTTGCATTTTGACACAAACAGGTGTTCTGTGGGTAGCCTCACTTGCTTAAAATGAATCTGTTTTCAAAGACTGCTCATGGTTTTCTATGATCTTCTGCTGATACTGTCTGCATGAATAAACAATGCTCTTAGGAGTGAAAAAAGGCTTTTTTAACAAGACGTTATTCCACAGTTATATAGCCTCATAACTTATATGGCCAGGTTCAATCACAACTTATTTGAAGTAAAGTAGGTGCACATTATACACTAGGATTACCTAGGAAGTTATTCACCACGTTTTCGACGACAAATTTCTAGCTCACTTGATGTATCGTTGCACTCATATCTAGAATGATCATATACAGGATAAACTTCTGAGCAGACCATAGTGTTTTACTTTTCCTTCAAATAGACTCAGTCCAGCAATAGCTGCAACAAATCCTAGACTTCTCCAGCAGCAGAGGAGAACAAAAAATTGCTTTGAAAACTCGAGTTTTCTGATGAGTCTAAGGGCAATGGAATTTCTGCAGCTACAGTATTATTAACAGATGACAGTTATACTGATGTACAGATTTCAAATACCTCTTCAGCCTTAAGAGAACAACTCTGGCATGCTGAATCACACACAAAGGATGTCATGTGTCTTGCAGTTAAACAATTCCACACTTTAATCTTTGTAAAACAGAAGTAGATTCAAAGATTTAAAATGGACCAAAATCTCTGCTGAATTAAGATAGCCATTTTCTTAGGGAGAACTACTGCAATAAATAACAAAATCACCAGTCCAACAAAAGACAAATTGTCTCATCTGTTATTATTAAGCCCCCGTAAGATGTTTAATGTGCTATCTTTTTGCCATTTTGCAGTGGCCTCAAATCAGCTAGATAAGCAAGCCTCAGTAGACTGTAAAGAAATCAAAGGGTTACACTGTTATAACGATGACTTGAAATTACAAGCCTCAGATAGTTCCTCTGACTTCGATGAAAAAATACCTGAAAATGAGCATTCTGCACACCAGGCACCATAATTCAGCAAAAGAAACAATGGAAACTGCACGGAACTTCAGTTTCTTGATAAAGGTATAGAGGGTCCTTAAATCCAGAACAGGCCTCAGATCACGATCTTCTCCTGGGGATTACGTTCTTACATTGTGCTCTAGGCATTCTCTGTTCGAGACAGAATACTAAACTAGAGGACCTTTAATCTGGTCTGGTTACAGCAACTCATACCGAAGTAAAGGGAGTAACTTCCTTTCCTTTGTGACATGCAGGAAAAAACTCTTTGGTGGAAAAATAAATTGTACCTCAAACACCACGATGCTTTTTTGTGAAACAAGTCTGTGTTTATGCACAGGGCAGAGGGGGTACAGACAGAGCAGAAACTATATAACAGAAGCCAGTCCTACCTTCTGGAGCTGAGTGGTATGTAGAGGAAAACTGAAGACCATTTGTCTTCTACCTCTGATTAAGCAATCTTTGAAGTCTTTGATTTAACCTCAAATTAAGCAAGCTTTGAGGTCATAGGTGACTAAAGCAATGATCAGGAATGGCAGCTTACTAAACAAGACAGCCATCTCCTCTGGCATTGGGGCTTTTGAAAGCGCTGTTATGTCCAGATTGATGAGGTATCTGCCTCCTGTTGCAGACGAAGCCTGCACTGGGACTTTCTCAAGACAGAATTAAAAATCCTTATGGAGCACCCAACTGATCTGTAATCTTTAACGACTTCAGCACCTTGTCATTTTGTTTGAAAAGACATTACCACACCTTCCAAAAGGAGTAACTCCATAATAAGAAAGCCTTTAAGACCACAACAGTTACCACAGAAAAGTTACCATGTGCAACATCAAGTTGGAATCAGGGGGAAAAAAAAAAAAAAAAAGCTAACAAAACAGCTGCTGGTGTTCTGAAGGGATGAAAACTGGTCTTCAGGTAATCCCAACTTCTAAAGCTAAGGAGATTTGCATTAGTTAAGTGTACCAAAACGGTTTGATGCATGTCAGAAGTATGAAAGAATAAACTCTAAACTTAATTCTTGAAGCAGATTTTTAGGAGATGGTGCCTCTGACACTTTACAGGAGATGGGCATGGACTTTTGAGCTTGAAGTCTTTCTATAAGTTGGATACAGAAGTCAAGAACCTTAGAGAAATGTCTAAGAAAGACGACCTCTGTTGTCCTTTATTTTGGGACATGGTCTGTGAGTTTTGGTACCCTGTGAGGAAACAGGCTTAATGAACATTTTTAGGCAATGTAAAATTCCCTTTTTTCTAACACTTCACAGCACAGGGTCAAAAGAGACAGCACAGAGTCCTCTTCACAAAAAAGGAATACTTTTTTCTTTTACATTTCCTTTTTCACATGTAGTAAGCTCACTACTTGCCGTCAACTACAGCCTCAAAATGACAATATTTGAAGGAGACAGACAGAGAGAGAGAGGTACACATACACAGCACTTTAAAGACCATTTTGAAATATGAGTTATAATGAAAAGCAGACGCCAATCTTTCCACAGTTAAACAAAAACAGTAAAGAAATCACTGTTCTTCAGTGTTAGAAGAAGTCTCTACTCTTGCTAAATTCTGGAAAGAATTCATACGTCAGCAAGGTTAACAGGGGAAGGGAGGGGGAGAAGCAAACAAAGGGTTAATACCAGTTCACTCCGATGGTACCAGTCTCTGCTACATGCAGCCTGTGTTGACAGGGCAAAAGTTTGTTTACTACTGTGCTTCCCCCTTCCAACTGACAAATTTATTAACTTTGTCAAGAGAAAGAGAATTGTCTACATTGCATAAGTCTCCTGAAAATGCATGAAAAAATGTGTTTCAGCTGTCCCAGTAGTCACAGTGTAAACTGCTAGAGAATAAGACTTAGCCATTTTTTTTACAAAAGATTTTAGATAACATTTTTAACAGTGCCTATTAGATAGTGCAACTGTTAAAATTAGTCACTAGATTTTTCTCAGATCCTCCCCTCGAATTTACTACTGGGTATGTTCTTTGGCAAGGACTGCGTACATAGTAAGAAGAAACTTTGAGTGTGAATGATTGAAAGTAGTACAGAGAGTAAGTTTTATCATAAGTCTGCTCAAGAACAAAACTCAGTTTTTTCCTGTCAATGAAAAAAGGCAATAGAAATTTTAAAATCTAAGTACTCCTACAGAGTGTCTGAAATATTCTGAAAATGAAGAATTCACATTTGTTTTCTGGTGGTTCCAAGTCTGAAACTGAGATGGTAATTTACTTACCACAAAGAATAAAGATGGCAACATGAATTTGAAAAACTCGGAAACATTTACCAGCTAAGACTATTACAGACAGGGGATACATTGACAAAAGAGCTTTTAAAATTGCTGCAGTGTAAATTTGACAATAATTAAAGTAAACCACTTCCTAATTTGCTTGAACGGATGTTAGGATAACTTTTATAAAACAGAAACACAAACTGAACAGAGACATTTGCATAAATAAAAGTCATTATTACAGCAAAATGAAAACTAGTTACACCTGTATTTTCATTAGTCTAACATTATGTTGTTGTGTGTTTTTTTTTAAACAAAACTACTGCCACCATGAGCCAAGTCAGAATCAAGCCCTATTTAGCTTTTTCCAAAGAATTCAGAGTTTGCTCACTTCAAACAGCTATATACCATGTGAACTTTCAAACTGATATGCAAGAGGTATATACTTGCTTGATTAAAGCCCATTAATTTTGATAATCGGAACTATTAACCAGAAGCATATTGGAAGAAACAAAGGTTGTGATGCTTTAAAATATTATGCCTGTAAATCTTTACAAAATATTACAGGAGTTTGTCAGTCTAACTTACTAGTATGTTGTAGCATGACTAGTTACATTTCCACGTTCAAAACATTACCCAAATTATAATCTATTACTTGGAGATGCTATAACTGCAACAAATAGCTTAGCAGCCTGTTAATATCATTTCAGTGCATTGAACAGAAGGTACAAAAATGTCAGTATTCAGTATATCGTGGGTTTTAATACTGAAAATAAGCTGGAAATTAGCATGCAGTTTTAAACATGTTTTTGCACAGCACTGCACAAGAAAAAGGCTTCACTGCTGGACAGAGTTCATAACAAATTCAAGTTCTAGTCACCTTCTCGCTCAACAACCACATGCTTGGAAGCCAGTACTGAAGGCATAAGAATCTTTGCTCACCAGCCCTAACGGCTATGCTAACACCTATGCTTGGAGAAAGGACAAAAGAACAAGTGAGCACTATAAACCGAATTTAAGTCTTCAATTAAAATGCACCTTTTTCACAATCACCTGGCTTAGCTGCATCCTTGTTTGCTGTCTTAAGATAGTTTAAAGAACAACTTTTCAGTGTAATAAATACAGACACAAGGACTTCATGGCAAAAGACAGAGAGAAAATGAAAGGTGTAGGACTAAGGCCATATTCAAAAGTCATCCCCATTTGCCAAAAAACAGGAAAGTGTAGAAGAATCCAAAGAAGCTAAGGCTGCCAATGGTACAGAAAAAAAGGACACTGAAAAAAGAGCATAATTCTCAGACTGCAATATTCCTTGACTAAATTTTTCTTTTTTTCCTGCATTATTTTTTAAATCAAAACAAGGCAAGGCAAGGCTGTAAACAAACACACCTTTATAAAAATACATCAGACTGAAAAGGTCCTCTATAATAGGACTAAACTTAAAAATAACTCCCTATTGTATGTAGGAAAATGGGCAGGGGAGTTTGCAAGTGGACAGAAGAGTGGAACAAAACACCTCATGCTGACCTCTATCTCTCGGAGTTTGGCACGCTTTTCTTCACTCATTTCTGAATATTTGACTGATGACTTGGATTCAGGCATTTCTTCTTTAATAGGATTGGAATACATGTGTTGCTCTTCTGACTTAGAACTCTGAGTGTCTTCCTCATCTTCACTTTCTTCTTCTTGACTTTAGGGAAAACAAACAGAATTAATTGCTACATATGTATTTAAGACTGCAAACTCTTACAAAATTTACTATCTCTACTACTAAGTTTCTATGATTAGTTTCTAAATATGAAATCTATTAAATAAGATTATCATATGTGAAGTTCTGCAGCTACAAAACCGACCATTTGTGAGATAGATACCTTAATATTTTCGTTTAAAATATTAGTTTTATAATTCAGATAATTTACACTTTTCATATAAACAGAGCACAAAAAATTCTTGAAATTTACAGTCAAATTCATAAGTAACTCATAGTTACAAAACAAGTCCACTACCTCAACAAAATCCCCAGGAGTGGTGTAATTGTTCTTTTTAAGATATAATTAGTTCTATAAAAGAACAAAATTAATACATTTTACTTTTGTGAGGCAAACTGAGTGATGTCAGATACTTAAAATGATATTCCCGGATTGGCCACTAGAGTGCTGCAGCACGACATATACGGCAGTAAGATGTTTAAAGCATTACTAATAGATGCTCTCAACTGTTTAAAGAACAAAATAAAAGACTGTTCAGGAACAACAGATGGCATGGGGTTATTAACATCCAAAGAAACATATGTGTCAGAACACTACTCGCTGTACTTTGTGTCTAAAGAGAAAGGCAAATTTTTACATGCATTCATACAGGTTTGACATTCAAGATTCCCAAAGCGTAAAATACTACCTTAGTTCTCACTAGTTGACATTAAATGAGTTGCCAAATTAGCATTAATTTAGACACTACAATTGGCAACTCTACAGAAGAGTATAAGTTATCACATTAGAATTATGGTGTCTGAAAACGAATCTTGATTATCTCCATTTTCTTATTTTCCTACTTTCAAATTTTCAACTTTGTTTGTTCTTATAATAAATACAGTTTACAGGGAGTTCCAAAGGAACTCAGTCTCAGAGGCAGAAGATTAACACGTTTTCATCAGAATGACAAAGTAAACCTATTTTTAAGTGCTCTCAATTTTTACGATAGTAGGCAAAAAACAACTTGTTAAATAATGTGCTAGCAAAATACAATGCCAATGGAAATGACTAACAAAAAACATTTTAAAGACGTAAGTTGTACCATAAATTTCAATTAAAAACATGTCTTTAAAGAAAGATGCCAGACTTGTAAATTAGAAACAAGAAATCTAAATCTTTACTTTTGATTTTCCTCTTCCTCAGATTCTTCATGTTGGTCAAAAAGCTCCCATTTAGAAGTTGTAACAGCTAGAGGAGAAAAAAAGAAAATTTAACAACAAAAAAGCTATCGCTTCATCTGATAATCAATAGTTTTAGATATTAAAAAAAATTACTATACTATAAAATTTTAGAGCATCTAGTACTTAATGCAAAGACTACTTATTTCATAGAAATAAATATTCAAAATTGTACTTCATCAGAATATTTAACTATATGTCTGAGCTATTTACTTACATTGCATACCATTCTTAAGAAAATTTTTCAAAAGCAGTCAAGTGTTTCTCACTTTGTAAAACTTTATCTTCCAGAGAAAAGGATCATCAACCACATAGACAGATTTCTCCAATATTTATTTGTAATAAATTGAAAATTATTTTTAAAAATTGCTAAGTTACTGAGGTAGGAAAATAAAAACAGAATAGACTATTTCACAGAATTTATAAGCAAAAAAGAAATCATAACTGAAAAATATCTTTCTGTATTACTAAAGAAATCATACTACCATTTTTAGACAGATCAGTTGAAAACAATCATGAAAGAGATAAATGACCACTAAACAAAACATTAAACTTCCAATTTATTTAGGAAAATGTTTCAGTTTAATAAATACTTTGCAAACTAACCCTGAGCTTCCAATTCTGATTCATCCACTGCTTCCCACTTTGAAGGGGCAACTTTAAATATTGGCTCATTCTTTTTCGAGTCTTCAGCTGTATCCACTGTTGGAGGAGAAGACACAGAAAAATCATTTCCAAAGCTCTTCAACATTTAAACTTAAAAATCCTAATCTAACAGTCAGATTTAAATATTGAAGTATATTATGCCATTTCACTACTTGCAGAGGAAAAAAATTAGGATTTGGAACCTGATATGCATTTGCCCATAACATCAGAAGGCATCTATTATGTCTCTGAAGCGATTACAATCTAAAAACAATTAAATAAATTTATTCTTCTTAGGATAAATTGAAAATAATCAATTCAACATTTTACTAAGCTATATGCCATGTTGATTCTTGGCTGTATCAAAGTACTTGTACAAAACTATAATCAAAAATTGAAAATTTAAATTGCAAGCGAAGTTGAAACATTTCTTACAAGGCACTCCATCAAGATCATCATCCAGTGATTTAATTGGGACTCCATCAAGATCATCAATAGGAGCAGCATCAATAGGAATTCCATCCACATCTTCTAGCGGAGCACCGTCAAGCTCTTCCTCAATGGGAGCACCATCAAGATCATCTGGTACTTCCTATAAGCAAATAGTTACCAAATTCTTTCAGGAACAGTTCTAAATTGTTTTCCTTTATTTTTCTGACTATTGATTTATTTCTTTTTAAAGGAATAGATTTTAAAAATACCTGAAATACAGCCCCTCCCCCCCAACTTCATCATGATTTTTGCTTCCCAGTACAACTGCTTATTTCAGAGAGGGGAAAAAAAAGACAATATACTCCTATACAAAACTTTAAGTAAAAACTAGGAATTTGTCCACAAGGTATTGGAGATTTTGCAAGACCTACATCCAAAAAGAAGAGAACATATTAAGCTGCGATCTAGCTTGAAATGAGCTAATTACACTCAAATAAATCTGATGTACACTTACTACATATGAAAGACTCCCTGACAGTCTATAAACTGAACAATTGCCAGAAAAACTATTCAGCAGGAACACAAATACCATGAACACATGTAAATGAAATACATACTTAAATGTACACATGTTCTCCTTCATATGTACACATTTTCCTGGCTCTATTGTCAAGGGAAATAACTAACCTTCCAATTACACTGTAGCTCACCTGCTATTCTGAAAGACATGTTTTTGCAGTTACCAAATGAACTTATCCTAAACATACATCTATTTACTGGTTCTCTCTGTCTTGATTCTCTTTAAATAGGATGTATATGTAACTGTAGACAGATTGGTACATAACCACCTGGTACTAACAGTGTTCTAGAAAATTTTAAGCATAAAGTTTTAAAATATTGAATAATAATTTATACATGTCACTCTACCTCCACAAAGCTCCCTAAATACCCTGTTAAAAATAACCTCTGTCAAAAAGAAAGATAAATGCTGCAGTATAACTGGCTAAGTATAAGCTAGCAACTTACTGTTCTAACACAACACAGCAGAGATCAGAGCAGAATATCACCAGTGCAAATGATCCTTCGCACCTTTCAAATTAAGGAAGCTCAGAGGGCTCTATTAAACCCAGATGTGATATTCAGGCAAAGAGAAAGTGAAGAGGATGGTTCAGGTTACCAGACGCTAAGCTGTTTAGAACTCTAAGGAAATAAAACTAATACCTGTAATTCTACCTCAAAATTCACTGTCAGATTACTAGAGTACTTCCAACACAAAGCAAATGCCTGTCATTCTGAACTACTCTTTGCTCTGAAACGCTTTCACAATATAACTCCACCACAGCACCTAATCTGCAAGCAACAAATGCATAAACAGATTAAACAATATCTACATCCAAATATATCTTTCACACATGTCCTTAAGAGCAAAGACTGGGGGTTGTGGTGCCATTTAAGCATGCCAATACCTTCCAGATTAATCAAAATACATAAGTTACAAACTCTGTCACAGAGCACAGCTGTATTCACCCTAACAGAGATGTCAAAATAACCCTTGCCAGTTCCACTGGATGTTTACACTTTTTCCTCACCATCTGCTAGCATCACCGCTAAGGATCAGGCAAATCACTTACCTCTGTTTCTTTATCTTCCATGATATTTACAAGTCCCAAGAAAATATTCTGTAGTTTGATCAAAAACGGTTCTGGATAGATGGCCCAGTCTTCCCACGCTCGGAAGCAGGTCATTACCCGTTGCTAGAAGCAACAGAAAAGAAATGCTAATAAATTTGTAATAAAAGATTTTAAATTATGAGAAATACACCATAGAGAACTACAGTGCTAAGACAAAGAAGTTCCGCACTGGGGTATATTACAATGATGCTATGTTGGGAAAGACTAGTAACTTTAAAAAAAATTTTTGAACTACTTTTTCTGATCTCACTTGGGTTTTGTGTTTCCCTTTGAGTTCATGTTACATTATCAATTTCAGCTGCTCACAGTTCCTGTACCAATGGTAACTTTCAATCTGCTCAGATGTTCAAAGCAAGCATCTCTCCTAAATGTAATAGAAAATATCTTTCCTTTTGTAGAAAAAAATCAAAAATTAACACTAGCTTATTCATATTATTGAATTGAAATTATGCTCCTATCGCCACTTAAACTTTGATTTTTATTTTTTTGGGGGGGGGGGGGCGGGGGAATGAGTTACATTTGAAATCATGGGCTACAGCTCAAGCTTGACACATTAAATGCAGCTGGGGATGTACACTAAAAATATATATATACCACCCATGTTTACCATATAATTTAATGATTTTTTTTTAAAGTAGCAGATAGCTAAAATTGACTAAGCAATTGATCTAGGACAAGTGGGAGAGGAGAAGGTAGAGGAACAAGGGAAAGAAAAAAACATCTAATACAGAAAGGCTAATTGTACTGGAAAGTTCATATTTAACCTTCCGATTAAGAAAAAAAAAATGGTTTTAAAGATGCCTCTGCAGCAAGAGCAGAAAGAGCAGGGTGAGCACCTATATGAGAACGGCAAGAAGCAGAGCACTAAGCATCAGGAAAATCGCTCTCAACCAGCCACGGACAGGCTGCTTACCGGACAGCAAACAAATAAAGTCTAATTATCACCAAAAGCACTAAAACATAACTTTATGCTGCTATGTCCATCAGTTTCTTCCCACACTGAGAAGCCCAAATTTATTCTCAAAACTGAGACCTAAAGTGCTCCAAAATAATTAAAAAGCTAAAAAAGGCCTTTTTGGTGCAATTCAAGTATTAGATAACCTCCCAGCTCCACAACTATACACCTACTGGTGCATTTCATCTGTTACATACTAATTTTGTTCCTAACATTTCATTTATACTTCTCTTCTCCCTTAGGCAAAAAGTTTTAAATACAAAAGCTGCTTTTCCTTCAATAACTTTAAAATACCATGGCTAAATTCAGATCTTTGTGAGAGAAAAAATAACAATAAAAAAAACCCTTTAATTAGAAAGCTTGAGGTTTAAACCACCTATGATAGAATGCAATCTCTTGTGCAGGAACATCTATTCATTTGACTTCAATGTCAAGTAAAGAACAATGAAATACATACCTTGAAATTTTCAGACTGTAAATGGCCTTGTATTGTACGGTAAGTAGCATTGAGATCAGAGAATATCTGACATAATTTTGTTTCAAAACTAGAATTAAACATATACATTTCTTTGGTTAAACTTTGTAATATAAGTATTTTCCGGACATATATAATTCATAAGAAGTACCTGGAACACAGGAGTCAAAAGGACTTGGCTCTGATCCCTATAGTAGTCATGAACTGAACTATAAAGCAAATATGATTACTATATATTAAATCACCTTTGACAACAACAGAACTGTGAAGGGAGATATTCACATCTGCTGCAGTCTCTTTATACAGCCTGAAAAGATTGGAGGAGGATAAAAGGAGTTTTACAACCTTACATACAACCGAAGTATTCTCTCAAAATTCAATCTGCTTTTTAAAAAAAAAATCTTAGTAAATCACTTTAAATTACTCAGTGAGGTCCTCAATGAAAGCACAGTGAGTAACAGCTCCCTAGTTTCTCTTGAGCTTCTCTCACAATGTGCAACAAATAAATCGGCACAGTGAAGACATGCTGCAACAAGAAACGTGACCTGAAATCTCTAGAGTTTTACAACATGCTACAACATGCCATCACGTTACCATAAATTCATGTTACCATAACATCATCATAAACTTGATTTAAAAAAAAAAATTCTTAAAAAAAATTCAATTTTGAAAACTTTCTTGTTTGAATGGATTATTTGCTATACCATAACTACAACATCATCTACAGCCTCTCTTTCTGTAAAGAGATGCACATGGGTTATTCTCACCTCTGTGAGGTTCCATGCAAGTGGTCACCTGCATAGGGCATATATACTTTTTTGTATTACAAAGCATCATATGCATTGATCTATACACTAATGTGCTACATCATATACATTTTCATGCAAAAAAAGACATACATATCATCAGTGTCATACCTGTTCAGTGTCACTGAGACACAATCATTTCTCTACTACCACATTTATCCAAACAGATACATAAGACTGAATATAAGGATACTCTTTTTTAACAAAGCACCTAAAATACTGTACTTACAATTTTCTATAGTATGAAGCGTTGGCAACTTTAGCTGAGGAGTTGTATAACACATCTGACACCAGATATAGTCTTGCAATCTAAAATAGAGCATGTTCAAATTAATATAACCTTAAATTTAAATTATCCTGAAAATATAAGCATTTTTGTGAAGTGATACAAGATCGTTTAAGCTATCTAGAAATACAAGTTACAAGTACACAAGTGTAACACTGCCATATTGTTAATAAAGATATCAACGCGCAATTAGCATCCCATCATGCAAGAATCACTACAACTGTAACATGGAATACATTCCTCACATAGTATTACAAAGAACAGTGCGGTCTTCCGATTTTTCTTTCTTATCTTTGAACAGACTATTCTGCTGTTTTCAAATTCAGAGGAAAGCAGAACATTAGTTACAAGAAGGCCCAGCATGAATAAATATTTATCACAAAACCTCACAGAATAACAGATACTTAAATTCAAGCTCTGGTTTTAATACAAAACCTCGACACTGCCTGAAATAATGCTTGTAAAATTACATGCACATGCTGTAAAGTAAGCTCTCCTCCAAAAGCACAATAACTATGATTATATAAATTCTCCATACCTTCTTAGGAAGAGGAGTCTTCAGAATGGACAATGACTCTGTAATGCAGTCTACAATTTCTTCAGCAGCTTCTGCGTTATTTAGACAGAAAACCATTGCATCACCAATATCATTCTTACGAGGCGTTAATCCACGCAGAATTTCCTCCAGTTTGTCTCTCTGTCTGAAATATTAGGAATTTAATACTTTCAATAAAAAAATTAACAGTACTTTAAAGATTTTCCATTTAAGAGAGTTTGGAATTTTGCATATTTAGGACACAAACAACATTAAATATTTTTATAATCTGTTGCCTGAGTTTTTTCAATGACTCAGGAGTATGCGCATGCATAAGCATATGCCAGCTACACAAATAAAAGTGTGTGCACAAATTCCCACTCAAGGCTTGAGTATATATAGAAATCAAGAAAAAAATAACTGAAAAATAGCTAACCCAGAAGATCAATACCTCTAAATATAAAATAATTATCTTTTATGGTTTAGTTTAAGCAGAAATCAAAATGGATAAATCTGAAGCATATAAGTCATCTGTGCTGCGGAATAAGAAATGTTAGACTAAGAAAGTTAGTAAGAAAAAATTATTTCTTGTTTTCCTACTCCATATATAGAGAACACTCTCAGAAGAGCATCTTTTTGACCCCTTCAAAAGAGATACAAGGAATAAATTATGTATTAAACCCTCCAGAACCATGACTGATATCACAATTATAACAAAAAGAATAAAACCGGAAAAAAAAAAAAAATCAGGGCTAAGAACAAAATAGGAACAATGATACCAAAAAAAAAAGCCAAACAAACAAAAAAAAAACCACCACATATTTCTGCTACCATAGCCATCGCCACCACACATACAATACACAGCAAAGAACTCTGATGTTCTTTCTCTTCCTGATTACGCTCCCCATTTTGATTTCTGACGAACAGCATCACTAAATTTAAGACTATAAAACAAACGTTTAGTTCATTAGATTATAATAATGTTGAGATAGGTGTTATTTTCCCACCAACAGACGGGAACAGAAAATAGGGAAAAACTCTCATCCAATCCCGTTCAAACAAAAGGTTAACACCAATTGGATTGCAAGTTCTCACTGTTCAATGATGGTGTGCCTAACAAAATTCAGAAGGTATTTAGCCACATATGTCATTCAAAACCCAATAATATAATACAGACCCTGAGGTTAAAAGAGTTTCTAATTAATATTATGACAAGCATTGTAACATTTTAGGGATGACATAACTACAAAAACACATAACAGAAAAGATGATGATTAGCAGTTAAGACAGCACTAGAAATGGATAGAAGTTCATACTCTTCCTTAAGTGCACCCTTCTTGTTAGGTTCCTCTACAAATGCTTCTGTTTCTTGCTCTTCTGACATCCCATGTAGGTATGGATTTAATGGTGGTGGCCTCCAAAATGATCCATTTTTGAACATACGGAAATCTTCTGTCCTCCATTTGGTTGGAGCATCTCCCTAGAAAGAAGAAAAGTATTTATATTTTTGGTGTTCTTTTATTTTAGTGTGTTTAAAATTATGAACTGTCACTAAAATTCTACTTGCCTGAAGAATTGAGTAAAGCTTCCATCTATAATATACATGGGCTGGAGTCTGGTTTTCAAACAAAAACCTAAACCAGAGAGCAAAGAGGAGACATAAAATATGTTACAAGGTATTTAACTGAAGTGCAATTTCAAAGGAAGTAATCAAACAAAAGGAACCAATATCCAACCCTTGTCCACAATCCCCGTATAGCTATTGAGCGAAATCAAAATAGCTAGAACCATGTAGTACAGTTGTGCAGAACCAGCAAAAAACTCTCCACACAATCTACAAAGTGAAATGCAGAGTTACACAAAGTCACAGCATCTCTCTCAAGAAACGAGAGCGCAGCCCCACAGCAAAATGGGAGAATCAATGTGAAGAACTACTCTTGGAGCAACCGCAGCACAAACTGTGCAGGAACTCATAGGCATACGGTTAGGTTACTCAGACTCCATACTAAATGAACTGATGTTTTCTAACAATAAACTCTGTCAGAACACCGATTTAAATAAACAAATTAATAAATAAATAAAATTTTTAAAAAAATCAAGATCAGAAAAAACACATTTTTAAGGATTAAGTGTTTTATTCTGACCTATTTTCTCAATTTGTATAAAAAGTTAAAATGAAACACTTCGACCTTACTGCAAATACAACATTTTCATAAGGTCATTCAATACTTCCTTGAAATAAAGTTTTTCAGAGACTGCATTTCACGAGAAATACTGAAATTGATCTTTTGTACTGCATTAAGGACAAAAGCTGGAAATTCTGACAACTTTACCACGTCAGCTGAAGTTTAATCCTATTTGCACTGAGGACAAGAAATGACTCCCAGATTTTGATAAAGGTAGGAGATTAGGCTCCAGGAAGACTAGACTAAACATTGCCTCTTCCCCCCCCTCCTTCTTTTTTTAATGTATGCTACTGCGGCCATCGATGAGTTTGAATCCCTCACACAAAGAGGAGTTAAACATCATGTGAAAGAATTATATACATTAGTATTAATAATTGGAAAGCATAGGTATGTCCCCCCTTTTTTTAAATGTACAATTTATAAAACTTGAATTTGCATTCCAACACAGACATAGCAAAACCAGCTCCTTTTCAAAAATGTGAACTATTAGCAAAGGCTAAAACAGTTAATGCTATTTAAACTGAAGCAATATAATAAGCACCTGAACATTGGATTGTTGATTTCTCGATTCATGATCATGGCTTCAAACATAGGCCCTTCCCGTACCACAAACTCTATCATTCGATGTATCAATGCGAGCAAATTCCTACAACAACAACACAGTTAAAGAAAAATTGATTCAGACCTAACACTATATAAAACTACACTCCACCTAAGATACTACAACTGTGCAGGAGATTATTTTGCTGTGTTGTTAAGAAAACAGTATAGAAGATAAGGTAACATGGAGCAATCTGATTGCCTTGCATCACAGACACGGGCATTCTAAAATGAAGACATGCCTAAGAGTGGTGGAGTGAGAATTTAAGAGGAGACCTTATTCCTGAATTTCCACAGCTTAGCCTACAACCATCTCTTGCTTAGTAAAAGCTTAATAGCCCTTACACAAAAAAATGGGCAACTGAACACCAAAGCACAATTATCTAACAGAATAGTAAGCCCTCATCTGAATTACCTAGTACTAACAGCAAAGTGTTAACCAAAGTTCTACAGATGTACACATGGCTAAATATTATGCTCAAAATTAAACACGAATCATTTCAAATATTTAACAGAAACTCCATTCAGCTTTCAAGCTATTCAAATATAAAAGGAAAAGCACATAGCTTTCCTGATGCCAAATACGGCAGTGATTTTATTAAAATGAGGTCCTTTTGGTCAAGACTTAACAGTGTGCCAATAGAACAAAACTGTCCATCATTCCGTGTCATACCATTCAATGTTTCCTCCCTCATACACACAAGTGAACAAAATCAAAATTAAAAAAAAATAAAAATTTGCATTCATTTCATTCAGCACAACATCCTGAGACACGTGAGAAGCACATGTGAAGTGTAAATTTTCAAACAGCATTTGAAAATACAGATCCACTTAAAAGTATACTAAAAGGAGACAGCCATATAAGCTTTATAAATAATTGTGATC
This sequence comes from Apteryx mantelli, assembly GCF_036417845.1. Taxonomy (NCBI): domain Eukaryota; kingdom Metazoa; phylum Chordata; class Aves; order Apterygiformes; family Apterygidae; genus Apteryx; species Apteryx mantelli. The sequence goes on from NC_089986.1 coordinate 18,657,754, forward strand.
TTCAGTTTCCAACCTTTTGTATTTATTTTGGAAAAAAGGATCCCAAATTTTCAAATACAGACTAGCCTACATATATCAAAAGCTTCACAGCATGTGTCCTTTGAATGTGATGCAAACAAAAAAGTGCAGATTTTTACATTTTTTTAATTGAATGAATATTCTAGATGTAACAAAAGGATATTGGTTCTTTAAATGTATCATATTAAACTTCTTTCTAGCAAATTTTAAATTAAAAAATTAAAAAAATGTTATATTGAAAAGCTGCAGAATTTTTTATTACTAAGCAACAAAGGTGATTGTTTTCTACCATTGTGAATATTCAAAGTTCTGCCACAGATATAAAGCACTAGATCAAAAAATTTTTTACAACTTAAAAACATAGTAATAAAAAGCCTGCTCCTGCCATCCGCAAACTTGGCAATTGCTCTGGCAGATGTTTTATACTAACTAGCATTAAAACTACATTTCCCTCAAATATCACACGAAAGAGCAACAGCTACCTACACCTCAGTTTTTCTGTCTTTTTGCTTTCTACAATCCCAGAAACATTGTAAAGAGGACATACTCTCAATAATCCAGCAGCCATTTTATTTAAAGCAGTGTTCTGAAAGTCTAAAGAGTGTTATATGAACTGTATTTGAAAATGTCAGTCAGAAAAAAAAATTTTTTCATCCATTTCTTCTATCAAGTGCAATGAGGTTGCACAAGAGCAGCTTATGGTTGAAGAACATCTCCTTTGGAAATATATCGGATATATAAAAAAGATTCAGTAAATCCTGAAAGAGGGTGCTACTTGCATTCTGGTATACAAGACATTATCACTCGAAAGACAATTTCTCTGAAAAGTCCTGATTGCGTGCACCCAACATTTTCTGTTTTGTAAGTGCTAAGAAATAAGAAATGTTAAAAAATGATACTGAAAATTTTCAAACATAAATGAGTACAATTAAATGCAGTACCCCACTGAAGTTAGTTACAAGTTTTTGCATGTGATACACTCTAATACTCTAAAAGTTGTAACTGGCATCTTTGAAAGTCATCAGGAAGCTAAAAAAAAAAAAAAGAAGAAGAATTCAAGGTATTTTCCAAATACAATTCAATTAACATGAGTTTTTCTTACCATATGACCTTTCAAAATGCTACAGTAAATAAAATGGAAGCGTATCTTTCTCTGACAATTAATTACACTATGAACTGTACAGTTTCACAAATACTTGTTTTATTATTCAATATGTTTTTCCAATATTATTAAAGATACATGCTGGTCACTAACTATTCAATGTCACTACTCAACAAAAAGTGAAAGGTCCTGAAATTCTATCAAAATTACTGGTGCATTTGAGCATCTTAAACAAATATGTCAATATTCTACTTTAACTAACTTTACAAATGTTTTCCCCCACACACACACAAAAAAATGGGACTACTTTGTGACAATTAAAACAGTGTAGTAAAAAAAGATGATAGTTTTAAGTGCATTATTTAAAAATGTCATTTAGCTTAAGTTGGCCAACAAAAAAAAAAAAAGTTTTTCAGTTATAATAAAACCACATTTATTGGAGCCGATCGTACCAATGTCTGGTCAAAAACTGTATACTTTCCCAATCCATCCCATGATGTTTTCCTGGTCCCCCGCTGCCGCAGACAGTTCAGCTGGTGTTGCTCACCAAGGCCAATGTCAAAGAGAATTTGGTAATCTTTTGTGTTCATTTACTTTTAAAACAGTGTTGTGTTCCTATGTTCGGGAAAAGGTTTTAGCTTAACTGAGCAAGAGTGTACCTAGACAAGTGTGAAGGTAAAGGCACTGACAGGGACCAAAATGAAAAAATACCCTTGCGCTACAGAACTACCTTTTTCAGTGATCAAAACTACTGACTATTGCACATTTAAAAAAAAAAAATTAAAAATCAGCTTTAGTTTTACTAGGGTGAACTGAATTAGTTACAAATTATACAATTCAAAAAAGAAAAAAAAAACAACAGCACCACACTGGATAGAGCAATGTCCTAGTTATAAAGTACTCGTATGTTATGTCAAGACCTATAAAGCATCATTAAGATAAGCTATTTCTCACTAGTTTTCACTGACAAAATTACCCTGCAACTATTTCTAGTGTTCAAATGCAATGCAAAAGATAATTACTTAAATCTATTCCTCACTAAACATAAAAATAACTGAGATAAGTATAACACAACTGTAAAACACACACATTTCTGTTTTAAGTATTATGAAAGAACCATTGCTCAGTCAAGCCATTACCTTTTCCTCAACATCACAATTTTTCTTTAAAATTCCGAAGGGGAAATTTTCTATATTTAGATCAGTAATAATAAAGAAAAACATGTACCTTTCTGTTGGGATAACCACTTTGACTATGGCTTGCGACAGAGTCTGTATATGAAGTCACATCAGATAATAAACATAGAATATGTGAGTATTGTTAACAAGTAACAAGCAAAAATATACATATGCAATGAAAATACTACACATCTATCACAAGTTTTGCAGGCAATCACTGCTGTGAAGTTATAACTAAGCAATTACATAAAATGCAAATGGTTGTGTCAGTGAACCATAAAGGTTCACTAATTGCAAAGTATCAGAACATTCCTGTCAGAATGTACATTGATGCACTGAATAGGTACTACACTGGATATAATTAAGAAAGGAGTTTTTAAATTTATGAAACGATTCTAAACTATTTGACTTGGACCACTTTGGTATTACTGTATTCCCAAGTCTTAAAAAAGCCAACCCTAGCATTTAAGTGTCATTCAAAGAATCAACAAATTCTTACAAACGTAAATAAAATTGGTTTGTGATTACAAGATACTTACCCTTCACTTTTACTCCCTCAGCTAACATTCTAAAAAAAAAAAGAAGTCTGAAAACTGACTCCATAAGTAGCCTAAAATACTGATTCGACGTCTGCACTAATTACCTTCTGTACAAAATATACCAACTCATCTAGCGTAAAAAAAGTACCCAGATTAAAACGTAGCATTTTCTCTAAAGAAAACAATTTAGATACTGCAATTTGGCAGCCAACAAAAGGGGGGGACGTAGGAGAAAAAAATCCAGGGAGCCTGGAGGGGGAAAATGATAGCCAGATTTAAAGCATCACTAAAAATAAGTCAAGACGCAATACCGTGGCCTAACACAGACATGAGAATGTTTCAGGAATTAGGTTCCCTTAGGCTATAGCAGGGAGCCAGTGAGTTTGTACACTAAGGGCTGCCAAAGTCAGCCTGACCAATGCAAATCTAGGAAGCCACTGAAATACTGTCATAGATGTAGTATTTAACATGAGATATGGCCCAGGGTACTTTTTTAAGTTACCTTCTCAAAATCTTCCTTGTTTTTTGGTGGGGGTAACATTGGAGCATTAGGATTCTTCAATCTCTCCCTAGGCTGGGCATTAAAAGGCAGTCCTGACGGAGGCGGCGGAAGCGTATGCTCCATCATGGAAGGCGGAATGTATATTGGATGTGGTGGTATAGGTACAGCTTTGCCCCAGCCTAGCTTCATTTCAAAGGACATAATCATCTTGCCTAAAAAAGTGAAAGTTTAAAAAGAAAAAAAAAAAAAGTTATGTTATAAATTGGTTCCACACCAGTCTATTTCTCTGTATGTGCAGTGTTTAGGTTTGCCTCTCACGGTTTACTACTTTTTGCTTACACTGTTCATTAAAGTATCACATCTACCAAACTATATCATATGTAAATGAAAGCCTATTATATTAAATATTTTTGATTGTTCTTCCCCCAACCAACCTGTTCAGGAGACACATTATACAAAGCCACTACACAGTTGAAGTTGGGAGAAAAAACTGGAAGAGAAAAAAAACCTTTTGATATGTGGCATACCAGACTGAACAAAGTAATTTTTAGATTATATTATTTAGACACTTCAATCCTTCAAAATGTTTTTTCCATTATAACAAATTTCAAATGATGTTACTCAAAACTGAAAGTAATAACTAATTAAAACTCCTATATATTGTAACTCTACTTACTATTGGTCCTAAAAAGTACCATTTTGAGTAAGGTAGACAGCAGATGGACAAGGACACCTTTTCATTTTCAATTCTTTTTGTCAAGGATCTGGATTTTCGAATTTCATGCTCTTCTAAACTGTAAGGGCGTAGCTTTCCTCATCACTTAATATACCTTTAATCGTGAATGGTTTTTTTCAAAGAAAATATAGACAAGATAGTCCATACATAAAATTATATGTTTGGTGCAGCACAGTTTACCTCTTCAGTATTAGGAATTTAGCTATTATTCAAACATAAAGAATATATATGTCGCCAACAACTGAGAATTACCTCTTGTGCATTACTTAAATATATTCATAAAATAAAAACTTTATTCATGGTAAAAAATTACCAGAAATGCACGCTCTTCTTAGAAGAGTCTGTTTTCAGAGGAGAAATAATAAAACCTTACCTCCCCCTAACATCTTCGAAACTGTCATAACTTTTACATCTTTACCCACAGCAAAAGTCACCAACTTTCCCAGCCCTGGTGTATGTTATAGTTTGATGACATTCAGCTCTGTATCAGTAAAATGATCAGCATAAACTAAAATCACTGCTGGTGTTATATCTACTATTTAAGTCTCAACTTCCCATGTTGCCAGAATGGTCACATGCTAACAATTCTAAATATCAGATTTATCTGCAAGATTGTTCTCAAGTGAATATACAACTCAAAGATTTTTTTTCCTTTAAGAAAGACCAAAAACCATATGCAAGTATAAAAGAAGATAAGTGACCATCGTATCAAAACAGGAAACACACTACAAACAGATGACTTGTTCTATATATCCAAACTACAGAATCAATATGTAACTAAGCTTATTGGGAAAGAAAAATCTGCAGGCTTATTCACAGGTAAATAATAATTGACTTATACTTTAAAATTTTACACAGACATTTTTGGGGCACGGCCTTTCTATTATTCAAAAACTCCTTCAGAAGACATAGTGAAAACTTTCACTTTCAACTTTAAGTCCCAACTTCCAGTCACTACGGTAAATATGGACAAACACCACAAATTTATTCTGCAGCTGCTCAGGTCTTCTCTAATGCAGACTGAAATGCATCACCAGACTATATTCACTGGAAATAAAAAAGTGCAACAGTAGGGCTGGGAGAATTTTGAATTGTTTGTTGTTGGGGACGGGGTGCAGTTCAAATATGCTAGCAGGTGAAAACAAAAATGTGACAAGTTTCCAATTCTCTCCCAGAGCTAGAACAGGGTTACAATGTATCTATTACTGGTCAGCTAAAACAACTTCAAAGATATTCTGACAGTTACTTCCTACAAAGGTAACTACAATCCAGAAATGAAAAATCTGTTCACCATTTAAATTCTTTAATGCTCTTTCAGCATCTCTCCTGTTCATAAAGGCAACAAAGCCACAATTTCTTTCTCTTGCTCTTTCTTCATCAGTTCTTGGCCACATAATTTTGACACTTGCTAATGGTCCAAAACGTCCAAATTCTTGACATAACATCTCTTCATTCATCTACAGGAAAAAGGGTAAAAATTAGAATCACGCTACTGTATTTCTGAGATACTTGTTCACATTAGTGTTCAGATACTGAGATTTTCTCAGTTTCTTGATAAACAGGAACAATGCTGTCCACCAATACCTCCCCAATAAAATTTGCCTTAAAAAAAAAAAAAAAAAAAAAAAAAAAATCACATTCTGACCTAATCATGGTCAACTTTCTACGAGATATGATTCTGCTCAAATTTCTATGAGATATGATTCTTCTCACAGGTAGATATCTATGGACAAATAATTTCCACTGAGCATTTTTGCTTTTAGTAACTGACAATCTTAACATTAACTTCTGCAGCACCATGTACAGAGCATTTATTCAAACGAATACTGCCTCTATAGTCACCACCTGTACCTAATGTATGGGTTTAAACCTATGCATATGGTTTAAAATAAATTAATCAGGAAAAAAATAGCTACTGAAAAAAATGTAATTGGATCCAAACATGCCAATGCTGCACTTAACTACTTGGCTCCAAACTTACTTGAGGATTAATGTTTCCAAGATACAAATTTGTTGTGCTTGGATCTCCAACATCATGTGACCCTGGTGCATAATCATCCAGCACTACAACAGGGAAAAAGAAAAAACAGAAAACAAAAACAAAAACCACACAGGTCATAACCTTTACTATGCACTTAAGCAACAACACTGCATTGAATGAAAAAAGAGTCTGTATTACCACCAGATGATCTGTTTCTTCTTGAAGGAGCATCCACTAAATAAATAAATAGATAGATAAATAAATAAATAATGTGTGTGTATATGTGTGCATGTATATATATAAATATACATATATACATACACACACACACGTATGTATATATAAAAATTTTGTCTACAAATTTTGTAGACCAAAAAAAAAAAAAAAAACCAAAGAAACCAGCTACTTACTTGAACGACGCTGGCCATCTGAATCTGACTGAGGTGGCTCAAAGCGACTCAATCTACCTTTTGTTTTATGTCTTTCATCACGCTCCTCTTGTATTCTACAAAAAAAAAGTTTAATACAACTAACAACTTGGTACCTTTTTGAGGTTTTTATAAACAACTTTTCAATTATCTTTAGAAATATGAGAATTTTTAATATTAAACACTGGGCTCAAATTGCCACTATATCTGAATTTCTGTTTAATCAACTGGAATCTAACAACCAGAACTATTCCAGATGCATGCTTCCTCATCCATACTGCCAGGCTGCTTTAAACTCAAACAGAATGGGCTAGGCTCAAGAACCAGTTTACAAGATTAGGAGCAAGAACTCTGCTCTGAAAAAAATGACCTGAACCCCACATCCAACTGACAGAGGTCCACTGATCTTTCAGACGACTTTTCAAAATGCACACAGCTCCTTAGTGTCCATTTCTGCTCCTACCTTTTCTTAGCCACATTTAGGCAGGCTGTCACCCTGCAGAGTGATAGACACTCCCATCTGATCACTCCCAGCACTTACAGGACCCCATCTCAGCTTATGCTTCTGAGAATAGCAGTCACACAAATAATGACTCTGTGGTTCTTTGTAGTATCATCTTAAATCCTGATGCAAAGATATTGTGTACCAGGAATACATGGCTGCCAATTCAATTCATTTATACCCACTAATAAGCAGACAGCAATAAAGTTTAAAGTTTAAAATAAAATTTTAGATGCTACTCATGATAGCTGTAAATGTACTTAGAATGCAGTACCTATTCTCTTCTAATGCACACATATTCCTTTTATTTTCCACCTCTAATGTCAGGGCAGATGTATGGCACTCATAGTTACTCTCTGAGTCTGATCATCCTTCCCTGTTGTATTATACATTTAAAAGTGAAAGAATTTGCTTTTTGAAGCTTAATTCAATTTGGTTTTAAAATTATGTAAGCTGAAGTACATCTCAACTTCAGTTTAAAAAAAGTCTTATTTCTGCTATAATATAAAAACTCAATCTCATACCACAGTTCCTCTGGATATAACTTAAAAGCCACTGACAGAACGTTTTATTCTTCCTGATCCCGGAACATCAGACAACTTCATTTACATGGCAGCTGACTCTCCTGACAAATCACCTAGACCTGTACAGAGCATCTACCAGAGCAGGTTCTTGCTCTGTTTAGGATTATCATTGCTGCTGCTAATGAAATCATACCATTCCACAAGCATTTGGGGGGGGGAGCAAAAAATAAAGCAAGAACGATTCAAAATATTGCTACTAAAAAAAGTAACAAGACCTTGTGTCATCTTTATTTACAGTAACAACTAACCAGACTTACTGCTTTAGTTCTTCTTTAAAAAGTTCCAAATTACTCTTTTTCTTTTCCTTCTCTCCTTTCTTCAAAGGCTGAAATTAAAGATATATCAGCCAACATTTCAGCACACAGAATGAAACAAAATATAAAAATTAATGATCATATAACAAAGTTTAAGGTAATTTTCATGCATATTTTACCCACAGGTTTCAAACCAAGTAAACTACAGGAGAAAAAAAAAAGACTTGAAAACATTAAGACTGAGCACTATCAAACACAAAGCTAGAAAATACAAAATTAAGAATAACTTAAACTAAACTTTGTTACTTGTGATTACTACAATGCAGCCTGTCTGATCAAACACACTCTCTACAACATACAAATTTAAATATCTGTAAAGTATTTTGTCAGTCTGGTTGACTTAGAAACTTATCACAAAAGTTGATTGCACCTCTAGCAAGCCTTCATGCTCTATTAAATTGATATCTATCTATCTATATAAACATATATATATTTTTCCAATTATTTTATCCACAGACAAATATTTTATGTGAGAAGAATTTCCTTCCCTTGCTTCCTTTTGGATACAAATACAAGTCTAAAGAAAGAGTTATTCTAAATAGTTAGAGATCCTCAGAAAAAACAATCTTTAATAACACAGAATATGGATATTGTAATACTTTTTTTTTTAACTGTAATATATGCACCTTAACTAACTCACGTGAACTCTTAACTTCTACAACATTGCTTTTATATAACCAAATTTAAATGAAAACGTTTCCAATAGGCAGACATACAAAATATTTATTGTGTTACACACTACAGCTTTGGAAAAACTGGACTTCCTACTCACCCCAGGCAAAGTTGTTTGTTTTTGTTTGTTTTTGGGGAGGGTCTGCCAAATAAATAAAATCATTTTTACCTCATTATCTTCAATCACCATTGGACAGGGCAAGTGAGTAAACTGATTGCATTACTTGATAAGTATTTATGACAATTTTGAAAAGCAGAAATATTTTTACAATACAAATACTTGCATACAACAGAATAGAGCTCAGCAGGACAAAAAATGCTACAAGCAATTAATTTCTGCAACTATAGAGCTTTAAATACAATGAGTATCAAAACTGCCATCCAGTATTACCCCATTGTTCTAAATTTTCTAATTTTGTTTAAAGTTGAAGAGAAGCTAAGATGGGAATACCCACAATTATCACATCACATCTCATTCCCCCACCCTAGCAGGCAGTATCACAGATGCTTTATATAAGTTTAAAGATTGTAGTAAGCTCTTTTTAAAGACTTCCAAGATATTTACTTAAAAAAAATCACTACACATACATAGGAGTAACAGTAAAGTCATATGTAACCATCGCCTGACTTGAAAACTAAGGTCGTTCAAAAATAAAACACTCCCAGTTATTTTTATTTTGAAATCTCAGTTTAAGAACAAAAGACAAATGAAACCATGCAGATGTCAAAATAAATTAAATAGAAACAAGGTTTTCAGCTGCAAAAACTTTCAAGTTCTACATCTCAAAGAGATGAAGGGAATTGCTTGAACATTATCAAAAAAAAAGAAAAAGAAATAAAAACACTTAAAAAAAACTCAAAGAAAATTTGGATCAATGCAAAGGTCAAATTTTCCTAAAAGTTATAAACACCTAAAAACAGTTGGTAGCACCAAGAACTGCTTCTAAAACTTCAAAAATTTTCAGCATCGGAGATATTACTTTGCAACAGTTACCAAGCATGCATTCATGATAAAAAAGGAATACAGTAAAAACATACAGCATCCAAATCAGAGTGCACTATTAGAGAAACATCTCATGCTGGATACAGAACTACAAGACCTCTGCATTTTCACTTGTTTTTTTCTTTTTTTTTTTTCTTTTTTTATACAGGATTAAGAAAATCTAAATTTCTACCTTCTTTTACTATGTGATAAATGCAGATAAAATTATTCTGCAAGATCACACAGATCTTTTTCAAAGTACTTCAAAATATACCTTAAGCAGAGAGTTAACATTCAAATAAGATAAAACTTACAGGCTTTTTGGTTTCTATCATTAAGAGGGATGGAGGTTTCTCATTAGACGGTTGGCTTGGTTGATTTTTTTGATCCGAAAACCGTGATGAAGGCTTATAGATTTTACCCCTCTTTTCATCTGTTTCATGTTCCTCTGAAATTAAAAACAAACTATATTAACTAATACTGCACAACAGAGTTACAAGAAAGAAAAATGTTCTAAGTTCTGTCCATGCAACTCAAACAATATATTATTTCAAAACATTGAGAAGATGCAATAATACAAACTTGCTGTAATTGCAGTATGAAGAAAAAGAACAAAGATTAGACATTTTATAAAAAGTTCTTTTCCCCCTTAAATTTAAAAGACAAATCATGTCACTAACTACACAGCGAGTTAAAGTACAGACTAGATTTTAGCATCGTTTCATTTACTGTTACTAATGCAATACATTTATTATAAAATGCATTTAAAAGCAAATCTTCATCTTTACTCAAAAGACCTACTGCCACCACCCCCTAAAAAGAAGATTAGTTATACCTTTAGATGCATTAACGATTCCTCCTCTTACAAATGTTTTCACTTTATTACCATCACTTCCTTCAAAGGCAGCAAGGAATTCTTCATAAATTTCTGCAGCAGCCTTCTCATCCTCCTACATAGCAAATGTTAATCTATTTACTATCATCACAGAACAACCTCCACTAGACAGCTCTTCTTAAATTAGCTATGTGACATTCCTATTTATATTCTAGAGTTCATGCTACAACACACTTTATCAAACGAGTTTCAATTTTAGACAAAAGAATCCAAATTACAGAGGAATGTGGGAAGAACACAGCATGTAATACTTCGAGAAAATTAAGCCTGTATGCTCAAATATGACTGTTCACTTACATTAGTTTACATGGCAGTTTAACATTTAAAGATGCCAAATACAAAAGTTTATAAAAAAGAACAGCATTATGAGACTGGAGCTCTGTGTTAACCTGAGCATCAGAGAACAGTACATATTCCATCTTACCCCTTGTGATCAAACTGTGTGACTGAAGGAGCTTAGCAACAGAATCATCTTTTTGCATTTCCCAAAGAATAGGTTAATTCAATGACTTAAGCTGAGCGAGAAAATAAATTCAGCACAAGCACTTTTCTTTAGGCTAGTGTTTTCATGAATGTAGCAAGAGAAATCCCACTGAAATACAGTATGCACTGAGTGTGTAAAGCTGAAAGACTAAAATTTTCAAAACTTCAGCCTTAGCAACTATGAGCTACCTATTTCCTAAGATTAGGATACTCCTGACCTATCTTGATAAAAAACGTTAACGTTTTTGATATTTCTAAATAAAAGTCATTAGACAAAAAGTTTTGCATAATAACAAGGATATGTATTGAAACAACTTCAGAGACTACAGGTATTCCTTCCAATTACTGAAATCCAATAATACAGAGCAAGTAAAGAACTGAAAATAACCTACGGTGATGGTTGTCTTCATTTTGATCAGTATAACAATCAAGGGATTGTTGAAATTCAGTACTCTGGGAAGCCAGAGAACTTAATTTCTCATGTAGAAGGCAGAGAAGCAAACCTTTTTCTACCTTACTGCCACGCATATCAAGAAAAAAAAACATATTCTGAAGTTAAACATTCAAAATACAAATCACTTCTGTTCTTAGAAAACTGCAATTATTTAAATCAAAATGAGGAAATTTGGTGACTGAACTGGTTATAATCTAATAGCAAGCTAGTTTTGGCTCCGCACACAAAAATATATATACCATTACCTTCTTTTTTAATTCCTCTTGTTCCTTCTTGCTTAGTGTCCGTTTGGCAGCACTCATTTTGCCAATGCTGAATGCTTTAAGTTTACTTTCCATTAGAGGCTGCAAAAAGAGTACGACAAAAAATTAAACTGTTTACAAGAACAATTAAAATAGTGTTATTTTCCACTTTGGTCTATACCAGAAACTTTTTACCTGAAGTGACTTAATTTGCCAGGTGATTTAAGTATTTGGAAAACAAAATAAAATGAATAAAAGACTACATATGTTTGTCTCTGAACCGGTAATTATCTAATACAAGAAAAAAAATTAAATCTATGTTTTGAAAAAACATTTATCATTAGCTTAATGAGAAAGTTTTCAACACACCATTCAAAGACTATCTCTGCTGAAACCTGAGGGGAGCATGCTATAAAAGCCTGGAAACCTTACCACTATGCAAAATATAGAGTTTATATATTTACAGAAAAATATGCTTTGCACTTTAATTACATATTGATCCTTGCAACTTTTCAGGAAAAACCTGAAAAATTCTAAAGGTTTTTCTGACTCTTTTGGCTGGAAGACTGTGTAATGTCAAACAGGTGTAACTGAAGATCTAAATTTAAGTTGTATAACAGGGTTTAAATGTAGTATTTTTCCTGAAAGAAAAAAGCATTCTTGAGGTTTTAAGCTACTACTCAAATAAAACAAAAAACCCACACTTCAGGCGTAAATTCCTTCTATCTCAGATAATTTAATCTGCATTCCTCACTTCTTGAAACCCTGATCAAAGGAGGACTCCATGCAACAGTCATTTCTGAAAAGTATGGAATTAGCATTTTGGCTAGCTATCAGACAGTAAAGCACTGAGAAGGCCAACAGAACGAAGACCACATTCAGAAGACATGGAGAGTGGGAAGGAAAGGAGAGAAAAGATGAGACACTTCTCTGGAAATTCCTGTTTAACATAGTAGTTCATAAAGAATCAATACAACATGGAAAAAAGCCCCAAAAGAGCAGAACATAAGCTATTACCCTTCATCTTCATAATTTTTTGAAGTTCTTACACAGCTGTCAATGATGCTCAAAATTACTACTTTTGCAAAGACAGTTATGTTAAAAAAAAAAAAGGCCTGATTTAATAAAACATCAAAACAAATAAGCTGAACAATTTACTGTATTATCAAAAAATTTCAGATGCCAATTGCAAAAAGAGTTTCTTTAGGAATAATTTTCTGTGGAAAGGGTTTTATTTCTAATACCAGTTTTCTACACAATCTGCTCACCTAATATGAAAAAGCACTGTGAAAAACAATTGTTTCAAATACCTTTAGTTTATAATTCTTGTTTAGTATCACAAACACCTCTTAGATCTGTGTGAAGCATGGGCTCTCAAGCGAAATTAAAAAAACAAGGGGTCTCTGAACTTGTCAATTTATAGATAAGCATAGGATCAAAATGGCTTATATTTCTTTGAAAAAAGTTTCCTACTTCATAATTTAAAGGAAAACGTTCAATTACAAACTAATGCAGTGTTGTATGTGGACTCATCTGGTTTATGCTACTAAGCTTCTCAAAATGAGCTCCTGTGACAGATTTATCAGCAGGTTTTCATGCATCTACATGTTTTGAAACTAAATAAAATCCACTTTTTGTGTTCTCCAAAAAGACTACTTATATTTCAGTATGACAAGCAATATGCAACTTCGTCAAAACGTGGATGCGTTACTATGGCACAGCAACACTGACAAACACAAATACTGTGCTCCTACCAAAGGCTTATCCTGTCATCAGAGAATAATCTCTCACAGCGATGACACAAGATACCTGTCACGCTGCCACATGAGTGCATGTTCTAGTGACATAACAACGGAAGCAGACATAAGAGTTCTAGCACTAAGATCTCGGTTTAGAAACAGTCTCAGAAAAAAAACTTCCAAGTGGCTGGAGCAATACAAAATTAACGGTATTAAATTAATTCATCCCTGCAATTCCCATTCCAGTAGGCAATTACGACATTAATATTAACCTTAGGTAGCTTCACAGAATTATTAACAACAGAGCCACAGAATACCTAAAGGTCTTCCTCCTTTAAAAAAATGGAAAAGATCATAGTGGAAGAAATAAGGTAGATGACAGAAGAAAAGAGAAAATTTCCTGCTAAGTAAGCAAATCACTGCATGAAGGCAAACTCCTGTTAACCATAACATTTCATTAACCATAATGTGAGGGGAGGAAGACTAGCCAAATGTTCTTACCTTTTTCTTTAAATATATTCTATTAGAAGGAAAAATAGAGGTTTAAATTAGGGCTATATTATCTCATTTTTGAGAAGCCAACGGTACACAAAACCCACTAATATACACTGACTCTTACAGTTACTCAGCCCATACTTTGAGCTGTACTTCAGTATAAGAGTTAAATGTACACAGTCTTTACAACTTCTACCTCTTTAAATATCTGTTATTAACGCAGTATCATTCAGTAGAGCTTCATACATTAGCAGTTTTTTAAATTTTTCAAGGAATTTTTTTAAATGTGAAAACGAACACTTTATTTACAAATATCTACAAATTATATATCCCATGCACCAAAGGGTGACTGCAGCAAATAAGTTTTCTTTAGAGAACAACAGGTTTATTTTGAGGTTCCAGGTTTGGGTTTTGTTTTTTAATCTTGTGTACTTACATGTGTATCAGCAGATCCAGCGGTATGTACTGCATCTGGCACTCTGACCTGAAGAGAGAATGAAGAGGAGGTAAGGCAAAGGAAAAAAAAAAAATACAAGAAAGAAACAAACCAACCCTGTTTTTTTCTTTGGATGTGACTTTCACTTCAACTTCAACATCCATATACACAAGAACAAAGATACATGTAACTTATTTTAAACATATATCTGAGCAATGTCACAGCATGAACAATTTCAATATAAGATAAACAAAGGATTAATAGATGTTCTTGCTATCATTAAAACCATCTACATTTCTTCAGTTGGATTTTATAAACTCACCATTAACACCTTTACAATTGGAAAAAGGAAGTTTGTTAAACTGAATCTGTAAAAGTCATCATTAAAATGCTTTATTATATTTGCCTTACTATAAAATTATTTCCAAAACTGCTCTCAGTATGTTGCGCATTGAAGGATGCTGGCCACCTCAGGAACCTTAATTTAAATCCTACTTGTGAATATGCACTAATTAACATTATCACTTTAAATTAAACTATAACTATTTCAAAATATATAGAAGTTTCATGTATGCATGTGTAACGTTAAAGTGTCACTTTCAGTACATTGCTGAAATCAAGAACTAAAATTCACTGCCTTACAAATTTACAACTTTTTTTTAACCCTGCTCTTTTCAGACAAGCAGACAGAACTCCTCAGTCACAAGTTTAAAACTGCATACACACTACATTATACTGCATGTGCATATATAATGTACTGTACTCCCACATAAATACTGTACAAGCCCTTTACAGAACAGCAAACAGTATTTAAATTCACCTCTGCTATTTTAAAAACAACTCTAGGACACTGAACACCATCATATATATAAAGTATACAAATGCATAGACACTTTTCTTAAACAGGATTCTTTCAAATATTTTTAATGAGTTTAAGTGATGAAGAACACTCCAACAAACAGGACAGAACAATAAATTGTCAAACGAGGTAGTGCCAAAATTCCAGGAAACTTTACTGACATAAGGTCTGCTATTAAGATAGAGCTGTTTGATATACAATTCATATTTAAATTGGAATTTAAGTCCAAATAAAGGCATACAAAAATTTTATTATAGATTTTCATTAGCTGAAATCCATTCATTAGTTACAGAACATTAGCACTTTTCCTTATAACCAGGAATTTGTACTTTCTATCAGAAGTAATAATATGCTGTGTTGCTCTCCATCATTCCAGAATGGACAAGCACCAGATGCTACTCTAGAAAATAACTTACTAAAAATTGGTACCATTTCCCATCAAGCATTTTCATCAATTAAGATAGTGACATTTATCTTGTACAAGTATGTTCCTATAATTTTTATAGTCAAATCAATTCAGAACAAATGGTAGACAGAGCCTCAAGGACTGGCACTAAGTCCACCAAAAACCAAACAAAACTAGTAGACACACCTTTAAAAAGATAAATCTCAAAGGTGGACTGATACAATGTTGTCTTCCTCAGCCTACTAACAGGAGTGAAGACCTAACCTTGCTAAGGAGGAGGGTGTTGGGGGTGGGG
The DNA here is from genome assembly GCF_036417845.1 of Apteryx mantelli. Taxonomy (NCBI): domain Eukaryota; kingdom Metazoa; phylum Chordata; class Aves; order Apterygiformes; family Apterygidae; genus Apteryx; species Apteryx mantelli. Next base: position 18,673,596 of record NC_089986.1, read on the forward strand.
GTGGGGGTTCGGCCACAGCAGAACGAAATTAACATTTCTCAGTTCTCAGTATCAATGTCCCGTGCAGAAGCTGTGGACAGCTACACCTTCCAACAAGGATGGGTGCCGACCCCACCTACGGGGCGGGGGGGGACAACAAAGACAGCATCGCACACCGTAACAAATAGTAACAACGTGAAATGCAATAATGCTGTTTTAGACACAGTAGATGATATCCTAAGGCAGAACATGAAAAATTTAACAGACACTAAAGCTGCTTCTGCAACAGAACAAATTCACACTGCTTTACAGCAGCGTAGACTTTCAATTGCAGATGTACGGCAGCACACAAGAAATTCTGAGGGCTAACAGCAGTCCAATGACCAAAAGGTCTGGAAGTCACTGAGCTGAAGTAGTGCACCGGAATTCTCCAACCTCCCAACAGGAACCAATGCACTGTGAAATAAATCACCTCTGAGTATCAGCAAAGTAACAGAATTTCTACTAAGGCGCGCTCCAAGAACTTCTTTTAAAAGAAGTTTCAGCTTACTCTAGTAAATTTATAGAACAACTTTTTCCAGTGCCCACTAGCAGCTTTGCGGAAAGCCACATTATTAAACAGTTTCTGGTTTTAGGTCTTCTGTTCCCACCTAAAAATTGATTCATAGCTTTGGTACTGCTTTTGACGACCCCAGCAACAGTACTCAATGCAGCACAAAACAGATGTAATTCTTGACAAAATCATGCACAACTATCCACAAGTTTCTGAATAGCGGCTATTAAAAAAATAATAATAATTTCATTCTCATAGCACTGGACTTTGCATCCATTTGCACTGCCTTGATGAAAGGGGTGAGGTATTTTTCCTTAAGAGTTAGATCAGCTGAGCTGACTTAACGGTATCAAAGTCTTTTTAACATTCAGAGAGAAAAATATTTTAAACGATGCTGCCTACCTATGTTGAAAGCCAGAATAGGATTTTTTTTTCCTTTTTTAATCATGTTTAACTCAACTGAACTAGTTGTTGAAAGAAAAACACCCAAAGCGCTGTTCTGCAGTTGATGATTTCAGAGATATGAGGATAACTCGCTTCGTGTTCAAAACACTGACAGAAAAACATGACAGGTAAATCTTTCAGTAGCATTGCCAGCACAAACAGTCTACAAATCTCCTCTTATGTCCATGTCCATCTCACTGCCCCTAAAACTCTGCATGAAACCTATCATTTTTTACTAGGTTATTTTCCAGCTGGATCACTTTCTCAATCTCTTTCACTGCACGGGTCCCTTAAAGAATATCACCAGCATAACTGAAGTAGCAGTGCAGGCTGCTTTACATAGCATGCCAGTAAAATAAAGTCTTGTCAAACTGCAGTCTTGGAGGGCAGGTGACTCAAAGCTCCTTTGCTGAATATAGCCAAGTTTACTCAACTTTCAAAAGAAAAAAAATATACTCAAAAGACTATATTAAAGAAATTGATGACAAAGTCCTATCAGAAAAGCAGAGCTGAGAATTCTGTCTCAGATTTTGACATTTAAATTTTCTTCCAGCTTCACAGCTGCTTCCAAATAAAACAGAAGACTGTTCTTCCAAGTCTTCTTTCCTGTAAGCAATGCAATTGCCCACAAATCCAACATATTTTTCCCAAATTTAACAATCTCTGGGTAAAACTGGCACAATCCCATTATTTCACAAATGCTTAACATATTCTATACAATATCAACAAAACCCAGTTTTCTGAAGTTAAAACTGGTGCCATTTAGTAAAACAACAAAGTGCAATAGAAGCTGCCAATAAAATCCAAAATACAGTACTGTACCCTTCCAAACGCTGAATGGTATCTTCAGAACTGTAATGGCTGCAAACTTAAATTTAAATATAAGCTTTGCTCCTGCAAAAACTGATAGCTTAAGGGCAAAGTGTTTAGAAGAAATTTTGGTATAAGACACACTGGCCCTATTTCAACATCCTCCCTTGACCCTGTCCCCACACTGCACAGCTGATCATAGAGCCACATAGAACTAGATCACTCTTCCTGATCTAGCTGAACACCTAGGAAAGAGATAGCTGGGCAGGTTCAGCCAAACCAGTATCCTGTTCATACCAGCTCCCCCTGCTCCCAAATAGCCATGCTAAATCATCTAAAGAGGACAGTGTGTGGAAGGGAAAGCGTAGCTGAGGCTCAGAAACTGTTTGTGTCAGCCCTGCTACCAAGAAAATGCAAACAGAACCACAGTACAAATTAAGATGCTAAAATACAGCTGGGGGTGGGGGAAAGCACCATTTCCCAACCCAACTTTTCTCCTTTTTCTCCTTTCTCTATCAAGCAGTTTATAATACAGTCAAGAAGACAAACACTTGCAAACATCTGCAAATTAAGTTTTATAGCTAATGTGTTTACTCTTCACATTTACTAGAATAGTGTATACTAATATTATTCACTATTTAAATAGACATCACTTGGAAGCACAAAAGTAACTGGAAAATTGTTTCCTCTGAAGTACTTGCAAGAAATGCTACTCCATTATAACCCTGAACTCAGATGAACAGGAACTGCCAATATTTAACTTTTTACTGCTAGAGAGAAAATAAAAAGGACATCTCCTTTTACATTTCCATCAAGAGAGAAAAGTACTTACTCCGCTCCTGTTCTTTTTCACAAGTTGAATAACACAGGGAAAGTTAATGATCATCAGTTTCACCATCCTTCAGAATTCTTCATCTAATTAGAAGTCATCACATTTCTACAGATTCTACATTCTTGTTCTTCGCACATTTTAACTTCCCTGTGGAAGCTGCCCATTCACAAGCAGGCTTTCTTTAACATTTTATTAACACGTACCCTTACTCAAAAGCCAAAGAAATGCACTTGAGATTAGGGAATGTTTTTAAAACATCAACTTTTACAATTGAAAATGGGAAACTACAGCTTGATCCAAGTGGATAGTTTTCTCTTCTGCCATGTAGTACCCAATTTGTACAATATTATATGCAAGACCAGAAGACATACAATGTAGTCACTATTCTCAAAAGATGAAAGAAAAAATGGTAGTCATCCAAGCAAATAATATTTCATTACGTCCAGATAATAACTGGACAGAATCAGTATCTGCCATTTTAGAATCATATCCTGACACTGACTTACTGGGCAATCTTGGCCAACCTCTACTTTCCCATCCTAAATTTGTCCGTCATTCCTATTTCAGGTGCAGATTTTGCTATCCTAATCTTAAAGTTACAAAGAGATAGATGATGCTCTTGCAACACATTTCACAGAGAAGAATCTTCCAAATTTATTTAGCATCATAAAAAGCAGCTACCAACACAGTCACAAAGGCAACTGGTGCTCCTGAATAGGTAGCATCTCCCTGACAGTTTTCAAATAGTGAATCAAATAGATAATGCTTGACTGAAATAATAAACTGGATTTCACCTTATAAAACAAAATGATTGTCTAGACATTGGCTAGACACTAAGACAGAAGAACAAACACCACGTGTACTGAAGGAGAGAAGCCATATCTTAGTACAAGCGTTAAAGCTTTCAACTGCTACACCATAGCATTTAGTAGAACACAGAAAATAAAATGACATTGTCTTCTTCCCAGGATATTGGCTAGAAGCCAGAAAAGGAACATCTTGAAATTGCCATTAAAATAGATCCCATGGAGTCTACAAGATCTATTTGCAAGACCTTGTTTGCAAGAGCAATTATTCTTATAACATGCAAATATAATGCACAAAACAAAATAGAGCCTAAAACTGTGATTTTGATATGTAAGTAAATGAATTTTAAAAAATCTGTTTCATAAATAATTATTTTAAATAATCAAGCAAATTGGTTATTTGCTTAGACTGTTACACCATACATATCTCATACACAGTCAACTGAAAACATTGATTTTTATCCATGAATGATTAAATCAACTACAAAGAAAAATTACGACTGTTACAGATTTCAGGTCTGATACGTCACACCCCTTTCTACAGACATCTGAAGAATACCTATATGGATTTACATATCACATGCATTCATGAACTGACACAAAAAAAACCCAAAGACACCCTCCCGCCCCAAAGAGTCACGAAGTTAAGACTAAAGGACACACATCCCAAGAGCTAGGCATGTGTTATTTAACTTCACTTTTCAACAAAAAACATCCTAGATCCATGTAAGTACTATCCCTTTTCCTTGGCACAAAAGAGAACATTAACAAGATAAAATAAAGAAGATCTAGAATGTAAAGCAAGGGAAGAGACTACTGAAACACAACATATACTTCTAAAGTAATGGAAATTTGGGGGTGGGGGGGCTGCATGAAGATGGCAAGATATAGGAACTTCTCAATGACTCCAACCCTTGAGAGATCAATGCACAAGGAAGGAATCACATCCGAGTTGTTTTTGCATACCATGTTATTGGTTGCAGTAATTAACGAGTTATTACTCTATGTCTAATTATACTTTTAAATCCCAAAATGTCTTACTTCCCAGAAGCCTCTCTCCATAAATTAAGATCTACTGTGTTATTAACCAATAAAGATCTGTCTAGATCTTGGTTGCAGTTTCAAGTCAAAGGTAAGATCCAGAGAAAGTTTTCTTACAGTATTTGGAGTAGATCTTAAAAAAAGAAACAAACAAAAAAAAAACCTCTCATAAGGACTCCAGTTACTGGGTAAACATCAAAAGGCTCTCATAACTATGATTCAATTGGTTTCCTAACAACGAAAAAAATAATTTTCTATTTTAGCTGAATATAAAAATGGGCAAAAATTGTTAATCTATACAGGAACAGAAATTCTTAAGCCAGAATGAGGCATCTCTCCCTTCACTGATTTACACAAGAAAGAAAGACTGGAAGAATTGTCAGAAAAAAAGAGTTACATAGTACTGCCCGAAGATCTGCAGCTAGACTGTTTGAAATGAAATGCCACTAATCGTCAAACTGCCAACTGTCAAAGCATCCCCCAAAATATATCATTGTTCTTACTCTACTTTCTCGTGGGGGGAAGGTGTTAGTGAGCAGGAAGTTCTGTGCTGCTGAGGATTACTCACAGACACACAGCACTGGTTTCTGTGCACAGCTTTAGACAAGCCTGCCAGAACTCCTATACAACTTGGACTTCTGGTCTTCAAATTAACAAACTAATTATGGGGAACTGAGTGGGTACAGTGAAGAGAGAGTGCAACACGACTGTGATTTTATGAAATTTGTAATTTTATCGCAAAGCAAAACAGGACACTCGATCTGAAGTTAACCATTGCTTTCACACTCGCAATTTGGAAACTGACTCCAAGCAGGCACCAGGACTCCCCATGTGAGCGGAGTTAAACCCGAATACGGGCGTTTACAGGGCTCAGGCCTCAACTAAGCGCCCCAGACGCGACTCGGTGCCGTTAAAAGCGCCCGGCCCCGCCTGCGAGCGCGCCCGCTCCCTCCAGCACCCCGCTCTTCCCGCCGCCCGCCCACACGTCCCCGCGCCCGGGGATGCCGGCAGGGAGACGGGCCCAGGCCGGGCCCGGGCGCGGCGACGCAACGCGACGCGAGGGACGCGGCCCCCTCGCGCCCCCCCGGGCCCGCAGTCACCCCGCGCAGCGGGCAGCGGCAGAGCAGGCCGCAGCGCCCGCGCCCGCGCCGGGCGGCCCGCGCACCGGGCGGGCGGGCGGGCGGCGCGGCGGCGGGCGCCCCCCCGGCGGCGGGCGGCGGCGGCGGGCGGCGGCGGCGGCGGGCAGGCCCCGCGGAACGGCCTCACCTTCCCACTGGCTTTCTGCGAGCCGCCGGGCGTCTTGTCCGCCATCTTGCTTCTCCCCTCGCTCAGCCCGGGCGGCGAGGAGTCGAGCGCCGAGCCCACGGATGGCAGAGAGGGGAAAAGCCCCGAGAGCGCAGGGCGCCAAGTCGATAGCCGAGCTGGCGATGGGGGGCGGTGCTGTTGGTGGCGGCGGCGCGGCCGTTGGTGCTGGCGGCTCCCGGCCACGCACGCGGGCCCTGCCCGCCGCCGGCCGCCCTCGCTGGGGTTCCCGGGGCGGAGCGGAGCCGCCAGCCCTGACTGAGGCACTTGCTCCTTGCGGCTTCGGATTCCTGTCCGAGGCCTGCCCCGTCCTCCTCTCCAACTGCTTAGTCATGGCGGCCGCTGTTACACAGCCTCCTTTTGGAGCTTTATTTCATAACTGGCCTACGGTTTTGGCTCAGCCTTGGTCTGAATGAATTAAATGCTGGAAAAGTTATTTTCTCATGTTGCTAAAGAACGACTCGAGAGTTAAATCCAGTGAGGGCGAAGGCCTGTCATCGCGTCAGACTGACTGACCTGCAGCAGAATGTATTTCCTTTGAAGCACAGCCAGCTGCGGTACTGCCTTAGCACACAGAAACCCAGCTCTGGCGAGCGTTACTTCTCTTTGCAGTCTGGGCTTGTATAGTAACATTAGACACTTAAACGGATGTGAGCAACTTCTCACATCCAGGTCTAGCAGGAACTAAATCTAGGTATTCTGCAGATAAGTTCCTGCAGGACATCTGCAAAGGAGCTCCATCACGAGGGACTAACACGGCCCCAGGGGTACCACAGCTGGTGACCTTCCCTCTGCCCTCCTTTCCAGGGCAGTCTTAGCGGTTGCAGAGCCTGACCAGGTAGGATGCCCAGCCTCCTTCACTGGGCTGAATTGTAGCACCACAGCCGGACACCCACAACAGGTCACCCGTGACTTACTGAGGTCTTCCCACAGTGGGACGGTAAAGGATCTCTTGGGCAGAGATCATATCCATGGATACGAGCTGAGATTGTTCCAGTTTTGTTTCCACAGTGGTGAGCCGAGGCAGAGCAGACTGCACCAGCAGGGCTACATCCCCGTGTTGCTCCCGGCCCTTTGGCTTTCGTGGGGTACGTGGCTCATCTGGGTTTCTTGTGCTAACTTTAGCAGAGGCAAAATTGAATGAAGTTGCTAGGCAACCCAAATTTGCTTAGCAACCAGCTGCATTAAGCCAACGAGGCGTAAGGAGCCTTGGCAGCCAGCTCCATGAGTCCACACCCCCTGAAACCATTCTGTCCCTCCGCAGCTATTCCTGGGCACATCTCTTGCCCCCTACAGCATACATACCTGTGTATGCTGTAGGGGGCACATACTTGTGCTGCTAATCACTGTATTTTGAAGAGGCATCAGCAATACTGTTAACCAATATGAAGAACACACAGTCACACATGACAAAACTTAACGGGAGGGGGTCTTTAATCAGATATAAAATATTGACCTGTCTTGCCTGAGCAAGGCCTATTTTGGCCTTTCTGTACAACCCTTTTCATTTGTTGATCATCTATGGGTCATGTTCCTAGACACTGAGCATTGTGCAGTCATGCAATCTGGGAGGCAAGATTTGCCTCTAAACATCCAACAAAGTGAAATAAAAAGAATACTCTTACGAACAACATTAAAGCACTGCATCATATCTAGAAAAGCCCAGGAATAGTGAAAAAGATTGCAGAGCATATCCTCCGTTCCTGGATTTGATAGCACAACACCATGGCAATATTTTACAGAACGTTGCTTAAGTAGAACCTATGACCCAAGGTCACACTGCATTTCCCATAAACCTTGCATTCCCTTGCTTTTATGGATTTTTATCGTAGTGGGGAGGCTGGGGTTAAGAGATTGCTTAAGGGAAAGACAGTATATCCACAGAAATGAGTGGAAGCTTTAAATCCACCAACTCTGAACATCTACTCCCCTGTGAGCTGCAGTAGGAAGCAGAGACTAAGCTAATAACCCCATTGACAGTGGAGGATGAAATGGGAGCTTCCAGAAGGGGCAAAAAGAAAGCAAGAGGGACAAGAGCTAGCATCAAGGTAAAGAGGGCAGGGGAAATTGCATAGGCTCGGGGGTTTGAAGGGGGTGACAAAGAAAACCAAAAAAGAAAAGATAACAGAAAAAAAAAGAATAGTGAAAATAACACACTGGAGGTGAAAGGGAGACAAAGAGCAGATAGGGTAAGGAAGTCACATAGGTCTCAGTTCATGAAGGTACCTAAACACATGCTTAACTTTAAGTTCAAAGTAATTCTGTTGACTTTGGTGGGACTATGCATACACCTAAAACTTAGTATAAAGTTAATATGAGTCTTAGTGAGGAATGGAAATAGGCCTCTCTGCTTTCACTACTTCTAGATTAGATTACAGCTGCAGATCTTTCTCAGACTGACTGAAGATCTTCAGGAAACTTCACCTCCTGCAGAAGGTGTGCGTCCACCTTCTAAGGGAGATGATCTGATGCTACCTAGCTACTAGTTGTCTTTAAGGTGAAGCTTTAGATGCAAGTCTTTTTATGGCTCTTGTTCCATAAATGATAGAAAAAAACACAGCTGCTGAAATCCCATTTAAGTTAACAGATCTGGGTATATCTACTTTCCTGAAAAGGTAGTGACCTTACAGCTTTGGTCATATAGGGTGGCATATAAATTTGAGATAACAAAATGATAGTTAAAGAGAGCCTAGCATAGTACAGGTCTTGCCACTTACTGTCAAGTAGATCATAAGAAAAGGGATTGAGTAGCTTTATTAATTACTGGGCAGACTAGGTGGAATTAACATTACTGCGTTATGAGAAAGAACAATCAATCAGGATTTCAAGAAAAGGAGAAATCTCACTCAAAAATGGAAATATCTTTGAAGCTACTCTTGGACTGTGGAGTGTGACACTAAGCTCTCCCACCTACAGTCTTCCACTCTGAATAAAACTGTTGATGTTATGACTTTACTTCAGTTGGAAAATTCTGCTTCTCCTTCTGTCATTCCCTTTACTTCAGGGATTTCCTTTATAATCATTGCAAACGATTCCTTTCCTGACCTCCACATGAAGTCTTTCAGTACTGACCACTTGTTTATGATGGCAATTATATTTCTACAGAAAAATTTTTATTAATATACACATTTATTTGAATGTGTTGCTACATTTATTGATTATCCTCAGTAAAGAGCCCTGAACTACATTTCTGCTGTAGGAAATGACTCTCAAAAGATACCATGGAGCTCCTCACATGCATTTTCCAACGTCTCACTACTGATTTTGCTGTTTACAAATAAAAGGAAGACTGTTTTCTAACTCAGCTTTGCAAACTTAGAATGTCTGCTTTCTGAAAGGCAGGACAGACTTTCTTCTGATGCGGATATCAGTAAAGAATATTCTGCTGTATCAGTTATGTAGTGCCACCCACGTGCACTGTGTCCCTGGCCTGTCCCCCGCCGAGCCGTGGCCATGGCAGAGCCTGGCGCTCCAGCGGGACGCTGTTGCCAGCTCCACGGCAGGGCAGCGCCGGAGGAATCCCAGGCCACTTTCTGATCAATATGGAAGATCAGCAGTGTAGCCAAAAGTAAGAATTGTGTGCAACCGTTTCTTGTTCCCCGTGTGAACAGCTCATATACAGCAGCGAGTCTACTGGAAAAAGGCAGCCTTTGGAGGTCATTCGTGCACTATCGCTGGCCTCCACAAGAGGGCACATCCAGCCCAGTTCCGAAGAAAATTAAAATTACATTCCACCGTTGGTGCAGACACCTGGCATAAACACCAGGACAGGCAGCTTTTAATTTCCTGAAGCTGCGTTTCCTCTGCAGACCTGTCAGGCTTCTTGGTCAGGTATTTATTGCCCAGCTGCCCCAGTCAGTGGATCTGGGTGTTCGCGCCAGGCTGGATTTACGGCTGGTGTAGCGACCTGACTGTGGTAGCATTACTCATGGGGTGGGTCCATCCCTGTTGTGTTATTCCCTGCCTACACTGAGCAATTCCAGGCTCTGCAGTACTGCTGGGAGGGGCGGCAGCTCCACCAGGGTGAGCCCAAACTCCCAGCTGCTACTTGCACTAATAACTCCCAGCAGAAAATAACCTGAAGACACTTGCAAGGAAACCTATAATCTCCATAGATAAGCTCCCAGACTCGGATTGGGCAGTGATATTACATTGTTATGTTATGATTTCTACCTTCTGAGTCAATAGCTCACACCAAAAATATCAAAATAATAATAATGATTATAATATATCTATAGTTACAAATTGCTTTACAGTCCAGTCAAATAAGTGGTTGACCAGACAGAAACATGTAGCAGAAATATACATTTCTCTTTGCTCTTCATGCCTCCCTCCACCATGTTTGTGAAATAACCATAGAAAAAGTTTCTGGTAATAGATCTGGAACTAAGGATCTGGAGACCTCCAGGATTCCTTAAAGAAGTGTTCAGGAAGTTTGCGGAGCTCCCTTCAGAAGGGAGCTGTGTTTTACTTGAACACACAGCAGTAAGCATTTGTGTCCAGAACCTCACCTTCCACACCAGGGACAGCTCTCCAGCCACAGAGCTTTGCGGTGCCAGTTTGGGGGGAGCAGGGAGAAAGAAAACCCACCTTGGACGGCAACATTTGGGAACAAATCCATCAGCCTTTCTAGGTTTTGGTGTGGCCCAAACGTGTCCACAGAAAGGAATGGTGTTGGCCAGGGCAGCTGAGAGAGAGATGGATTAGGCAGGATCTAATAACTTCAGAATCCAAGCCCAGTCCTTCTCTTTCAGCTTTCATACTGTTTTCTTAGGAACCACTTCAGCAGGTGGTGGAGTCACAGGATTAGTCATCCATGACCTCCTTTTGGATTTTTTTTTAACGTGTTAGTGGACACAGATGCAGCAATGAGTTAGAAGCAAACCAGCTGGGGAACTTGCGCTGGAGAGAAGGGGCACATAGGGCTGCAGGAGGAGATGCTAGAGGCTGCTCAGCTCCCTTGGGACTGTGTAAATCAATCTGATTTAAAAGAAAGACCAACACCTCTGGATAAAAGCAAATATCTAGCTGGGAAGAGGAACATGCTATCAGATGCTAGAATTTTGGGGTGACTGATGTTTAGAAAATTTGTGCTCCATTTGGCCTCAATCCCTTTATTTTAATCCACCTCATTAATCCTTTTTAATTATCCACCTTATTGTTTAAATCCTCTGCTTACTGCACAGCTTCTATGCTCTTTTGTAATTAATAAACTGCATCAAATTAAGAGCAACATGATCCAAAGCATGCTGTGAAAGGGAAAAACAAGAAAGATATCGCTAGTGTTCCAAAGGTCATCTCTAAAGATACTTTTCATAATGAATTGTACTCCTGAATCTGGGCTATTTATACACATTGCACAGTTAGTGAATGACAATTCATGTCAGTGTCTTGGGCTTAATGAGAGAGAAAGGAGAAGGAGGAGAGAGGGAAGGAGGAGAAGCAGTAAGATGCAGAAATCAATGGAGATTAATGCTGGAAAGGGTAGACTAATATATAATAATTATAATATTAAAAAGGAAATGTTAGACATTTTTCATTATAATACAGTAGGTCTGGTTGTATGCAAACCTGGGAGTTGTTTGTTAACTGTCGTTACAATAACAGATATCATTAGCCAATATACTAGGGAAAATCATAAATTATCATAAATAATTAACATTAAACTACATTAAGTAAACCACATGCTGTGGTGCATTACACTTGTCTTTCTGGCTGGGTTTTTTTTTTTTTTTTCCACTTTCACGGAAGATCTTTCTCCATTCCTGTCACCTCAGGCCAGAGCACAGCAGAACTGCTGCAGTCCTTCTGCAAAGGTGGGTGTGAGGCAAGGGGAGAGGAAGGATTTGAAGTGCCATGGGAGTCCTCCACGTCGTAGCAAAGAAGGAGCATTGCAGGGCACACAGCAGTAGGACAGAAGTGCAGCTAATAGCTGGACAGGTTTGCAACCCTATGAGTCTTTTCATACTCTCAATAGTGGCTCACAAAGCCTTAAAGCCACAGTCATTCTATTGCTGAAGCAGCAGTCTTTTCCCTTATTCCACCCTCCATCTCCTCCCACCCCTTGAGACTGAAAACTGCTGGGCAAGGACTCTCAAAATAGGAGACGTACCCTCTCGCAATGTCCTCGGTGTGGCTAGGAAGCCGTGGGTGTGCAGCAAGGGGGGTGAGAGCAGGGCAGGGGTGAGATGCAGGCAGCACACACAACAGGAGCGGAGGTAGTTTGGGCTGCTAGAAGTCACGGACCTGAGTTGACATGTTTTATCAGGGACCCCCAAAATAACAAAAAAGAGCAATAGAGGGCGGCTGAGAGAGGGCACCATGGCTCCAAGGTTCCCAGCCTTGGACTTCATGCTCCAGCTCTGTCCACTCTGTCTTCTGGCTGGATCTTCCCAGTGTTGCTCCATCTCCCTGCCCTGGCACCCTCCCTTCTCCCAGCTCTGAGCCTGCTCTAGCCCTGCCCGTCAGCAGCCACTTCTCCTTCCAGGCCTGCTCTCCTGGGAGATGGGCCTTATCATTTTGCAAACCAGCCTCGGGAAGCTGGATTCCTCAGCAGCAAGCACCATTACTCAAACTGGTCACGGGCGAAATCTGACTTCTACTGTCTGGCTGAAAAAGGTCAGTAATTTGCAGTGTATTTTCCAGGCATTCGTGTGAGTACTAAGTGAAGGCTTAACTCCTACCGTTCTCATGCAGCTTCTTGTCACAGTGAGTTTGCCTGTGTGGCTGGAATCCAGATGTGCAAATTTATCATCTATTTAACAGCATGAAAATTCCAAAAAAGTGCAACAGCAGTCATTCCGTTGTCCATACCAAGGGTCCCTCCTTTCAGCTTACCAATGGTGAGTATCAATTTGTGCTCTGGAAAACACCTTCACTCAGCATTTCAGTTAGCTGTGCGCATACAAACAAAATTTTCCTTAGCCATGCACTTTACAAGTGAAGGTTCAGTCCTGCTGCCCTCGCAGAGGACAGGCTGTACTTTGCTCTAGCTGCGAGCGCCTGGTAGTTCTGGCAGTGGTGGATTCTGACCATGGAAAACACTCATGAAATATGCATACACCCAATATGCTATTCTTCATCACAGTGAAGCTAATTTCACTACAATACCTATATTCAGATTTGCTGCTTTCCAAAAAAACACAAGTTGTACCCCTAATCTTTCAAAAACAAGAACTTTAAAAAAAAGACAACAACCAAATATTCTGAGAAATTTTCTTAAAATGTGAGATTTGCTGTGTTACGTGTTTTTCAGATTATTTCACATTGGTTTTATTGCAGTTTTTTAAAGCATAAGCAGCACAAACTTGAAGGTAAAGAGGGCAGAAACTTAGAAGCTTCTGGTGAAAGAGAGGTTAGAATGAAAATTTTTATGCAACCATGATTGTGTCACTCATTGTTATTCCCTTTACCATATCTAGGTTTTCTAACCTTGAAGTATAAGTGAGGCTTTAAAATACAAGTATCACTTTCACATTTATTTCTTTATCTGTTAAGGACTTATGTTTATGAAGTGTAATTGGCTCTAATTAGTTACACAAGAAGTAGAAAATGATGCAAGAATTCCTGTTTATCCAGTCTGAAAAGAATAGTGGGTAGAATGTCTAAAGGCAAGTTAATCTCTTCAATTTTAGATCAAAGCACTATGCATACTCAGTTATTACGAAAGATGGTAATCACTGCAGTAGAAAGTTACCCATCAAGACATTATTTTCAAGAGATTGATACAGACTTGAGAAAGGATAAAAGATCGTGTAGAACAAAAGGACCACATTTTTACAACTGAATATCAGTTTAGATGTTCTCCCAGGGAAACTGCAAGCATAAGCTACATGAGATGAAGATAGATGAGGCTAGAGCTTCACTTTCTATAACATCTACCCATTTTAAATAGTGCCAAATTCTGCCCTCTTTCACAGAGTCAGTGTGGTTCCACTGACAGTTGTCAGCATAGAATCAGATTTACTGAAAAGGTTTTTAGTGAAGAAGGATTAGAAAAAAAAAACCTGAGTAAGCAGAAAGCTTAAATGTTTTTACTCCAGTTAAGATTTCTTATTGAGAAAGAGTTCAGTAAAATCCAGCCTGGAGGTGAAAATATGTAAAAAGCAAAAGAAATAGAGAGAGAGAGAGAGATGGAGCTGGACGGTAAAGGATTATGTCAAGCAAGAACTCTTAAGGTGGATGTTTGCCACTGTGAGTGGGCTGAATGGGGTGAGGCAGCAGGTGTATCTCCCAAAGCATCTTACATCTTCCAAACACCACGGTCGCTTGTTAACAAGAGGACTTTGTCGCCAGTTGTAGACTTAAGTTAATTTGTTTACTCATTCAGAAAGGCAATGGATAATAGGAGAGCTAAGTAGGATCTCTTCCCTAGCATGCTGAGTACCTTAGAGCGCAAATGATGAATCGGCCCTTTTTCTAGCTAAAAGGCATAATTTCATTGGGGAGGGTTGAAGAAATTCAGAATATCTTACAGGGTATTGGTATTTCAGACAAAGTGATATCTTGTGAAAGGACTTAAGATATGAATAAGACAGAAGTATAATACAGGGAAAAAAAATACATTTGGTATTTTGCCACATCTTTTTCTTTGAATCTTCAGCCAGCACAGACTAACATTATCTTCCATTATTTACCTCATTAGTGCCTTCATCAGTGTTTTCGGACTTTTCTCAAAGGTTATTTGGAGACATAGCCTGCAAAATATTCTACGAGTGCTAGAAGAAACCGTGGTATATGCTGACCATGCCCTTCTAAATATAAACTCTCAGATTTAGAGAAATGCACTGAGGCCTCTTCATACCCTACAGTATGTGGGCTCCTCTCTGTGACCTCCAAATGCCCCTGGCTTTCCCTTGTCCACCACATAACAGTCAAGTAATACTAACCTTGATGGACCATGTATGAATAAGAGGCTATTTTGAGGTCATAAGTGCTTTAAATTGCAAGCCTCCCAATACACTTCTCCACAGCAGGCTTGGGAACAGAATAATTAACTCCGTGTAAGATGTATAGACTCATCTTTATGAAAGCCAAATCTGTCCACAGAGACCATTCTCTCTTGTGATGAGGCAGCCCTGGAAGAAAGAAAAGAAACAGATTGTTAGTAATTAGTTTTATTAATGCAGCTGCAAATGCTATGCTGCTGTCACTTGGAAATGACATGAACTTTGATCTCCAGAAGCTCAGTGATCGCTGAGAAGAAGACCCAATTTATGCATGTGTGACACCACTTACAGGCTTGGGACAAGCCAGAGCTGGACAGAGCTCACACAGAGGGGGGGAAAAGCACCCTTTTATTTATCTGTAACACTACTTTTATTTATCTGTAACACACTGTTAACAGGTAAACCCCTAGAGACCAAGCAAACAAAATTAGGTTGCTACCATGGGCCTGTCCTTCCTCAAAGAGTCTGGTTTGTATAAATGTCTCCAGGGAGTCTCGGCTCCAGCCCAGACTCTCTCCCCAAGCATCAGGTGGAGATCTGCTCTCTTTCCCCACAAGTCACCAGCTCCACAACCTTTTTCTCTTTTAGTCCACCTTCGAGGCTATACACCTACTACAGGCTTAGCATGGCAGGGCAGAGCAGACTGAGTTCACAATGTCCTTCTACCTCCTTCCAAGGAGCCCAGGGACCATTCATCATCTTCTCATACCAGGGATCATGAGAAAAGGAGCCACTAACCCCAAGCTCTGGAAAGCAGAAAGCCTCCATCTCTCTAAATATTATTTTAAGACATAAATTGCAGGGTGAAATTTCTAGATCTTTGTCTTCTCTGCAGTGTTGGCAGTGAGTGTCTTCACCCATACCCATGCAGTCAAGTAGCCACTGACACTGTGGCATAGTCTTTAACCAGAGCAAATCCCACCTCCTCCACCCAGCCAGTGCTGCCCCTGTAAAGACAAACCCAGCAGGTGCTTCTCCTAGGCGGCCACAGCCACCCCAGCAACCCCCTCCAGCTCCAGAGAAGCCCTCCGGAGCACTCCCTGAGGCAAGAGGGCTGGACGCCTCCCACACCAGTGAGAGTCTGGAGCTTGCAGGGAAGTCAGACTGTGTTGGCCAAGCCCTGCTGCTGCTGCTGCTGCTGCTGCTGCTGCTGCTGCTGCTGCTGCTGCTGCTGCTGCTGCTGCTGCTGCTCTTGCAAGGGCAGCAGTTCCCAAGCAGCGGCTCTTGTTGTTGTTGTTTAGACACCATCTGTTGCAACAGCTGCTGGTGGTTTTCCAGCAGGCACTTTAACACAGATCTAAATCCCGACTGCTGCCAGTCACCCACCTCTCCACATCTAATCTTGAAGAGGAAGGTTGAAGACCACGTTCACCCTGGGCTTCTTCCCTAGGCTGCAGTGACAGTGCCTCCATGTCAAATAGCAAGCGCGGGAGGCCCTCCAGCCTCGTGGTCGGTGGCGGCTCGCGCAGGAGGGCAGGCAAAGTGCTTTGGCTGTCACTCCCTGAGGATTATCAAGTCGGCGTCTTTCTTCACGCCACCAATCACTCCCACCTCCCGTCTTGCCCTCTAAAACACATGGCTATCAGAACTCATTTGACCAAATTACCTAAAAAATAGGTCTTAGTTTGATTTTTGCCTCCTCCTATTGACTTTTCAGCACTATTCAATTGGGTTTATTTCTATAGCAGAACTCTCTGATCTTTAAGACGGTTTGGTACTTTTTATAAAGATGATAAGCAATGTCTTCAATCCACCCTACTTTGGACAGTTCCATAAAATCTGTATTTTTGCTATAATGAAAAATGCATTGACAATCAGGTTCAGCAACACATATTTACTACACTTATTCTGGGTTTTTTTTGTGCCAAATTTTAAAAATATATTTTTGATTACCTTTATGTTCAGAAGATTTTGTATGTTATCATGATTCACTATTGAACAGCAGATTTTTATAAGTCTTTGGACAGAGTGTCCAGACTGCACTGGACTTCAGTTTATGCTGTAGCAGTATGTGTTGCACGTCACCGTGTAATAAAGACCTTTGAAAACCCAGAGCTTCCAGATGTTTAAAACCATCCGTATGAACTGAAAACAAACAAAAGGGAAGCACATCAAGACAGCAGAGAACAACTCTTAGTCTATTTGACTCCTACCTGAACCTGCTGCAGCTACTTGGCTTTCTGCACTGTCTCCTATTTACTCACAACTTGTTAAGGTACAGTAACATACTTACGGTGCTTTTCTCTGTACTTTTATATTCTGATTATGTAACTGTACTGCTTACATAAGCGTAGAGCTGATAAATGTAGGATTTGTCTAAGGATCAACACGGAGCGATACCGGCAGCCGCTTCCCACCCGCGCCGCTTCGAGCTGGTGCCGCGACACCCCCTGCCCCGCCGCCGGGGCAGCGGCTGCTCAGCCTAAAACCGCCGCTGCGCTCGGTGGAGGCACCCCGGCACCAAAGGAAACTTGGTGCCCAGGCGGCCTCGCCGAGGTAAGAATCAAGCAGAAACCGTCGGAAATAAAGCAAGCGGCAGGCGCCGGCCGCCCTGCGCGGCGGCTCCCACGCGAGTCCGGGGAGCGCCCGCGGCGCCGCCGCCCCCCGCGTTGCTGCCCCGCTCTTGCCGCAGGCGCGGCGCGGCCGCAGCCCTGCCCCGCGGGCGCCTAGCGCCGCTCCCGGCCGCCGCGCGACCCCGCCGCGTGTCCGCACGGCGCCCCTCGGCCCCCGGCGAGCGCCGCCCCGACGCGGGGGGCACCGGCGCGGCGGCGGGGCGGAGCGGGGCGGGGCGGGGCGGGGCGGAGCAGGCGACGGGGACGCGGACGGGGACGGGGCGGCCCGCGCAGACCCCCGCTCCGCCCCCGGCCGCGGCCCTCCCTCCCCGCCGGGCGCACGGCGGCGCCGCGCCCGCATCAATCATTAACGCCGGGCTCGGGTGTCCGGCGCCCGGGGAACCCGAGCCGGGAGCGCTGCCTCCCCCGCGCCGGGAAACCGTACCCGCCCGCGGCGGCTTCCCCCCGCCCGGCCCGCCCGCCCGCCGCCCGCCGCCCCGGCCGCGCCGCCGGTTTCGAGTTACCGCGATGCCGGGCTGCGGCGCGGGAGGAGCCGCGGCGCGGCGGCTGCGGCGGGGCCGCCACTGCCGCTGCCGCAATGAGTGATGCTGGCGGCGGCGCCCGCGGCCACCGCGGCTCCCCCGGCGGCGGCGCCTCGCCCGGGCGGCCCCGCGGCCCCGCGCTGGCCGGGCCCGTGGCGGCGGCGGCGGCGGCGGCGCGACCCCGCGGGGCGGCGGGCGGCGGGCGGCGGGGGCCCGGCGCCCCCGGGGGCGGCGCGGCGGCGGGCGAGCGCGGCCGGGAGGAGGCGGCGGCGGCCCGGCCCGCCGCGCTGCTGCGCTGGGACGAGGTGCCCGACGACTTCGTGGAGTGCTTCATCCTGTCGGGCTACCGGCGGCTGCACTGCTCGGCGCAGGAGTGCCTGGCCTCGGTGCTGCAGCCCACCAACGAGACGCTCAACTTCTGGACGCACTTCATCCCGCTGCTGCTCTTCCTCAGCCGCTTCTGCCGCCTGCTGCTGCTGCGGGGCGCCGGGGACGTGCCCTTCCACCACCCGGCCCTGCTGCCCCTCTGGTGCTACGCCTCGGGGGTGCTGCTCACCTTCGCCATGAGCTGCACGGCCCACGTCTTCAGCTGCCTCTCCCCGCGCCTCCGCGCCGCCTTCTTCTACCTGGACTACGCCTCCATCAGCTACTACGGCTTCGCCAGCACCGTGGCCTACTCCTACTACCTGCTGCCCGGTCTGAGCCTGCTGGACGCCGGTGCCATGAGCCGTTACGTGCAGCAGCAGCTGGGCTGGCAGCTGGACTGCAGCCTGCCCATCGCAGCGTACCGCGCCCTGGTGCTGCCCGTGGCGCTGGCGCTGGCCGTGGGCTGCACGGCCGCCTGCTGCCGCAGCCGCGCCGCCTGCTGCGCCTACCCCTTCGCCGTGCGCACCTTCGTCTTCGCCATGCCGCTCAGCATGGCCTGCCCCATCATGCTGGAGAGCCTCCTCTTCGACCTGCGCACCCGCAACCCCACGCTCTTCGTCTACTTCTACCGGCGCTACTGCTGGCTGCTGGTGGCCGCCTTCTTCAACGTCAGCAAGATCCCCGAGCGGATCCAGCCGGGGCTCTTCGACATCGTGGGGCACAGCCACCAGCTCTTCCACATCTTCACCTTCCTCAGCATCTACGACCAGGTGCACTACGTGGAGGACGGGCTGGCCACGTTCCTTAAGGCGCCCCCGGCCGCCCCCACCTACCTGGGCACCGTGGGCTACATGCTGCTCCTGATGCTCTGCCTGGCTGTGGTGGTCCGCAGGTTCCTCAACGTCACAGACCTCTGCAAGCAGGCCTAGCCGGGCCGGTGACTCTCGGGCTGGCAACCCTCAGCCCAGCCCTACCACGTCTTGGAAATGCTGCGAAACTGGGGGCAAACGCGCCTGTGGAAGAGCCAGGGCCCTTCTGCGGAGGGCTGCCGGAGAACACGACCATGGAGGAACTGCTCGTACTCTTTAAACTACTAGGTTACCAGGGGAAGCAAGCAAACGCTTACTGGTACGTTGCTGCTTAGGGTATAAGCTGAAATAATTTAGCTCTGCTACTAGGAAGATTGCATGGACTGTGAATGCCACTTACTAGTTTCAGAACAATTATGTTTAAATCAGCTATGTGTGTGTGTGTATATATATATATATTTATTTATAGCTATGTATTTATTAGCTACACAAATATATATATATATATATATATATACACATGAAGACACACTTGTGCAATGATTACTCATAGACTTTTAATCAATTCCTGTGTGAAATTTCCTGGCAGATTATGCACTGACATTCATCTTCCTCTGTGATACTGTAACAGGCCTTTGCAGTCACATACTGGATTTTAAATGCACACAAATTGACAGCTGTGTATAGTTTCTAAGGTCTTGCAGCCTTTTCAGCCAGAGAACATTATAGATTTTACAGAGGGAGAGAGAAAGTAAAAACAGCTGTGAATTATGACTGAATTATCCGTTGATGGAGACACTTTAATTAGACAGGCAGTGAAGCCTGAGTGGCTGGTGTAGCCACTCAGGTACTAAAAGAAAATACAAGGATATGTAAGATCACTGAATCAGAAAGGGGTCAAGCTAGCTTGGGGGCGCGAGGGGAGAAGGGCACTGCTTAATGGCATGGCTCTTTCCGCAGCACGTCAGAAACATCTATCACATTAATGGGGGAGCCAAGGGGTCCCTTCATCTCCCCTAGTAAATCACCCCCAAATCAGTCCTATAGCATTAAAGTCAGATGCCAGATTTTCTGTCAGCTCCGCCAAGCTCAGCAGGAGTTCTGCGGATGTAAAGAGAGTACCTGATCCGAGAGATCTCATTCGGGGTCTTTTAAGGAATTGTACGGAACTGATTTCTTCTGCCCCTTAACCGGAGCACTCCATCAGATTCTGCCCTCCTGCAGGTAACTGCAGAGTGAGACACTGCTGAAGGTGAGCTGGGGAGGCAGCACCTGGCTCTGGGAACACTGGTATTGGCACTTCACATTGCCCCCTGCCTTCTCCTGTTTTGATTAGCTGTGGCTGCAGCTGGGTGTTTTCAGGTCCTCTCTCAGTAGGTTTGGGGGGTTCAAAGAGAAGAATTATGAGATATTTCCCAAAGCAGTATCTTCCTCACATGACGAACAGCTAACTGCAGACTTATCTTACTCTCCGTACTAAGAGGAACTTCTGTAAACTATATGCAGATTTTAAACAGGTGCATTTTGATTTTGCCTGACAGGATGAGTAACAAGTATGCAATAGTATTACACAAGGGGATTACAGCTTGGAGTTCGGGTGAAGGACTGCTTGTACATCCCATTTTCAAAAACAAGGGTGGTACTTCCTTAGGGAACTCTGTGTCATGCCACACAGTAACTCAGTGACTCTTTAACTCGGCCTGTTTGCCCCTATTGTGGAAATACATTTCCACTTGTATCTTTCCCATTTTCATGGACACCGCATCCAAACTCCAAATAAATATTTTGGGTCCAGTTCCATAGTCTTTTGTAAGAGAAGGCCCACTTCCTTTTAATAGGAATATAGGGAGGACTATAGTTAGGGACTACAAGGTCATGTCCTTAATACAGGTCAGAATCAGCACAGAAACAGATAATTGATACATCCTGTACCAATGCCAGATCTGTAAAAACTTCCATACGGAAGTGTACAAGCTGAAAGAAAATTAGACCCACTTCATTTTATCTTTTGTCTCAACCCATTTTAACCATAATTGTTTGGACCTTGTAGATTCTCAGTGAATAATGAGAAAGGCCTAACAAAAATACATATTCTTTGTCAGCCACAATGCTGCTAATGTATCATTTGTGGTAGGGTCATTTATGGTCTCTTAAAGAGGTTGACTAAAACTGCAAAAATAGCTGGTCCCAAACTGTGGTCTCTGAGTTATCACTGATGATCCATAAAAAGCAGCATGGCCCTGTGTGGCTGTCTGTGCTTTGTTTTCGTTTGCTAATCTGCACTAAAAGAAAATGAAAACTGTATGTTACTTATTTTCATTAACTTTTGACATAATTATGGCATTGCTTTACTCAGCTGCCAAGAAAACAGAAAATGATCTGCAAATCTAGGAAAGGAAGTTGGTTCATGAGACTGTCATTCATTGAAATGTGCTTTATATTGTGAGAAAAACCTGGAGAAAACACAGTAGAAAACAAATGGATCAAGACCAGCAACCATTTCATGCCATGAATTTCCCTGACTTCAAACAGAGGCCCAGATCTCTGAGATGTGCTGTGTTCGAGTTAAAATAATAGAAGCATAATAGTTAGAGCCTAATGACTCATCCAAATTTCAAAAAACTAATTAGTTAGAAATGGTTTGCTTTGGAGATACCACTAGTGTGTCCAACCAGCAATTAAGAACTAAGAAATAAATCAAAAAAGGTGGGGACAGCAATTCTCAGCACTGGAAGACAGCTAAGAAACAAGCAACAGTAAAAGCCAAATGTAAAAAAGGCCTTTAAAAATACTGTACAAAGAATTATATTTGTGCTTGTCAGTCACAATGCAGAGGACATCCCAAGAGGCAATGTCAAAAAGGCTGTAGCTAACTTGTAAAAATACATTTGATATTTGCAGTTAGGCCACACAGGGTCGTCTATATATATCTCAATTACAGATAACAGTATAAAGGTTGGATTGCAACCAACTGCAATTTTACTGGAATCTTACTGCTGTTAGTAAGAGTTGCCTGTGAGCCTCAGTCACGCTGCAGATTTGGTACCAGGATGTGATATTAAGAATATTACTTCATTTTAAATGTTTCGAATTGGCAAAATGTTGAGGCATATGTATCAGCCTGAGCACTTTGTGGAATTACATGTAAATGCTGGTTGCAAGCACTGCTCTCTGAGCCACTGTAAGCAGGCTGTATGTATCAGGAGTGAATGGGTGCAGGGAGGTATGATTAGTTTTTAAGAGTTCTTATTAATGTATGTTTGTCTGTTTGCTTAAAATGTGGCTACAAATTAAAAAGTTACAATGAGTGTGGAGAATACCTGGGGAAATGCTACCTGAGTGTCTGTATTTATTCAGTGAAGGACATGTGTGTAGACAGTTGTTCCATTTGCCATGTTCAGTAGCCAGTCTTCATAAATATAGACAGAACAAAGCTCAGATAAAGAGGTTAAAAGTGGAACAAAACATATATAATTATAGTGCTTGAACTTGCTCTTGTAGAAGTGAACGTCAGCATTTGTGGCTTGTAAGGGAGCAGGATCCCTTTTTTGGTTTGAAAGTACACATGGATGAACATCCACAAGCATGTCCAGAGCTCGGATGGGAGGTCTGATCTGCAGAATAGACACATAAGGAAATCTAGAAAACAAACTTTTTTGCATGAGTACCTGCCATAATGTTTTTATTACCTGGATACCGCCATGAGGTCTACACTGTGGTTAGGGCACGGAGGATTATATAGCTTGGCTGGAAAACGAAAAAGGCTTTTTGGCCTTTTTTTTGGTCAAATCTGGGATGGGGGGTGGTATGAGGGGTGGAGCAAAAGGGAATGGCCTGAAAATTTGTATGTGTTTTTTTTTTTCCTTTGGCCAGCACTGACCTTCAGACTGACATACCTATGCCAACGTGAACCGGCTGATGGGGCTAGTTTGCAGTGCTGGGGACACTGACACTCCCTTCTGCAATCAGCGTGTGCCTAGAACTGCAGCCTACGCATTGGCATATAATGAATACTCGTAGTCTCTGGTTGCTTTGGAGTAACCTGTCAGCTTTGAGCTCATCCTTGTGTAGGAGGGATATACCTGGTCTGTAGTAATTATCCTATATTCCATGGTGGCACACTGCTGCTTCTTCTGCAGCGTATTCATTTGAATGTCACACCCCAGGATATCTGTGCAGCTCTGAGCTGTTCTGGTAGCAAGACCGGAGTCTGCAGTCTGGAAACAAAGGAAAAGTTTCAATCTGCATGCTGCAATTGTAGAAATTTAGCAGTTAAACTAGAAACACGTCTTGCTTTTTGCTAATATGATAGTTTTGCTTAGTTGTTCAAGTGTCATGCTTATTATTTGTTTGCTGAATCCGGCTACTATGTTATGTTTTTGTCAACAGTGCCCCTGCAGAAAATGAGTCTGAAAGTTTTACTTTATGTTTAAGTAAACTCTCTGAGGCAGCACATTCATAAGGTATTATTGCACTTAACTCAGTTGATTACCATCCACATGCCTTACAGAAGGAAGTTATACCTGTAGTAATTGCCCAGATTATACCGTTCTTCATTGCCTATGAGAGTCGAGATGACCAAGTGGCCTGTAACAAGCTGAGGAGTCAGGCACTCCTGGGATCTAATCCCTGCTTTGCCACTACCTGTTCTGTGATCTAGGGCAAGTTGTTTAAACTGTGTTCATTTTGAATGAACTTAATTCATGGAAATCACTGGAATTGTATCAGGGTTGAATCTGACCCTCTGTGTTTCAGTTTCCTCATCTGTAAAATGGGGAGAATATACCTTACCTACCTCGCAGGGTTGCTCTAAAGATTAGCTAATGTTCGTAAAGCACTTAAAAATGCAAAGACCCTTCTAGGTGCTAAGAAGTATTACTGAACTCCGGCAGAGAGAATGTCATATTTTCCATAGCTCCTCATCTCCCAGAGAGAGGAACACGAATGTTTCTAGATCGAGAAATCTTGGGACAAACGCTCGTCTGTCACACTCTGAGAAGGTTCATGTCCTGCGTCCTTTGAAGTCAGTGGCAAAACTTCCACTGGCTTCGGGAGAGGGCAGTCAAGTCCTAAACAGCAGTAAACAGTCTGACTAAATGCAGAAGTGTCAGGAGTACAGAGAAAACACACAGGAGTCTTAAGTACTTTTCAGAAATTCTCGTGGGTGATTTGTTTGCACCGAACGGCACTGTAACCCTGACGTGAGGCCTGGCCGTTCATTTAACCATGCACTGGACTTGCAGCTACCGTAAAACAACGGAGCAACATTTCCCATCAGTGTCTGTAAGACTAGGATTATGGCTCAGCTGCCACTGTGAACTTCTTATCAGAGTGAAAAGACCTTAAATAAACCAGGCTTTTAAATAAATATGTGTAATCACATTTGGGAACATAAACTTAGATTGAGCAGACAACCAACCTTCTCTTTTCCCCTTCCGCTTCCCAAAACCAACAACACTGAGCCAATCCTGTTCTTCAGTGAAAACTGAACTTAGCTCTTTTTATCACGTGTACCCTTCCTTTGCCGTGGAGCCCTGACTAATCCTCCTGTTAACCCACTCTGCCCTTCTCCTGCAGCCACTGATGTAAACAGCACCACTAAGGAGAGAGCAATGCTTTTAAGAGCTTTTCTAACTGGCATCAGTAAAGAGACAAAAAAAGAAAAAGGCATGAAAGGGTTTGAGTGATTCATTAAGTCGAAGCCTCTAACCATTGGAAATTCATCCTATTCAAATATATTCCTAGCTTCTGTTGCACACCCGTAAGTCAGGGCTGCACAACTTCTATCACCCAAGTTACAGCAGAGACTTTACCCTCTTCTGCTCAGGTGAGATGGAAGGTGCTGAGGAGGTGTCACATGCACTGAAAGATACAGACCTCCTTTCAAAACATTTCAAGTGAAACAAAATTAAATTATTTTCTCAACTTGCTTAGTCAGAGGCTGCTTCATTCCACTGAATTCAGTAATAAATTAATGACTGAGGAAACGGAAGCAGCCTTTTGCTCAAAATCCTCTATAAGGAAACACCACCAGGAGACTTCTGCTTTCAGGGCAATTGCTTTGTGGCTGGCCACATGCAGAATCTAGAGGCTCCTTATGTCGGGCTTCGCTGTTCGGGTGAATGCCTTAGGATTTGCAGTTGTGGCTGGGAGTTAACAATATGGAGAAACAAACAATTTACAGCAAGTCAAATCTATCTGTCTGCTAGAGATTCAAGCATGCTTTAGTAAGAGGTATCACATTTAAGGGTCTGTGCATGCAAAGAACAAAAAGTGTGAATTTTCTTTTGTTTGATTCTGTTGGGGTTTTATGGAATTTATCTTTGTAAACTTTTGGATGCTGACTAATGTATATGTAATGACTATGCATTTTTAGCAAAAAAGGTGTGAGCTATAAATAAAGTTGTTTCTGAGTTCATTTTTGTAGAAATACATTTATAAAGTTTTTTCATTTCTTAATATAAATTAGTGTGGCACTTGTAGTTATCTTCAACGTTAGATGTTGCTAGCATAATTACAGGAACTCCCAATTCCTGTGTAGGGCTGTTGTTATGTTTGAAAACACTGTATCACAGCACAAGACCATTTTATTGCCTTTTTAAGGAAATTAAATAACATTACATTGCCTTTTACTTTTCCAACACCTATGCTAACCAATCCATGGTAGAAATCCCGTTACACTTCAGAAATTCCGTTACACTTCAGAAATTCACAACTCTAATATGGCATAAGGAGGTCAGTGTCTCTGCCTACCGTGATCATTGAAACGTTCTGGAACTGGTAGCAACAACTGGGTCAAGAATCACAGCTACATACTGACTGCAAAATGAAGACATTTATTTGGCATGGTTTTGGCAGACTGGGAGCGTTCCAAGTGGCAGAGTATGTTTGTAAGGCCAGGTGTGTGTTTAAATACTTTGATGAATCAGAACCAAAAAGTACTCCATGAACTGTAATTACATCAAGCGTCTGCTTTAAGCCATCTAGCTCAAAATTCAGCAGGACACTATTAGTCCAACATAATTGCAGGCACCTCCTGATATTGTTAACAGGCTACACACCTGATGCAAGGTCTTTCGCAATCTAGAGATTAGAGAGTTTGGGATACGAACACTGGTCTTCACGTACAAACCACACTCAGTGCTCTCTGTACATGGGATGTATAAAGGGCCATAGTGGGCCTGCGTAGAGGGCCATCGGTGACAGACTGTAGGATCTTTTAGTTGAGGTTGGTCAAATTCCTTCAAAAGTTCTACGATTCTTTAGAGCTCCTCATATAGAAAGGTTTCTTACTTGCACAGTTTGTACATCCCACTTGAAATTTGGTAACGATTTCAAGTATTTGATGAGCTCAGCAAAAATTTCCATTGCCATCTCAGAAATAAACAAATGCTTCAAAAGACTGCATCCTGCAGTGGTATTAGCAGTAGGCTCTGGATCAGGCTGTCGGACATTCAGATGCTGAAAGAAAACCTCACAAAACTTACGGAGCCAGTGAGGATGGCAAAATACTGAGCAGAATGGAAAACAACAAAAGTCACTGCTAGGGCAGGCAATTTATCAAGGCTAGCATCTCACCCTTCAGCAGTGATTGCTCCATATTTTTTCTGATAACAAACTGGAAATCTGAAGGCAATCTACATTTTGTTACCATAACATCATTTCTCTGACAAATGGCCCTAAAAGTTAGGACAGTGTATTTGCAGAAGAGCAAAGGGTCATCTGATATACAGCTTTGACCTTCAGATTTTATTCTGCCAATATGGTTGTAAAATAATGTATAGGTAGCAGAATCTATGAGTGGAGATGAACTTCATTAAAAAATGAAAAAAGCCAGTAAAAATGAAAAAACAAATCATGTTAACCCTAAGGCTAAATCTTGGTTTCAGTAGTGAGAGCCTCTGGGGCAGACGCTAGAGATGCACTGCTCTGCATCCAAAAGCCTTCCATTACAAGGCAGATTTCTTATCAAGAGCAGCACTGCACTTATGTTAATGGGGAGCTGGAGAGCTCTCTCTTGCAGGGAGCACAGCCTTTGGGGATATGATATATGCTTTGCAGGGGAATGGCAACAGCAATATCACATACTCCTTCTGGAGATTAAACAATTTTATAGAGTTCATTCTCTAATTTGAGTCTGGCCTGCACCAAAGATCCAGCGCTTTTGTGTCCCTCCTGACTGCTGAAATATGAAAATACGGTTTTCCCTAACTTGCTAGGAATGACCTACCCTCTGTCACTCTTCTCTGCTGTCCTGAGGAACTAGGCAGTGCCATAGTCCACTTGGCATAGTTCACTTTCATTTTTCACTCTTTGTATGCAGAAAACTCTGCTTGCCCAGTCCCGGGGCTATGAATTCAATCACTAGTGTCCCAAATCTCAGCTTGCCTTGTTTGGTAGCACTTGGAAAGACAACTCTGAAGTGTCAACTGGATGGATAACGAGCAGCAATATCAGAAGCACCCAGAAAAAGATAAATAATGAGAGAAGGATAAACAGGTCCCTGGGACAGCTTCTCTGATACCTTTGCCCAAACAGGCTCTCTCTCGCTTGTTATCCCAAGCTTAGCGAAGCTCGTAAGCACATGCTTAACTTTGGTGTCCACATAAGTTCATCTTTGTTCATTCACAGGGATGAACTTTTCCCCGTGTTTAAGCACTGTGCAGAACCAGAGCCCTAATGAGCAGGCAGAGCCGACGAGACGCTGCCAGGAGAGTTTGGCACCGCAAGTCGGGCCGCTCGGCCAGGAGGCAGGGTCCTGCCCGCCGACGCCGAGGGCTGGCCAAGTGCTCCGTCCGCACTCACGGTCCCTCCTCTGCCTTAGGCCTTTAAAACATCCTCCTTCCAGACCATTGTCGGAAACATTTCAATATGAAACAAAGAGCAAAATAAATATGTGGGAAGTAGAAATGCACCAACTTAGTCATGAAATAAAACTGCAAATTTTCCCGCTGTGGCAATTACAATAACAAAACATTGTTTCTTGTAGTCTAGTAGAAAACCATAGCTTGGAGGAAATCAGTTTGGAACAATAGCCAGATTTACTGAACACTGTAAACTGCATTCACTGGCCAAGTGGTTTAAAACAATGGTTTTTTTGAAATGTCATTTTATTAGACACATTCAAAGATTCACAGAAGTCAAATATTCTGTGTAGAATACTCTTGTCCTCAGCAATAGAGCACGCTCCTTCAAACCATAAATATTCCACTCCAACAGAAGTGTGCCATATCCTTTAAGTTCAGACATACATAAGACAATAAAAAAAAAAGGACTTAACTGATTTCATTGAAACATAGGGAATCCAGAGAACACAAGAATGGAAAACCTGCTCAAATGCAATATTCAGGTTGTATCATTAAGATCACATAAAGTCAAGACAAACTTCATCACCCAGAAGCAATAATACCTCGGAGGGAGCGTACAGCCGGCGTATGTTAGGATTTGCTTCCACTCACATTGTCAGTAACCAGAAGGATTTAGTGAATGGAAAATAGTACATACCTGCATTACATGTCAGCTGTGATGAGTATGCCTGTATTCAAAAACAAGGCTTAATTACTTACATGGTAAATATGTTCAGACAGCAACCATTTATGAAAAAGGTTTTACACTGCTCTATACACCTTGGTTGTAGTCTGTAGGTGTTATCAACAGTACAATTTACAAGTCTTCCTAGAATTCCTATATTTTACTCACTAAAGAAAAAAAAGAAAAATTAATCTCATAGAGTTGAGAAGATTCATTGATTTTGCTGGCCAAGTTGTTGCACAGATTTGCATACCACCAGTGAGCGGGTGGACTGAAGGATATTGCAGAGCACAGCAGTCACTGCTTTCCCCTCCAAACGCCCCTGCGACTGCCTCCCCGCTTGCCAAGCGGAGGTTGCGGAAGCCCCCGGTGAACCTGGCCAGCTTCCCCATGCACCAGCTGTGGCTTGGAGTGCAAGTCGCTGTGCAAAGTACTGGGCCTTCACCTAGCCATATCAAATGCAGTTTGCTGATATTTTTAGATATACATGAGGAATGTAATTCAGTGAATTCAGCAAATATGTGCATATAGCCAACAAATATATGATTTTCAGGTACTGGAAGTGCCATGATTTCTAGCACCAGTGCCAGGGTAGGACTGCCAGCCATGCCCCAGACATGAGTGACTTCCTGCTTACTACTAAACGTTAAGCACTCTTTTAAAAAAAAAAAAAACAGTTCAGTCACCCAATATCACGTGAATGAAACAGTCTACAACAAGGGGGCTGGTAAGTGAAGTCTGGGGTGAAAACTCGGCACGTGTGCTGTCGCAGAGCAGTAGCGGTCGATGCTCAGGGTCATTCGTGAGCTAGAGCCCGAAGCCAGGCGCCGGGGGGCCGGTAGGGAGCCCCCGGCCCGCTCGCTGCCGCCCGGCGCGGCGGCTGGGGCAGGTGCAGAGCGGCGCAGCGAGTCCCCACGCGGCGCCAGCCCACCCCGCCGCAGGAGCCCTGCCTGCCCGCTGCCTCCCAGCCGGGATGTGCGGGCCGGTTTCGCAGCCTTCAGCGCCTGCCCGGCAGACCGGGGGAGCACGCTTAAGTCGGCCAGCAGTGGCTGCGTAGCCAGGTTTGGGCCCTACTCAGTTTTAAGAGAACAAACCAGAATTTTCAACCGTGGCAGTCGGCACTCTGAAATCCCAGAGTCTGACTGAACCCTTGCACGGCCCCAGCTTGGAATTAGAAGAGACAAACACGCTGCATGAGTATTGAGAAACCTCAGTTAATGCAGATTTCTGTTCTGCCCCGATCCATAGGCCACGCACAGACCCATGCGGCAGCGCGGCGGCATGCGCGCATGAACCAAGCATGGCTTTTGCAGCGCAAAGCCCAAGCGTGGCTTTCGCAGCGCCCGCCGGCAGGGATTTCTGCACTGGCCGGGATTTCTGCACTGGCAGGGCCACCAGGAGGAGCAAGCAGACCGCTGGCCCCGGCGCCCGCAGCGAAGCCCTAGGCTCCAGCAAGAGCACGCTTTCCTCGGAGGCGGCTAGCGGCGGTGTTTCTCCCTCAGGGAGCGTGGAGGCGAGCCGAGGGTACTCACGAGCACGAGGAGCGTCGCCCGCGTGCGGCGGGAAAGCACGGCACGGCGGTGGGAAAGCACGGCATGGCGATGGGAAAGCACGCTCGCCAGCAGCGCTTCACTGCCCAAAGGTCTTACTTGGAAGGGATATCCAGCTCACTAACATTTTAAGGGAGAAACTGGCAGATTGCTTGATGGTCTGGCAAAAATAATGCCTTGGAGGCAGCTGCCTGGTGATATAATCCCTAATGAAGAGCGGAGCTGTTTTGGAGGGGATGACGCCTCCCTCTCAGGCATTCCTGGACTCAGACAGGCAGCGTGAGTCAGTCAGAGCTCAAGCGTGTGTCTTGCCATGCTGACATTTTACATCAACATTAAAACAAGTTTATTTGATCTGTTTCCTTCACCATGTACGTACCATAGTGGATCCAGATTAACATATGTATTAGATTTACCTACCAGTTCAACATGAGCGCATGCTAAACAGGCCAAGAAACCAAATATGCAATATGCCAAACAATTTCCTCTTGTACAGGATTTCATCGACCGGCACCTGGAGGACCGTGAGGTAGAGTACTTGCACGTCATCACTTCAGAAATAGCTCCTTGTGATCCCACAACTTTCTAAAAGGGTTTCTCAGGACAAGTAGAGAGCAGGGAGCGGGACCAGCCGCAGCACAGGCTGATCCGCCCCATCAGGCAGCCAGACCTGGCTGGCCGCAAGGGGTTGCCTTTGCTGGCCGGCAGCACTGCACGGCCGCCCCGCAGGAGCTGCGCTGGTCCCGACTTCATGCCAAGGGCTTTTTTATTCTGCCACTCATTTTCCAGCTGATCTATGTTAATGCAGCCTAACTGCTATGTCCCTGGCTAATGTCAAGCAATGCACATACATTTCATGGTACAGCTGCAGATCACTATCAAGCATTAAAGCATTAAAAAGTCCTTTCTGAAATATTACAGTCCTCTTTTTGGCTCTAACCTTGCAATGTCAACCAAAGTATTGTAACAGCATTAGGATTCAACTCCTGCTTGCAGGTTAACTGGCCTTTTTCCCTCCTCCTTGCCCTGTACATACATTACCCGCTGTAAGTAGTTTCCCACTTGACCAGGCACTGCTGGGCTGGCTGTGCTGCTGACAGCGCGGAGCCGAACCTCGTCTCCGGTGCTCGGTGACAGGCAGACGCCAGCTCTCGGCTTGCTCTGAGCTTTGAGCTCTCCGGCAGAGCTCTGACTCGCTCTGGACCGCGAGGCTTCACTCCGTCCCGCAGCCTGCAACCGCACAGCACGCAAAGCACAAGTGCTTTCCTATTCCTTCCTCCGCCTCCGAGCAAGTGCATCTGGGCACAGGCACAGGCACTGGCACAGGCACAGGCCAGAGCAGCCCAGAGGCCATCGGACCATCTCCACAGCCCTCGCTGGAGCTGGGATACAAGGGAGCCTGGTCCACAGCTGCTTTCTCATTTGACGCAGACATATGGGAAACGGTTTTACAGCAAGAGCTCCTGTGCTAGCTCCCCGTGATCCCTGCCTCTTGGGCTGGCGGGAGCCATGCAAGCCAGCAGCATGGCTGCAGATCTAGAATCAAATCAAAGTGTTTTCAAATTTTATTGCTGTGCTATTTTCTTCCCTTCAAAAATGTTTTCCCTGGCTATTTATTTCTCTGCACTTCCTAATCTAATTTCACTCAGTTACCATCTTCTCTTTTCAGATTTGAAGCCTGAAGCCATGTTTCTTTAGTTCTGATTTCTTCAGGACAAGCTGAGCACTGACAACTGCCTAGAATATGGGTGGAAGTTCTCCAGGTCAAGGTGGAGCAGGACACAAGACTGCCAGTGCAGTATATGTGGGGCGCTTCTGCCTGGGTCAGCGCCAGACCCATGCCTCAGCCCGGGGCTTGTTACCGCCCCGTGCAGTGCTGTCATGCAGGTGAGACGTACAACTCATCTCCTGTGAGGTCCTTTAGGGACCCTCCTGGAACGTTGCACAAGAGTAAAGCGCATCAGCCCTGCTATCCCAGTGAAATTATACTTAGCTTTTTGTTAGAAGAATATAAATCTATTTTCTCTGGACAGCCATCCTGACAGTCTTCTCTTCCTGTCATACACCACTTGTTGCATTAGCACTGAACAAGACTAAATGGTTCTAAATCCCACTGGCGGTATGGTCAAAATGTAGTGACAGGCAATCATGTCTGTACATTGAGTTAAATCCAGTAATGACATTATAATCAACTTATTCTGACAAACCAGTGAAAACTGAATATACTTATGTCTCATGCAGTCTATCTATAGGTAGAGCTTTTTGGATGCTTCAGACACATTACATAAATTAAATCTACACATAACCTACCTACATACAAAATATCCTTGAGAATGAAATTCAAAAGAATTTGCTTTGGTAATAGCAAGATTTGTTGTATTTTCTCATCAGATTATGTTCTTAGGATATCAGCCACAGTTTCTTTGTCAACAGGTTCTGCAGAAGTGAACATGACTGATTGATCTGCAGGTCTGATCAATGAGAACGTGCAGGCCTGACCATGTTTTCTGACAACAACTGCAGGGATTCGCCCTCATGTAAGAGCGTGAAAAATGTTCTGCAGTAAGACCTCTGTCATTTATGCCCAATGTCAAACATAACAAGCTTCTAATAATAGAATCGTTCCAATCTGTCCAGTTATTCCAACCCTGGATCTGCCACAGGAAGCATCTTATTAGATTATAGCTAATGCAGTAAACAGCGACTTAATACTCTTTCTAGTGCCTTGGTAAGAACAGAAGGGTTTCACGTGATGGGCAGTTTTCTCATCTGCAACCCTCTCTTAGAGGGTTTAGCAGGATCGTTTCAGTGAAATATTTACAATTCCTCTTTCACAAATTATCACAGCATGCAGTTAAACTCTGCGGTTTTTATAAGGCCCCTTTATAAGTAGGAAGGACAACTATCAACAGATTATGCTGATGCTAAGTCTCAAATTTCAAACTTCACTTATAAATGTGTTTACAAAGATTTTTAATTTATGATGGGAACATAATGGAGGAAATAGGAATGTAATGGGGAAATACAATTTTCCTCACATTGCCACTTAACTCAAAGAATTTTGTTCAAAATTCCCACGTGCCTTTAAATTACTTGCATGCAGAGATCAAGTCTGAGAAGTATCAGTTTCTTTGGAACTAGTTGTTAACAAAATAAAATAAAAATAAAATGTTTTATGAGAAGCTGCTGCTCAGTTTTAACTCCTGTGGGTAATATTCCAGATGACTCTAATTCTCTTGTCCAGATGGCATTATAGTGCAATATTCTGACTAATGTGGATTTGAATAGTTATCTCAAGTCTACACAGAATGAGAGCCAGGATCATGCAGATGCCCAGAGCACAGAACTATGCAGGGGGCTACAGCCAGGTCAAAGAACAAACTCAGGTTAATCTGCAAAACCGCAGAGTTTCGCAGATGCACCACCCATGCATTGCAGAGCTGGGCGAGGAGAGGAGTTTGCTTCCTGCGAGCACTTGGCCAGTGACTGCCAGCTTGAGGGACGCCCTATTCTCAGCGAGGCAGTGGCCCACTACACTCATTGCCCAAGGCACTGTGCCCTCATCTCCTTAGCCAGAAACGTGTTTCCCAGGCTGGGTTGGTTGGGTTTTCTGGATGGTGCTGTGGAGCACACAGCAGAGCAGCTAGAGGAACAGAGAGATGCTGTTTCACCCCAAATAAATTGGTCCCCTGTACTTGCTCACTGCATTTCTGCACAGATTGCAGCCCGATTGTTCTGCATTCCAGATTGCAAAAGTAAAATACACTACCTTCAGAGAAAATATATACAGTTGAGCCTCCATTTCTTCTCCATAACACAAGGAAAACTGTGTTTCCCCACCTCGAGGAATTTAGTAAGGTAATGGAGAGGAGCTGGAGGACATTTGGAAGACCCCAGTTGGAGCTGTGTGCCAGTTTCACACTGACTTTCAATAGGAACGTGGTGCTGGAGCGATATGTTAGCATCGAGTTTTATGACCACTGCAATTGCCTCAGTCTCTCTTTCACAGAGTATGTGATCTCTTACCAGAGAAAAGTGCCTAACTGATACACTGACCTAATCCAGGCAGAAAAGATGCCATCACATTCAGTAATTCTGCATTTCCTTTCAATGACTTTAAAAGTACTAACACCTTTTTGTTTGTTTGTTTGTAATAACCCAAGCTTGCTCATCTCTAGCTCAGAATCTGGATAAACACATTGCTATACTCTCCAAGCTATTTTTCCTGGTTGAAATATTTCTATAATACAGCTGCCTCTTGTCTAAATCTTAATATGGATTCTGTACCAATTCTTATTTGCTCATCTTGGTATTTACATATCAGGTTCGGTGCAGTTCTTGATGCTCTGCCATTCTCTTTTCGTCTGCCAGAGCCTATGTAATATCTAACTCCTTACCTTTTGAGTGTGCATCACCGTATCACGCGCTGGATTCTGTGTCTGGCTGACAGCTGCTTGGTCTTTTGTGGTTTTTACACAAGACATACAGACACAGAAATCAGTTTTGCCCTTTCCATCTCCAAGTTTCAAGACAGATTTCTCTGCTTTCACAGCAGCTTTCCTTCAAAAGTTTCTTTGAAAATCTTTTATCCAAGGTTGTTTTGGAATCCTTATCATCTTACCTGAAAATAAAGATTTTAAAGGTTAAAGGCAATTGTACTGCAGTTAACAATTTCTTTCCAGAGGTCAGTCGATACTATGTTTTAATTATACTGTCCCCTGAAAGACCGTCCATGCTGTGAAGAAGGTTTGTTTTGTGCAAGTTGTTATATTGGCAAAACATATGAGTAACAAAAGGGATATGAGTCTAAGGTTACTGTAATGTGAATGTATCACACAGCTTACATCTGGGATTTGAAAAACCACTTTCAGACAGTTCTGGTTTTGGTGAGTAAAGCTTTAAACCGCTCAGCTTTTTACTCCCTTCTTTAAGCCAGATGCGGCGAGTTTCTAATTCACGGTGCCGATGTTTGCCAGGCAGACGAGCCAGTAGGTCGGACCCATGGGGTGAAACTCACTGCTTGGAAGCCCTGAGGAAAGCTCCTAATTTCCCTGTTTGGACGGCTCGAGCGAGTGGCGTCGGTCAGGCTGGAGAGCTCACGGGGGCGACCCTCGCCGTCCCGAGGCAGAGCCACCGCACGGCCAGACGTCACCCGCCGCAGGCCGCCCGGTGCTTCTGGTGCTGATCCGCTCGCGCGCCTGGGAGCCGGTGGGCGAGGCGGAGCAGAGGCGGCGCTCGGCCCTTCCCTGCCGCCCGCCCCAGCGCCCGCCCGCGCGGAGCCGGCGAAGGGCGCCCGGCGCCCGGCGGGCTGCAGCACCGGCTTCGCGCCCCGCCGGGAGCATCTCCTGTGCCGTCTGTGCGGCCCACGGCACGCGCCGATGCGCCGGGCCCGGCGAGGAGAGCGAACTGCCCGCCCCGGCCGGCTCCGCTTCCCCGGGACCTCGGCGCAGGGGTCGGCCCGGGGCCGGCGGGGGAATTGCCTGCGGCCCCTTCGTCCGCCGGTGGTGCCAGCAGCACCGCCGCGACCGCCGGGCTGGCGGGTCCGGCTCTCACGCGCGCCGGCAAGCCTGAAGCGGCCTGCCCTTTCACAGCATTCGTGCGGGAATCTCACACCTGCAGCGGTTATCCAGGGTCCGGTTTCATACGGGCAGGGGCGTACGATGAAAAAGTCCTCTTTGCGTCAAACAGAGTCACAGCGTCAGGCTCAGCAGCAGCCTGAACGTCTCTCAGCGCGGCGAGGAGGCCACGGCTCCTGCCACCCCTGACAAGTTCTGCTAGAAAATAAGCCCCTCTGGACTTCCCAAAGACTTTAGTCTTTACATTTTTGTATCTTTAATGAACCCAGCTCCAGCGAGTGGTGTCACACTGGTGCCTACCTTCTTTAAGCGCAAATCCTATCCATATAACAACTTCCTAGTAAGTGCTGCTTGGCATATTCAACTTTGGGGCCAGATATCATAATTTCCCTACTCTTTCTGTTAGACTCGCATCTTATATCTATTTCTGTTCTGCATTTGCCATCAGAATTTTGGCTTAGGCTCATGTTATACGTGAATAAACCATCGGTAACGTATCGTCTTTGTGTCAGTTACAGTGCCTATGCGCAAAATGCCTCTCTAGGGTTCAGCCTTTAGCAAAATGTGCATATTGGGAAAAAAATCACAAAGATCCTTTGGGACTGTTTATGCTTTTTCTGAGTTCTCCAGTGTTAACTCATGTGAAGGGTGAGGAAATGTTAGAAACCGGTGTCATACTGCCTAATTCGCGACTTGAGATTGACAGCAGCTCTCCTCAGCCTGTGCTTAGCTTAAAGTCTGCTGCTTGTGTCCCAGCCCTGAACAAGGACTTGTTTGCCCGAAACATCCTCTGTCTTTTCAGCTGGTCCAGCGAGACCCACCTCTGCCGAGGAGCCTGGCCTCGCCGGGTGTCTGAGGCCAGGGCTCCACGAAGACCCTGCTGCCGGCGCGGCACGGCGCGGCACGGCACGGCGCGGCACGGCACGGCACGGCACGGCACGGCGGTGCCTATGAAGCAGGCGGGCAGGTCCCGAGCATTCCCGAGCCACGCCAGGCAGAAACCGCCACGGAGCAGCACTCCCGCCGGGACGGAGCCGCCTGCGGGACGCCGCACACCGCTCGTCCTCCCGCTGACGTCGACAGGAGCACGGGCAGGGCTAGGGGGCTGTGAGATGCTCAGATCTTAAAGTGTGCTCTGAACGATTTCTCTTGTAAGAGCTGTTTTGCTTTGAAGGATGAAAGGTCTGTTCACTTAACGCGAGGCACAAGGCCTGCCTCAGGGATGTGGAAGAACATCTATT
The DNA here is from genome assembly GCF_036417845.1 of Apteryx mantelli. Lineage (NCBI taxonomy): Eukaryota > Metazoa > Chordata > Aves > Apterygiformes > Apterygidae > Apteryx > Apteryx mantelli. The sequence continues at coordinate 18,710,478 of NC_089986.1, forward strand.
CATCTAAAAGCTTCGCTGTTTCAGGAATAATCCGTAAACTATTGCAAGAGTTTGTTGAAACTGTTGTTAAGTACAGCTGGCAGACTTCTGGCAAGCGCGTTATCGTTTCTTTAGCCGTCCTCGCTCCTGCAAGGGAGCTCAGCGGGGGGCTCCTCACCTCTCCCGCTGACACTGTTCCACTTTGTGCAAATAATTAAACACTCGCTGGTCCAACACCCCCACCCTCCCCAGGAGAGTCGCTGAACCACCAGACCAGAGCATTGTTTTCTTCTCTCACCAGCTGGCTCCATGAATATTCAAGTGTATTGCACAAAATGGAACTGTTCTCTCTTAAAATCTGTGGATTCGGTTCCTCTCAAACACAGGTAGGAATTAAACTTAGATTTTGTGGGGTGCGCACTGACTTCATAGGGCAACACCAATATGATCTTCTCTTTTTTTTTGACTTTATACATTCATTTATTTCATTATCTTGACTAGCAGTTACACACAAACACATGTTTAGGATTAAATGGAATAGTTTGTATCAAACAAATTTGAGTTATGGGATTTCTTTTCATTTATAAATATGAAAAAATATATATTCAGCTCATAGGAGCTGAGATTTTCCCTCCTGTCCAGGTATTCAGTTCGCTGCAAAGCCAGGAGTCAATTATTAGCCCAAATAACTCAGAAAGTCATTACGCATAATATGCTATTTATCTGCACAGGTTCCATTACTTCTATGCTTACTATCTCAGTTTAATCAGAGTTCAGGTTCTGAAACATAGATAAAATTTGCTTTCTACTTAAAAAGTTGTGAATTATATCTGTTCTCATAGAGTGAAGGGTTTCTGTGAAAGACAGGGTAACTTGGGAATTTGTGCCCTGGAAAAACTTCATTTCCATGGACTGGAAAACAGCCAATTCATCTACTAAGAAATAGGCAAAAACACGGTTACTCTGATGCCCCCTTGCTATTTTAGGTTGTGATCCAATAATATCTACTTGCATCTATTCCCATGGATACTGAGGGTTTTACAGGAATTATTTTTACCAGTAACACTTTCTTGCAACAATTCAGTAAGCTGTTATCTATCTTATAGCCAGCTTAACATCTGACACACAGTTAAGGTCTGTTCAATCCAATAGTTCTATATTTCTCTTTTCTGGACTTAAAATTTGGGTGCAAAAGGTTTTTTCCCCAAATCAAGTGTTTTTTTTACAAACAGCTTATTTTTTAACTGTTGCACAAACAATACAGGTCAGTTGTGTTTTTGTACCCCTGTGCTTCTAATAACTATGGAGTTTGCATTCACATTTTGTTGGTGTTTAGATCAACTTCATTCCTTCTAGGGACATGGATGCCTTTAGTATGGCCCAAGGTGTAACACTCAAGTTAATATTTTGAGGGCAACTGAAGTATAAAATTAAACCAAAACAGAAACTGGGATCAGGAGAGGAGTGGAATGGATTGCTAAACTATGACTCCGAATTCGAATGGTAGACTTAACTCCTGATTCTCATATTGTTAATATAAAGTATCTGAGGAATTCTGAAACGGAGTCAAAATGTCAGAATAAATCTTGAACACAACTAGGATGTAGCATGATCAAAAGTCCTATTAAAAGAACTTGATTAGTGTTTGGATCTGGTCTCTGACATTTTTGTTATAGCTATAGCCCTCTGGTATAAGTCTTGCACTAGAGCATGGCTAGGAATGTATTTAAGAGTCTTCTCTGCATTACAAAAAATGTAGAAGTGATACTACAGCTATAAATTTCTAAAATAATAATCCAGGGAAGGTCAGAGACGTAGTAGCAGCCCTGGAAGATACACTGAGCTTAGAATCCAGTTAGTTTAATTAAAAGCATTTGAATTTCATTTCCATTTAAAACAGATACCTGAATAATGGTATTTAAGAAGAGACAACGATGTTAATAATACCAGACACTGATCAGGGAATCCATAGAAGCACGCCTTCCCTCCAGGTAAAAGCTGCAGCCGTAGGAGGGCGATAGCCCAGAGTCAGGCAAGGAAACATTTTAGGTGTATTTAGGGTAGTGTCAAGGCAGAGAGACATGTCAGCAATTTTAAGAGCCTAAGAACTGAGAGCTTTAAACGCTTAGATGGAAACCTGAATGCAGAGCTGTTTTGCTGGATAGATGGTATAATAAACATGAGCTTTTTGTTGCCCTTATAACTCAGGTTCCATATACCATCACTCCTCTCATTCCTTTTTTCAAGAGTATAGATACCTAATATCATATGTCTGTACCTTTAGCTACTTATGGGCTAGAATTGCAGCAAGGAATTCCCTCCCTTTTGACACTGTGCAGAATAATTATTGAGTGCATTGCAGTACACCTGGAAATGTGAGGGAGGGCTGTCTCAGCATACCTCGGGCAAAGTACTTCACCTCTTAAAGAATGATCGCATACCATCAGCAGGAACACAAGAGCCCCATTAGCCTTTTAAGTACACACTAAAAGCCAGGCATAACTTTCTGGAGGTGGAAGGAGCAAACTGCAAAGCAGATAACAGAAATCTAAAAAATACTTACCAATCCTTATAAAGTATGTTGATGCCCTTAGTCAAAGATGCTGTATATCTGCCAGAAAACAAATGTGGTGGAGTCAGGTATTCTGAGTCCTTTCCTGCAAGGATTAAGAAACAACTTGACTGTAATCTCCATAACGAGCCCAAAGACCAGGCCTAGATTCTGGAATGACTGTTCTCCTCTCAAAGTGCCCTTTCGAAAAGCAGTTTGAAGCATTTAAACATAAAGACTCCTCCAAAACAATTGTCTGTGTCCAACTTGTCTATCTCCAGACTGAAGTAAGTATAGTTTAGGAGCTGTAAAATTAAATGACAAAGCAGTATCAGACTCAGCCCAGCCTCTGTTTTGTTTGGTGGATATGGGAAATGTATCCTCAGAGACTGTTAAAACCAAAATAGTTGAGTCTCTTGAAAAAAATTTAAAAAAGTAGCTCTTAAAATACAGAAAAGATAAACTGTCATTTGATCCTGGCCTTGTACTGTTGTTTCCAAGAGTGCAATAGGACAGTCATTGAGTTATAACTGCACTGGAGTTTCATGCAATTGTTTCAGGTGAACATTAAAACAACCAAAGCATTTTTATGTCAAGTATATACCTAATTTTAACCTATACCACTGTTTCTTTAATGCTTTTCCAGTTTTTATGTTACTTTTATGATACATTTTCTAAACAAAACTGCTACTCTGTGGAAACCTCTGGACCTGGCTCCCCAGATTCCAGGGGGAATCACTTATTTGGTGTTCAGATGTGTTGCTCTGCAATACAATGCTGAATCTGATACTGACAGTGACTTTTTTTTAATATATTAAGTAACAATGATTCTGTGAAAATCATTACACAGCAACATAACAGATCCCAGATGTGTTTAAAAAACTTAATATTATGCTAAAGTCCAAATTCTGGCTCGGAACGCCTGTGTGCATCTCTCAAGACAGTAATTCTGTGTTTAGAGAAAGTAAACGTACCATTGCGATGCACATGGCAGATAGCTGAGTTCTTGCCACCAGTGAAATAACTTGGCCCCAATTTTACATTCCCTGACAGCTGCACTCTGAGGGGAAGGAGGCCACAGGGACTGACTGCAATTCCCTTGCTCGGACCTGCCCAGCCCCGGTACAATTTATTGCTGCACGGGAACTGCCCTAGCTTACAGCAGTGGTGCAATATCCCCCTTCTCGCCAAACACTCCACACTCCACACAGTAAATAAGCACAACGGAGGGCGTAGCACAAACAACAAGAGCTATTCAGTGCCTCTCTCTACACCATCAAATACGATGCTGTACCTGGCAGAGAATGGCTGCATCAACACGTCAGGAAAACAAGTGCAGGAACAATTACGTCCAAGGTAAATTCCTTGCGCTCTCCCACCTCTAATTGCACAGGCTGTCATATCACTGGCACATTTTGTGAAGGCTTCATTCCTCATTGTCCCCTTCTCTACAGTTTATGGTATTTTGGAAGCAGATGGTGATTTCTCTTATCAGTAAAATCGGGAAAACAATATTGTAGTAGGCTGAACTAAAATTTTTCACAGCGCTTCTCTTCCTAAGAACAGTTTGCACTAGATAAATTAGATCAAACTATTCTCCTTTATACATATAGGTTTATAAATAAGAGTAATGAAAGGAGATCCAGGAAGAGCAATGTAATTGGAATGAAATAATTTCTCACGGGGCTTAGTTCTGATCTCCAGCCTGTGTTTCCAGTAACAGGAAACTGTAAACAGTAAAATTACAATATGTGAAACTGCACCGTGATATTCAGGCCACAGGTATCAGCTCTGTGCAATAGCGGTATGTCTGACAGTATTCACATTTGTTGCTCTTTTGCAAGTCTATTTTTCGGCTACAGCGTGCTGAGAGTAGCAACTGATAACTGTAGGCAGCTGCTTCAAGAAGCTATTGATTCATGTGACCTGATCTACAGAGACATTTAACATAATACGGTTACACCTTTTTGACTAAATGATTGGCCAAAGTCTAAAAAGAAACTGCAGCTGAGTGCTTTAATACAAACCTGCTTATTTATAACATGACAGATTTAAAGCACAGGAAACGGACAGTTTCTTTGTCATGGCTTCGGTTTTCCTTTTGACAGCATTCTTCCCCAAAACACTCTTTAAGGCTGAAAGGGATTGCTCTGGAGCACCCTTGACGCCTCTTCCAACTTTTCTTTCTTTGCTCCTCCGTGTGCAGGCCCTGACAAAGTCCCGTGCTGCAGAGTCATCACTTCCGAGGGGATTCACATGCGCTTTTCGTCCAGGCCTCCAGCTTGAAGGGAAGAAGGCAGCAATAACCACCAGGCCTTTAGCACCACCCTGGTGCAAGGACTCCACAGCCTCGCTCACCTTCTTCCTTCAGATCAGAGCTGAGATTAAAAGTTTCTGGTAGTGGTGGTGGTGCTTTTTGGGGAGGTGGATGGTATTTTGCTGGATATTGTCCAAAATAGCCATTCTTTTCATTTCTCTGTCTATAAACCAGGATCTACTCTAAATCTCCAGAAATTTATAGACTGCAGCACAGATTATTCTTATCTTTAGATGAGGACAATGGATCCAAGGATGATTCTTTTATATATCCCTCTTAAAAGCGATTCTATTTTGCATTCAGAAACAGAAAGTCTTATTTTGTCCATTTTTGTGGCAAGGCATCGTTTTCTAATTCCTCTCATATTTTCTTCCCAAGCGTAAGCATAATTAATGGTCTTGTGTTTCTTTCCAGCATCTGCTGAAGAAAAGGGAATCTGCCTTGGCATTTTCTTTCATAATATCTACTCGAATCCCTGCTGCTTTAGATTGCCTGGAGGGTGGGGTGATGAGGGGCCGGACGGCCAGTCTGCCTTTGCTTTTAGAGCTCTCTGGGCGAGAGCAGCGTTTCCTGACGCTTGAGGGTGCCCTGCCCGAGGCTGGGCTTTGCTGCTGCCCTGCGGAGGCTGCAGCCCCTTGCGCCTCTCCGCGCGGATGTCCGCCCGGCCCGGCCCGGCTGCAGGACGCCCCTACGTCCCAGGCACGTGCAGGCAGCTCAGGGGCTTCTCGCTTTTTAACTCTGTGGCCTCCGGGGTTTATGCTCCTGTTCCTTTTATGCACTGACTATTTTCCTTGGACCAATGTCTTAAAAGGCACTATAAGATAGATAGCTCTGGCTTAAAAACATTCTTTTAGAAGCCATTTCTCTGATTTCTTTATCTGCTCTGTGCTGTGGTCGTTATAAGTGCGTGCTCTCGGTTAATGGACTCTGGGATGCTTCGCTGGAAATGTTGCAACAATCCTTTAGGAGGCTTGTGCGATGCTGAAGCGTCTGTTCACAACAGGATGAATCTTGCAAACATCCTGCCGGATAGCAGGCACTATGGTTAAACATGCTGAACTCTCTTTGGTTACAGGAATATTTACGATTTAGGAGCAGTAGTCTAATTTATCATTGGTATGTTATGATGACAACCAATTCAACTAATTATAAACCAGCACCACTTTCCTTAATCTTTTCTTTTGTCATGATGGCAAACAAACAATTGACTCTGAATGATAGGAGGTAAAACATTTCAAAAAGCAGAATAATTGGGTACCTGCCTGTACTCCTCTAATGAGGGGAGGCAAGTCCAGCATTCTGTGGCATCAGAATCGCCCAAACTGACAAATGGAAGAAGCAGAAGTTAATTTAGAAAAGCCACACTGAAAAATTGTGCCACTTTTATGATTAACACATCACATCTGGTCTCTCTGCTAAATGATAGTATGAATTATGAAGCATTGTAACAGTATTAAAAATGTTATTACTTGAAGCAAAGCCAGCAAAGACACAAAAAATGTTAATTAAGGACTGTGAGTTCAGAGAAGTTCCTCAGAAGCTGTGGGAGTACTCTCAATTCTGCAGTTGCACTTGGTATCTCAATATTAAAAGAAAGCAAGGGAGGGGGAGGTTTATGAGTCATCCCAACCCTTTCTAATACAAATCCAGAAAAAACTGCATTGTCTTTTGATAAATGAACTGAGAGTGAAGCTTGAAATGCGAAACAAAGAAGAGTGGGATTTCCTTCTCGAGGAAGGGTGTGGGCTCAGCAGCTCTTGCAGTGCGCGGCAGCCCCCAAAGCCAGCTGACACCCTGGGATAGCGAAGGAGGAAGTTTAGCAGTTACATACAATCTTAACGAGTCTTTTGTTTTCTTCTTCGTTTCTGGTTGCGTAATTAAAACCTTTATCTTTTGCTTTGCTGGAATAGATGAGTTATTTTCAGCTTAAGCTTTGTCTAGTATTCCAAGTGACAGGTCTGAGGTGGGGGGCTTTATTTCTATAAGATTCAATGAAATGCTTAACGTGGACAAATCCGTTGCTTACAAACCAAAGCAAGTTTGGGAATCCTAGGAATTGGGTGGGTACATCATATTGTGAGAGTCAGTTCACATGCTAGAATTATCAAGAAAATAGGGATACGTCCTCCCTAATGCACGTTGTCCAGTGCTGTTCTGAAAAGGGACAACCTGCAATTTCAGGAAACACCAATGTTCTTATGGAAGTGAAAATATCAAGACTGTGGCGCTTAAGATCACATCAAAAGAAATAAAGAGCTGTTGCTGATAGTATTTGCATAAGCTTAAATCCAAATAATTTCACGCTGTCAGAAGAACAGGACTTGAGCAGAACCACTAAGTCTTACGTCTTCTGACACAGCACTAGGGATTTTACACAGGTGACTGTTCACAGAGGAAAAGCAGAACTTCTGCCTGAAAGCTGGAGCACACATAGTCGGAAACTAGTCACCTGGGGCGCAGCCCGTTTTCAGGCAGATCGGCAGGCTGCCCTGGGGGCTGCTCAGCCACCGGGGCGCCGGCAGGGACGGGTGGCTGAGCGGGCGAAGAGCAGCAGCCCGGGGCTACCTGCAGCTCGTGAACTCGCACCCCACACGCACCGTCCCTGCTCGGTCTTTGAGGGGACTCGATAAACGACAAACTGCTCTTCAGCACGATGCTGCATTTCAAGGAGAGGCTTCCCATTTCCGCTTCAACAGTTGTTTCATCTTCAGGCCAGCAAGGCTAAACCTGCCAGACACTCCTTAGAAAATTTGTTTCCTGTTACGTTTGTATACAAAATATCTTTCTTCAGCGACCGACAATGCGAAGCACTCACTGCTAAATCACGAGCTTAGTCCAGGACAGTCCAACAGCAGGAGCTGCTGAGGGCAGAAGGGTAACTCGGATTCAGCACTTCCGTTAGTCCACGACAGGAGACAATCCGCCCTAGGACAGCAGGCGGTTTTTATAATTACTGGGTCACTAGTTCTGTAGTTCAAATGTTAAACACCTTACTGCTACGGATTCATCGCCCCAAGCTTGTAGATGCCAGACCTCAGGGATACATGTAACAAAAATTAATTTCTGGTCTTCCTTCAAAAGGGAACAACATGAAAAAATAGAGTTTTTCCCAATGCAAAGTCAGTCAAAGGTTACAAAATTTTCAGGTACATCAATATATGTACATGTACACATACTCTTTGCTTATGCAACTCTATACTATTTTTGTCATCTAACCTATGCATCATTTATGCAAAGAATATGTACACAAGGCAGCATATTAAGAATGCATGAGAGACTATAAATCTGCCATCTTCTACTTCTGAGCTTGAAATCTATGACTTCAGTTCTATGACTTCAGTTCAGTCATTTTCTACATACAATCCCTAAATGTGCCTTACATATTTTTATCCTGCAAAGCCTGGGACTCTAAAAGATGCTGATGCAGCAGCTTCCTGACTTTAAAAATGAAGCATTGCCAGTTTATGAAAGGGTTTATTTGATTTGGTTGCCTGCAGCAGCAGGGGACTGGGCTTGATGAAGAAGAAAGGTCATTCCCACTCCTGTGTCCCAACAGATATTAATTCAGTTTAAGATTAATGTCAATACTAACACTTTTATTTATAGGTAGCTGCTTACTGACCTTTTATTTTTCCGTCCCTTCGGCAGCCATCGATGGAAGCCAGCCAGATGTCTCTGGTTTAGTTCATGGATGAATTGTTTGTAGCAACATCATTTACACTCAGTAAATACAGTTTTATTTAGACTGAGTGCCTTGTTCGCAGTCTATAATTTAGCGTGTGCTCCAGGAGAGCCGATGCCAGCTGCGTGGGGCTGCGGTTGTTCCCACGCCTGCCCGAGCGAGGAGAAGGCAGGGGATGGCGAAGGCACCGGCGGCGAGCAGCGGTCTGAGGCGGGTCCTTCTGAACGGTCCCTTCGGTGCCTGGACTGGCTTGTCAGCCCTGAATTTTCACTTTCCCTGAACAGATCTGGAGGTCTTCTTGGGTGGTGAGGAAGAACCTGTTGTCATATCAGCTATCTGAACAGTTAATGTTCAAAACTAACTTTAGAAGAGGTTAATCCTGCAGCAACCGCATGTTAAAAGGGGTCCTTGAAAATGTAACCCTAAATGCGTGCAGAAAAACACCACTGAAACCAGCAGAACTAGCAGCCTTCATTAGCAGTTTTGCTCTGAGGCCAGCTATTCAGTGGATATAAGGACTGAAACACTCTCTCGTTTCTAAATAGCGGGTCTTTTCTAGGCTTCAGGAATGTTGACAATAGGAGAGGAGCAGCAGGGAGGGTGTGCGTCCCTGGTGTGAAGACTACACAACTCTCCACAGTGTATATTGACTTCCATAACTAAGATTTTTATGAGCATTAAATTGCCTTCCAGACTAAAATCAATATACATAGTGGTAGTTGTTAACCTTTTGGCTGCTAACCAGGTAACCTGCTGGTCACAGACTAAGTAACTTTCTCCTTTTCGGCCTTATTTCCCATTTCTGCCACTTCCAGTCAGATCAAAGCACAGCTACAAATATTCCCTTATCCTCTGCTCCAACCATGCCACAGTCTCTAGCCGTCCCTGTGGCCTATCCTGCAGGCTGGGCTCACTTGCCCCGCTCCTGCACCAAGGTTTATCCTGCTTTTTCCTGCAACCTGGCCGGCAGGCGTCGGAACTGCAATGCCCATGCACACCGCAGCCTGGCCGCACCCCGCTGCAGCGGAGCATCCTCGCTGATCTTCAGTGCGCTCTCTCTCACGCCCAGCACGTCTTTAACGCCCTGGGAGCGGGACTGCCCTTTGGTGCATTCCGCAAGAGTAGGAATGGTGAGTGCTTAACAAATAAATTAAGAGTAAGGAAACAGGTTTCTATTCTGCCTTGCTAACAGCCACTGAAGGCCTTCCCATGAATTTCTGGTTATTTCCTCCCGTCTCTGCTGCCCCACAGGGCAGAGCACTTCCCTGCCCAGGCACCCGCTTCTCCTGCAAGGGGGGTGGGTACGTGGGAGGCAGCGGCTAACGCAAGAGGAGAGCTGGGCTCTTCTTAAAACAATCCTAGAAAAGTGAATCATTATTTATGGACATGACAATCTGTATGTCAGCATTTAGCAGCTCTAGTAATGTGGTTTCAGTAAACATTTTCTAAAATGGCAAGTTTTCTCGTGTACAACAAGAATACTGACTTCATTTTTCATTACTTTTCTCGGCCCATCAACTTTGGCCCCAAATCCTACCAAGGCACAAAGGTTACGCTGTATTCCCGTGCGCTCTGCTGCCGCGCTTTAAAAACTACCTTCCCCGCTCGGCGAGAGGAAAGGGCTACCGAAACGGGCCGGGCCTGCCGAGTGCCGAGCAAAGCGAAGCACCGCCGCTTTGCCCGGAGCAAAGCAGACCTTGCCAAGCCGCGTCGCCTTCCGAGGCGCCGCCGCAGCCGCGCAGCCCGTGACCGGCTCCCGCCCGCTCGGGGCCGCGGGGGGCGGCGGCGGGCGCAGCTGCGCGCCGGGGCCGGGGCCGGGGCCGGGGCCGGGGCCGGGCGCTGCGGCGGCCCCGCGCCGGGAGGGGCCCGGCCGGCCCGGCCCGCGGTCCCGGGGCGGCCCCGGCGGGGCGGACGGGGCGGGCGGCGCGGCCGCGCCTGGCAGCGCAGCGCCGGGTCCGCGGCGGGCGTTGCGGCCCTCCCCGGGGCCGGCTCCGGCTCGGGAGGGCGGGGGGCGGCGAGGCCTCTCCCCCTGCCCGGCCGCCGGGCACACACGGCCGGCGCCGGAGCGGAGGCGGCAGCCGGAGGAGCGGTCCGCGCCCTGCCCCGCCGCCGCCGCCGCCGCCGCCGCCCGGAGATGCCGCCCGCCGCCCTCCCGCTGCTGCCGCTGCTGCTGCTGCTGCCGCTGGCGCTGGCGGCGCGGCCCGCGGCCCCCCCGCACAGGTACCGCCGCCCGCGCAGCGCCGACGGGGGGGCGGGGGGGCGGCGGCGCCCCCGCGGTGGCTGCGCGCCCCGCGCGGGGTTCCCCGGCCCGGCCCGGCCCGGCCCGGCCCGGCCCGGCCCGGCGCCGCGCACGCGGGCGGTGCGGTGCGGTGCGGTGCGGCCCCGCCGCGCTGCGCCGCGGGAGACAGCGCGGGCGGCGGGGGCTCCCCGAGCCCCCGAACCCAGCGCGTTGCAGGCTGCGGCAGGCCGGGCTTCACAGTTTCTCCTTGCCGATAACTTTTGAATTATTGCTTTTTATTTTACGTGTCAGGTTTTTTATAGCACACCGCTGCACCTTCTTGGGCGTTGAAAAGGGGGAAGGGTAATAGCCTGTGTGAACCCGGGATTAAGGTCTGAGTAGTTGCTTCCTCTCTACACCCAACTTTGTGCATTAAATGGCACGTTTTATATCAGTAATGAAATTAACTTGGTAAAGAAACATTTGTTTACAAATAGCTGGATTTTTTAAGTATTTTATCAGGCAGCCAATGCCTCTTTGCTATCATACAAAGACTAAATGCAATATATTTAGAAATTAAGCACTCTTTTTTTCTGTTATTCTCAGGCCTACGTTTGCATGTGGAGGAGTTGTATCTGGAGAGTCGGGGTTCATTGGGAGTGAAGGATTTCCTGGAGTCTACCCTCCAAACAGCAAATGCACTTGGAAAATCACAGTAAGAACTCTTAATATCACCAATCAGTGCTGAAGGCAATGAAGAGCTACTTCTTGTTAATGCCAGTGTTTTATACGGGATAACAGATATGTGCAATAATAAATTCAATAACTTAACAGCAGCTGAACTACATTGAGCTTTTTAGGGTTACTTTAATGTGACAATAGTGGCTGAAATGTGCAAACTATAGAGCTGACCTTGTCTACTGTCAGAAGCAAATATTTCATTGACTTACACCTCTAATTTTTTAAAATCAAACCTCTTGAAAGGAAACATTTACCTTTCTAGTCACTACAGAAATCAATAGTTAATTTGACCAAAAGCATTTAACTAAAGGTTTGAGGTGTGGGTAAATTTAAAACAAATCAGGAATAGCTAATTTGTTGGTAATAAGTCACAGGAAAAGTTTCAAACAAAAACAGAAATTCAAGAAATGTTTGACTGTACTATTGTAGTGCTCATAGCACTGTTGTGCTGGCCAGTACCTCCGGAGTTTGTCAAGCAGCAAGGTGACAAAGCAGTAGAAAAGTGTTGTTACTTCTATAAATGACCTTACGTGTATGGTATATTTTGATGCTGAGATGAGGCTGTAGAGCAGAGACTTGTAGCCACCAAGAGCAGAAGTGAATGAGCAAACACTCCATTAAACAACTAGGACTAAACACATCTTCAGTGCTGGATGTGTTGTCATCCACAGACTCAGAAAGATTTTAATTAATGATTTTACTTTTCCTCAAATCCGCACAAATTAAGCCTTCCAAAGTGACCCTCCAAATTCCCTTCCAAAATGGCACAATTCAGTAGATTCTCCAACTTTCAGGCCTAGAATATGGGCTTTACGGAAAAAGAAAGAAGTGTAAGAAAGTAGAAAATAAAAGCCTGTGTGTTGCAGTGATCACTAGACAACCTTCATTCACAGACGGCACCACAGCATAGGTGGTGGCAGTAGAAGAGGATGTCACAGGGTAATCGTCTCCTGCTGCTATAGAGAGGGGGACGCAACGGGGGGGACACTGATCTGCTTACAGCGTTCTGTTAAAATGACTCCTGCCAAACAAGAGATGGCATCTGAGGCGTTTTATCTGATGGGTGCCAGCGAAGCTGCAGCAGTGGCTTTCTGCACCTTTGTGCTGCATTACCGTAAGGCCAGGTTAGAGGCTGCCTGTGAGTGCCTTTACCCAGAAGAGTATGATTTGAAATGTAGTGTATGCTTATCTGTCTGAAGGGGCTGAGATTACAGCAGTTGCTGCTGGCCCATCCTGCAGTCTGAGGAGCAGACACAAATTCCATTTGGAATAAAACAAGCATGCCTTAAACCAAAGGAATAATAACAAAGTTAGCTTACCAGTACAAATTAGTATTATATCTTCAGAAGCTCAAAACTGAATCTGGAAGGAAATAATCATTTTGGTGATAACAGCATAAAGTTTTTACCATTACAAAATTTGGCTTAAAAATGGAAGCGTGCACTGAAGAATCCTACTGGTCTGCCCTTCATCTTATATTTGGGGGGGAGGGAGAAGAGGACAATTGACTGTATTTAAACAGCCATAGAGTGTACTTTCACTGCAGAGCTGATGCTGCCGTCGGCAACGAGATCCGAGCATCCAGGTTAGCCTGGCACGGCTGTGAGCAGCCTTCCCACAAAACCGTGGCAGAGCTGCGCCTGCACTCGTGCTCCATTGACCCCGCGGGAACTCAAGGGCCTTTGGCGTTTCATGGTCACCCTCGCTCCCGCTTTCCTGCTGATGGACACCTGTTCCCCCCAGCTCGCCCAAAGCCCGGGAAGGGCTGCACGCCTCTGCGGCAGCCAGGGCTTCTTGTGCCCCCCGCCTCATTCAACCCCTGGTCTACATCACCAGTCACTAAGCCAAGGTGATGTTTTTTCCCTGTGAATTGTGGAGAACTCCCTTGTCTTTTCAATGTGTAGGAAGGATTTAGGGAAAGCAGCGGAGGACTATCAAAACCTGCAAGACTCAACCTGCCAGTTGATGTTTTTTCCCTGTGAATTGTGGAGAAGTCCTTTGTCTTTTCGATGTGTAGGAAGGATTTAGGGAAAGCAGCGGAGGACTATCAAAACCTGCAAGACTCAACCTGCGCCCTCTGTAGAAAGAGACTGATTCGAAGCAGTACGCTCAAGGGCGCTGGCTAGCCTGAATTTAAACAGCAAAATCCTGTGATCGGATACTGAAGCATGGATCAGTATCTCTTGCAGTAGCATCTAAGTAAGAAACTGAGTTATGTGCCATGAAGAAATATGCCTTATGTTAGGCATCCTCATTTAGCAGCTGATCTTCGAAGGGGACTAACCCTTCTGGCCTGTCAGTTTTAGCCAAGGGGTGTGAGCACCTTACTCAATACGCTCAGCCTAACGTGCAATCAGACAGGTCTGCAAGACTGGAAGAGACATTGATTCACTTTCTTTCTGGGCCATTAGAAGCACGAAGCTGCTGTTTTCTGATATAGAAAATCTCATCATCTACAGGAGAAATTCACACTGAGGCAGAGTGACAGCTAAATAGTTCTTTGGAATAAAAATGGCTTTAGAAAACATTATGGGTAGTACAGATAAAGCAATGTAGCATTCAGGTATCAGCTGAAATCCTCCCAACTGATTTGCTCATGCTAGAAGAGTCTCTCTAACTCAATTATGGTTCTGTTATTTCAAGAGACTGGGACTTTTTCAGCTGGCTAAAGAAAACAGCTTCTCTATTCTAAGGGCTCTAAGAAGTGTTCAGCACATGTTTGTGGTTATATTACAACCTTGGCAGACTACCCAGCAGCTTTTAGTTGGCTTTGCTAAGAAGTCATTTGTACAGCTATTTCCTTTCCTATAGTAATGTATATAGTTTTATCTAAAATATATCATATACATTTACTTTTAATACTCTGTAATCCTTCTTGGTCACCACCTCACATAAATGTGTCAAATAGTCCCAGAAGCTGGATCACTGTACTGTGTTTTTCTGGCAAACCGTGTAGTTCTCATAAAAGTCTAACATACTTTATGTGCAAAAATAATACTGAAGACTGTCAGCGTTATGTAAGGTTATTTAGTTTGTAGGTTCAAGAGCTGCATTCTGGCAGGTTTGCTGACAATAAGCAGGGTTTTAAAAATTGTCAGTGGAGTTGGGGATCTGCCCCGGGGAAGTGAAATGTTTTAAATCATTTTCTCAAAATTTTAGGCATTCACTTCCCCATATAGTTGTGAAACTGCCCTTCCAGAAAAGAGCAGATCTTTACCCACAGCTGCATGGACAGAAAAGGGATAGCTGAACATGAGCTAGTGCCTTCACCAGGGAGAGCAAGCTGGTATGAATTTTAAAAATGGTTCTTTTATGGCTGGAGAGGATGGAGCTAGGGGACAATGGACTAGGCAGGAACTGTGTTTCTTCCCACTCCAAATATCATTCTCGTTTATTCTCAGTAGAGAGAATGAGTATGTTCAGCTTGCAGGTAGCTGATATATTTTTCAAGTCTACCCAGGACTGTTATGGGAAAACATACAATCAGCATTTTGATATTAAACATTTACAATATAGGTTTAAAAATAAGCCAAAATATTTTTTCAAAAACTTGGTGTTTCAGGGGTTTTCCCCATCAAAATACTATTTTCCAAACAAACACTCAAACAAATAATTTGGAAAAGTGGGACAGTTTGGGAATCCTCCCCAGAAACTGAAAGAGGTGCACTCATGAATAGGCTTCATTTTGAGTCAGAATAACAATAAAAGACACCACCTCAAACGTAAGTGAACTGTGATTAATATTACATAAAATATCTGCTAAGAATGATAACAGACAAATATATCGGGACCTTATTTTGTCATGGGTTGTGTACATAAAATAAGCATGCCCTTTCTAAGAAGCTAATAATCTAAATGGATGTTTTTAGGGAATTATGCTCTAGAACAACTCTCCAAAAATATTTGGGGACTCTATTTTTCTTTAGCTGCCAATGGGAGTAATGCAAGTTCACGAAAAGAAGTGACATCTTTCACAGGCGCTTAGTGTCATAATATCTGAGCCTGAAGAGGTGCACAGAGCCCAAATGAGAAAGGACAGGGCAGCAAAGGGCAAGTACCGGTCTGTCACTCTCGGAGTGACCAGGAGGGGCAGAAGCTACGAAGGCTCTGGCCTTGCAAGATGCCAGCTGCAGGGATAAAACAGAAAAATAAGGCACGCCCTGCAGGGGAGGCATCGCATATTCTTCCTTTGACTCCCTCCTCTTTTCATTTCTCAAGAACAGAGCTACGACTTCTTCCAATTCCTCCTCTGAGGTATCACATCTTCTTACCGCATCAGGCTCGGACGCAGCCCAAAGTAAACAGAACTGAGTCATGCAGGCCTTTGCGTTCTCCCCTGTGTTTCTCATGGAACAATGTTCTAACTGTCCTAGGATAAACACTGGCAGCTTTTAACGCATTACTTTTCCAGATTAAAAAAAAGGCATGGTCCTGGTGGAAGAGAAGCATTGTTTTGCCAAGCTGCGTGCGCGCGGGGTGGGATCCTCGGGAGCAGCTGCGAAGCGGGGCGGGCGGCCTCTGCTGTCGGCACTCGCACGTAACCCGGTTAGAGCACAAGCTCCTGACTGATTTAGCATGGGGGAACACTTTCACTATTTTAGTGAGTAATCACAGATGTTATTTTACTAAGTAATAACATTGTTTTTTAGAAAACAGTGACAGTAAATAGCGGCTGCAACTAAGGGACCCGGTTTGCACATTTCTGTGTGTGACTTATCTGCCCAGCTTCACCTGCGCGTGGGCCAGCGCTGCGCTGCGCTGCTGACTGAGGTCTGGACCAGGCTCTTTGGTGAACAGTCACCACCACAGGGCAAAATGTTTCCAAGCGTTTCCTCACAAAATGTCACGAAGAAAAACTTAGGATGTTTATAGGGAACAGTCTTGACCAAGATCAAGTAGTCTGAATTAGTAGAAGCTAGAGATTAAAACAAGATATTAAAAGATAATTATATAATGTAATATAGCATAACACAGTGCTGGAGAGAGGAGAAGGAAGCATCAGCACCAGCTAGAATTATTCATACAAGAAATGAAAAACCCAAGACTCGAACGAACGGTCACCTGGCGGTTTGGGGTCGGGCGCTTTGCCATCGCTCCCCTCCGGACCCGCGAGCGCCCGGGTTCCTGCTGCCCCGCGGCGGCAGCCCGAGCGCAGGACTGAGCGCCGAGGCCGGGGCAGAGCCACGCTGCCTCGACGCAGCCGCGAGCACGGCGCCGGTGAGGGAGGACAGCGTGGCTGGACGCGAGGCACGTTGAGAGGGACAGCGGAAAGCCTGCTTCTCGCCCCGGCACCGGCCGCTCTCGCGCCGCAGCGCAGCGTCCCTCCCAAACGCTGCGGGGGACTAGGTGGCTTCAAAGAAGCAACCGAGGCTGAGGAAATAGGGGAAATCTCGCGAGCGCTGACAAAACTGCTTATTTTTAATTTAATGTGATAGAACAATTTTTTTGCTGAACTTCCAGAAACAGTCGATGGAAAAGGGGGAACTTTCTCAGACGGGTAAATAGTGGAAAAGTTGCAGGGCACTGAAAACAGTTGTTTATAATGGAAAATGTTGGATAATCTAAACTTTAGGCATAACTGCTCTGCCTGTATTAAATCATTAAAACATGATAATCTTTAAAGGTCACCTCATTTGGATCCTGTTGTACTAGGTGTTGTACAAACGTACAAACAACAAGTGTTCCTGACCCAAAACAGCTAATGTTATTTTACATACAGCTGTTTGCTACTTCTGGAAAAAAAAAAGCTGCTTTTATTTAACTGCCTAACTGTGGCTTTATATGACTAACTTTACAGCCATCATTTCTGAATTTTAATCTGTCAGGTCACATAGTTTGTCATATAATCATAAATAACATTCAGGTCTTCTGACATGAATCCCAAATTCCTCTTAGCTCTTTTTCTGTTAAAATAACCATGTCTTAATGCCTCTTAGTGATTCAGACCGAAAGACAGTGACTGCAAAAAGAAGAGATTTAGTTAGGAGAGCAGTGATTGAAGGAATCGTACTGCTTTCACAGAATATTTCACAGTATGTGCGTGTGTCTGTGGTGGCCTTATCCTGACTAAACAGACCATGGGTTAATTTTCCGAACCAGCTACAGGGCTTGTTCACTGCAGTAGCATGAGAGCTAAACCTAACTCCTGGCTTTAAGGTTTTCTAAAACAGTCATTGTGCTTTGGGATTCCTGGGTGAGGAGTTTTGTGGGTTTGGTGCCGTAGCAGTAATAAGGCACAGCAGCTCAGGAGAACCGAGTGCGTTTTTGGAGAGAAATCTGAACAAGGATTAAGGGGAATATTTTGAAAGTGTGCTCGGCCCAGCAAGATGAAGTGCAGCGCGGCTCGTCGCCCCAGTGCGCGCGGGGGCCCCGGGCAGGCTGGAGCAGCCGTGCCAAAGGCCGTGCTGCTGCAGGATCCGTACCGGCACTCGACGTAAAAGCAGCTGCACGAAAGAGAAACTTCAGCACGTTGCCGGTGTGTTTTTCACTACAACGCGGAGGAGCTGGCGCTGCCCGTACCAGCCTCTTCTGCAGGTTACGAGATCACCTCAGGCTTTAGCATGCCCTATACGTGACACAGCATTTTTAACAACTGAGTCACAAAATTCAAATGCTGTTTGACAGTTACATATGGGAACTGTTTAGTTCTAGTTCATCTCAAACTGGTGTTTTATAATGAATCACTGTTACGGAAGGAAAAAATCATGTACTCTTAAATAATGTGGCTTAAACATCAACTCACTGCAGCTATATTAAGTGTGCATTATATATTTAAAGCAGAAAATAATAGCCGTGTCTCAGTAAAATAGAAGAGCTGCAATTATTTTAATTGGTAACCACTCTAGCAGTCTATGAATCGAACACAGGTAATTACACTCTGCCTGTCCAGTGTCCCTCCACGCTTTAAGATACCGTTTCGCTTCTTCCCACCCTGTTGCACAGTATTGAAACATTCTGTTTTAATAGTTTTCACTTCTCAGTGTGCAGCTTATGCTCTTAGAGCTTGCAAGTCTATAATGCTGTCCCAGGAAACATTCTGCTCCTTGTGAGCTATTATAGTCTCTTAATTTACATCATTCCCGGGAATCTTGCCTCCTTCACGATGTCCACAGATGCAAAGATGTAAGATTTGCTCTGTCTTACAGTTCCTCAGATATTTTAGAAAACAAAACTCTTTTCTGTATTGAAGATACCCACTCATGGTTCTTTTGAACTCTCTGTTTATGGTTTTACGTATTCTTTCAAATGTTCCTGTTTCACTGCACCTTTCAAGCTAAATGCCCTCTCTCCAACAGCTAAATATTAAGGTTGTACAGCATTAGTGATAAAGCTTCCAATTTTATTTATAAATGTACATTGTGTGTCAGTAAATAAAAAAATCCTTCAAATTGTGATACCATATGACACAAGTCAGCAAGATAAGAGGGGCAATTTCATTTGGTCTAAATTCAAAGTTGCTTGTTTAAAAGAATCATAGTAATTTGATTCTGCTAACCTCGGTCTGTGCGGGGGAGCTGTGCGGCTGGCGGAGTACTTGCAGGAGAACGTGCCTTTGAGGAGCACGCCAAGCTGAGCGGGGAGGCGAGCCCGTGGTAAGCAGCTACGCCAGCCTGCGCAGAGGGAGCTGTGGACCAGGAGGAAGATACTGGCACCAGAGAGGCCAGAGCTTATTTTTATGATTGGCTCAAGATGATTTTAAAAAACACTCTGTCTGGAGTACAGTTGCAAAAAGAGCTTAACTGGCAAGAGGTGAAGGACAGGAAAATACACGTGCAAGTAGCTGGATCAGATAGATGGGTGGTGTCAGTCATGCTTTAAGATGCATCTCTCTCTCTGACTCCCTCTGCAGGTCCCAGAAGGCAAAGTGGTGGTTCTGTCTTTTAGATATTTAGACCTGGAAAGTGACAACTTGTGCCGATACGATTTTGTGGACGTGTACAACGGCCATGCCAACGGACAGCGCATCGGCAGGTTCTGTGGCACAGTGAAGCCGGGTGCCCTTGTATCCAGCAGCAACAAAATGCTGGTGCAGATGACTTCAGATGCTAATACCGCTGGAAGTGGATTCATTGCTAAGTTTTCTGCAGCGGAACCACATGAAAGAGGTAACTGGCAATTACGTATGTGCTGAAGATAAATATAACTGTACAGCTCTATGGAGAGCTACGTGAATGCTTAAGAATTTGTGATACCAGAGATATTAGAGATTGTGCTGTTCAATATATTCATTAAATATCTGGTTTAGCAGATAGCAAAGTAAAGGCATTTGCCAATAATATGCAGTTAATCAAAGTCATAAAGAGGAAGGCTAACTACTGTAGGAGTTGCAGAAGGACCGCAACTAGCAGCGATATTGTAATAGCTAATCAATAAAATGGCAGATGAAATTCAATGTAGATGAATGTTACAAATAGGGAGAAAACATCCTAACCTCATGTGCACTGCAGCAGGCTCTGAATTGACTATTACCACTTAGGAATAAGATCTAAGGGTTAAAATAGTTTAGGAAAACAATAGTTGACGGAAACATCAATCCAGTGCTCAATAGGTGTCAAAAAAACAAACAGAAGCTTAAATTTTTTTTAAAAAGGGAATAAACACCAAAGCAAAAAAGATTATTATGACATTGTAAATCCATAATGGATTTACATCTTGAATACAGTGTGCCATTCTGGTATTCCCATCTCAAAACAGAAAATAATAAAACTAGCAAAAGCAATCAGAGACAACAAATAGAATTAGAGTTAAAGAACATCTTCTACATGAAGACCAGCTGGACTTCTTCATGCTGGAAAAGAGAAGATCAAGGGGGATGTAGGAGAAGGCTCCAAAATCACAAGAAAGTGAATGGGAAGTAGACAGTCACTGTCTCTTCTAATATAAAAACCAGAGGAGGACATGGCTGCAAAGGAAAGTAGACGGTGATTTTTCTCAGTGAGCTGTTAAGCTGTGGAGTGCTGTGCCATGGGACATCATGGATTGTGAATTTCTACATTGGTTTAAAAATAATTAGAAAAATGTATGAAAGAAAAATCTAGTAGGGATTATTAAACACAAAGGCATCACCTTTCACTCAGGCTGTGAACTGCTAGAGCCTGGGAGATGGTATTGGGGGTCATATCACTAGGTTCTAGCCCTGCTAATTCACTTTTTTCAGTGTTTTCACTATTAGCATGATACCAGACTAGACAGGTCCAGACATTAAATAATTTATTAGTTTTTCCACTTATATCAGTGTGTTGATAACTTTTTGAAAGTTGTATTAGACAACTGTGACCTGATAAAGTTACCAAAATAAAGAGGTTTCACAATCATATTATAAACAAGGATTACATATGTGATGTAGATTTGTAATTTGGGACTGGGAGAAGGACATACGTAGCCTGGGCTGACATTAAAAAATTTGCTGGAATTCATTTCCAGCTGATTCCTTGCTTTCCAAGGATAGCAGCAATAGCAGCTCCTTTCACAAGTCACAAACCTTTCTTCTATTCTTTTACCCAAAGAATCTGAAAACTAGAAACATCTTGCAGTCTTGGAATAAATTAATCTTATTACTTATTATGGAGCCCCTTCCCCATGAACAAATGCATAAGGCTAGCTGGACTTCCAACTAGTAATTAGTAAACATTGTTTGAGGTATGTTGGCATCATTAGCAAACATTGCATTTCTGTTCAAAGATGAAGCAAAAGTAGTCAAGTTGTTTCATATTAAACGGATTTTTCAGGAGGGGTATGCAGGAAATCTCTAAAAATCCTTTGTATCCAAACAGACTGGAACAACTGGAGGCTGGGGGTGCTTTCCAGACAGCAGAAACCTGCACACAGAACATGTTGTTGGGATGTTCAGTAGAGGAGGATGTGGCCTCAGTAAACAACCGCATTACGCGAATTACAGCATTCCTTCTGCATTTTGGTTTGCATAATGTATTTGTATTTCTAGGGGATCAGTACTGTGGGGGACGACTGGAGAAGCCTTCTGGGTCCTTTCAAACTCCCAACTGGCCGGATCGAGATTATCCAGCAGGAGTCACGTGCTCCTGGCACATTGTAGCCCCAAAGAACCAGGTAATTTTCTACCCTTGTCGTGCCTGTGTTCTAAAAATGGTCATTACCTGCAAGAATGTATGTATTATTAACAACCTGCTAGCACCTTGTGATTGTATTGCATTGAAACAACAAAAATATTATATGGCTGAAATTTAAAGTTGGGTAAGTCCAAGGAATGATTATCTGTGACCTCAAGTATGTTTGGTAGGTTGGTTTCCTTAAGCATGTTCAGCTTTTTAAATTCTTCTACATCTCAGTAAGACTTTCTTCTTAATCTTCTGCTCATGACCATAATCCTCCAAATAAAATAGCTGCCCCAGATAAATGTATTCTTCAGATCTTTCATGCTTTTCCATTTACCAAGATATTTTCTCCCTTGAACTGAAGCTGTATGTCAGCTTAGTCTTTCCTGTATTCCTCTTTAATCCACATTCCTTACTTGCTAGATACAGCTCATTTAACAATCCTATAGATAGGCAGCAATTTAAAAAAACCCTTATCTGTAAACTGCAACTTACTTTTGTTCTTTCCAAATATCTCTAGATGAGCCTAAAAACTTTTCCCAAGCTTGCAGAGAAGATTTAAGACAAGGCTATATAAGCATAAAAAATAAAGGCATTATTCTATACCTGTAAAGATCCTGTTGCATAAGTTGTGTCTGAATATATATGTTCTTGATATACTGCAATAGTGGTTGTTTGCATAAAAATGAGGCAGAGTTTTGAGAGTGACAAAAGCAAGTTTTGAGAAAGCAGTGAACAAGCATCTCTCTCCAAGTTTACCTGTAAGAGTGAACAACTCTTCATTTTGACCCAAACTTTGGCAAATGTCTCCACTTCCCTTTGTGTGAGCAGTAAAACAAGACACCCTTTTGTTTCTAATATAAATGAATAATTACTTTTATTTCAGAAGATGGAGGCGCTCCTTATCATGCTGAGATGCTTCTATTCTATCATGAGATTTTAATTTTTTTTTAGTGCAAAGTGCACTAATAAACAATAGCAAAATAGATACAATGTTCTGCTGCTTTTCCTGCATATGGAAAATTCCACGTTTCTGCTCCCAGTTACATTACTACTTTTTATATCATCTTTTTTGATAGCAAGCCTATTATTCAGATGAGTACTTCCATTTATATTGCCTCTTTTCATCATGATGGCAAGGTTTTTGAAACAAGCTTGGTACTCATCACTGAAATCAAGTCCCTGTTCTGTAAGTTTCCTCTCTTCCCCCCAAATTACTCATGCTTAATGAGAAACAAAATGATGCATTACACATACATCTGAATAGCACATAAGTATATCCAGGCAAAACTGAGACGTCAGGTGATAACTGGCTTCCTTTATTTTGCATGTAGAACAAGGTCAAATCAACCAAATAATGTGTCAGTGATGTATAAAGATCTCCTCTTTCTTCGTACAATCTTAAAAGATTTAATATCTTTGCTTGAGACAAACCTTTAAAGAGAAATCCTGCACATCTACAGTCAACACAATTCAGTGTTGTCATTCAGGTCTCATTTGTGCTGTTTATGGGAAGGTGATTTTATGTACTGTTGTGCTTCATGTAAAAGAAAAACCTAAATGCATATACTAGCTCTGTTTCAGTTGTGCATTAGGTTATATTGGGATTTCCTTCCTTGGTACACACACCAATAGAATCATATTGTAGGACTTATTTTCAGACTAGTAAATTCCATTTACATTTGCCTGCCCATTGCTTTTCTTTCATGAGTAGAAGGGTCTATAAATACAGGTCATACTAGAGAAAAATAAGATTAGCACTAGAAATAGCAGAGTTATGCTAATTCTTAATTACCACTTGTAAAGCCATAAAATTTAGGTATGGAAACACGAATCCTTTAACTATTTACTTTTTCTCTTGTTTTTACATCTTATTCTTTACTGATTTTCTTTCTGATAATATTTTTGTTCCTGACTTTTTATTTCTACATCAAGTAAATATACATTTACAGCCACAGAACAGTGATTCAAAACCTGGTCTTAGTGAAGCCAGTGAAATGACTCTTACCTACCTCATTAGAAAACAGCACCTTTGCTTTTTACTGTAGCATATCCAGGATGATACAATGGCTGTAGAAGCCCTTGTTTCTTTGGTTTAGATTTAAATTACAGTTACCTAGAAAGCAGCATAACACCTAACAACTGTTATTCATTTGTCATCCATTCATGAAGATAACTTTATCAGAAGTTAATTGCATAGATCTGAGTTCAGAATGTTTTATAGAATATTAGGGTCACATTTTGAACTATTTTCTGGAGAAAAATGATGTGGATTAAAATACCTTACTCCACAATTAAGAGGGTTAAGAACTTTTCCTTTATTGAAGGTAAAATCAACCTATTACTTCTTATTAGAAGGTCACTTAATATAAGAAGTACTAATAAACTCTACATGTCAAAGCCTTAATAAGATACTTGCACTTTTCCTGCAGCTAATAGAGTTAAAGTTTGAGAAGTTTGATGTGGAAAGAGACAACTACTGCAGATATGACTATGTCGCAGTGTTTAATGGTGGGGAAATCAATGATGCTAAAAGAATTGGGAAATACTGTGGAGACAGTCCACCCGCGTAAGTAGCTTTCCTGGATTATGAGCTTTGCAACAACTGTGTGTCATTTTGCTAACAGTTCTGTATTAGGCTTTTGAAAAAAATTTTTTTTTTCCTAAATTTAATATGACATTTTCTACCTCCAGCTGAACTTTTAGGAGCCATTTAGTATCTTGTCTCTCCTTAGGTTTTCCCTCTTTTCTCTTTCCCTCCATGACTAGTCTTGGCTCCAACCTATGCTCTTTTCTGTCCTGTGCCTCAAGCCTCATTAGAGCACTGTTTAATAATACTAGTGTTAATGCTATAGCTGAACACTAACATCACTTATTATAGTTGATATAATAAGCGATTGATTATAGATGCCGAAGTACAAGGATCCAATTAAACTCTCTAGTCTCTTGGTTCTTTACTGTCTTTATTTGACTCTGTTTCCCCCTCAGCTACATCCCTTCTGCTGGTTCCCTACCTGCTCCTTGCATCACTGCTCACCATCTCTTCCATCTGTGCCGAGCCTTGTCCTCTCGTGGCACAGGCTGCTTTCCCGAGCGTGCTGGGGAGTTCCGCAGGCTTTCAGCAGCTTTGCTATCAACTTGCTGCCAGGGTGTACGTGAACAACAGAGTGTCTGGACACTCGGGGTACAATCCCACAACCTAGGAGGAACCCAAGAACCACAAGGCAGTGAGACGGAAGGTGTTTCTGCCCCTATTAATTTAGTAACTGAGTTTGAATACTTTTAGATGAACAAGTTGCCATTTTTTTAACCCTATACTATTTTTCCCCCAACACTATTAGTTCATTATAATGACTAGATCACAGTTCAACTGTAGACAATCTTTTTCTCCCTTAATAGTCTGTAAGCCTCTTATCATCAAGACAACACCCACATATTATCAGTTATGTTTGAACAAAAATTTGTGATATGAACATGCAGTTTTATTTAATTCTGAACAGAAATGTCATATTTATCTTTACACCAAGAACTAAAAAAAAATTCTCTTAAAAAAAAAAAAATCTTTTCTGCACAGCCATTGCATTCCCCAACAGAAAAGAAAAAAAGGCAACTGCAGACTTGAAGCATCCAATAATACAGCTCTAATGAAAAGCTGTCTCTAGTTAAATGCACTCAGCCAGAAAAGAGACAGGCAATGGCACTGTAATTATATAAACAAGTCTGGCAATAGTAGAACTTAATTATTCCAAAAAAACATGTAAAGTTTTTTTTTTTAGGTGAGGCCAGTAATTTTTAGTTCTGCTTTCCCATTGTTCCTCTCCCATCCAGCATCTTAGAGCTGAATAGCTTTAGAAGAGGAAGGGGATTTTTGTTTCAAGAAATACAAGCTTAAAAAAAAATCATGGAGGTATGTGAATAGACTTAAGTCTCAGAAGTGACAGCTAGTTTGATTCCCAAGAGGAATTAGTTGTGGTATAGGAGGGAGGAGGTATAAGCCTCATACAGTCTTTACACGAATAGTTTGCTACACTGAGATTTACTGTGGGGTTGTTTTTTGGTTGTTTGTTTTCTTAAGATTACGTATTATACCCTCAGGAGACTAAAGGGGAGGCAGACATTCTGTAGGACTCTAAACAGACTCTTCTTCTCCAAGCAGCAGCTACATACCTGAGAGACTTTTCATATGTAAAATCACAGAATGAAGATGCTTTCTTTCACCAGCTATTTTTAATCATTACTTATTAGCATGACAGTGCTAGAAATAGAGTAAGCTTAGCCCTATGGAAATTCTTTGAAGTTTGGCATGGACTTAATTGAGGGTAGGATTTCACCTGAACTATATTTAACTTCAGTTCCCTTCAGCCACCTTAGGCTTTGGGTCTGGAGTTATGCTTTTGCTTTTTAGTTTGTAACACTCTATGTAAAGACATTTCTTTCCCTGCTTAAATTCAGTGGCCCCTTGTAGTAAAGTTGAAAAAGCTGCTCTATAAAAAGATACTGACACCAGCCAAGTCTTACGGGTGAGATTGTTAAGCTCTAGATAATTCAGGCCATAAATTAATGATACAAAGAGACTAAATTCTAGTGTAGTTACATACATAATCATTTCCTTATTTGCAGGAAAAACTTCACTAGCGGAAGTAGTATCATTCTGTGTTGCCTCCAGCCGAAAGGCTGTGAGATGGAGTGAGAATGCACAAGGCAGAGTTAATATTAAGGAGTCTGCAAGGCAAGGAAGTGGGTTTGAACACCCTAACGTTTACCCCCCCACACCCCTTTTGCCAAACAACATTCACAACTTCTCCTTTTTTGCCTCACGTATATATTTACAACAAAGTGACTTAATATTTTGCAGCTTAGAGTTTTACCTGAAAACTAAGATGAATTGTTGCCTTGCAGTGCTGTGCCACTTGGAGTGGCTGCAGGTGGACTGAAGGGGTCTCCAAATGGGTGGTGCTTTTCTTTCCCCTGAATGTTGTAAGCATCTGTGTATTAGACAATAAATCACCATCACCTGAAGTAGAAACACCCTCCGAAAAGGAATTCCATTGCACACACTCCTCTCCCTTTAGCGGGGATTAAAAAAAAAAGCAACCAGATGACGAAGGTTAGTTACATAATGCTTTACCATGAGGTAGAGAGATCCCATTGATAAGCAGAGTATGAGAACCTCACCGTGACTTTGTACATCTGTTTCTTAGAGCTGAACTGTTACTGTAGAACAATTTGCTTTCAAGCTACTTAAAAACAAAACTGAATCTTGCATCAGAAACTTTTAACCAGTGATGTTCCATGCAACAACCTTCAGTTCCTTCCACTGGTATTCTGTTGTATGGAAGTCAGATCCACAGCTGGAGCAAATGGACTTGTTTCCTAGTTAGACAGAGTTTAAGCCAGAAGCATGATTAAAGAGCCTAGTCTGATTCTCTATATATGTAGGTTGTGACATTTCAGACCTTTTCTACCTGAGCCAAGAACTAAACAGCACAAGATCTTGTCTTGCCCTTGGTTCTCAGAAGGCAGCAGCTAATAACACCTTTTACAAATGAGGCTGGTGGCTTTGAGTCCATGGGACTTGCCTCTTTCCAGCTGAGACCTAGCCCAGCTGTGTAAGTACTTGTTGAACTGTGTCAGGCTCTAGTCTTGGCTGACAGGTCCTAGATTGACAGGGCAGTGCAAAAAAAGGACCAGTTAATCCCTGAGAGGCAACCAAAAGTAGCTTCCTAAACTACCTCTCAGCTGTGGCTGAGCATCTATCCCCACATCATGTCAAAGCTGTGAATTGGTTTGCCAAAGCCCCAGTGGGCTTCAAAACAGACATTTTAGTATCAATTTTGTGCAGTAGGCAAATAAAGGCAGAAGACTGGATTTAGACCCACGGCACATGGCTTGGAGATGAGATTTCCTGTTACAGAACATTGTAAGTGTCCTGAAAGCCATTTTTAGCATAATATTGCTTCCTAAACAGAAATCCAATACATAACTTTATCAGACTCACTGTCCTTTGCAGAGTAATACGTAGTGAGAGGGGAAAAAAGTACAGCTCTCATGGATTTTCTACTAGCTCTGCAGAATTCCCCTCAAAATTTACCAGCTCCGTACAAAAAAACAATAAGGACAAGACCAGTGTTAGAGGAGAGCCAGAAACAGTAGAGCGTAAACTGAATTATCAAATGGGTCTTCTATACAGAATACCAGTTGCAAGTCTGGCACAGTAATTAAGCAAGGTGGAACTCATTAACCAGCAGTTACAAACAAAGTCACACGACATTCTGTAACGGAAACAGTACGCTTTCAGGAGGAGGATTAAAGTGGATACCTTGAACTCATTTGGTGGTTGCAGAGATGAATCTTTTGCCTTATACTTCAGATCTTATTGTAGGCGAGCAAGCATATAGTGTAACCACCTACCTGATTCATAAATACAATGACTACCATATATAAATGAAAAATATACAGAATAATCACAATTTATTAAGAGATAATTACCCCCCAAAAACCCTGGCCCTGAAACAAAAAGCCTTTTAAAAATAGACAGGATACAGAGACTCGGGCAGATATTTTTCAGTACTTGTTGTGGTGTTTTCTCCCGGGGCTCAGCAGGCAGGCAAAGCTTTCATACTGCTAATGATCAGGGCCCTCCTAATTCCACAGCCTGTGGCACTGCTGCGGCAGGAACAGCACAATCTGGGCAACTGGAGAAGCATCTGTAAATCTGCAGAATTCCATTTAATCACGCACTTACTTTTGGTTATGTCAGACTTGCAACCATCACAGTAAAATGATTCCTGAAATACCTGCCGAAAAAACTGGGAGGTAATCACAGGTTTTATTTTAAAGGCTCAGTTAAGTGCTTGAAGAACATGTGCTCAAGGCTCATGAATTCTGTCAGGATTTCCTGGAAGGGAAGGATAGTCATTTTAATAAAACTACATTTTATAGCCACTTGCTATTTTCTTCTCTACTCACAATGATTCTTTTCCCTCTATCAATATTTCTCTTTCCTCCTCTTCCCCAAAACTGTTCTTTTGTTTGAAAAAGATGTGTTAATAACTCTTAATGAATGTTGAGACAAGGTCTGTGAAACGCTCAAAAGAAAGAAGCGTTGGTTTGCTAGACTTGCACACCACAGATTTCTTCTAACAGTAAAATAGTCATGTAAGAATTCTCATTGCACTACATCTGTATCCAGAGGGCAGTCAGAGTCATAGTAGGTACTACTCAGTTTATGAACTGAGAACTAACACACTGAACAGGGTTTTTTTATGACATTTCAAATTCTAACAAAATAATGCCATTAGCTCTTTAAAGGCTTGGTAACAAATATCCAATTGTCTCCAACTGACAAAGGCTGAGCCCTCAAAAGTAGCGACAACCCAAAACACTTTTTTTTTTTTTTTTTTACTGTTATTGTCAAAGAATTCCAGAATTGAACGTTGAATTCATTTTCTCCAGGCCTTCCAGATGTGCAATATGTTTTCATTTAACAAAAATTTAAAAGACCATTTACTCACCTCTGCTACGTATTGAGGATTTTTTTTAAGATAGTTTCCCGTTGTATTAAATAGCCCCTTCTGTTCCATGGTTCTGCAGAAGTCACACAGAAGTATTTAAAGATATTTATACTGACATAACCCTTCAGGAATCAGAGGTTTATAGGGTTCAACAGAAAGAGCTTCACAGACAGAACACCAGTGTCTGACACAGATTATTCAGCCTCAAAAGGTACCAACTCTGCCTGCACTCACGTGCATGCTTACTCTTATGTGTACTGTCATCCTGATGAGGTTTCTCAGGGGAATATCCATATACAGCATTGTCAGTGACGCTGTTAGTGTCGATACGCTTACAAACATGCATTTCAGTATTAGTCTAGGGGCAGATACTGCATTTAGACTAAAAGTGAAGCTATCTCTATTTTGTTACAAGAATGACATTAACACCTTTTGGCTTTGACATTCAAAACAATGGAAATGTTTTGTTTTGTTTTTCTGTTTCAGGCCTATTCTATCTGAGAGAAATGAGTTGCTCATTCAGTTTTTGTCTGATCTAAGTTTAACAGCTGATGGTTTTATTGGCCATTACAAATTCAGACCAAAAAAATTACCCACAACCACAGTTCCACCTACTACAACAACAGTCCCTGCTACAACAAGTAAGTTTTACTGGCTTTATTTCATATGTCAGAAAAATAAATTATTCCAGGGCAAGGAAGAGGGGTACAGAAAAATATAATAGAAAGTGTATTTAAAAAAATATACAGTTTGTGGTTTGTTAGTATTTCAGATGTTGAGGGAATAAATGAAAATTAATGTACTCAAGGGAGCACGTAGAATCTACTTAACACAATCAAAAGGAAAACTCTCCAGGCTGGAGTTCACTGTAGCGGTAACTGGTAGAAAACGCAAAGAAAGCCTTTACTCACTGTAGCTGAAAGAATTTTCCTATCTCTGCTCATTTTCTGGCAGTTAGCAAACATCTTTCACCATGATAATTCAATAGTACAACAGATGAGCAAAATTCTTTTGTATAAGAAGCCCTAAATATTGCAGGAAAATAGTTTTGTTTAGATTTTTAAAGGAACTATTTCTTATATACAAATGAGTATGTAAAAATCTGACCATGTTTTTCTTCATCTAGTTATTAAGCTAAAGCAAAATTGGTACGGAAGCCACCTGAGCCCTCTTTAGATCCTGTCAACATCCTGTCAACATGACACACTTAGAATTATATTTAGCCAAAAATTATCAGGGACTGGAATTTATAAAGAAATATGTCATACTAAAAATAAGTTTTCTTTAATATTTAAGACTAGACAGTTTATATGAAAGATCAGAGGGGAATTCCTCTGCAGGCCTTGGCAAAAATTACCTCATTAGTGAGATACTGAAAGGATAAATCTTCTGATTTCCATAACCTGAACGAGAGAGATTTAAGATACAGTTATAGCACAAAACCAAATTATTTATGATGTTTTTGCAACACATGCCCTGATTTGTATTTAAAACATATCAAATGTCAGGACAACACTGGCCTGTCAGCAGGAAAGCAAGAAGCTGTGGTGCTTAAATACTGATCATGAAAGATATTTAAAATAGGTGAAAATAAGCATTATAAAAGTGAAATCATAATGAACTATAAATCATTCTGATGTGACTGGTACTCTAATAATACACAGTACAGCTACTCTTCACTATAAAGCACTTCCTAGCAAAGTTATTACTTCCAAAACTTGGTCTAAACTAATGCAGGTTGCCAGATGTCTCATACTGCAAGATCTGCATTCAGGGTTTTGCCCTGCTGTTTTGCTCTATGTCATCTAGGGGGGTGTGTGTGTGTGGAGGCAGGTATACATGCAAAAGAGATGTACTTTAATAATTAATTCTAGATCAATTATTGTGACACTATCAATGTTAGATAATAAAAAAATAAAAAGAAAAAAAAGCAAAGTCGTCTCAGAGAGAGGACAACAGAGGGAAGGTACTCAAAAGGAGAACCTATTAGGCAGCAGAAATAAGAAATCCTTTCAGTAACTGGTCAACTCCACATAGCGTAGTTATATATGAAAAAATCCCACAGTGCAGTTTGGCTCAATTTCTGATGAATCAAATCACTTGCAGTCAAATATGTCCAGTTCAAACAGACTTAGCTTATTATCTTGCAAATCAGAATTGTTCAAACTTGCACAAAACTCCAAGCATTAATAAAACATTTAGCTTCAGTAGGCCCTTTCAATAATGACCTCAGTCTATGTCTTGCATAAAACTATTAGTACTAGAAGAAACAACAAAGTGCTGTAAAAGCCTGAAATATTCAATACAATAATGAAAGTAATGAAGAGCAATCCAATACAGTCACATATTGTTGCAAAGCTGTTTTTTTTTTTTAATTATTTCATTGGATCAAATCATACATTTGTCTATCAGTCCAGCTACATGTAAAATGGTAGGCAACCAAAGTTTTAACTCAGATCTTCTCCAATCTGTATTTTGCTAAAGCACATTACTCAGCTGTACAAACCGCTGGCAACTTTTACTCACCACTCAGTGAAGTTTCTCACCAACCAAAATTCACTAAAGTCGGAAGTAAAACACGAAGTATTAGCACAAATACAAATCAAAGATACAAAATAAGAGTATTTTTTAAACACATAATCCCAGTTTTAAATTTAGAAAATCAGAGCACCTCAATAAATTTTTAGCAGCTACCGTACTGGCATACACCTGTGACTCAGCCTGGTACATTTATTACCTTCCTGCTAAGGACACTGAATTAGAAGTCTCCAAGGACATTTAATTCTTAGCTTTGCAGTGCTGCACATAGCAGTGAGATAGAAAATATCTGACTGACCTGGCAACTGATGCCATGAGATAGGAAAACTAATTAAATGTCATGTCTTTGCAGTGTTAACTGTAATTTGAAATAATAATTTGAAAAAAACATTTGGTTTAAAGTTTCAGTAGCTGAATATGGCGTATTATTACTACATTGTACTCTATATGGAAGTCACTACTATTAAAAAAAAACAGAAAAGAAAAAAGCCTTCACCATATTATTAAAAACATTTTAGAAATCCACATCAGCAGGAAAGAGCTATGCAGACAATTCAAGGCAAAGGAAGTGGTGGCAGGGAGAGCTGTACTCATTCGGTGCCTGCACACATCTCACTGTAGGACTGAGCAGACAGCAAGTGGAGTACGACTAGTTTTGCCTCCGGAGATGCAGCAAACATCTCCGTACCACTTTTCCTTATAGGAGACATTGAACTTTCTAAAGAATTTCTCTGAGAGAGCTTAATACCAACAAATATGAAGACCAAAAGAAAACATCAATGCATAGAGTCCTATTTTTAAGCTTAGGGTTTGAAAGGCAAAACAGTGAATATGCAGATCTTCTAACAGCCATGGACATAAAACTGAAGACAAAGTAATTTCACAGCCATTCAGTTGAATCTCAGAAACTCAAAACATTATAAAAATAATTGATTCATTCCCTTAAAATAGAAGTATAAATACAAATAACTGTTTGGAAAATTGATCAGAAGCTCTTATTCAAAAAGTACAGGCTGAATAAGTTTTTTGTAAAATATTCCATTCTAAAGAAAATTTAAAAAAATGCAAGGATATTCTTCATAACTAATTTAGCTTTTCTGGGAAATTAGGGTTGTGTAGATTGTCTGTCTCTCAGCTCTGTCTTTCCAGTAATTGCGACCTCATTGGCCAGTTCCAAATAAATTTGAAAGGGGTGTAAAGCCTTAAAAATATCATGTGCCAACATGTTATGTGAAAATGGCTAGGTGGGTAAAGGAGAGACCATCCGTGTCCACGTCAAGGAGGGAAAAAAAAAATAAGTATTTACTTGTTTTCAGACAAAGCATTCAGTTTCAGGAAGAAAACGTGCTAAGGATATTCTGCCCCTAATAATAGGTAGACTCTTTGGCAATTATATCGTCTTTTTAGTAATTTCAGCAGTAAAAATTATATGGAATTTTATGTCATGAAGCGATATAAAAAAATTTTTTTTTTAAATCACGAATTTGAACTGTGATCTCTTCCATCACAGTACAGTAATTTCAGATCAAAGTCCACCCCCCTCTCTCTGAAGTAAATGTTACTGTATTATAACATTACCATACTTCAAAAGTACTATTAAGGCTATACGGCAATAGGTAACAACACTAGAAAGCTGCACACTTAAGATCACGTTGCAATCAAATGCACGTTTTCTGCAAAATCCCAATATATAAGGCCACTAGAACAGATATGTAGCTGAGACATGTGAAATGAAGAAAATTTGAGGTGATGACAGAAAGAAAGGGGGGGGCGGAAGGGGCGGTATTGTCAGCTTTTGCTGTTCATCCCTTGCAATACCAGATCTAGTTAAGCTATGTATCAGGATTTTTTTTTTTTTTTAATTCATACTGCTTAGCTAGTGTTTCAACATATGTCATTTCAATTTTATTTTGATTTTTGCTCTTCAAAAAGCTTTGAAACCTACAGTTGCCCTGTGCCAACAAAAGTGTAGAAGGAGTGGGACTCTTGAAAGCAATTACTGTTCAAGCAACTTCGGTAAGAGCAGCAAAGTTTATTTCTTTTTAATTAGTGTCTTGGGACTGCATGTTTAGACTCACAGTGATTTTTACCAGATGTGGTTTTAAGTTGTCATTAATATACAGGCAATATTTTTATATCTTACGTGCATATCTGACATTAGCATCTGTATAGCACTCAGTACATTCCTGGAGATGTTCTGAAACAGGTACTGCGTGTGCGTCTAAAGCAAACGCACTTTCCCAGTCTAAAAAGCCCGTGGCTAACCGTAAGGCAACCTGCTATAGGGACGTATCGATTCAGCACTCAATTACTGCACCGGCAGCTCGTTTGTCTGCAACCAGACAATGCACATTTTCTGCTGTACCTTCTGACGTTACTCATCATACCACAGTTCAGTTTATAGACTGCCAAAGTACTCCAAAAAAAATCTAGAAGACATGAAAGCTTGCAAGCGCTACTTCCATACTTGGATGCAAATCACTAATTAAAGAACGGTGTTTGCTGTGCTTGGACAACATCGTCACTGCTGATTCGTTCAGTTAAGACTCAGTATTATTACTGGAAGCTTCTTTAGTCCCTTATACCACACCTAAACCTTAAACAGGACCCCCCCCCCCCGTTTTTCCTTCGGTGTACGACCCGCTGAGCGTGCGGCTCATCCCAGGAGGTCGAGGTCGCCGGCAGCCTGCTGCCCCCGGAAAGGGCGAGCGGCTCTGCCAGAGCAGCGGCTGCAGGCGGTGGCTGCACCCCAGGCAGAGGGGAGCCGCTGCAGCGCGACCCCCTCCCGCCCGGCCCTCCGGCTGCGGAACCCGAAGCTGGTACAGGTCAGGTCGGAGGCGGCCTTCAGGCTCTTCTAATCTGCAACCGGCAGAGGCCGGCCCAGGATCAGAAGGGGCGAGGGGTGGGGAGGCCTTTCTGCCCCCGTCGCGCGGGGGCTGGCGGCCAGTGGCACCGTACAGACTTGCTCTTCGCCTCCAGCACTGGGGCAATAAACCACCTTCGCCCTCACCTTTTCTTGAATACTCGACACTCCTCATTCTTTTCCACGGCAGCACTAAGAGTAAAAATATTTTGAATGCCACTGTGGATGAAAGTGTCTCCTAAAATAAGATCAGAAAGTGTGCTGAACCCTGTTGTTCAAATATGATTTCTTCCATGTTTATTTGCTGACTTTATGGATTTAGAAAATAAGAGCCATTTCTCCTCCATCTTGCATTTCATATGTAATTATTCTTCCTAGAAGTCTAACCATAATATCCAGTATTGTAACATGCACAGTTCTCTTTTCATCGAGCTTGAAAATTCCTATTTAAAAGCTCAGAATTAAAGGAATATAATGCATAAATTCACAAAAGCCTGATCCAAAATGCGGATTACACAGATTTTAAAAATAAATTAGGCAGTACACACTTGATAATTAGGATAGGGTTTTTTATTTATTTACAAAAGGTGACTTGAAGGAAAAAATATTGCTGATAACATCTACCATTCCCTTTTGGTATATAAAAATGGCCTACAAGTTATTTTAGTCTTATTAGTATAAAGGGGAAAAAAAATGATACTTCTGTTTTCATACTGAGAGGTCTTTGGGAGAAATCAGCAGTCCTATCAGTATCAGGCCTCAGGAAGATGAAGATTTAGCTCCCAGGCATTAATTATTCCCTGATACTCATTTGAGAGTGTCAGAGAGCTGCTTTTTTTGTTTTGTTTTTGTTCTGCTTTGGGTTTTTTTTGGGGGGGGGAAGGGAAGAAGAATAGGGGGAGCACTGGGACACTATAAACAGGACTGTGATTTAAAAGATATAAGGAAAGGACCAGAATCAAGGGGGCTGTAATAATAAACCCAGACTGGCTTGCTTTATTATAAGGAAGAAAAAAAGGTGTGTGTGTGTGGGGGGGGGTATTTTTGAATTTTGCTTTGCAACTCCCGTTCCAGAGAAAGCACTGGTATTTTGTGCAGTCTCATTATTCAAACATTTGGAATGTCAACTGCCACGTGCCTCATTTTAATCGGTTTGAGAAGAGCGGTGTTTTAGATATGCCATGTATTCAACATCCCCTTGGTACCAATGAAGCCAGTGGGGACACTTCTTTGGAGAAACAGATCAACCATTTTTGATATCTGCCTTGCTGCTTTATCTAACTGTGCCCGCCACGTCCTCTCCTCTCAACTTAAAACCAAATCCATGATACAAACCTGTTTGAGATACTGGCAATGAGGAATTCCACTGCAAGATATTATTTAATAATAGTAGCTAAACTGTTTTTAGTGCAGCTTCTATCAGCTTTAAGATTAGTTATTAAACACTATAATGTGAAATTATTTTTTATTTAAATGATCAAACTTAGAACTGGACTTTCAAATGACTGACATTCAAGGAACAGTTTTATATTTGCTAAGGAAAATTAATGAAGCCAAAGTTTATCGATAGTGAGTTATCCATTAGAGGTGAAGCCCACATTTTGACTGACTGTCTCCAGTATTGTTTGCATCCCTATCACAAGTTAATATGCTTTTCAGTCTCTATGGTGCCTCAATATTTATTAAAAAATAAATTTAAAAAAAATGCATTAAACATCTTTTCTTCTAGTAATAACTGGAACTGTAATCACAACAATGACACGGGCTGGCAGTCTACATGCAACAATATCAATCATTAATGTATATAAGGAGGGAAATTTAGCAATTCAACAAGCAGGCAAGAGTATGAGTGCCAAGATTACTGTTGTATGTAAGCAATGTCCTCTGATCAGAAGAGGTAAGTACACAAAAATAACTGCTCTGCCTGTTTGTAAGAGACAACAGTTTTGAATACTGCTTTTAGAAATATGACCATAAAAATCAGTAAAATTACAGTAATTGATTCTATAATCAACTACTAATATTAAAATCAGTTACTTTAAGATAAAAAAAAGTTATCCAGATTTATATTGCATTTCTAAGGTTTATCTATATAGGATTAGACTCACTTAGATCAACCGAGTTTGAAAGACATTGTTCACATGATATAAAATTTGGTCTGGTTCTCAAATGAAGCACAGGTTTTGTTTTACATGTACGTACTTTGGAGCTAATTTTTATATACAGTTATTTAGAAAGGAAAAACACGAGCATGCTAAACCTAAAAGAGCACTGTGTCACAGCAATTGACAAAAATCAATACATTTCCTGTTGCTTCTATTCTGTATACATTTACATCTCTACTGTAGAAATACTACTGGTATTAAACCCACTTTATACATGCTAACAGCTAATACTTGTACAGCTATCTCAAACAGTATTATACAGACTAGATCAACCAAGATAATTTCCAAGTAAGAAATACTGAGACTAGGTTTCACAGAATCAACTAGGTAAAAAAATAAAGCAGTTATCAGCTCTGTGCCTCCTGAGTAAACAACAGGAAGAACAAGGACAAACGGACCCATAGCAGGGAGCAGTCAAAATAATTTAATAAGCATATGAAGAAATATAACATGCAGGACACCACTGGTATTTAAGCATATGAATTCAAAGTGGGCAGTACCAAAGTGAAAAATCTTTGTCAAAAACTAGCTTTTGCTTTTACCTTTAGCTGTCTGGAAACTAGACATCTGTCTGGGAGACATAACATCCTTGCTGGAACACTTTGTCTCCTTCTAGGCAGACTGCTGGCTCCAAACCACACACTTCTGTTTCTCTTCCTAAGTCTCCTTGAATTATTTAATAGCCATTACTTAATATCTAAACTTTCTGCTTTTTTTTCCTCAATCCCCTATAAAACCACCCCTTCATGCCTGATGCCTTGCAAACCCCTAGCCCTTCTAAACCATTAAATATCTGATTGCTCGAAAGCCAGAGCTAACCATATGTTAAAGCCCACCTCCTGTTACTGGCTTTCCTGATTGCCTCTCCATGTGTCTGAAATAGCTTACCCACTTGCATCCCTGTCATCCTATCTCACTATCCCTCTTCCCCCCATACAAACACAGTGCCTCTTTGCACCTTGACTTGCCCAGTTGGTACTTTCTTTGGGGAAGGTGAATGAAAATACCAAGTGCATTATCCTACCATCTGAGCACATGAGAAAATATGACATATTCTTCTCTAGGTATTAATCAATTGATCCAGTGTTTATATTGTATTTCTAATGGTTTTCAGACTCATTTGACAGTCAATATTGACTAAATACCTACTACTTATTTAACTATATAATACATACTTATGTAGCTATACAGTAGATACTTAATATCTACTCACATGAAGTACATAAATATACCTTATTGTATAACAAGAATAGCAAAAATGGGTATGGAAGTACACGTGTTGGGTAGGAAGGAACAAATGTAAAAAGGTAACAGAGTACAAATTAATAAAGGCCACAGAAATAGGACTGTACTTACCAAATCACATCCAGGACTTCCGTCTTGTAATGTCATACTCTCCTTTGTAGGTTTAAACTACATCATAATGGGCCAGGTAGAAGAAGACGGCAGAGGCAAAGTCTTGCCCAACAGCTTTGTCATGAGTTTCAAGACTAAGAACCAAAAGATCCTGAATGCCTTGAAAAACAAAACATGTTAAAACTAAACTCTGCAGCTGTCTTCTATCATCTCTTTTGAAAAATAATTTTCACTTAGTATAAGTCATGAAAATACAACTGACCATAAACACTAAGACCATGCTTACCCATTCGTCCCAGCCTCCCACCTAAATATACCCTGACACAAAGCGGTTTCTATTGTATACACCTATCAAGAGAACAGACCCTTAAATCTTGAGGATTTGCAGACATTGGATATGAAACATACCCAATTCCAATTACTTGGAAGTTATTAATTTATAATTGTCCAATTTTTTAAGGAGTTATGTGAGTATGTAAAATAAGAACTTTAAGTGCAATATTTATAGTAACTCATTTTAACTTAGCTTTTTCCTCAGAAGTTTTTTTATTATATGGATTCCAGCATTATTATCTGTGCTTAATAAAATATTTTAAGATTAAATCATATACCAACTAGTTATTCATTATGTATGAAGTGGGGCAGGCTAAACATAGAAACTCATTTTTGATCATTTACATGCTTTGATGCTTTGGGTCTTGCATACTATGACTGACACTACACTTCCTTGCTGATTAAAGGCCTGATTTTACTTCCATTGAAGTCAGTGAATCATTGATGCGAACAGGAACTGGATTTACTCTTCAAAGAGTTAGACTCAACTGTATTACAGCAACAAGCTTTTCTCTACTGATGACTATATTCTAGTTAGCAAATGTCATTATTAAGTTCCCTAAGGTAAGGAAAAACATAGGAATTAATTCAGTGGCAAGAAAGTACACATGCAAATAGTTTAAATTTTTGTTTTTACTATGAAAGAAAGGACAACAGAGCAATGCTCAGTCTGGAAGCAGTAGTGTAAATAGCATATCTGGCTAATTTATTTCATTCATATATGTGGAAATTCAAGAAAAGAGGCATTTTTGAGGAACAGACTGGAGGCAGTGAGACAGAACATTACATTATTTAGAGATCTTTGCCAGGTCTATCTATTGTATCCAGTCATATATTATTCTGAATTATTCATATGTTATTCTGAAACTGAAAGGCAATAACTGAAGATGGAAGAATAGGAACAGATTATAGATACAGATTAATGCTGAAGAAGTCGAAGAACAATTTGATCAAAAGCAGATATTAAATACATGCTTTTCAAATTGTGTTAAAACTTAAAAACTAATAAAAATGGCATGGAACAGAATCTTGGGTCCCTTTAAGTACCTAATTAATTGTTTTTCTTGTACATAAATACCATACAAGTGTTCTTTTATTTCTTGATAACCTGTAATTATGTACAGGAAACTTAAAACTAATGATATAAGTAGTCCCTACTAGAACTGCTCACTGCTTATTTCACTAGTGAATGTGAATTACGGTTTTCCTTCAATTATTGATTCTCATATATAGTGCCAACACGTACTGCCACAGTGCAACTAGGCAGCGCAGCAGAGTCCATGAAGGTTTAATGGGTAGCTAGGCAGAAGACAAAAAGAAAAGGATGAGGAACAAAGGTACAGAAAGGTTATGCTGGCAGGTCACATCAAACAGCCCAGCGCTATGACCACGCTTTCCAGATGGCTAGGCCTTTGCCTTACTCACTAAACCAAATGGCATTTCTCCCTAGGGAAGCGATAGTGACACTGGTTTACAAACCAGTTTTGTAATTTTACACCTCATTTTCCAGTAATGATTCCTATACAGATTAAGGATTTTTATGCATTGTACTATCTGTTTTCCCCTGTACCAGCCTGGAGAGAAGCAGGGTGGAAATCATGCTCAGGACTGTCTTGAACTACAATAACCTGTTTTTATTTATGAGGACATGACCATCTGTCATGCAACTTTTTCAGTGTGGCAAGAAGAGCCTGGCAGTCTGCTCCTTTTCTCCCAAACAGTAAGTAGGGAAGGCTCCTGTCTGCCTGCTCTCCTCAACCCTCTCCATAGACCAGTTTCTTTCCAACTTGAACATTTCTTTTCACAGATCCTCAAAAAGCAATTTCTTTTCCTTCACAAAAGAAAGAAAACCCCAAGTTCTATTTAACATTTTAACTTTAAATCACTCTAACATATTTCCCAGGGCTGGCAAACACATTGCAGTAGGGAGGATACTCAGAAGCCACATGAATACACCCTCTTAGACCTATGTGCTCACTGCACTTAGAACCTAAATGGATTTCTGCTACTGCATGGAAGAGCCAAGGCTGATCAGCCTGTTTGTGGAAAAAAAGCACAGACAGTGCAGTGGCCCTGCAAAGGGAAACGGGAGCCAAGACATGCACAAAGAAACACGGAACAGTGCCAGTTTTCTCAAGTGAGAATCAGTTACAAAAAGTAGATATCTTTCTGAAAAGAAAGTTTTTAAAAGTAGGTATAACAGTAAATTTCAGATTTTTAAGATTTTTCAGATTTTAAAATCTATCCTGCAAGCAAGTAGAATCAAAGTTCTCTAACTGCAATATAATTTCTGAAACTACTTCAACAGAAATAATGAACAACCAAACATACTTTATCAAGAGAGTAAAGTGACTATGGATAATGAATGTTTTTTACCCTTTGGCTGCAAATGAAGGTGGCATGAAAATTTCCATCTCCTTTCTGCATCTACAAGATCTAAAAGAAAAGTTAGTTCCATCAAGGCAAAGCTAGCTCTATGGGAAAAAAAGCCATTAGCTTAGAAGGAGAGAAAAACAGCAACAAAAATGAACAGCATTCTTCAGTAGTCTCAATAAAAGAATTTACTGCTTTAATGACTTGCACTGAAATCTGCATAAAGAAATTCTGAATCCTACAGAATAGTAAATTTCTTTTTTTTTAAATATCATTTATTGGAAGTATCTGCACTGCATTAAGCCATGACAGACAGGATGTATAGCATTTTTAGTAAAGACTAAAACACTTGCTAATTTTTACTCCCTGTATTAACAAAAGAAAGCAAAAGCAACTTATGGAAAACACCAGTGGACAACTACTAAACTGAACTAAATTGGTGATATCGCCCAGGTAGCAGGAAAAAGAGCTACATCCTATACGCCAGTGCCACTGCACTGGAAAAAAGCGGTAGCCTTTTCAGAGGAAGAGATCTGAGTCAAACAGATATGTCTGACTGTATTGTCTTAATGTATTTGTCCTTGTGGACAAATGAGTGGCTTGTTCAGTGGATGAGGCCATGGGAAGTCTTATCAGCTAAATCTGATAAGGACCTACAACTGATGGAATTGAAATCTGGGACTTTGGGGTATTTTTGTAATTTAATTGTGGCCATAATTTGCTGCTGCTTGGCCTTCAACACTGCAGTTTAAAAAAGTATCATGGACACCTAAAGTTTTGTTTGTGTGCCTATCCATGTTCTGCAAGTGACCACCTTCTGGGAGATCTCAGAGCCCCAGCAGTTGCAGACTAATACAGGTATGGCCAGTATTAGACTGCCAAGTAAGAAAGCAATAGCATGTTTGGTACATGTGAATTAGAAAAATCTAAAGGGTAAGACAAGATTGAATATAGAGTATGAAGCACTCTAAACTCTTGGGACTAGTACCCAAGAAGTTATGAAGACTGCACCAGCTTTGAAACAACAAAGCTCAGATACACCTACAACAGTAAGCAAAGCATCTTACCTAAGGCACTGCAGAAAACAAGCCTCTCACGACATTCATCACTTAACAGATATATATTCCAGGGGCAAATAAAAGCTCCAGAACTCCCCATTCCACTCCAAACCCCAGAGAAATGCCTTGAAGTAATACAGTTCCTCCTAAGGACACATCCATACTGTAGAACACAGAACCAACGACCGAGCGTGCTCTGAATGACCCTGCCTGCATGCAAACGTGCTGCATTAGCATACTGCTTTTGTAGATGAACATACCCAGCTGCCCAGAAGAACTAATCAGCATGGGCTGAGTGCCAAGCAGCTACTGCTGCACCTAGAACCCAGCCCAACTTGTTCAGAGCTAGTGCAGCTACTGCTTCATGGCACAGCTACTGCTTCGTGCCATTTAAACAAACTTAATTGTTCCACAAGGGATGAAAACAAACAAAAACATATTAATACCAGTTACCTTCCTTATGCCTATTATCTTAGCACAACAAAGAAACTATTTTCAATATAGTACCTGAGACAGTGCATTTCAAATATGACTAATATTTAACACAACTATATTTTTTAAAGAGCTTTTATTTGTTTGCTTCCTTTCTTGGGAATACATAACATATACAGCACACAGTTTTTGTGTTGGTGTAGCATTCAAACATGAGACCCCCTTCAAATACAAAAAATGATCCTCTGCTTTGAAAACAAGAGGTTAGCTTCTTATTCACATGAAAACCCAACAGACTATTCAGAATGCCTCTACCCTATAGGACTTCTGGAAGCATAATATCAAACCCTAACTCAGATATGCATAATTTCATAGTACAGAAAATATATTACCTTTACAAGAAAAGAGTTTTATAAGAATTCCTTCAAAAAAGTGAACATTCATTTAAGCCTCCACTCTCTATCAATCTCCCAAAAGCTACTGTAGTCAAAGACCATTATGGCTACCTGCGCCTTCTGGACATAAGACCATTTTAGAAGAACACCACCTTCACAGTAAAACCATCAGTCAGTCCTTTAGCTCTCATAAATATAACTTATCTTGTAATTAAAAATACAGGAATATCACATTTCTCAATTACAATTTGTCAACTTGAACTATATATATAAGCATATAAAGCTATATAGGACCCTCTAGCACAGAAAATCCACAAAGCCCTTACTGTCCATTGTAAGCAAAGTTAAATCGCGTGTTTTCACAAAACATAATAGTCCTGATTAAAAAAAAAAAGTCAAACTTAACAACAATTAATGTTAAAAGAAGAAAAAAGAAAAACAAGTTTAAAATCTGACGTAAAATCTGGCTATAGCAGGCCCTAAAGCTACATCTGTCCAATAACCAGACACAATATATGTTCTCACAGGAAGAGGTGTACAGTATTTCAGAGGGGAATTGTTTAGCATTGCAAACAATAGCACTCACGCACTCCACCTCTTTTTTGTTAAGTCATAGGTTTTAATTTAACTCAAATAATAACTATTTATCATCCAGATAAAAAACAGAAAAGATACTGAACATACTGAAAGTTCACAGGTTAGTTTTAAAATTCTGT
Organism: Apteryx mantelli; assembly: GCF_036417845.1. NCBI lineage: Eukaryota > Metazoa > Chordata > Aves > Apterygiformes > Apterygidae > Apteryx > Apteryx mantelli. Next base: position 18,753,782 of record NC_089986.1, read on the forward strand.
TCCCGATCCTAACCCGCACAGTAGAACACACTTCTGAGGCACCACTGAAAAATCCAAGCAGGAATTGATTGTCTTTATGTTAACCATGAATATTCTAGAAATGATTTCAACTTTCCCATGAATGGGAAGAGTCTTGATAATTTGATTTTCTATATGCTATAAATGCTAGCATATAGTCAACGTACTATACAAAACTTGGCACTAGAACTGCCTCTTTCAGAGCAATATAGTCTTCAAGTGCTCTGTAACCTACAGTCAAACATAATTTCCAACTTTTTTTGGAAATCTTCTGTTACTCTATTCTACCCAACTTTTCTATTAAAAATAAATGTAGTTTGGATTTTTGTTTAAAAAGCTTCTTCTCCCACAACTTGAAAAACAAGTATCAAAAAGGAACAAACAGCAAAAATAGAAGAAATAATCATATTGTGCTAGTTATGAAGCTCTGACACCTGACAGCCACAGTTTGAGGAACATCAAAAAAATTCCTATATACAGATTTTATATATACAATAAGATTAAGAGCTTTAAGAAAACTACTATTACTGTTTTTGCATTTATTTCCACCACTTCTGCATCTAGCTGCAGCTCATGCAAATGCATTTTCAAGTTCGATATTGTGCAATAATAGGAGACTTTTCTATTTGGTCTGGCAACAGAATTAGGCCAATACTTTCAACTACAGGTATCAAAAAATGGACACCTTTCATTTGAAAAGTTAGGCCTTAATTTCTTGGGTAAAACATAGCATATTTAGAAGTTCGAAAGCCAAGTAGGTCTCTCATTTCATTTCGGAACTTTGATAAGTCTTGCCGCAGTTCATTTAGGTTTTCCACAGTCGCCTGATCTGTACTTTGCATCTTCTGTCTCATGGAAGTCAAATAACGGTGGACTAAGCAACACATCACCTTTTGATAATTCTCATCTCTCTTTTGCTTCAGATTTCTCCATTCCTTTAAACAAACATTAAACGTTTATTATGCAAAAGTGACTTTTGAGCCCTAATGGCTGTGTACAATTATAGAGAGAGTAAATATGAACAAAAAACAGCAATTGTATATATACATCCTGACTTGTGCAAGCGTACAATGCATATAAATTGTCAGCCAAATTTAAATCAAAATGATAATCTACTGTTCTAGCAAAACTTGTTAAATAGCCCTATGAGCAATTAAGACTTCTATATTCTCTAATGTTTGTTTATAAGTGTATATTCTATGAAGTCTTTGAATTTAGTTTCTTCAAAAGCTATTTTTGTCAGCAAGGAGATGCAAAATTAGTATGCATAATTACAGGGTACAATAAAAATGTTTATTTAAGAAAAATAATCCCTCCCCTCCAAATGAGAGGTTCCAGTGTTCCTTGTCAGTTACTTATTTTTACACCTCTGGGATATGTTTAAAACCAATTACCTTCCCCAAAGCCTACTCTAACCTCATCATTTTTTGAGATTAACACATACTTCCTTGAGGGTTCTATACTTTTTCCATCAGTCCAAGTATGTTTCCAGACTACTGCTAGGAGTGAGAGGGTTACTGAAATTCCCCAAAACTGGAAGTTACAATCTTACTTAAACAGAAAATAGGTAAAATTTATTATCAGTTATTTATATTTTGGATGCAACACACATTGTCCAACAGTTCCTATTTTACTTTAGTAGTGCTCACAGTGTGACAGGCGCCTTCATGCAGCAACTTACTAATTCCAGTTTCAGAGCCTTCAACTATCCAGATCATTTCTTACCTTTAGGCTATTCTGGCGTTTCACCTTGCCACTTGATGTATGAGAGCAGATCCATTTACTGAGGCTGTTGAAAAGATAGCAAATAGTCTTGGGAGAGGGGATGACATTGAAAGGTGGAGGTAGTGTGCATTTGTCGTCAAAGTAACTAAGCCAAAGCTTGGCACGAGCAAACTTCCACTCCTTATCTTCATGATTCTAAAGTATCAGAAACATTAACAGAGATCAGAAGCAAAGTAATAGGGAAGAGCATTAAAATATTTAAAGGCTATTTCAGTAAGTTACATTTTCTCATAACTTAAAAACTGACTGTTAACTTTGATTATATATATCATTTTAACATTATTTTAAAACATTAAATAATTAAAATGCTAGATAATTTTAATACATATAAATATTAAATTCATTATATTATCTGGCTTAAATATAAAATTCAGCTATTCAGGCAATAAACCCCATATTAAATACCTAAAGTTAAAAGTACCACACCCCGTCAAAAATGGCATCTTGACTTCAACAGCTGCTGTATCAAGAAAGTCTTCAATCCCCAGAGGACCAAAGCCTTGCACAGTTTCAACATGCAAAGTTTCTCCAGGTTAATTTTACTTCACCCCAATAAAAAGTACATTTCCTCATGAAGGATGAGACGTGTGAGCTCGGGGACAGAGCTCACCCGTAAAAGTCTATTAGACATTAGTTCGCAAAATTAATCTACACATTGTAATAGGTAAATTGTATAACATCCAAGATACTGCTAGAACTTATTCATAATTAATTGGAAACCACTTACTGCAATCAGCTGGAAACTTTTATGAAGCATTGCCACAAGGAGTTTAGTTAATACTATCACAACCACCACATTGTAGGTACCAACGATAACAGCACCCACAAAAGACTGCAATTCTTCGCCATAGCTAAAGCGTGTGACAAAGATTGCTACATGTGCCAGGGAGAATATATACCAGAATAGAGCAAAACATGTGCCAATAAACCTATAAAACAAGAAGAAAATCTTCTGTTAGGTAAAGTAAACATCAAATGTGAATTTACTTAACGTGAATCCAATTTCAGTTAAAATTCACAGTAATTAAATAAAACTGGAATTTAAGGGCCAGAACAATATGGATATTTCACAGATATCAAACTCACGAATGGAACGTGTCGTTGCTCTGTTGCTCACAGAAAATTCCTGCACAGTCCTTTTCTTCATTTACAGTAAATCCTTTATCATAAAGTTGTGTCAATCCAATTGTGAATGAGAACAAAACGAGAAGAAACATGCCCAGAAATTTTCCAAAATCCTGTAGCATCTGTCCCATTGAGATCTGTGAAATAGATTTATTCCCAATATCAGTAAAATATGTAATTTTTTTGTTCAGCCTCTGAACACACCCCAAAAAATCTATTTACATTTGTTTGTAAATATTTGTTTTACATTAAAATGTAAGATGCTAGGACAACCACAAAATTGGGAGGTGCCCTTATACCATTCACTTGATTTTTAAGTGACATTTTCCAGCTGTTAAAAAAAATATATATATATATTTAGGAATTTTTAATGTTAACTGATATATTTGTTTTCAATAAATCGTAAGTGGTGATATGTACACATTTTCCTGCATTCATAATTTACTACAGAAGGTAATGAGGAGCTCCCAATTCAGTAGATAAAAGCAATATATGAGATGCATTTGAACATAAACACCATCACAGAAAGCTGAAAGAGCATTTAATATGGATACCGAATTAATCAAAACATGTGGTATCATAATTCACTGCAAATCAAAAAGTATTATATCAAAGCCCATTTCCTGAGCACAACATTAATTCACTGCATGTCTTACGTTAGTCTTGAAATATGCACAAAGTCTAGGTGTGTAAGCACATATGAAAACCTGAGGGGTGTAAAGTATAGAAGACGTGACCCTAAGTTTAGTTCATTAAGTTTCCAACATTTCCAAATCAAAATATCCTGTATGGAAGTTTACAGAGAATCTAACAAAGGAAAAAAAAAAAAAAGAGAGAGTGTTGTGCCACAAACACAGATTTTAATCAAACACTGCATAAACTGTTTACTGCATTTAAATTACTGTTTCTACAAAGAGTTGCATATATGGGTCTTCTTCAGAGAATAATATACTATTATTATTATTAAAGAATGTAAATACATAAGATAGGGTTGGGTAATTCTAATCCTCTATATAAACTAGTGCATGTAAATCCCGACCCTGTACGAATCATAACCTGCACCAAACAGCAGCGCAGAGCAGAACCGCCGGGCAGGTTTGCCAGGGCAGTTTCCTGGGAGGTGAAGCCCCGGCTCCTGCCCCCCCACGGATCACCCAGCCCTGCCACATGGCACATTCCCGCCGACTCTGCTCCGTTTGCCAGCGATACAGCTCCAACGAGAGTCTGCGACTGCAGGCAGAGCCACACCGTAATAACACACTGCGGTCAGAGCACAAATCTGTCCCCATCGGACTATCTCCTAACATCTAGCCTTCTAAAAAATCAAACATTCACTGGTCCCAGACAAGAGAGACACAAAGCAGTTAAAACAGGAATTCACAAGAAGTGCAAACCACCCAAAACTAATTTGTTTGCAATAGTGTGTAACAACACAGCCCAAATACCAGCTGTTTTCTTCATATAGTCACAGTATTCCTTCCTATTCTGAATTTCAAAGCACTTGAAAGTTGATGAGTCAGTCAAATCAAATCTAGGGCAATACCATTCTACCTTCGGTTAATAAAATAATTTAAAAAATGATAGTCAACTTATAAACCTGTATTAAAATAAGTTTTGTTAGTCAATAAAGTAAATGAATGCTTAAAAATAGCAGTGTAGTAGCCAGAGAAGGCAGCGGCTGCCTTTCCCCCACCCCGTTGGGTTGCCGTGCCATGTCTGATTGCCACCATTTGAACCTTGTGACCTACTTTCAGAAAATACCGTAAGAGTTGTTGCACAAGCTGTACTGGCCAACAGCAATAACACAAGCTTCAGTGTGCCGCTGAATGGGGTGACTGTTGACTGTTTTTATTTACTTGGAAAATTTCATAACATAGCCTCCTAATAAAAAACCTGTGAAAGATCTAGTACATAAATAAATAACATATTTAACAGTGAACCTCTTTAAAACATGGGAGAGACTTTAATGTTCAATTTGTAGGACAAGCCTAACGCAACGTCAAGATTTTAATATTTTTTCAAAGTATGCAAGTAGATTACAGTTTTCCTACAGTTATATAGTGGTAGCTAGGGAAAAGAAAGGGGCAAGAATTAAAAAGAGGGAGAAGAGAAACAGGCATTTTTCAGTTAAATTGGCTACAAAAAACTATGAATATTCTATTTGAAGTACCTTTTAGCATGATCTAAGAAAATAGCAACTAAATAATTCCTTTTTTCTTTTAACAGAAGGACTATTTCATATTTAACAAAAATATTATAAACAATAATTATTTGTACAGCAAGATTAAGTACTCTAAATCATTAAAATGAGCTGAATCTTCAAAATGGAAGTTTTCAGCTATTCCCTGAAGCAAGACCTGGTGATGTGAGCCAAAATTATTTACTCCAAAACCTCCTTTGGTGTAACTCTAGTTGCAGAGCTAGAGTTAAAAATATGCTGCTCTCAAAAAATATCTGTTCTGCCCTTGTGACCAGTAGCGACAAACTTTCTTGCAGGATCCTTTCAGATCATCCACTCTTGCCAGAGGTCCTTCAAACTAGTTCTGCTCACTAGAAGAAGAGAGGACAAAGCACTGAGTGGCCCCATTAGGACAAGCTCCACCAGAATAATCACCGGCTGACTACTCCATTTCGTCCAACTATCTTTTCATTCTTCAGACACCTGGAAACACAGCAATGATGTTGCCGATCAACTATATTAACTAAATACTATCAGAAAAAAAAAACAAAAACCAAAACATCAGTACAAGAAATCGGTGACTTGCCCGATCCGACTTTGTTGTCATAAATTTCCCCGGATGTGAGGCCAGAGAAGCTGGAAGTCTGCCCACGCAACAGCTTTCCAGTAACTAGCTGCGCCCTCAGTAAGGCAGGTGCTTTGCCTTGTAAGGGCTCTGCACTGGCAAAGGAACAAAACCAGTCAGCGCAAAGGACTCGGACTGAAGAGAGGAATGGCAGAAGGGAAAAAAATAGTCCACTGATACGTACTATCTGTAGGAACAAGAGGTGACTGACTGATTCCTCCACTCAAATTTTTTAGAAGGAAGGTTTTTTCCACTTCTAATCTAAAAGGGGTTAAGAGAGGTAACTGCATCCTAAACGAGATGTCTTAATAATAGCGCGGGTTCCCTCCCCTGCCCCCCAAAGGTACTAGCAGTTCTGTAAAATGCCATGTTGGACCCTCAAGCCTGCACAGTTTATCTGTGGTAAACTAGGAGAAGAGGCTCTGCCCAAAACCAAACAAAACCCAAACAAATAAAGCAGCCCACACCATGACATAAACACAACAGAAAAGTCCATCTCTGCTCTCCAAGCAGGAGAAGAAAATTTAAACTGTTCACGTAAAAACAGGTTAAATCCTAACTTTAAGTGAAAAATATTAAAACTATTGTGACTCTACAGTTCCACCATCACAGAAGACTGTTAATGCTTCCCCCACCACTCAAAGACAACTGAATTAAATGTATCACAGAAGTAAAATGTGTTTTTATACTGTCATTATTCTTCATGGGAAGGCTCAAGCAAATTCAAGGTGAATACAAAGAAAGCTATTCTCCCGTATTGTTACTGGCTCCAAATAGGCTGTTTCAGTACTCCTAAGAGGTTGTTTTTTTGTTTTTTTGTTTTTTTTTTAAAGGCAAGTTGCACAATTCTACCCAACATGCAACTTCAGTGAGATTACCAACACAGACAGAAAGGCTTTTGATTACTCTCCAGTGCTACATCTCATTCATCTGTCCTTTAGAGATGATAGGAAGTTATGACTATCATTCGCACAGAACTTTAGAGAATGAACCTTAACCTGTTTTCAACCTGCAGACATATCTGCAGTATAAATGTTAAGCTATCAGCACATAACCACAGATGAAAACAAAAAGTACGTGTACAATTAGCAGCAAAAACCAAAACAAAAACAGAAATTTCATTATAAAAAATGTGAACTGACACTATGTCTTCCATTCTTTATCTTACCTTTCTCCTTCTAAATCAGTATATTTTACAGGAGGAGATTAAAAACACATCTGTGCAGTATTATTTCTACTTTCTACTTTTGCTTTCTATCTTTGCCTATAAGCGCTATCAAGACTCTGGAGAGCAAATTAAGATCAAGTTTAATATTTTCCTCAAGCAGTAACAATATTCACCTGGAGTGGTCCCAGAATAGAGCTCGTTGTATACATGAAGAAGAGACGTAGATAACTAAGAACATTAGCAAAAGCAAAAAGACCTTCTGCCACTAGGGTAGGATGGAATGCATCCCAGTCCTTTCTTTCAGCGTAATCATGGAACTGGAATGTAAAAAGGACAATTGGAAATCATTTACATTATAAATACATAAATGCGCTTAAGCACCCCTTCCCATTCCTCCCTCCAGAACAGGCAATAGCATAAAAGAACTTTAACATGTATGATTTATAGATAATGAAAGCACTAGTCTTTCAGATGTCTCACTTTTTTAGCCAAAGGGATTTTAAAAGCCACTCCAGAGGAAGCCAGAAAATAGGTGATTTAAATTCAATCACAAACTCTGCCACTTGGCTGTGTAATGCTCAGCAAATCACTTTACATCCCTGGTTCTGCTTCCCCTCCCACAGTCTTTTTCATAGCTGGTTGAAACAGGGACCATTTACTATTATAAACACGTACATTGTCTACTGTAATAGGCTTCAATTTAAAATGACATTAAAATGCTGCAAAATAAACCAATTAACTGATGTGACAGCTGGTCTTAACCACTGTTAGAAAGATTTAGAAAGACATAGGCGCTGGGGTTCCTTCAGTGGATTTTATGAAAGACTACAGAGAATAGAAGTTGCAAGAAAACTGTTGGTGTAAATACAGCTTTAAAGTATGTCCACTAGATATTATTCAGCTACTTAATGGATATCCACAGATCCCTAACTTTCAGCTTGAGCTGAAAGCATTCATTTATTATTCACAATATTATCAACTCCTGCTGTCTCAAAATGGACACTCAAAAGCTAACGAACACAAGTTGCTTCAAGTGAGTTGCCCAGAAGTGTGCTGCACAGAGGTGGCAGGAAACAGGGATGAAAATGCTTTCATGCATTGCAATCATGGGTGTAAGACCACCTTGCTGCTACAGAGACTCTTTCTTTATTTCTTACAGCTTCAACGTTTATAACATGGAACCAAGATGTGAAATGAGCATTTTTATTTGGTTTTCTACAGAATTATAAAGGACAAAAATAAATTTTATTATATAAAACTGGAAAAAAAAACCTCATCACATTCCTTGTTAAATAGGACAAGACTCCTGCATCTTCAGAAAGGTAATGACTTAAATTGGCAGTAAAAGGCTCTTATCACAGCAAAGAAATTACCACTACAGACACGCAGATTCCAAAGCAAATGGCTGGGAAAGCAGCCCAGCATGGCAGTCACTCTCTCCTTTTTCTAAGAAATGGAGCTTTCCTTTCCAAATGTTTACCAGCCTCTCCAACACTAATGTAAGGACAGGGGAAGTGAGTCAAACACCATGTTTGGAAGAACTGAACCAGTTTCCTTCCCTTCCTGCTGCCAGACAGTTATCAATTCACAGTTTGCAATACAAAATAATGTGCTACTGCATTGGCCTGAATTTTACCAAAATATTCATATTCAGATCTGGCAGCTTGCCATATGTTGCACCACTAACAACACAAGCAAGAGAAAGGAATGGATAATTTTCAAAACATGTATCTTCAATCAAATCTAGATGGTTTTTCGTGGAGAAAAAATAATGCTCCTCTCTGGTCCTAGAATTTGTCTCCTTACTACAGAAAACATGATGTTGGAGCATGCGAAAAGCTATCAAAAATTATCAAAAATTTATCAAAAGCTTAAAAACAGATTTTTGTAACAAAAACGTTAGGCAATCTAAATACAGAGGTTATCTCCATATGGTGTTGATCTTACAGAATAAGGCTAGCTGAAACGCCAAATCAGACAATCTGCATTGGGAGCTTTCCCCAAATGAAACCCAAGCCACCTGGAAGATAAGGAAGAGGCCAGTAACTCTGTTCAGGGTCCCTGACCACATGGAGCCGCCTTGGTGTATTTTCTAACTCCCATTTGCCTAATCAGCTTCTCTTTCAAGTCCAAGATGCAGCAGGACCAGGGAACTAGACATCTACATGGCACATAGCACACAGGACAACTGAGTCATATGCCGAAACTGCATCCACACATAACACAGTGCACTTCACTACAACATACTGCACCTAATATGTCTTTACATATTTTGCAGAAACCTACTAAAACTACAGTTACAGGAACAAACTTTTGCTAGCTCATCAAATGCATACACTTCCTATCAAAGCGAAGCAAAGGTATCAAAATCAAATTCTGATCCTTTTAGTGCTGTCTCTTCCTCAAGTGTAACCTCCATTTTCTGTTAAAAGGAAGGCGTCTCTATTTGCCCAGGCAGTCCCAGAGGAGCTTCAGATTTATCAAAATGGGTGCTCACCTTGTTATGGGCAACTACTTTGAGAGCAAAGGTTGCCAAATACAGGGAATTCATGACAAAACTAAGCTGATTACGAGACTCTTCTAAGAAGTCTTCTAAACCATCATACCAGAGTCTTTTAACATCTGACCACACCATTCCTGCAGGAAAAGACGACAGACAGAGAAGTCAACCCATTACACTGAATAGACTTTCTCTTTTAATTAAGCACTTCTAACTGGCTTTTGTAAATGGTATTTTAGCAAAGAGAAAAATGGAGATTTATATAACTTTACTAAAAACAATGCACTGGACTACAAGCATTAGTTATAAGGCAACAAGATGTGTAACCTCTTTAAGTCTACATTCCAATGAGGAACCAGTAAAGATGGCATGAGAGAAAATTAACAGGAGAATAACGTAGGCTGGGAAAGGTCAAAATTAAATAAAAGTAGAGGGACAGAATACAAATGCTTTTTATGAAAGGAAAGCATACAGCTTTTTCAAAAAACATTACATAAAGCATCACATATTTTTGGAAGCGTATTATAAAACGCTCTTTAAGAAAAATCAGCTTAGTAACTGTTCCTGAAAAGATCCAAACATTCAGCAGAAATGTTTCTTACTCTAACTGATATCAAGTAACATATGTGAAAAGATACCATGGCTTAAGATCACAAAAAAATCAGAAGTTTAACCTAGAGCAATAAACACTTAAAGATTAAGGATCTTTGTGGCAAAATGATTTTACCATTGTTAACCATGCCTGACTGTACAGAAAAATGCAGAATTTTACTAACTGAATGTCTGTTACAGACTGATATTTTTATAAAACTTGAAAGGATCTTCAGATGAAATACAATGACACCTTTGATTTCTATGAATAATCAGTTATTTAATTTTTTTTGAGTACCTTAAATGTATGCTACTATACTTAGAATTAGAAGAAAAGTAGCATTTATATGACTGGTAGTTAAAAACTATCAGACTTGGTCTAACTTTCAGGACTTTGCAAATTCCCTAAAACTTTGGTCTAGTAAGAGGAAAATCAAGTGGAAAAAAAAAATCAGATACTTATGCACAACTACTTGCTCAGTCAGCTTTGCTGCAATGTTGCAAGGCAAGGTTAAAAATAAAAGTGCTACGCAAAGTTAGTTAAAAAGACAGATAAATCTCTCTTTTTCCAGGTTACACACAAAATATTTCTAAACTCAAACCTATGTACCTCTCCTGTCAGATCACCATGTATCTTAGTTGAATTTGTTAAAGAAATCAGCAAAAGGGGCTGGAGAAGTAGAAGATGCTGTAATTTATATGTTATTTACAGAAATCGAGTCCTGTTGCTTTATTTTTCTGGGGAAGGCATTTTCATCATTCAGGCTCATGAATTTGGAAAAAAGAATTACTGTATTCATGACTTTGAAAGTTAATCCAGTAATGTACACATTCACTGCTAATTTAAAGTGTTATAACTTTTGCTGTGATCATATTGATATTTATTTTTAAAGGATACTTTAGTAGAACTATGGAGGATGACAGTGTAGATAAATCCTTGTTACTTGGTTCTTTTATTCAAGTTCATTTTGTCACAAATTTTCTAAATACATTGTTTTTCAACTTATTGAATATTTGTAAGAAAACATTCCAATATATGATTATAAAATATGCACTTAAGCTATAAACTTATTATTTAAAAAAATGAAGATTCAGTAATGTGAAAAATAATATGATTTAAAGATTTATGTTAAATTTTTCAATCCTATTTTAAGTAAACAGGTTAAAACATTACATGAAGGAATTAAAATGTTTCTTAGCCTTTCAGTAAAATTTTCAAGACCACCTAATGTCACACCTTCTGTCTGCATTAGATTTGAAGGAACAACTGCAACCTCAGTTTTAAAAAGGAAGTTAAAGAATTTCTAAGATCAGATAGTGAATCTGAAAACAAAGGAAGGGTCTGTAATACCTTTAGTAGTGTACATCTGAAGATTTTATGTTTAAGATCTGCATGTGTTTGGGAATAAGAACTCGGCCTTTCCAGAATCTCCACAAACTACTCAACAGCTTTTACACAGATACACACAAATACCGTACAGATAAGAACTGTGATGTTTACAACTATGTAATTTTTTTTTTAATTCCTCATCAATCAAATGACAGATATCTAATTACCCTATACTAAGGCACAAGTTTCCAGGAATTTCTCTATCAAATTCTAACCTAAATAAAACAAAAACATGCTAAAAGGCTTTATGAATTTTCAAGCAATACAAAAGTGCACAAGGAACCTACTCTACAAAAATTATACCTGTGCTCCCTCTACTGCATCAACCAGAATTAACATGTGTAATTTCAGGTATAGTGATAATAGTCAGCGACAATGACATATAGAAATGGAAAAACTATGAAATGGGGAAAAATTCTTGTTCCTGGCAGTATTTTAAAACAAGGATGAGGGAAATTCACAGCTTCTATTTATTAGAATAAGAGGGAGTATGTGCGTGTATATAAACATATATGCAATATTTTTTTTTCTTCAAACCATATTCGAGGTCTGCAACAGGTCCAAATTGTTGTGTTTTTTTTGTTTTTTTAATCAAACATTACAGAATTGGTGAAAAAAGACCAAGCTGTTAATTACAGTTGATATGCCCCTAAACTGGAAATTTTGTACCTCTTCAGAGTCCTCCCCCTGAGCTGAACAGGATGTTATAAAAATTTCACATCCACAACTCTGAAAGAGATTTTGTAGAACCCTAAATATTGGCATTTCTTTAAAGCTGGATTAATCCAACAAAAATGCAGAGGATCCTCCTGTTCTGTATAGTTACAGCATACTGAAATAGAAACAAAAGCAGTGCGGGGGGTTGATTTATGATCATAAACTGCATGCTTACTCCAGTAAATTGCAATTCAGAAAAAAATAATAATTAACTTGTGTACAATGCATGATTATTTTTAATCCACTTTTATTTTTGCATGAAGACCTTAGCTAGATTAGAAAGGAACAATAACTTGATTACTAATATTCAGATTCCAGCATAATTCTGTATGCAGACACATAAATAATTGAGGAGTTGAGATCATTATATATTTTTTTAATATAGAAATGCAAAAGAGCTGGAAGAAATTAAAAAATGCTAGCTTGTTGGCAGATGTCTTTTTTCATGTTTGTTGGCCAATGTTGTTTTCATAAGAAAACAAGTTTTGACTCATAATGACTAAACATGCTACATAATAAACAAAACCACCTAGTCATGAAAAATTATTGGAAAAAATCTAAGGTGGTATCTAAATTAATTTCATTCCTAAATTTAGAATGAAGAAAAATCAGTTAACTGCAGGCTTATATTTGTTACAGACCTGTTAATTTGAGGAACGCACACGTTTGCTTTCCACTTGTGCTTTTTAAGTCAGTACTTTCAAATGTCCCTAGTCTAGGGAAATATACAGCTTTTACACTAACATGTTATTATTGTACAACTGAATCTCACTCGCATCACTCTGCATGCTATCAGTCTCTCTGAAGTAAAACTCAGTTCCTCCTCCGTCAGATCCTGTAACGTTCTGCTTCTCTGAAGCTTTGCTTGCTTTGATAACTAGGACCTGTTGTAACACATCACATTGCTTCCCCAAACTGTGTTTTGTTTCTGTAACACTGTCCTCCAAAGAGCAAACCTCTGTCAGGCACTGATTAACATGCTGATTTCACAGAGCTAGCACAAATCATTATTGTTACATCAATGCCAGGAACTCTCATCTACCTTACCCAAATCATACCTACCAATCAGCCAGATTATCAGAAGATAGTCTATCCTTTCCAGGGCTGGCCCCATTGTATTCTTTTTATTCTCGTTGTAGACCAGGGAGTACAAATTAAGTAACAGCAGAAACGTGAAATATGAAGCCCCATGAATAATAAACTTCATAAAAGGAGTGTGAATTATTCGACCCACTCGAGATTTAGGGGCTAACAAGTAACACAGGGACAGAACTGGCCAGAAAATGCCGACTGTCAAAACAGTCAAAATCTTCTTGCACGTGTGCTTGCGCCGGTAGCCCGCCATCTGTCCAAACCACACAGTGTTAAGAAACTGCTGGCAGTTAGACTGAGCAACAAACTGGGAGGAAATAAATAAATAAATAAATAAATAAATAAAGAGAGAAACAACAAAGAAATCAACTTCAGGTTTCTTCATACTGATTACTAATACCATCATTAAAACTCATTTTCATACTACACGAAGCCACTGACAAAGTGGAAACGGGAATAATGTTAAAGTTGAAATAATTCTCTCAAAAAAACAAAAGTGCTAAGGACTGATTACACTTATCACATCCATTATTTTAATTTCCTTCTAAAGCCAGCAACTAAACATGGAGTACACATCCTAGACCTTTAGAAGTTGTCAGGTTATGAATGACTTTTGATTTTCATTTATGTAGAAAGCTGGTATATAAGTAATGTTACACCCAACACAGCTTCCTTATCTGTGTTATTTTAAGATACTGTAATTGTATCTGAAGAATAAGATACTATTATTGTAAGATACTACCCACACTGTAAAACACAACACCTCATAAGATTACAACCAAAGTGGCCATGCAATTTTATATGTACTATTAAAATCATTATGGCTCTGTACAGCAGGGTTAATTTTAAATCAAAGTAAGCTATGTTGAAATAGCCACACAAAAGAAGAGATTTTGGTCTGAAAATTACATAGATTATGTAAATGTAGTTTCAAATTTTAGTTGCTGACTCGCACACGATTCAAAAGAATATATTTGCCCTACAGCATAGTTTATAATTTAATTTCAAAACTAACAAAAAGAAGCCTGATATTATTATCACCACATTTTAGAAAGCATCATGAAAAACTGTCACTATAGTAAACTTGGCAGCAATAAAACACATTCTTCAAAGATTTTTTCCTCAGGCTACAAAAAATGGTTATTCTCATCTAACCATTATGGTTAAAAAAAAAAAAAAAAAAGCTATGCTCAAAACCAAAAGAACATCTAAAATACTTCAGTATGCTCAGTTAATGCATACCAGAACTGTGTGATGCTGATCTAAGACATTTCATAACTGAGGCTTGTGACTTTTAAACACCATGCATTTTAACAGTTTCTCAAACCGTTTAATCTTAGGCAGATAGAACAAACAGTAATGTCGTCTGCAAATGCTAAATACAAATGCATTTTCCTGACACTGAAACACTGTAATATGCAAGTTAAAAAGCTAAGTATTCTATGTATGAAAAGAATCATCATTTTTGCTAGCAAACATTACTAAGTAATTGCAAAAAAAAAAAAAAAACCTTATTTATTTAGTAAGTAACTTTCATATTTGTCACATTGCTTTCAGGGAGAAAAACATAATTAGCTATTTATAAACATAAGACAGAACACAGCGTTTGAAGATGTATATTCAGAAGCTTCATTAGCTTCAAAGGAGTAAGTTTGTAAGACCAGGAAAAGTCTCCAGAATTTCCTGAATTTCTAAATAAGGAAAGAGTAAAGAACAGGGGGTAAAAATAGAAGGCAGAGCTGAAGACACTTATGTCATATTTCCTTTTACTAAAGTCTAAACTCTCATTTAGACTTAATTAACCACTGAAGATTTAAATCTGAGAAACATCACTCTATATAAGACATTTTATGCCTTTCTTGGAGTTTTTCATATTATCACTATCACTTACGCACAGGGCGGGGGGGGGGACACTTTCTTCCTATCCTTGGGCCTTGTACTAGAATCCCACAAATACCTCTAACAGAGTCCAGTACAAGGAAAACTAGAGTTATAACTTGTCAAAGGATAGAGACAATAACAACCTACTACATGAAATAAGTTCCATATTCATGGCATAAAAGGCCCTACTATTCTGGAACAGAGGTGCTATTCAGTTATACCGGCATAAGTCTAACACTTATTAAACAACACAGACAGGGCCTGAACCAAAGCTGAAAAGCTCATGACAAATGAGAAGATAAATCCTGTGTGGCACCTAATGGTCCATACTTCCCTAGATAAGTATGTAATGAGGATCTGAATACGCAATTACCACTACTAGAGTTGGTGGCAAAGAGCAGTAGTCTATATATCAATACAGAAAACACCATGTTCTTCTTCAAAGTAAATACTGGAGAAATATTCAGTATCTTGCAGTACCATTTCCCTATGTTTCACCTGCAAATATTATCTGTATTGCATTCTCCTCCAGGACTCTTGCAAGTTTATTTCCATGTCTAGAGGCAGAACCAGAAATTGAATGAATCACAAGCAAAACATGATATGGATAGTCTAGGAAATTACAGCAGACAAACCTCTTTCTGATTATACTTGATTGCAAGTTTTAAGCGACTTAAATTCATCCTTTCTTCCAACAGTCCTCGCTTGTCTACATGTTCATCGCTAGATGTGTGATTTAGAATAACTTCCAGCTCCCGGGAATTCCGTGCCTGTGCAAGCAAGTCTTTAGCAAAGGTTTTGCACTGCTGGGCTAGCTCCTCATAATCATTTCTGAAGAACAAAGAAATAACAGTTATAACACACTGCTAATATAGATAGTTAATGGATTAATGGAAACTATGTTAAAATTGGATTGTGTGTTATGCTAAGGCCAAAAAAAAATCAAATATTTCAAGATGCAAGCATTCTGAAGGTAACGCTGTGTAGGTTTCTCCATGTAATATGACAATTATAAAACCTGAGTGCACTTCGCAACTGCACTAGACAGATAAAAACCGAGAAACAGTTACAGTATACAAATTCTTAGCTTTTATTTATGTCTTAAGGTCCAGATGAAGAGTTAAAACTTAGTGTTATTTCCAGGAGATGAGAAACTGTAGTAGTCACAAAATATTATAAGTAATGATTCTGGTAATTTGTTATTTGAAATTTCTAATTCTCTGCTTTGAGGGTAAGTTGTTTTGGGTTTTGCTTTTATTTATGCCACTTGAAAATTAAAGTCTACTCACTAAATAATATTTATTAATATAATAAATACAAGAAAAGAAATCACATGATTTGCTAGTTTCACCTGACACAATCTATTTCAGTGTCAAGTTGTATCTCAAATATGCAACAGTTGAACACTTAAGATATACGATCAGCTGTAAGTAAAGATTATTTCATGTATTGTTTAAAAAAAGTAAAATTTTAACCTACACGAACATTTGTTTACATGAAGTAAGAAATAAAATCTACAACTATGAGCAAAACTTTCCAATAGTCAGTTCATTCTATGTGAATAAGATATGGAATAATCTATGAAAAATTGAAATAAAAAGACATGATTTTTGAGACATTTCTTAAATACATTTTTATTCTCAGAAAAAAAATACATGCTTTTTTGCTACAAGTTTCAAAAATGGTAAAAATCTGCATAGTTTAAACATAAAATTACACTGAATGTTTCTTATATAGACATGGCATTTTAAGCCATGAAATCTTCTACACACATACATACATGTACACATATGCAATTCAGCTTTCCTATATTAGGAGCAAAATTAAGAAACAAAACCCAGAACAACTTCAAGCCTGAGTCAGATCAGCACAAATAAAGTGTTACATACTTCCATCTTGATGTTACATTAAAAAAGAAAAAAAGAAAAAGCACAAGCATGGTATTAATGAGATACTCATATGATGAAAAGCTGCGTGAGCCTGAAATAAATCAGCGTTCAGCATTACTTCTGCTTATTTTTCCAGAGTAGAGTAGAAATTTGAAAGCTAACCACTTTGAACTGTCTGAACCGAAAAGGATTTAAATTAGTCTTGCAAAGTAAGGCAGCAATTACTTTATACACATATTTTTTTCTTATAAGTATTACTTTAAACCACCTAATTATGAAAAACTGAGAATAAACCTTTTCTAACGCACACACATTTCCATTTATGTCATTTCATAAAAGTATTAAAGTAGGTTTGTGATTTATTCAATTCCTACCTGAATTCAACCTCAACAAGACTTAACTCTTTCAAGTCTGCACTAAGTTCAAAAGCTCGCAGGATTGGATCCTCCTCTGTCAACATTATCAAAGCAGGACTGGCCAAACATCGATAGATGTCAAGACGAAACCTGTGACAAAAGAATAGCAAGCAACATGAAGATATTTCATTTGATTAGCAGTTTCAAATCAGAAACCTGTTCCGGAAGTTAGCACAAAAAGTCAACTTGAAAGAACAATGGAGTTTCTTAAAATCAGAAACTAAAAGCATTAAATGTTCTTATATGCACGTTATATGCATATGTGCATATGTCAATGGAAGAAATTGTTTTTTAGTCCAATTCCGTTGTCCTTCATATATTTAGAATTCCCACTATTTTAAGTACCAGAAACTGCCTGCCAAACTGGTGCCTTCTCTTCTTTTCCTCACTGCTATTTCAACTGTTATCAGTACATCAGCAGAAGGTCACCAGTTAAGGAAACAGTACTGCTGAAATTTTGACATTTTAAAGTGTTACCCAGTAGTGCTTATGGTGCAGTGTAAATAAGAGAGAGAAGTAAAGTGTTTAAGGCAATCATCTATTTTAAAACTAAATTAAAAACAGTGGGGAGCAGGTGGCAGAAGAGCCTTTCTGTGTCAACTGCTTCAAATAAATAACATTGCTCCAGTTAAGTCAAGGGGAGAGGCAAAAAAATATTCATATACTTCTTTCATATCAATGAGGCAAGGATACGTGCTCTCAATCCAAAATCCTCCCCACTTCAAAACAAACCAGACCCGTGCCAGCAGCCTTCCAAATTCCATGCTCAGGTTTTTATGCAAAGAGCATATTACTCACCTGCTCAGTCCTGCTACTGGACACAAACCAGAATATGCAAGAAGGTTTGGGGTTCCCCATCCCTTTATAATTATTAAGCAGCCAAAACTCTGGATCATTATTGAGGTGAGTTAGTGAAACTCCTTTCCCTGCTCCAGAGGCCGAAGATCTTAGACAAACTTACTAAAACAGGTTTTCAATTCTATTTTGTACAATTTTGAAGTATACGCATTGCTAAAACATATCTCAAATAGGACTCCATATACTATAGCTTTGAAGATTATTTTCGGTTTGATAGACAAGTATTAAGACTTCTGATAACGCAGCACTCAGAGATGTAGCTAGTTATTAAATATTAACAACTATCATTTATTTAAAAACATAACAGCACTTACTATGTGGGATGTGCTTTCCAAACACACAGAAACTGTGCTTTCTTTGAAGCAGAAAGACACAGTATGTGTGTCTATAAGGCACAGTGAAGTCTGTTTATCTCAGCAAAATAGATTAGCCCAGGTGAAACGCCATGATAAAACTCCTATATTGTTCCTTAGTACCCAGACAACTTATTCACAGCTTGTCCCAGCATTTCTACCTATTATTGCATGGTATAGTGATAGGCACATTCTAAAACAAAATTAATTAACATGGTACACGGTATCCATTCTAGCTTCAACTATGAGTTATTATCTCAATTATTTCTACTGTTTGTTTCTTGGGATACACTGACATCTTTTCTCATACCAAAATTAATGGCAACATCCAGCTGACATCCCATGTCATTACAGGTATCAGGATCTGTCCTGGAGTAGTTGAATATCAGTACCAATTATCCTTTTACTCCTTTTTTAGATTTATCATTTAGATACATTCTGGAGTAATTCCAAATGCAATACTGTAATTGCAGTCCACTTATGATCTTTGAGCTCTGTGATTTTTTTTAAACACAAACTCACATATATTAAATTGTATTAAGTCTTCAAATATTTTATTGAGTTAAACAGATAAATTTCTTTTCAAACCAGTAAATGCTTCCTCCCATTTGCACCTTTATTGAAAAGATTTCTACTTTCAAAAATACTGAAAAAAATACTGTCTCTGGTTTACATTGATCATTCCATGCTACATAAATATAAACACTCTCGAAAAAACATGATATAGAATTATCCACCTTCTCACTCTAGCTCAAAAAAGGCAGTATTAACTAACTTAAGAAAAATTTTATTTACTTAGTTCCTATGCTCCCAAGCCACTAATAGGTAGAAAATTTGTAAAATAGCTGGCAAAAAAAAGGCCCTTAGCTTAATATGTACAATGAATTAAAGAACAAAAACAAAAAAAGTCACTATCTCTCACCAGGCTGTCCAAGCACAACCCATTCCTGAGAACTAATACATCCCTTGCAATAGAGGCTACAACATATTAGAAGGATCCACTCATAAACCTCATATTAAAAAGAAAATATATTGAACCTCACCTGAGCAATACTGGAGAACTAAGACAAGATATTTTCATTACTGTCATTGTTTGTTAAGTCTTACCTGGAATGTCGTAGACTATCTTTCTTGTTCTTTGCAGTACAGAGTGTGCACTCACAGCCTACAGCATGCGGTTTGGGTAATGATATATCTTGTTTTAACAACATAGTGAGAATTTCATAGTTGTTACGATGAGCAGCTAAAATGACTGGTGCAACATCCATGGTTGTTGAGTACTCTGGATTCTGAATGCGTTCCATTAGCTTCTGCAACAAAATGTAGAAAGTATCTGAATTTATTTCACACAGTTGTATTACAATGTTTACACGTACATTTATCTTGACTGTTCAACAATGTTCCCAATGAAGCTCCTCTTCAAAATATTTTCCCCACGTTTTATAACATGAAAATAAACAAAAATGCATAACAGCCTTCAAACACCTCTCATATAAATACTGGAAGAAAGAAAATGGATGCAGAAATGTGTTTTGTTTATCTACACAGAAAACTGCCATACAATGCCTATCTTGTCCAGTACACATACACAATACTAACAGAAGTGTATTTTATTCTAGTTTGAAACAGGATGGGGGTTTCTTTTGAATAGGAGCTTATTTTACTATTTAAGTGCAGAGAAAATACCCTGATTGTAACACACATACATTATATGCTACACAATGCATTATGCCTTTTTCCCCCCCCCCACTTGTGTACTTCTAAAAAGTGCTTTGATACTTGAGGATAGCCAGAAGTTTCAAATTCTTTATTTTAAGATGAAGATTTGATGTGTATAGATTTGCCTGAAAATTCTATGAAGCTTTACAAAAATACACTGAATACTTAGGCTGCTAATTAAATTGCAAGAAGTTTACAAGAAAAGATTTATAGCCACTCATTTTTTCTCCTCTTTCAGACTAATTAGGTATCTGTTAGCACTCAGCATTTATAAGGCTTATATGAGGATACAGGCAGTAAAGCAAAATAAAGTATCCTATCCTCTAAGGCAGAAGAGGCCATAAAAAATATTATCGGATGCCCAAATTCTTTAGAGATTTAGAACTTCATTTAATGATGTTGTTTTAAACAGCACAGTTACCCCAAAAACACCATAGCCCACCATTCCCCCAAAATTAAGAACACTCAACTACAATAGTTGGCCTGGAGGATCTTTTTGGTCGGTGATTAAGCAGAATGTCAACAGCTCCCACCACTTCCGAATCAATAGCCACCAAAAGTGCATCTGATGACTAAGGAAAGAAAACAGGTTAAATGTGAAAGAGCAATAATTTAAACAGAACAAAGAGTTAACTTGAAGCTAAACTGCAAACTCCCTCCTCCCCCCTGCCCCCCCCCCTTTTTTCCCCTTAAGTTCTAAAGCAATGCTCTGAACTATCACCACGTGTACGATCAGGATACAAATTTAGGTGGTTATTCCAAGAGCTAGCATGACATTTACTGATGAATTGTTTTACTGCATGAATAGGAGAACAATAAAATCTAGAAGTTATTTTTTCAGCAAAGACGACACAGGATATTCGGGAAATCAAGTTCTAAGGGACAGGTTGCCAGGAAGGCTGTGAAAGATTTTAAAAACATGTTGCACAAACCATTCTGTTTTAAAAAACTATATATATTTGATGAGGAACAATAGACACTTCAGCTCTGCATTCCTAGTTCTGTGGTAAAGCTAGGAAAATGAGGTTTCTTCCTGGGCTGTAAACTTATTCTGAAGCTTCTCTGAAGCTGAGCTCAACAGCTTTTCATTTTCCCCACAATTTATATTGTTCTCTTTTTAATTCACCTTAAGAAATCCAAATTTATACTTTAAAAATAGAAGAAAGAGGCACAACTTTTATTATGCCACTGAAAAGGAGATCCAAGGAGGGGTTCATGTACCCAAACACTTTTTGTTTTTTCTCATCCAATAGCATACAGCCTAATAAAAGATATTACTTTTCCCTGTTAGCCTTCACTGTCTTATATCCTTAATTACAACTCTCTCAGCCGTAGCAGAGATGTTGTATATTGCCATGCAGGTATTGGTGAAGGAAGTTGCCTCTGCTATAGAGCACAGATCAAGTTTACCAAAAAGCCGAGCCATTACCTGAACTGTCCTGGAGTAAATTGTAAGAAATTGTAGAAGGAAATTGTAAGGCAAAAATAAAAGTTAAAACAAAAAACCAAAAATCCACACTGCGCTAACTAAACCTCTGTAAGTCAAAGCTCCACATTTAAGCATTTCTAAACACACCGTAGGCAGAAATTATTGAATTCGGGCAACCAAAAGAAAACTGTTATAAACCCATATATGGTGTGTGTGTGTGTGTGTGTGTGTGTGTATATATTTGATAAATATGCCAAATAGGCCACATGTGTTAGATACACACAAAATTACGTACACTCTGAGCAACCTTATCTAATGGCAGTTATTGTCGTTTTGAGCAGGGATTTGGACCAGATGACCTCCTGAGGCCCTCTCTAACCTAAGTTATGCACAACTTTGTGATTATGTAAAAGCTCAAAACAGATTCCAATATTTCTGACACATTCCAGATGAATTTTGCGCTACAGAAACACATTCTTGCCTTAATTTAAAAACATCCAAGAAGATGTATATTTTTCTAACTGCAATCCCTTTTTAAAAGTTCTTATAATCCAGACCCTCTGCATTCTAAACACTTTAATATTAGGCAATTTGACTAGATACTACTTATTTTGCTTGAAAATAATGCATACGATTCCTCTGCAACAGGAATAACATTTAAAATAATATTCAGAGTTCTGTTAACATTGTTGAAAACATCAATATACATTTGTGATGCCAATAAAATCCCAGTAGGAAAGTAAGTTAGTGAGAAGAAAACATCTTCATGATTACTAAATGAATATAAGCAATTCTGTCCTTTCAGGGCAGTTTTCTTTTCTTCCAGATTCTGAGAGGTTAACAGAAAGCATAAATAACAAGTAGAATATGCAGATCAATGACTACACTGAAAAATTTCAGTAATCTGACCTGTGTGTTGCATACCTGGCAGCCATAATCCAAAAGAAGCTGTAGTATGTCCAAATTTTCATTTTCAATGGTTATGGTAACAGCATTTCTTCCAAGCACATCCACACAATTTATGTTCATTTCACCCGAGCTGTTTTCCTCTAAGAGTTTCTTAACCATGTAATAGTCACCTGAAAAAGCAATGTATGAACATATACTAGTTTTTTATTATAAAGCAATACAAACAAATTAGTATTGTACATACCAGCTACCGTCAAAGAAGGTAACACTCCATGATATTTCACAACAGACGTGTAACATATAGGGCAACTAAGAAGTCAACGTTGAAAAGCATTCTCACGTCAACTGTGAAACTAAAGACATTTTGTGAGATGTCTTTCCGGAAAGTGCTGACATGTACTTTAATCCGTCCCTTTAATCACAGTCTATTAAAACACGCAGACAAACCCCACTAGCATGGGTATTTCCAGGACCGGGGCAATCTGCACCTTCCTGGGGCAGGAGCCCCGCCGGCCCTCTCGGTACCGCGACCTCCCTGCAGGCCCCATCAAAGCAGGAGCCAGACGCTGCTGCTACTGCAGCGTCAGGGGAGCTGCAGCCCGGGGCAGCAGGCACCGCCAGCCGCGGCAGCGCTCACGAGCGGCACCTTCCCGCGCGGCTGAGGCACCTCGGCAGCGGGCTGCCCCGTGCGGTACCGCTCTGCTCCACTGGTTCCTCTCGTGGAGGGCGACGCTTCGGGGGGATTCTTCCTTCCAGACTAGCGTACTGTTTTACAGCAGGGGCGACCAAAGGCAGACCCAGGCACAGAGCACCTACAGGATCTTCAAATGGGGCCGACGGGGTAACAAGTCAGCTTTAAGCAGCCCGCAGGCACGATTCCTGCCGCGCACCTTTAGCCCCCCACGCCTCTGTGCGCGCTCCGCGAGCAGCTGCGGCTGCCACCGGCTTCGGGGAGGCAGGACACGACGGGCAGGGCGGCAGGCGGCCCGCAGCACGGCCCCGGCCCCCGCAGCCCCTCGGCTCTCAGCGCTGCAGAAACACGCACGGGCAGCCGGGCAGCACAGCCGGGCAGCACAGCCGGGCCGGGCCGGGCCGGGCCCCTCCCGCCCGCCCGCCACGGCGGGGGCAGCCCGCGAGCCGTCCCAGCGTCGCCCCCCCAGGGAGCCCCGGGAGGCGGTCTGACCCCGGCCCCGGCCCCGGCGAGCGAGCGGCGCCTCGGCGGGAGGCGCGCGCGACCGAGGCCTCCGCGCCGCCCCGCGCCGCGAGCGGGCCGGGCCGCGGCACCTTTGTCGCAGGCCAGGAGGAAGAGCTTCTCGTCCAGCGTGGTCTCCTCCTTCACCTGCCGCACGTCCTTCAGCGCCAGCAGCTTGTTGGGCGAGGCCGAGGCGGACGGGTCCGCGCTCTGGTACAAGGCGGCCATGGCGCGGCTCCGCCAGGCCCATGAGAGCACGCGCGGGCGGGCGGGCGGGCGGGCGGCGGGGGCCGCGGCGCCCCCGGGCAGCGCGGGGCGGCGGCCCGCGACCCGGTCAGCCGGGCGGGAAGGAGGGCGGCGGCCTGCCCGCGCCGCACTGCGCAGGCTCCGATGGCGGCGGCCCCTCGCCGGGGGCAGCGCGGGGAGGGGGGCGGAGCCGGCAGGCCGCGCCCGCTCCCCGCTGCGGCGAGACCCTCCTTCGCCGCCAGCCAGGCCTCGGCGGCACGAGCACGAGGAGGCCGCCGACATCGATGGCCGCTGGTGCGCAGCTCCTCGCATCTGCCCGCCCGCCCTCGCGCCGCCCGCGGTAGCGGCTCAGCCCAGCATCGGGCTGCACAGCGCCGTGCGCCCTGCGGAGGGCGACGGGAGCAACTCCCGCCCGCCGCAGCCGCAGCTCCCGCTGCTCCGGCGCCTCAGCTTCTTCACAGCGAGACGACCTGGCTTGTGTCGCGGCCCTCGCCCGGAGGGAGCTGGCAGCGCGGCGGCAGCGCCAGCGGGGCCGGAGCGGCGCAGCGAGGCGAGCCCCGGGCAGCCCCGCGGGGCTCGCGGAGGGGGACAAACACGAAGAGCCACTGAAAGTAAGCTTTTTTTTTTTTTTTTTTTAAATGAGAACGCCTTTCTGGTGTTCTCTGGCTTTATAAGCGTACCCGTCTGAATAACAAGCTACAGCCGTGGAAGCTCACGCATACCCTCGCCAGGCATTCTCAAGGGACCTCGAGCACGTGTCCACCCCCAACACAGGAACACAGTATTTCTGAAATAGTTACTGTCTTTTGTTGTTTCCTCTCATAGGGATGCTTCTAGACATCATTACTATTTAAGTTTTTCCTTTTTATATTAAAATTATATGTGCCATTTTATCCTTGAACTTCACCACACCTACGTTTGGTTGTATATTATACAAGCTACCCCACACAAACTTGCACCTATCATCTAATGGTTTTGTGTGTTTATCTAGTTTAGTTTATACAGGTGCCTACCCAGCAATTTTTTCTTTACTGCATCAGTGTGTACCATGCAGAGATACAGAACCAGTGCCTTAGCTGGTTAGTGTCACAGCTCTGCTAACTCTGGCTGAGCTATAAGGATTTATAGGAGGTGAAAATCTGAATCAGTTTCTCAAATCTTCTTTAGAAAAATCTTGTTTGGTTAAAGGAAACATTCACCTCTTTAAAGCGAACATTACTCTGGGAAGACAATTCATCTCAGATGGTGGCTGTCATTTATTCTTCAACATCTATGTCTTAGTTACCTCACATCAAACTCTTATGCCAAGAAGCATGAGTGGTTGCCTTTATAAAACCATTTCAATTTAATCAAAATAAGTTCTGAATAACTTTGGATATGAAATAATGAGCTACATAATTTTAGTGTCTTTTTCGTGGAGGTAACAAAGCACTACATACAGCAATAGTTTACACAACAACAAATATTGAGTCTTAACAAATGAAATTCCTGAGAAAGGAACACAAATATTTACTTTAAAATTAATATGAAAATTATGGACTTCATCTCACACAGACAATGTACCAGTCTTTCTAGCAAAACCTTAGCATATGTGGAATACACTTCAGGAAAACCAAAGGAACAATCCACAGGAAATTGCAATACATGTGAGTCCCCAAGACTGGACTAGCCAGCTCTTTATTTTTCTTATACAATACTTTATGGAAAAAAAAAAAATCAGATGTTTGGTCCACCTGCAAAGGTAATGTATATGCAGATCTAATAATGCCATGATTACATTTCTGCTATTTCCTGTTTTTTCTTAAGACACAGACCATATAAGTTCCTGCTCAGTTACAGAACTGATTACTACTACATATTTAAAGTTTGTTCCCCCACAAAAGTTTCATCAGCTTTATCATTGTATCAGCTTATCATTATAGTTTCCAGACGTTATCCAGCCTTCACTTGCTTTCATTAAAGTCAATGGCAAGACTCTCATCGACTGCAAGAAGAGTTAAGCTCTCAGAGAATAAGGCAAGGATGCTAACTTTTATGCAGTTTGGGGTAATGTGATAGTATTGGAATGCACCTTTACACAGGTATGACTACATGTAAATAACACCCACCAAAAACAAAAAAAAAGCGATGTTTCACAATAGGTCCTGAAATAACATATGTAAAATGATGTAGATTCTTACATTCTATGGAAAGTAATATGCATGAAGCTTAATTGACATTGTTGATGATTTTTTTAAAGCAATACAACTTTGTGATCTTAATTTGGTAATGAACATGTTCTGAAAGCAATATTACACATAAATAATCAGTGTTATGAAACAATGAAATCTAATATAAACACATTAAAATATAATTACAGAGTATATTTGTGCAAACAGATTTTCTCTGGTTTTATACTGACAGCTTCAGAATTCTGTAAACTGTGAGGCATTTGTCGTGCTTAACATGGCGGAATATATTATGTTCAGTTTCTCCATTATTTTATTTTGTTTAGTCCTCTTCCCATCAAACATGCAAACACTGTCATTACCATTTTTGGCTTCACTTCAACCAGATCATCTGGGAGAGCATATATACGAGCACCAATTTTTCGAGCAACTGAGATTGCATACCTTGGAAAACAAGAAGAATAAAATTGTTATTTTATTTGTATCTGCTAAGGTGCTCAGACTCACAACAACAGATTTTAATAACAGGACATGCCTATTCAGTCAGTATTTACGCTCTAGGACATTATAATGGGCATTATTATGAAAAAGGTATGTATTAACAATTGCACTGGCAGATGTTTTGTTAGTGGTTATCAAAGCATTTATTTTTCTCAAAACAGAATGGGTTACAGCAGGCTATTAATAAATCAATTGCAGTGGAGCAGTGGTAGGTCATACGAGCAGTGAATTTGAGTTCATATTTTGAATATGATAGTAATATTCTAGAGCTATTTTTCTATCTAAAATGTAATTTATTCTATTTGAAACAAATCAACTTATATCAATGTAACTTCTCACTGTTAACAAATCAATAAATCATATTCATTACATCATGAATTCATGCATTTCCTGCATTTAAGGAAAATAAAGTATTCCTTCAAAACTTACTTAGCGTTATTCAATTTGTCTTCATCAGAAAGGTGTTCTCTTTTGACCATTTCTGGGCGAACTGCTTTTGGTGCAATGGCATCTATTAAATCTAGGACGGGTAAACTAGTGCTAATTGATTTGTCCTAAAAAAAAAGACCAAAAAGATTAATAAGGAATTTATTTGCTTTCATTACTCTGCCTTCACAATGCAAAAAACCCTACAGCACATCTTATGTTGTTCTGAAAGACAGCAGTGTATTTTGTTGCTTTATTGCATGAGGTTTTCTCTCCCTTTATGAGGCCTAATGTTTTCAGCACATGAAATCTGTTAAAGGTTCTCTCTCAGTCTTGATATTGTTACACAAATGTAAACAGCTTAAAATGATTTAGTGAAAGCAGAACCCCACCTCTACCCAAAGGGAAAAAAGAACCTTTGGAAGAAGTCCAAGGACCAGACTTATCAAGACAACAAAAAGTTGTTTGCATTCCCCGACTATTCTAATTCTTCTCCTTTTCTCTTAATGGAACTATTTCCTGCAACTAGCTTGTGGTTCACACTTTTTATAGTTTTGGAGACTCAGATGGTATTCTGAGCTAGTACTAGCAGACTGTGTTTTGTCTTTAATATACTGAAAAGTGTTTTCTTCTGTTCTTAAAATAGCAGATGCTACTGCCGCAATTATTTCTTCCCAACTGTTAAGACTGATAAGCAGCCTCGTACAAGATAATGTCAAACCAACAATCAGCAGACAGGGCCAGTGCGGCTGGCTCTGTTTCTCCAGAGGCTTAGCACGTAAACCATGTGATGCGTTTGCCTTCACCACCAGGCCAGAGCTACGATTTCAAATTCATTGGAGTTCCATAAAGCCTCCACGCTAATTATACTTTTAAAAATAGTATATACATTTCTTTAAAGACATTAAAAAGCATGGGATGTCTCCCCAAGACCATAAACCAAAAAACACCTTTGTAATTTTTATCGTTTGCACTGCTGCCAATAAGACTTTGCTTTCTTAGTCCAAACACAATATCAGACCTCTGATTTCTCCGCTATACAATGTAGTAACACAAAAATATAGACAAAAATTCAAATTGTGAAAGAGAATATATACATAATTGTTGTCAAAAATCAGTAGTAAAAGAGATATGCTGAATAATGCTTCTTTAAATCAGTAGCTCCTTATCTTTATGGTCTACCATCAATTGATTTACCTTAAAACAAAAATACTCCCCTCCCCCCCCCCAAAAAAATACAGACATACCAAAAAATCAAGATGCTAGTACAGATTTTCTTACTTTCAACTTATTTACACCATCATTATTACAATTTATGTAGAAATGAGAGAAGAATCAATCCCACTGAAGAAAATAAGATTAAGACCTGTCTAAATAATTTTCTGCAGTAAAAATTAAATATTTTGTTGTATAAAATAATTTGATATCACCTTCTGCCTAAACTTACCTAATTCATTATACAAGGAGATCTCAATTATTTAACCTGCTAGGCTCTTATATTCCTGTTGTGAATCCCAACAACATGTAACTGTTTCAATGGGTATAGTGGACCTCTATTAAAAGGCTACATTTGTGTGCAATTATCAATCTACCATTTCTAAAGAATAAGATTCACACAGCATAACACAGCTGACATATATATGACTTTTCATGCTTAACACTTTAAAAATGTGAAAGGAAGACTTCCTGTAACAATTTTCTCCTGTTTGCTGAATGGGACATAGTTCCTGCAGTGTTCTGAAGTATTTGCTGACATTGATGTGCTTCGTTAGCTCGGCGGCACATCAGCGATGCTACTGATACAGGGCAGCGTGCTGGTTAACTCGGCCTCCCTCTGCTGGCTCTGCCACTGCACGAGTGAGTAATCTTGAACAGCTACTACTAAAAACGGTGAAAAATTTTCCGAGTATTTCCAGAATTGTCTTCCATGTCCACAAATATAAGAGTGCACAAATGCAAACATTTGGAAGGTCTCTGACGTGCCATGCCTAAATAAATTCATCAAAAAGGCCCTTTGAAAGTTTAGTTGTTGGGTTGTTTTTTTAATCTTACAGTAGCAATTATCATTTCCTTTTTGTTATTTCTTATTAATAGAGCTGTAGAATACTTTTGAAGATGCAGAGTCTCAAAAATATTTCCTGATCAGGTTATTCTAGCTAATGAGAGATCCACTGTTAAAGCCAATTTGTTAACAAGATCAGATTAAAAATCCCAGATCTGATTATATTTGGAAAGAAGGAAAGTAAACTAATTTGATTACCTTGAAACTGGTAATTGAAGTTTTCTTATTTGCATTTGCAAGTGTCTGATTCACCCATTTAATAATAATTTCATCATTTACTTTTTCCCCCTCTCCAAGGTCTGATAATACATTTAAAGTATACCTTTAATAAAGAAAATAAAAGATAATCTGAATCAAGTGAGTGATAGAACACTTCTCTGCTAAAGGAAAAAAAAAGCAAGCTATAAACAAAAGTAAAATACTACTTCAGAGTAGTAACAGTGCCACGTACTCATCTGCATAAGCTATTTTTACCTTATAAACTAGTTCGTACTTTAAAATCACTTTTTTAGTTGTTACAAGAGTAAAATTACATCCAAAACCCCATAATATCTACTGTTACCTCTTCTTTCTATCTTTCTTTTATTCAGCACATCATAATTACCTCTACTTTCTAATCTTAAATGGTTCCCTAACATTCAATCACTTTGAAAACTGAATTACAACACTCTGAGAAACAAAAGCATAGAGTGTTTCAGGGCAGGTGTAAGAAAATTAACTTATGGAAAATATTTTCTATAAAAATATTCTTTATTGAAATTAATTTATAATACTATATTTTTTCCTATCAGTGCACTAGCAAGATTTTAATCTTACAGTAGTTATATTACTGCAACTGTGATGGCCTAAAAATCCCCCCTCCCCAACAAGTCTATAGCGTAGACTAGCTCTTCCTACCTATCTTCCCTCTCTTTTTTTTAAGTTTTTTAAAATATTGAAATCACTCCCTGCATAAAGAAAGGTATGGAAAGAATGGAATCTACATGAAATAAAGAGGTTTTTGTGCTTTTGTACTTGCTGAACGATTTATAATTTTGAGATAATGATTATTTTCAACACAATATTCAGTATATGAAGTTCCATTGATTCTATCTAAATGCATGTTTAAAAATGGACTATCATGGCTTCAATCACGACACGATATATAAAACAAAGTATAAAAGTTTATCTTAGAGAAGTGGGAACTTCAGAGATGGCTCTCTGAAATACTTGGTTTTTTTAAATACACTAGCAAATTGCACTTGGTTCTGTCAGTTCCCGCTTTGTTATGCATTTTCTTAGTGTTCCACAACTACAAAAAGCAGCGTTAACTTATGTAAATTGCCATATTTCTTCAAACACTATTTAAAATTTGTAGCAGTATTACAGCCTTATTTGTTAATGACAGTGGTATTTCCAAACAAACAACAAAAAAAACACACACAAAACATTGTGAAGCTGGTTCTTTGATTACAAAGGGTTCAAAAGATTATTGTTATATTTAAATCTTTGAATGAATATAAATACCTAATTTTGACCTTAAGTTTAATATAGATTAATCTTCTCTTTAGTATTTCCCATATCATTAACTCACATATAGAATAGTTATGATTGCTTCACTGTATAACCAGGTTACTTATATTTTAGGTCAGTCTATTTATTGCAGAGTATGAAATTTTACTCAGATTATGAAACATTTGTACCTGATGATAGCATGTACACCTCCACTAAAGTGAATGCACCTGTTTATATAAGGTGAACTGAACACTTGCCTTAAGTCGCCTTGAAATACATTTTTAATATATATTTATTTATACACACACACACATATACATATTGCATATACTACACCTAGAAGAACACATTACCTTCTCATCAGCTGCCATACCAAAGCCAGAGTCAGAGTTCTATTACCCTCGTTTAGATCATGTCCAGCAATACCAACCAGGGAGAATTTGGCTTTTGTCTTCCCAAGTTCTACTGCATAATTACAATTTTCAATCTAAAAATAAATGTTTAGTGTTTACAAAGAATGAATAAAAAACCCCTTAATATTTCTATAATACAGACCTATAATCTATATGTATTTTGAATTCATTTGGTTTAGTACTACCCATGGTGAGATTTGGGGCTAGAGAAAGATTTCTAGCCTTTCTACACTATGCTGAAATCATAATGCAGCTTTACTATTCTCGCAGATAAAAAACACACTAGGTAATACTCCAGTGATAATCTTATTTCACACCCGAGGAAATCAAGTTCACCTCCACTAAAGTCAATGAAATAGTATATACTTGCATCAAAACTGAATTTGGAACCATATTAAAATGTATTCTTTCTAAACAGACAGTAAGTTTTTTCTCTATGTTTCTGGCTTTATAAAGATCACACAACTAACTGAAAGTTTGGATTTTGCAAGGCTTGTGCAAATTCTCCTGGAGGAATATAAAACTGCTCTGGGAGGGAAACATCTCATGGTATAAGAGCATCAGACACAATAGCTGTGTCAGGCCTGAAATTTTTACTTAGATAGCCTAGTTAGACCCTACATTAAGAATTATGAACAATTGTCCACATTTAGAAGCCAAAGTGATACGTTTGATAAAACAGCTCTCTATTCCTTGAAATAATACCCGGAAAACTCCCCTCCACACCTTTTTTCTTGCCAGCCCTGTCCCAGTAACACACAAATCGACCAGTCCAGAATACTACAAGCAGCACAATGGGAGACAGTGAAACTGGACTGTATTACAGAATATCTACGCACCTTTTTCATATTACCACCGAGTAAAGGATAAGGAGGTTTGTTGACATGGTTCCAATCAACCGGCACACGAGTCATCTCATACAATTGGAAGATTATTAAAGCATCAGAGAGGTCACTAATCAGAGAAAAATAATGTTTTTAATTACAAAAGTTCGAGTTTACAATGACAGTGTTAACCAGTACTTCGGACAACTGAAAGTGTACATTAAGCTGCTGAAAAAAATCCAGTTACGTAAATAAAAATTTGTTTTAGTCTTTGAAGAAATTGGCCTATCCTACTTATTGATTCCTGACTTGATTTAAATCAAATTTTATTTTGAACTTTATTATTTTCACAAATCTCAGTGAAGAAAGCAGAGCCACTGTTTTTTCCAACTTTAATTAAATGATTGCTTTCATAAGGTAGGTATAAATAAAAACATCTAGGTAAACAGATTTTATTTATTGAACTAGTTTTAGTGTTTCAGAACTTTCCAAAATGTTAAATACTCGTGCCTAATCTGCACCTACAGTCTTAAAAGCTTATCTTGTCTTGCTTATCTTGTGAAAGAAGAGTATTAAGGAAAATTATTACTTTCCTATAATAAATTACATTCCTGATGATCTCCTTCATCTGCTCGCCAACTGAAATTAGTAGTTAGCTGTAAGCATTCTCCATTTTAAGCTATCTACAGAGAAAATGACATTACAGAGGTGATAAAACAGAAGCAATTAATTATAGGAGCAAGTATACATGAAAGCAGATGTTCACAGTTGCTCCCTATATCACATCTTTAATTGATGGGATTTAAATTAACTGCTAGCACAATTTGAAAAGTGATCAGAAACATCTAAAGAGTGCACTAAAAAGTCTTTCCTTTTGTGAGTTTTCCACAGTAAAATCAATTTGTTTAAACCAATTTTTATCTATTAGTAGAACAAATTTTAAATTTATACTATAAATACAATTTATGTTTTATATTATAAATGTAATTTATATTCACATTTCATATAAATTACTGCTATAGTTTATCCCCTTTTGGTAGATATTCCCTCACAGGAGAAGTAAATCTTTATTTAATTAGAAATAGCTTTCAGGGTATGGTTCTATTTAGGAGAATGTGAGAATTTGGGACATCAATTTGAATAGTTCATGAGGAGGACTAGGATTTTGTCTTTCATAGGAAGCTAATAAAACTCTTCTTGACCCGCATTCTGATACTATGGAATAAGTGTAGGCTAGTTTACAAGCACGCTCATAACCATGCTATGTTACAGTCTATTCAGCAGACCTCTACACTTCCTTATAATTCAGGATTACATTATTGTTTTAATAGATTATATGGTCACGGTGCATTCCACTAGTATCTTTCATCAAAGAAAATAAAAAACATGCTGTATAAAACACAAATTACCTCTTTTTTTTTTTCAAGCATAATATTATTTAAAATACAAGTGAATAAATGGAGCATATCACAACATTTTAGGTCTAGTATTTCTATATCCTGAGTGGAATATCTAAATCATATACTGCTTGATGTGGTTCTACAGACCAGTTCTGAAATTCCTCTCGTAGCTATGTGGAACAAAACTTGGAAATCACTATTCTAACAGAAGTAAAATTTCCCTTTCTTAATGTTGTTACTGCACTACAACAGATACTCAGAAATATCTACTTTATTACATCTAAGGGAGATTAAGAGATTATCAAAAGAGGAAGGAAAAAAAAAAAAGCTTTACCTGTATAAATGGTTAACATATGGGCTTACACCCAGTGAATTCATCCAGTTTCTAAATGTCCTTTCTTCCTTACTTTCTCCTGTATTGAAAAGTATAATTCTATATAAATTACTTGGACAAGGAATGTTTAAATGACTCACATATGTACAATCAGCAAGTTACTCTAAATAGCTCCTGCACTACATTTTTTGTCTTAAATTTTTAAGAGTTAAGTTCATCCTTTCCATAACAGTAGTCTAATAAATAGATATATATATTAGTATGTAGTAAGTATAAACTCTGTAAGGTTTATTTCCCCAGCAGTATGTAGCAATACATAACCTACATACTAAATTACCTAAAACTCATTTTAACAATGGATTTGTGGCCAATTATTTGTGAATCAATGCTGCATATATCATTTCCTCTCAAAGAAGGACATTTAAACTGAAAATCCGAGCCTGGAATATCCTCATTGCTTTGTTCTGCTAGTCTGATTATCCAGTGAATGAAAACAGAAAGGATATTGAGGGGGAGAAATCCTCCCCAAAAAAACAATGAAAGAACAGATCGTATAGAACTCAAACAGTTAAATCTCAGTAAGATTTTTCTTTTCTTTTTTTTGTTTATTCCTTAGTGGGTAATGATACTGAGTTTGTCTAAGAGATTTGTGTAGCATGAAAACTGTCTCATTTAGTACTGAAATTCAGGTTGAATAGAGAACAGCAAATGTTTTTGTGAAATTAAGCTAATGTTTAAACAGGTGTTTAGAATAGAAAGAAAACCTATTTAATATTACTTCTTCAAGAAACAAAGCTATATCATAACATGATTTTTTAGATAAAGATTAGAATTCTAATCTAGGTGTCTTCCCCTTTTATACAAAAAACTGACTTCAAAATACATTTTATCAAAACCATAATTTAAATTCAGACATTTCTGAGAAAGATTTCATCTGTAATTGATATTTTTGCACAGAATAAATTTTATAAAAACATTTCAGCCAGATTAACAATTAGAAATAGATATTCATCCTACTGCTATTTTTTCTTTCTAAATTATAAGGCATTTCTTATGCAATTCAAACTAATATTTGTTTCAAAGATTCACTAGAAAAAAAATTACCGAAGATTCACTAAATGCTAAAACAAAAGAAAAATACTATTCTGCAAGGTCTTCAGACAGTCAGTTTTCACACATTTCTTTCCACAATAAAATTTAAAAGACAATGAAGGATTACATTTTATGACAAAAATATTAATGTCTATTTTTCTGTAAAACAGGTAAAGATCAAGCAGAAGCATGATATAAAATAAATGATACATATTTATAAATAGTAACATAAGAGGTTATACTATTTTGAAGCAAGCCCCTTTTTGTTTTTGTGAAGTTTAGGGTTACTGATCTTTGGGTTAGTTTGCAATGTCTAAAAATCTTTGACTGTAAAGTGCTTTAGGGACACTTGTATGTTGGAAAGACAATAGCTAAATTATTTAAACGAAATCTTACTAAAGAAAGCATAGTTACTCAAAGAGATACTCAGCAACCACACTCAGACTGAGAATTTAAACTGCATGCTTAATACCATCAAAAGAATCCAAAGTAGACAAGCAGGAACGTGCAAGTTGGGAAGTGCACTTTTGGCTAGCAGGAATCCAGGAACTAAAGACAGCATACTGTATTTAATATGCCACTCTAAACAAATCCCTTTATCATGCAACACATAAGCATTCATAAATTTTCCAGATGGCTGAGAACTGACCCATTTTTTCTCTCCATTCTTTTATTCAAAATATACCTTGTGATCCTATCAGGAGCATATCTTCTGCTGTGCGGTGCAGCAGATAGCCAAAATCATAGGAAAACTGCAGAAAGGGGGCAGAGCTACACAAAAGAAAGAGGAGCAATTTGGTAGTATCCTTCATATAGCCATCCTTCTTCTCTGAGATCATTATACTCTGGAATTGAGTGGTAGTAGCCAAAAGGATGAGGTCAAGAATTCAAAGGGCCCCAAATACTTAGATTCTCTCTGAAAGACAACAGAGCTTAAGATGCAGTTTTGCACCCCAAGTTCAACTGGCCTGAATAGGAGTAGTTAACCCTCTCACATTAACAGCCTTAAAGGCTGCCAATGGACTAAGCAACAGCAGCAGAAGAGACAACATACATACTGGAGGATATGTGGGCAGATAGAAGTCCCTCCTCTTCCTCCCCCCAAGAACTCAGCCTTCTGTGTGAGTTAGATACCAGACTCTGCTGCCTTTCCCACAAGGGAGAAGTCCCCTGGAGCAACAGCAACACTCAATTAAAGGCCATGCGATTACTGAGGTCAGGACTTTCTTTTTTTTGCCCACCAAGAACCATTTGTTCCTTTTGCTATGTAGGTATACCTGAGGAATGTGCTCTCTGCATACAGAAGAGCACGTCACCAGACTCATTAAGCATTATCAGAGTATATGGAGAAGATTGCAATTTATGCCCAATGTTCATTGTCTTAAACCAAGCAAACAAAGAGAACAGACATGGCATACTTTTGGGGGTGGGGAGGAGGAAATCATTGGAAAGACAGAATTTAGCACAAGAAAACTAAGACTTTTGAGAAACTCTACTCATCCACTTATCCTCACCCATTTACAAGCCTAGAGCTTTAGATCTTGGTTCATGGAAGGGCCCTACTGGTTGAACCCACGGAAAGAACTATATGGCATTTGACTAGTGCAAGTCTTGCCCCAATTTATATATGCTGAATGGGTTTTTTTGCCACTCCCCCCTTTCTTTTTAATTATGACAGCATATTAAAGCAATAGAAAAATACAAAAACAATGCAAAATCAACCAGAAGAAAAGGACAGAGCTGATTAAAACACTAGAAAAAAACAAGATAACTGCAGAATAACACTTTTATGGAGTACAGAAAAGTACTAAATACAGTACCTACATTAGGAGGGGTCAAATCTGCATTTCATGAAGCAAAATAGGAAAGCATTATAAATTATGAGTCAGATTACAACAGCCCATCTATGATGAAACTACAACAAAATGAGTATCTTATATTTTATATAACAATAGCTTGAAAAAAAAAACACAGTAAAAACACTGGCTTTTATGGAAGAAAAACATAAGTAACAGAAAAACACATTAACAATATTGCCTTTTGGCTGAAATAATTACTTTGATGGTTTGTATTTACATGCCAGCACGGGAGTTATTATTTATAGAAGGGGGAATATCTTATACTTGCCCCTAAACAGGTAACAGTGGCATGATTATGTCACTGAAACCTATACTATAAATAGCAGTTCAAATGTGGCCAGTACTTAGCATTACAAGTCTAGTATTCAGGTGCTTATAACTTTTCCAACCTGTTTTGTCTGAGACTTTGATCTCACCTAAATATTTTAGGAAAGTTCGGAAATTAGTTCAGCTGTTTTGTATCATGCCAATGAAAACCCTCCTAAATTTGACCAAGTTTTCAGTATTTCAAATAACAGCTAAGTAAAGATTTGCTGGCAGCTGCAGCTTTATGTTCAGAAGAGACCAGCTGAACTGAACATATTCTACCTCCATACAGCTCTTGCATACATTTACGACAAAACTGCAGCAGAGGAAGAATAGGCCTTTACTTCATTCATTCTTCCTGGACACCAGAGACTGCAATGACAAGGGACATGGCAGCTGGAAAAAGGAAGACTGCCTCCTGTGCTTTAACACCTCCACCACAGCTGGCATGCATGCAACTAGAAGAAGAGAAAGCCTGAGACAGGAGTGGTCTGGGGGATACAAGATTTGTGGAATAGGGATGCAGTGGAACAGACAAGTTGTGGAAAGAGGAGGAGCAAGGAATACAGACTCACCTAGATGGTAAGAAAACCTGATAGGTACAGTAAGAGGAAGGCAGGAGTAGGCAGCGCAGAGGAATGTGTGAACATTGCTGGTGATTCTCCTGAGTGCAGCAAGCCTCATTCTCACCATTCCTCTGAGATCAGCAAACAACTGTGAAATACACTGGCAGGAGCTGTTTCATTATCCTAGATCAGCTGATCCACAGAAAGGGTAACAGCCAAAGATTGCTACCAATAATTAGTGATAACTATCCCTTTATCTCTAGCATTAGGGATCCGAACTGTACATTTAAAGTTCCGAACTTGATACCATAGGATCAATACAGCTTGCTGATCCAGAAGTCTCTTTTTATCAGTTTGCTGCTTTTAAAACAGCAAACTAATACGCACAATATAAATACAAATACAAACAGTGAAAAATACTTTAAAAAAAAAAAAACTATTACAATTGCATAGTCAAGCACTCTGAATTAGGAAAAGCTAGAATTTGCATATCAGCTAAAATATAAACAGTATGGAAAGGAGCACAGGAAACTAGAAAGGAAATGAGAAATTTTTTGCTCCTGAAAATGAAATGATAGAAGATTATTCAGGAATAGCCTTTGATCAGGCCAACATAAGTGAACAAAATCCCATATTCCAATATTCACAGTAATGGGGACTTCTACTACCAGCTTATATTGAAAGCTAATGAGAAAGCTCTACATACTGGTGTTAACACAAGCACCATCACATAGGGATTCTATATTGCAGCCTAGAAGGAATACCTAAATAGAAATCACTACCATTCTTATCTCCTGCATGCTTAGCAAGATGAGTACCTTCTAATAAGTTGAGATCATATGCCGAATTGTCAGGCTTCTGTAGGGCTGGATACGTGTTAAAGAGATTTGCAACAAAAGCCATATTGAGTTTAGGGTTGCCTGCAACCACATCAGCTGGAGTAACAAACTGCCTGCAGCCCAATTTTTCTGCCTGTTGGAGCATGCATTCAGCCCTCTTCAAGTCACTTTTTTCCTAAAAAAAAAAAAACAAACAAAAAAATCAAATTAAAAATTAACTTGTAATGAATACTGGCATGTTCCATTCTTTTCTGAATCTGCAGTCTGGCAAAACTTTAAATGACCTGTGCCAGTCTCTCCCTCTCTCCTCCAGCGCTTGAGCTTGCCCCTCTTCCTATCTTCCTTCACTTGCTTTCTGTCCTTCACTTCCATGGCTGCCCATTCAGCACACCTCCTGAGTCACAGCAGCAGAGGCAGCAGCCAGAGTGGAGTGGTTTTATTTCTGTTTCCAGGCTGTTGATGCCTGCACTGCACACAGACTGTGGTTCATGTGCCATAGGTTCACCACCACTGCTTTAGACTGACATCCTCAAGCATCATAATTACAGATGATGCCCCAAACCATATGTGAGAGTTTGAACTTTTCAGAATGTGATAATCGACCACCTTGTTTTTCTTTGAATATTTTTCCTCTGAATCTTCTCAGTTTGTAACCTGTGTTATGAATAAAGTTTTTTTTAAATTAATCTATGTAGAATAAATCAGTCTTCAAAACCATGCAGCATATAACTTGTGCCTCTAATCTTCATAACACTAGTAGTTATAACTCAGAAGGAAATGAGTTAGTAACTGAATTACTGTTAGAATGAAATAACAGTCAGTAATTCAACATTTGTACACTCTACCAGAAACTTGCTCTAGAAAAACATGTTACATGTTATTGATACTGGCTTATAACCCATTAGAAAACATGAACATATAGGATATTTGGGGGGCGGGGGAGGAGGACTACCCTTTCTCTCCCCCCTTCCCCCCCAAAAAAGAACAAAACAAAAGCAACAAATAAAAAGATCTCTCTTCATGGGAGAACTGAAGCTCACTTGTAAGAGAAAGTTTTGAATTCAGATATAATTTTGCATGCAGGTTTTCATAATTATAAATGAATGAGATTCCACTTCTTAGAATTCCGATTGATACAGATATCTTAGGCAGTAAATTGAATTTTGTATCAAAGCATTCTCAGAGTAAACTTTCCAAGCAGCATTAAATAGCAGCTTACAGAAAAGCGTTTTCACATCTGCTTAGACTAACATGTTTTCAACCCTCCTATTGCTTTACAATTTGTTGCTTGAGGGTTGCTGCACTTTCCTTCCCTGCTTGTTAGTGGAAGGGCTGACACATTATCTCTGAATGTTAGTCTGAGGAAGGATCACAAGGGTTCTGGAGTCTACTCTTTTCCCTTGTGTGAATTACAGAACAGCAAAACTGAAGCAGGATGCTATAATATTCACTTTGGAGGACCCAACTAGAAGAAAAAAAAAAGTTGGGCACTAATGTAACTCCAGAATGCACACAGCTCCAAATTGTAGTTCCAAAATGCATATTTGGAGCATATAGCTCCAAATTTTAGACTGGAGGATGCATAATCCTGTTTCAGTACCACCCCAGAACTTTACTCAAGTTTTTCCTCATTCAAACTTTTTGTGCCATTTAGGAATCCAATGTAGCTTTTGTACGCTTTACAAAACATCCTGGGACAGCTCTGTAACCAGGAGGCTGGGCATACAGATAGAGGTCTCGGATAATTGCTGTCCATCTTTATGTTTCAGGATACTTACATGAAACCCTGAAAAGTCAATTTTAATGGGAACTTCTTCAAAGTCATCTCCTTTGGGTGCAATCTGATTTAACAGATGGTAGTATGCTCTTGAATCCTAAAACAAGCAGTAAAATATTAAAAAATGAGCAAATATTTATCCTCATATAGCCATGTAGTGCTCTTACAGTCTGATTCAAAAACCATACAAGTCAGAACTATAGCACTCTAATTTCAGTGGATATGGATGAGGTCTTCACTGAACACAGTCACTTTGCTACAGTATTTCTGATTAGCCAGATGACAGAGCAAAGGAATGTCTGCTAATTATTCTGGATAATGTTAGTTAAATTCAACTGGATATGAACTAGCTAGCTGGAGTTGGTATTTTATTTCCTCACAATGCTTTCAAACAGATTGAAGAAATAAAAATTTTTATTTCTTCATAGACCACGTAATTGCAATTAAAAACGAAGGCAAAAGTGGCTATTTTAGGATGAAGCTATAGGGACAAAAGAAGTTATATTTAATGCACTTTTCAGTATGCTTCTGCTTTCTTTTTCACTTAGAAACTAGAAAATAAAAAAGCTGATAGTTTTATAAGTGTTTAATACTTGACTTACATAACATATAACATTTTTACTATATTGATAGTTTTTATACAAAACCATTGTTAAATGTTTGTCTTAATAATAGCCTTTTTGGTGACACTTGAAAGAGATAAATACCAAATACTGTAATGGTTTTCTTCAGTGAAGAGACGAAGTGTTTTACAACCTCATGGAGTCTTGCTCCTTTGCTTTTAATTTTAAAATAGTTGTTTTTTTTCCTCTTCTACTGGACTTACTACAGCACTCTGCACACTTAGGCAGAACAACTGAAGAAGAGAGAAAAATTATGCAGATATGCCATCTGCCACAAGGAACCAGCGTGACTTTCAGTTCCCTGCGTCAGTAAACAGGCACACCAGGAAAGCACAGTGACTGAGAGGAGCTGCTCTCTCCTTGGATCAAGAATCAGTAGCTAGGTCAGATAGCTCTCTGAGTAACTCTGCTTTCCAGAAATGTTTTCCCACTCTTCTGTAGGATGCTAGGTATGAAGGGCAATTGGCTATTATCAAATATGTGCCAGGAGGAGTTTTAAAGCAATATTCCATTTCCTTAAGAGAACAAAAGAAATAAAAGAGGAGTTTCTCCAGACTCAGGAGCAGGGAAGAATGGCCAAGAAAGAGGTAACTAATAGGGTAGCGCAAATAGTCCCAGTAGCTCCAATAACAACAGAACATCAGAACTTCTCTTAATATGGGCTTGTCAGAATTGTTCACTTCGCAATGTTATATTATGAGCAGCTAAATAGGATGAGATCAAAATAATGTTTTTTCAGTGTTGAAAAAAGCAGGTTGAACCCATAGCTAGAAAAAGCAGATCACTTCTCTCTGGCTCATTTGTTTCTACACATAGTATGTTTTAGTACCACTGTATTCAATTATCACAGCTATAACTGCATACCTTAATGTCTTGGCTGAAGTTACTGATTTTCTGCCACCCTGCATTGGCCAGATGATAGTTTACCCAGCGTAGCAACAGTTCTTCTGGAGAAAGCTTCAGTAACTGATCTAGTTCTTCCCCTTCATTTAGCAAAGCAATGAGAGCTAAAAGCAAGTTTGAAAGAAAGCTGAAATCATTGCTACCATGGTCTCAAAGCATTTAATTCCAAATTATACACATTATATACTCTTACCTTCATTTCTGGAGATCTCAATATCAGCAAAAAGACCAACTTTAATGATCTGCCATAAGAGTCCTAATACTAAGTGTGGTTTTCCTTCCTGCAAATCTTGTGATCCGATATTGACAACTGTACAGCCAATAGCAGATGCTGAGTTCAGGGCCAGGTCTAGGTTTTCCTGTTTGGAATATCAACAACATTTAACAAATTGAGGAGGTTGTAATTCTTAGTAAATTTGTTCGTATTAAAACTATAAATGCAAGGGTTATTATACAAGTTTCTGAAGTCATAAGAAATAATTCATTAGCTCAGTGGCTCCTAGTGGACCACTACACTCCGGCTATTTTTTGTGAACGACCACCTGTCTTACCGCAATTTAATGGAAAATAGTATTGACACTGTTTAATATGAGCCCACCAAAACACTACAGACCACTTTCCACAGCTTGGATCCTTGAGGAATAGTCTGACCAAATTAACTTTTTGTAATTCATTAGTATCATGTGCACAAATTGAACAATGTTGCCCAAAATACCAGGCGATCAATCCTGTGGACATGTGTTTATATGGAATTTTGCTCTGTGCAGGAGGCTACTGACATCACAGTCATCCCATCCTGGCTCTGTACAGGCTGACACATTTACTCAACCAGCTCTTAAACTGTAATTGAACAGACAGCATAAGAAAAATCACAGCATTTCAACATGCTGACACTGAAACTAAAGCCAGTGACTGTCACAGATGAAACACACCAAGAAAAAACATATTCAGCAGGTCTCAAACATTATTATTCATATTTTCCTGTGTCATATTTTAACTACCTACAGAGACAGCGTAAGCACATGTAGTATCATCTCGCTGACACATATCCTTTAAATAGGTAGAGATTACAAAACCCACTCTCAGGATTTAGAATGTGGTATGTTTTGACTTTTCTTATTTTAATATCACAATCTGAAATGAAAAAATTGCCCTTTAACTGAGGTTCTTGATTGAAGTTTTCTTTCATCATTAGGCTAATAATTTACAGTTCTATTCCCTGTTTCAGATCCATTTTCTTCTACCCAAGCTAAAGTCTTAAAAACTCTCTCTCTCAAACATTTTCATAACTTCATAGCCATTATCTCTAGCTCAACACAACTAAAATAAAGCTTCTCCTCTTCGATCCAAGCCACTCTCCACTATTGAAAACCCCTCATCCTACCATACAGTATGCAGCCTTGCAGATACTTTCTGTATTGTATCACTAAAATACCACCCTTTCCCTCCACTTAGAAGTCTAAAATTAGTTTGTTCAGGTAGTTCTAAAGATTAGTAAAGCAAAAAGCAGAATAGCGAACATGGAAAGAGCTAAGGAAAGCATGAGAAAGACAAGTTCTCTTTATGCAATCTAAGACACAGGAGAATTGATCAGAGTTTACTAGAAAATATAACTTCATGCTTTAACATTTTTAAATGACTTTTTTTTTTGCTCCCCCAGGAAAACTATCATTAAAACAAAGCTATAGAAATATGTTCTACTTTTTCATTTGTGGCAGGTTCCTATCTGTGCAGTACTTACCGAAATAGTGAAAGGAGTGAGTTTCTTCTTATTAATAGCCCTTTCATCAATTGTATCTGGTTGTGAAAAGTTAATCATTTTGCTAAGGAAGAAAAGTCAGAATTTATTCAAGCTTTCATTTCTCAGAAAACATTTTATTATTTGTTTATAAATCATTAGCACTTTAAACTGGGTGTAAAGATGTCTGACATGATAAAAAAAGACTGCATCCTCCTCTAAATCTCTTCTCCCTATTCAATAATTGTACAATCATCCAGAAACCCCTAAATTGTACATAATTATAAAGAAGCTGAGCAGTTAGGGTTTATACTGAAGCAGCAAAGCACGGCTGTACTGTCAAAAAGTTCTTGAGAATACAACAACTGTAAACTAGTCTCTTGGGAAAATATTTATATTATAACTAATCTACTTCTGCCCTGCATTTCTACAGTATCTCGCATCTTCAAGGATCTCAAAGACTAATTCACATCAATACTAACGAACTAGTCCTTTGTTACCATAGTATATGGTTAAGTGCTGTTAGTCTAGTTTAACTAACTAGAAAGTTACAGCAGACTACAGTACTATATGATTGTGCTTTTGCCACAGATTTAACTCAGGTTTCTGTTCGTCCAGTCCCATGATATAGTAAGTAGATTTAGTAACTTTTTAAAATATTTGAAATGGCAAAGATTTCTACTTATTTCTGTTAATGAATATGATGGTCAACTGTGTAATTATTTCATTAATAAACAGCCTGCACACATCTGGCATGTATAATTACAGATCTGAAGTCGAAAAGATTTCTATAACATATGCACAGAGACATATTAAAAAAAAGTACTAAAACATTTCTAAGGGTGAACAGGTTTTCCACATCATACACATTTGTTGAAATATTTAAGAGCCAAGTCATGATGTTTAACATCAACATTTTCCATTCATTTCACTGTGATCAGAACTTAACCTTTGAGATGAACTTCTCCTCCTCTCAGCTCTAGACTCACCAAAGGAGAATCCCATCTGCAAGGGATTTAAAAAGACTGGCATCTGATGGGTTCATGGGAAGGAGGTGCTTACAGTCTGGGTCATCTTGTAGAGCTTTATTTATCCAATTAACAAAAGCGACTTTTTCTTCCTCTGAAAAGAGCAACATTAAAATAATCTATTATCATTTCCATGAACACATACTGCTGAACACCAGATTTAGGTCAAACAAAAAGCTTCATCTGCAACAAAGCTCCTTAATTTCACAGGGGCCAGTTACGGATGAAAGCAGACCAGTGGGAAAGCAGACAAGAAAAAACTGCAGGTACAGATTTATCTTTCCCCTAC
Organism: Apteryx mantelli; assembly: GCF_036417845.1. NCBI lineage: Eukaryota > Metazoa > Chordata > Aves > Apterygiformes > Apterygidae > Apteryx > Apteryx mantelli. The sequence continues at coordinate 18,798,506 of NC_089986.1, forward strand.
TGCACCCTCTAAACACTTGGTAATTTTCTGAAGGATAACATAGAAGTCAAAACAACATACTGATGAAAGTATCATTATGGTTGACTATTGGAGTTCAGTTTCTCAGTGATTACATTGAAAAGATGGGAATTTAAAATCAGAAATATGCAACATCTCAGTATGTATAGCTTTGGTCTAAAATGCAACATTTTATTCTGCCTTCTCCTAGGACTTCAGAGACTGACAGTATTTCTGAGACTGTCATCAGAATTGCTCTGCTGTATTTACCTAGTACCTTAGCAGTTTTAAAGAGAGTCTCTTTTTCTCTCTCTCTTCATATCTACTTTACAGAATTTATAATGTCTCTAAGAATGCTTATCAGAACCACAATAAATGAAGCTACTCTATCAGTATCCAAAATTCCCAGACAGTACAGGTAGCATTCTCCTCACTTTGCTCAAGAAGCGTACAAGACAGAAACCTACATTTGAGACATTACACTACTCCTATTATCAATGGGAAGAAACATGAAATTCTAGCACACAGCTCATCTCATAAACTAGTCGGCTGATGAAGCCAGGTGAGAAAAATCACACTCTAGAATGGTCAGTTTCTTGCCACTAAAAATGAAAGGGAGTCTGGTAATGCCCATCCTACAAACCTGCTTCTGAGACTTGATCAGATGTCCTTTGAGATGGAATATCCCCCCTACTTCGGGGATATATCGAGTGCAAATGCTGCTACAACGATAAAACCCGGACAAAGAGGGTATCATCACCTTCAGCTAATCAAGTGAACCTTCCTCATATACAAAATCTTAATATATTTCTAAAACCACAGCAAAACGCAAAACCTGCAAAGCAATTAGGCACAATTATCAATGTATATGGCATGCAATAGGGGGAGCTAGAAAGAAACATAGATCAAATATTAAAAAGCAGCTTCTCAACCATGAGATAGGCTATGCAAAAGATATGTGTGTGCACAATTCTGTAATAGCTGAGGATTCCCTTCCAGCCAGAAAATCTCTGTATTTTTTTCATTTTGGTTAGCATTGTGAAATGAAAATGGGGTTTCATTTTTATCTCATCATAGGACTAAAAGCAGGTTAGCTTTTCAAGTCTATTTACTAGAAATATACCCAAAAGAGGCCATTTATTTATTTGTTTCCACTTGTCAGGGAAACACAAGTTTCCACTTGTCAGTGCTTGTTTTCATTTTTTGTTCTGGCAAAGATGCAAAAACTTACTTCTGGGTGCAGCATGAAGCTAGCAACAAATTGAACAGCCCACATTTTAATAAAATACCACCGACACTTGTCTTGTGCATCTCCAGATGCTTTCCTTCTGTTAATTTGCTTTCAACAGCAACATTTTCCAGTACATTTTTCTTCTTTCTCTGTAGTCCAAATTTCAACGCTCTTTCCCCCCACGCATGATTTGCATGTTTTTATTTCTTACCTGAATAAGAGTGCTGTGTCCCCTCACTAGATATTGAGGATGTTCCTCCAATTGCTGTAATACCCTGCTTTTTGTTTATTGATTTTCGGAAGGATTTGCTAACATCTTTGCTTTTCAATTCCTGAATAATCTGGAATAAAAGAAAAACAGAGAGCATTTTGTGACTGATCATACCTTCAACTACTTAAGTATTAACTCACGTTAAGTACTGTAGAGTCAGTAACTAACCTGACTCCCTTTGTTATTTACATTGGCTCCTGTTCTGGAAAAAAAAAAATTATTGTATTGGTAAAATTAGTTCAAATCCCTTCCTGAAGCCTGCATACTGGATATCTAATATATTATTGGTCAGTGAGTACCTAAGATGCTACTTTTAAGTCACGCTATCCAACATACTAGATATGCAGCAATCTACACAATTTTTCTACAGGTATTTGGTAAATTAAAAAAAAAAATCATAAAGATACATATTTTCATGTAGGACTAGAGCATATTTCTTCCGCTTACTTCATCATATGCTTTAAAGGTTACTGCATGACTCTTACTCATCCTTTTAAACAGGCTGCCTGATACAGTTTTCCAATTACCTGTAATATTAAATCAAGTTAGGTGTACTGATAGGTATCCTGAATTTGTCCAAACACTGTAGAGGTCTCAGAACTGATAATGATGTACAGGTAACACATATGGTTCAATACTCAGGTACAAATATTTGTATCTCAGTTGCAAATCAGTGCAAATTAGAATCTTGTGAAGAAACATCTAGTTAAACAAGTAACCTGCTGCTATCAACATTAACACTATAAATCCAAAGCAAAAACTATTTTAAAAACCCACAAACCAACAGCCTGAAAAGATTTGGGTTCTCTTGAATAAAACACACTAGTCAGTGACCCACATAAAAAGTTTCTAAACCATTCAAATTTGTGTGAAAAATCCTACCCCACTTCCAATAAAATACAGTCCTTAACATAGTATGGTGATTAAGCAGAGCAGCGCAAGCATTAGCGTATCACTAAGAGAATTCAAGGCCAGTACCTGTAACAATCTACATTTTGGTCGGGGCAAGGCCTGACCCAGCAGTTCCTACAATATATAATCCATGCCCCTCATCTTTGAGGAAACAGAAAGTAGGACTCATTGGAACTTCTGCATTCTCACGTGCTGCCCAATTAGACCAACAAAATTAAATGAGTCAAATATAACAACTGGGAAATAATTATACAGGATATTGTAAACTGTCACCGAAGGCCTTCCCATTCTCAAAATATTACTTAGTTGTATCATTTAGTTTAGTCTTCTGTCCTAGTTCTCATCAGATATTGGACAGTCTAGAGACTTCTGTCTTACTAGACAGGCAAAGGAATATCTTGTACAATGCTCCGATTATAGGGTTTACTAAGGAAGAACCACGGGTTGAATATTCAAAGGAACTGAAAGTAGAGAAGCACAAAATTCCTACTGCATTTCAGCCTACACATAATAATTCTTAGGATATTAATCTTCACACTGTTAAAGGGCACTCTTAAGAGCTGAAGAGAGCTATTGAAAAAATGACTTTCCTTTATTCTTGATTAATATTATTAATCAGCTCTTTCTGACTCATACATCTCTGTTACTCTGTAGTTGCATATCACATGCAGAGGCAAAAGCACAGATATTTTTCTAAAAAGAAAATGTACATATTAAAGAATATCATACATTCTACTCTTTAAGCAGTGGCTTAATAATTAGTTTATACTTCCTTTTTAAATGACTAGTTATTAAAATCAATCAGTTATGAGTTAAAGGAAAGTCTAAGAGTAATGTCTTACAGAGACAAATTCTTCAAAGTTGATTTTCCCGTCCTTGTTGCTATCCGTTACTGCAATAATTTTTTCTACAATCTCCCGGACTTTGTAACCAGGCAAGGGAAGGCTTGCTTCTTTAAATAGGTCTTGAAGCTCATAATCACTGACATATCCGCTGTTGTCAATATCTGTAAAATGAGAATACTCATTGTTTTTATGCTTATGTAAAGAATAAAAAAAAACCCACAGGTATAATAATTGTTGAGAATAAACAAAGTGTGAGAAATGGCATTGCAATTCTAGGTGAACTTTATTTCTCCCTTTGTCTTTACTGCATACAACATAACAAAAAAAGAAGGAATACTTGGGGGTTAGAGCCACAACTGCCTAGGAACTGTGCCATTTTGTTTTGTATTTTCTCAGGAACTATCTTATAATCCCAAAGCACAGGTATAACAAGATGACAAATTTGTCAATATCAAATTTAAGCTTTTATATCTTAAGACTCCAACAAAGTTCTCCACAAACCTTTAAATTAAAGGGAGATCAATTATCATCATCTTATCATCAGTATTATAATATTTGCAATCGGTAAAAGTTTTATGGTTGAAATTCAAATCTTGTGCAAGCTGTTTTTAAAACAGCAGCTACTATCACAAGAACTCTACCTGACTCCGCATTTTGCTTCTTATCCTAATATGTGATAGACATTTTCTAGTCTTTAAAACTTTTGATGTGGTAAGGCTTACCTGTGAAGAATAAATGCAGGATGATCTATATCCGTTTCATTAAAGGTGACCTTGCTTAATCTATTAACTAGCCCTGTTGTGAGCAATTTGTACTGCCACCCTCACTTTTTGCTTGCAAGACCACGTCAGGAATTTCAGCCTGCCGCAAAGTATCAGAAGGCTTTTTTCAACATGAGATGTGGCATAGCTTCACAATTGTAAGAAGCAGCGAACAGCTATGTTGCATAAGAAAATATCAACAAAGATTCGGTATAATTTGTAGTACTCCTGATGAACTACACAGCAGAAGTCATAAAAATTCCCTAGGTACTTCTACCTTAGGCCAATCTCTGCACAGGAAGCTGTCCTCAATTCTTGGCTTAGTACAGTAAAGCACCATTTTACAAACCTAAAATATGATTTATCCACAGTATTGCAGAAATATGATTTTATAAAAAATATAAATATAGGTAAAACACACACACACACAGAAGGATTTGAGAATGCCAATTAAAATAGTCTTACATGATATATAGTGCAATGTCTACATAATGAACATAAACATTTTTATAAGCAGAAAGGCAAAGCTATAGCCCATAGACAATATACACGAAGTTCCATCAAACGCCAAATACAAGAAATTATATCCAGCATAATTAGTGTATGCCCACTCTTTGATATATTTAATACTAATATTTTCCATGTTTGACAACAGTTTTCACTCTCTTTCATCATTACACTAAAACTCTTGATATATGTGCGTTAATAGTATTTTCCCAATTTTACAAATGATGTAGCTAAGGTAAATAATTTAAGAGACTGTCACAAGTAACACAATGAGTCCAAAAAAGAAGCAAGATCTTCTGGCTACTCTAACTTCTAACTTCGGTTAACTAGTTAAAAGACCTCTCCTCATATTTTCTCTAATACCAGAACACAATCAGTAATACCAAAGTGGATGAATACATTACAGAAGGACCTACTAGAGAAATGTACTTTGATCTCTAGCCATTAACTGATTGCTCTACACTAATTTCCCTGTAATCCATACTATTCTATGTAGCTTCTGTACAGCTTCATAAGGAGGCTAAATTTTACTCCTGATGAAAGGTTTAAATAATAAATAAATAAATAAAGGAAAAGGAAAAAATTTAATCTCTTGTTGTGTTTTGGATACTACCAACAATTCAGAAATCACTACACAGATGTCTGCGTACATACTAATGATCCGCTGTCTGGCTTACCTGTCAGACACGTAACACCACATGTAATAGCAAGCATGGTCTAAAAAATAGAGGACATGCTCACGATTTCACTCAGATTACTCAGCTAGTTCAGTTCTCTAGGTTCAGTTTTCACTGAAGGTAAGTTTCCACAATGACACGCAGAGAGTTAAATATGTTCCTTTCCTCTTACTTTACAAACATAGCTGCAAGCAATTTATCAATAAAGACATTGATATGTAAAAATGAAAAAAGAAAAAAACCTAGAAGATATTTTAATTAATTTTTACGTTTTATGGACAGCATGTTACAAAAAGGAAGGAAATTATTTTCAGTGAGTAGAAGCAATACTGACAATACTGGGAGCAGAAAGGTGAGAGAACTCAGGAAGGAAAGGGAGAAAAAGAAATGCAGATGGTGAAAGACAAATAAACAAATAGAAAAGCTGTTAGACAACACCAAGCGAGTAGCCAAATATCCTAACAGCTGCCAATAGACTGATGATTAGACATCTATACAGCGGTCTTTTTTTTTCTGGTCTATCCTGCTAGCTCCTGCAGGTAATAGACTTCCTGAGTATCAAGAACTGCATCAAGACAATTGTGTTTAATAACAACCCAAGGATTATCTTCCATGAACATATCAGAACCTTTTATCATTTCTAGTCTTTTTTTGTCTCACCAACATCCAGAGACAATGAGTTCATGGTTTTATTATTCGTTGTGTGGAAAAATTACTTCTTTTTGTTTTAAGCTTTCTTAATCTGTATTGGGCTCCATCTGACACCTGCATTGAAACTGAGTAATTCCCTGTTCACCTTCTCCATAGTACTCATGGTCTCACAGATCTCTAACATACGACTTCCCAGAAGTCTCTTTACTAAGCTGAAGAGACCTAATAAATATGACTGTTCTTGCCTGAAGCTGTTCCATACCTTTCATCCAGTGATTCCCACACCTTCCCCCGCTGTTACAAGCTGAAAGATCCCTTCACCTTTTTGTGCAAGTAGGATTTTTTTCTTCGAGTATGTTATTTTGCAGTTACTGACATTGTATTTCAGCTGCTGCTGAGCCAATTGTTTTTTTGTAGTGATTTTGTTATATTAAAAACAGAAAAATAAAAGCCTATTTTTACCGGGGGGGGGGGGGGAGGGGAAATGTCAAGGCAAAAGGCAAAGCAACAAAAAATGGGATGTGAGGCCACTGGGTCATTCTGCTATCAGAACCATCTCAGAGTACAGCCTAGTAAGTAGCAGTTATCTTGAACGTTTTTCTGCAATTCAGACGCTTAAAGCATGTACTAAAAAGATTATTTTGAATGGGTCTGAAACGATTCTATTCCCCCATTAGAAATGACTGGGAATACATTTGCTTGTTTTGATCAGCTGCACAGTTACGTGTAACCCCCTTAGAACTGCTGCTAACAAGATATAAACAGACTTGAACTTTAACATTCATAAGGATATTGCAATCTGGAAATAAGGGTTAGTTGCTATATAATTTTTCACTATTTATGTTTACTCTCAGATTAATCCGCAAACATCCTGTCAAACATTCAAAATTGTACAGAGTTATTCATTAACACCTGCTTGCTACAGAGGCAAGACGAAAAATCTCCAAATTTAGCTTATTTAAAATGTAAAATCAGATCTACTAAACTAAAAGAGAAATTACTAGTTTGCCAAAGCACATAGGTAAAGTTAAAAAAAAAAAAGACCACATCAATTATCTAGGTCAATAATTAAACATGCAAATATTTAACAATTTAAGTTTAATCAAAACAAAATGTTGTTCATATTTACGTAGTTCCAAAAACTATTTTGAGAGCTACCATGCTGCAAGTACAGCCGCACAAAAAATTCAACTGCCTAGCAACAATATTTAAATTGATGCATCTGTTTTCATTGCTGAAGTTGAGAGAAGCGAATACAGTGTAAACAAATAATTTCAGTGACAATAAGTGTTTTTAAACAAACATTCCTTTCTTCTTTCTTAGGTGTTATTGGCAACACAGAACAAAACATGGCACTATCAAAACAAAGCAATTCCATAATGATTTCTTCCACAAAACCTATATGGCCCTGCAGTATTAATGGCATCCTTATTTATTTTCTCATCTAAAACATACCTATTTTACTGAATGCTTCTCTTAGTTCTTCAAGCTCTTCACGAGAGATAGTAGTTATGTTGTTTTCCATCTTCTGACAGCAACAACAGTTGTCCTCAATTGCTTATACCTAATAATAAACAGATAGTGTTATAAGGCATCAATTCTAAACAGATCCTAACATAAGTTACTGATCTTTGCAATACAAGGTACCAGACCCAAACGTCATCTCCAGGCCTGCCCCACTTACAATGATATGAACAACACTTTAAAATACATCATATATTTGGCAATTCTTTTTACTGTGACAGTGACTGAGAATTTACAATAGCAATGGCCTTTTTCATACACCTGATGTTTCATTTGCATAGAATAAACATTAATCAACAATCTACATCCATTGCTTGAACAGTTTTCCAATGTTAAAATCGTTGCCTTTCATTTCAACTAACCAGTTTTAGAAAACTTCATTTCCAAGCGCAGTGCAAACTCATTGTCAATTAGGGCTTAGTGCTAGGACCTAACCCTGCACTGAGCACTCCAGCATCTGCACAGTAGTTAAACTCAGTGGGATACCTTCAAGCACCTGCTTACAATCAACAACAGGCAAACTCTGGCAAACCTTTCCACAGCACTGCAGAAGCCATCACCTCCTGACCATTACTTCACCCTTCCGACAAAGGCTATTGCCTCAAAACACGGTCAGGGTGGAATGAAGGCCTACACTTAGCACAAAGATAGAGTCTCAATATAAATGCACTTTCTCTACCCAAGCCCATAAAAAAGCAAAATAAAACAGAAGAGCCCTTCACAAGGGCAGATAATAAACCCCCATGACATATCCTCGCCCCCAACTCCTATCATCAAGACTATCTACCCTTGGTTTTACAACAGGATGGTTTGAACCCTTGTTAAGGAACAAACTTTTAAAGAAGTTGCACTCAACTGTCTCAAAAATGCAAGGTTATATTTGCATCTGCCTTTTTCCAACATGCACACCCATTTGTGCATACAAAGCAAGTCTGCTACAGCACCCATCTTTGGGTTGCAAAGTTCTTCATTTGCAACACTGGGCTGTAGAGACCACTAGGTGCCACAGATAGTGCTGTGGCTATCATTAAGCATAAATTTTGTCTTTTCTTTTTCAAAAGCAAAACAAAAATAACCCACATGCCTTCCCCCCCCACCCTCAGAAACCCTTACATTAATATTTTGATCAAACTTATCCTATACTTTATCTGTGTTTTTTCCCCTTCTGTTTTGGTTGTTTTTGTTTTAGTGTATGGAGCAAGAAAAATATTCCTATAACCTCAGAAGGATGGATATTTGCTCATAATAGTTACGTTCAGACTATGCAACTGCTTCTCTACAAAAAACTGCACACATCAACAGAACTCTACTATTACCCAGTGGGCACTGGAACAGGAAACAGAAGACTCTTCTTCAGTGACTAGTTTTACCATGGACCTGCTGCACGGCCTGGGGCAAGACTATCTGTTTCTCATCTTCGTCTGTCCTAATTAGGTTACAGACTTTCCCACTGCAGGGACCCTCCCATCACTAGATGCTTGTACAATAACTATGACAATAGGATCCCTCTAAGGTCTACTTAAGACTGTAATAAGGGAATCATAATTTGGTTCAGAAAAGGAAATTAAACATCATCCCTCTGTATTTCTGTTAGAAAATAATTTTTTCCCCACTGCAGCTTTTTCAGTTTTCTTTCAATCCTTCACAGTCTGATAGTGAGAAAAAATACAAATGAAGAAATGACACAAATGACAACATTAGAGAAGAGGCAGCAGGGCAGCTGCAGTTTGCCAGGGGATTCTGCCAACAAGAACCAAAGATTTCCTGAAGGATTACTAGGGAGTCCATGAGGAATGCATGCAATACTGCTGATGTGGATTACACTTACTCTGCTGGCAAAATAGTTTTAACACAAAATAAATCAGCTGTGGTTGGCCACAAATTGGTGAGGCAATGTTACACCTCTTTAAAACACTGAAGTGTCTCCAGATACCAGAATTATAAGCAGTGACATCACTTTATTTCACTGAAAAAGATATCATACTTTTGTACTGAATGATGGCAAAGCCTGATATACAATTGGAGAGAGTATTTGTTTATCAATGTAATTTGTTTATCAATTCTATCTATGAAATGAGACTAAATGAGAACTACAGCACAACCCGCATTGTTTGTTCACATGCTGTTCATGGTTTGGCCACCTTTGCTTTGAGAATGAAGCGCATCGGGTCAGACTACTTCTTATGCAGCTGCCTACAGTTATTCAGAAAGTGCGGGTTTCTCAATCCCACCCCCCTCCACCATTCACACAAAAGGTATGGCTAGCCTGCCTGATATTTTGCTTCAGTATGTGCTACTTAGTACTTAACTATTTTTTAAAGAGGAGGTGCAGAGACATTTGAGCTATTTTATTTATTCCACTTTTACAGACCATCTGTATTTAATGCCTGGCTAAAGCTGTCGATATTCTAGTGTCCTTGCATCTGTATAGTATCTTTTAGGAGAAAAAAGAGACATCTTGACAAAAGCTGGATTCCAAATTATAGTTTTTAAAATGTGAAAATATTAAAGTAAATGTTAAAAATTGTAGTTGTTCAACATATTTGGAAGATAGATATGTAATAAATATGCAGCTGGAGGGAGATTCTGGTAGCCGGAAATAAGAATTCAGCCATGATATTGGGACTGACTGGGTCACACAGGATATGGCCCTGAGTGTGGGTGGTGAGTTAAGTCTTTTTCCTTCATGTCACTCAATCTTATTTAAAGCACTAGATTAAAACCCTACTCATGCATTTTGCTAAGCTTACTAGCAGCATGTACCCTTCTTCATACTGAAAAGAAAAAAAAATAATCTAAAAGTAAGTTCAGAAAAATGACCTTACACATAGATCTTTCTGAAGTGTAAGGATCTTGATTAGGAACCCAAATAAAAAAAATAAAGAATAAGGTTTGGAAAATTGAAAAACTAAGTTAAAAAAATTAACACATTCATATTAACAAGGAAATTACAAGGACTGTGAAGCTGCAAAGAGACAGAAGACAAGAAATACAGGAACAAGATGTCAAAGCATAAGTGAAATATTTAGCAACACAGGTACAAAAGACAGCAACACCTCTGTCACACTTAATTTTTTAAAACTATTATTAACATGATTCAGACTTCATCAAAGATAATTTCTCAAAAGTTGCATAGTAATTAGTTTTACTCTCCATCTTATTTTTTATATAATTCTATGTTGGAAAATAGCCATCTTTGATTTCCAAAGATATTGTTTATTTCAGTAACACCAGGTACTCTGTGCTTGAATGAAGGAGATAAAGCTAATACCTCTGATCTAAAGAGAAACCTTAAATACTGTATTAAATAGTTACAGGGTAAATCAGCTGGTCAATTAAATGCCAAAAGTGCTGCAATTATATTTTTGGTGTTCAGGACAGATCTAGTTTGAACAACTAAAGACAATAACTAAAAATGCCAGACATTTCAGACAATTTCAGTAGAGAAAAGGAACGCCTATCTAAGCTAATAAACACTTTGCACACACAGGGTTCACCATTACCCAAAAGAAGACTCAAAGTCTGCAGGCAATTCCCACACGATTTAAAACTAAATCTAGAAAAGTTCACATCTATTGGAACTATGACCATCTCCTGAAAAATATGTTAACTTACAGACCATGTGTTTCCCTGTACCCTGGTAGTGTCCATATGACACTAAGATTTTCTGTAGCCCATGCTTACATTAAACCATCTTCTGCTGCTCTAGGATAGAGGAGGTACAAACACTGTTTTTATGCTGAGAAAGGACCCTCAATCCTCTTTTTAATCCTGGCCAATATGCTTAACATGAACGGACAGTAGTCATGCAATCCTAAGCCTGTCTTCTGCACCCAGAAGGCCTTTTGTATCTAAAGACAATCCAGTGGAGTTTCCTGGAAATGTTCCATATACAACATTAAGACAGATAAAACTGCTGTTGACGCCATCAGGATGCTTCTTTGTGTGTGGAGGAGCGTCCCTGGCTGAGCAACAGCCAAGGAGAAAGGGAGGAGGCCAAACAGCAGTTCCTGCCCTTTTTTTGACCCATTATCAAAGCTGTCAAAAAACCGGAGCAGCTAATTGGCAAGCAGGCCCAGTGGTTTCCTCCATCCCCGCAGGCAACTAACAATTTCTTTTCCAGCTCTTCATTTCAATTTCTATTTGCCTTCTTTTCATGCTGCAGCTGCTTCTGCAACTACAATGGACATTACAAATGCTGACTCAAGAGCCTATTTTCTTTTGTTACTGTTCTTTTGTCTGGCTTTAGACACATCCCTCTTCTAGGTCAGGTGCAAAAACCACTCTCCCCCTGCAGCACCCTTAAATCTGTTGTTCCTAATGACAGCCGGGTTAGCATAATTAGCAAATACAAGTTGTGCAAGAATTACTGCATTTATGTCAATAACCAGGTATTGGTATCCACTACCTACAATTACTATTCTTAACCTCCAAATATAAAGATGATTATGGGCCAACTAAACAAATCCTTTAATAATGTGAAAGGATAAGTTATTTTAGATGTTTCACCAGAGGTCCATAGTAAAGCTATGATATCAGCAATGAAGACTCATCTTTTACTGCTCAAAGTCTTTTGATCTTGATCGCAAAACGAAGGACCAATAGTGTCAAGTGATTTTATAATCTTTTTCGATACTGTAGTTTACATTAGTGTAGGATATGGAAGGGTAGTTTATCACCACCTTATCAGTGAAAAGGCTTAGGGAGATGTTAATAGGGGAGAATAACATATCCTGTTATTTAAAGTGAAAGAGATTCAGATTGTGCAATACCGTCCTCCAAAGGTAGAATAAAAGAATCTAGCACACCTGTATAATGATGGGCTACCAGCACTGGGTCTTATAAAGAAAAATCATAATGCAGCCAACAGGATGCTCATATACCTTTAAAACAGGAGAGAGCTAAAAAAAACCCCAAAAAACAAAACAAAACAAAAAACCCACACACCCACAACAACAAAAAAACCCCCACACTTACAGAATTACTATTAAATATGATCACTTATTTCCAGAGAGAATTGAAAGGTCAGTCTAAGCAATCAGCTGTATGAAGACATATATGTATATAGGAGAATGTTACATGCTGAAGTGTGTTCCTAATTTTATGGAAAGAAAAGAAGAGGCAGTGTATAGTTAAGGTACACAAGGTACAGTTAGAAATAGTTGTAAAAGCATTTCACATTTCATTATAAATTAATTCATTTAATTCATTAAAATGATATATAGTAGAATAAGAACTATAAGAAATCAAAATAGTACTTTAAATATCACATAGCCAGTCTGAGACCTTACTACCTGAAAGAGTCAGAGGCTATGTTTCTCAGCCTGGGCTTATAAGGCTAGATATATTTATGGCCATCAAAAGCATTTAGCGATTACTGGAATTCAGATGGTAACAATAAAGAAATGTCATGCTTCAAGATATAAACGGGTAAGTCATGGTATTTTCCTCACTCTTCCAGGTACAGTGTTACACAGCAAACAAGGTACAATTAACGAGTGAGGAACTGGTATATTTTGCACTGGTCTTTCCTAGAGGAAGACTATCAAACTAACCATAACAGTAAAACTTTGTGTCAATGAAATATATATCTTATGCTATGTGGAAGGACTAGGAGATTTACATTCAAGTTAATTATTCACTCTGTAGGAATTTATTCATCACTGGTGAATAATAAAATCAACATTTTCCACTATGCCTTTAAGATAAATATGAGTGACTCAAGAATAAGCAATAAAACAGTAGGCTAATGCATCTAATTGTTAGACTGGTCATGGGCCTATCTGAATTCACTTACTGGGGTGCAAGTATGGAATAATTTCACTTAACAGGATAATTTCGTGAGACTTAAGTCAGGATCAAGAGCATTTCTACTATAAAGCAAATATGCATTTACTTTTGAAAGTTACCTTTTCTTCCAAACAAAATGCCTCCTGCTGCCTTTGATTGCCGAGTACACCGAATAGCCATGCAAATTCATCAATAGTATCAGTTTCACATAGTTTCCTTCACATGCATCATTCAAGAGGATCTCAGCCTGCCTGTGCTTTGTATCGTTGCATTCAGCACAAGTAATAAAGCAGATCAATGGAAAACCTACCTGCTATAGAAGGACCACCTCTAAGAAAGTGTTTCTGAAAAAAAATGCTATTACATGCAGAGTTCATAGTAATACCTTTCCTGAAACATTGTGTTTTCAACTGTTTACAGTTTAACTACACCAACAGTTTGGGCTGAATTTGCCCAAGCTGATTATCTTGGACCCTGTGAGACTTGATTCTGGTTTCATTGATTAGCTGTTTTTCTAAAGGCTTTAGAAGTTTCAGCTGCCTCCAGTACAGTACTGGGAATGTTTTATCCCCTCTATGTTTTTGAGCAGGGACTTGAAAATGTGTCTAGCCCATATTTACAGTCAAAGTGATGTCTGCTCATCCAAAAATCAATCCAAATTTAGCCAGACTTATAAAAACCCTCAAAATTGCTACTTGAGTACGTTGTGTCAAGGTTTATTAGAGGCTGTACGCTTTCATTCCATTTGCACTAAGGATGCTCTAGTCTAGTGTAGGAGGTGGGAGACAAAACCTCCCACTGCAATTGCTCCTCACAGCTGCCAAGACACAGTACAGTACCTTTCCTCCCATCCCTGTTCCAAAGACCAAGAGTAAAGTAGGGAAGCAAACTCTAATCTTCCAAGTCCCACAACAGAGTACAAACTACCATTCAGCTTTTCCTTCCCTCATTTGCTTTACAAACATTTGTTTACAAACTCTGTGGTATTAATGAGCATGTTATCAAGAGCAGGTCTAAAGCACTCTAATACAGTGACTTCCTCTGTGAAATTGGGGTACTAAGATGATATAAAGCAATACACATCACTGAGTTACTGCTTTCTTGCTGCATTTTCTGATGCTTATAAATATTCATAACATGCTAGTTGCTATAACATCACTTCTGTGAGTAACACAGAAGAGAAAGGAAGTCAAATTTATGTATTCCTGCAATACAGTGCATACTTGCACCTGTTAGCAAATTGGTTTTGGATGAAAATCTGCTCCCATGAATGACAAGTGTTTTTTGTTCAGGACATGAAGATAACACACAAATCAACATTGGAAATACAAAAACAAGCTGTATTTTATATAATACAAACATAACACACAAGCTTCCTAATAAATTAGGGAGAACAGAATAAAAGTATACAATACAAAACATTAAACCAGTTGTGCCACAATAGGCAACAAATGAAAGGACATGAAAACAAAAATGAAGTTTCCGTAGAGAGCCTCTGACATGACAAGAGTCAAAGAACTCCGCTCCAAACTAAAGGTTGGATAAAAATCAATCTGCTAAAGTGGCGCTTACTCTTGGTTTATTGTGCACAACCTTTGCCTTGGTGAAAGTTCAGTAGAAACATGTGCTTGGTATTCAAGCTCTGCCAGGATAATGTTGAACACATAAGGAAAATGAAAGCACAGTAGGAATTTTAATATACTCAAAACCATAAATCAATATTACCTTTTATGCTAGCTAAACAACTTTCATGGTCAAATACTTTTAAATATTTGCTTCATTCCCCAACGACAAATATTTTATCAGGAAAAAAGATTACAGAAGAGGTAAGGACTTAACATTTAACATAAACATACAGACTATCCACTAATAACAGATTGTTTTCACTAAGTAATTTTTTCAGTATGCCTTGTAAATAAAATAAGTCTACATTCTCATGGAAATGACAGAGAATAAACAAGAACAGAGTTGCTACAATCAACAGTAGAAAGGATGGTCTTAATATGCCCTTCTAAGAAGTTTATGAGTCTATTCCTTCCAGCCAAGGAGCTTGGAGACAGAACTGAAGATACGCAGATTTAAGTGACTTCATGACTTCACAAGCTAAAAAAAGCATGCCACCAAGCTGCAGCAATTCAAGCTCTGAGACATCCTAGTCGAACCTTCCATTTGGTCTAAAGAACACTGGTTACTTTGATATTCATCTATACAACTTCTTCCAGAGGATCTCAATGTACCTTATTAGATGATATCCACAGCAGAGGTACCAGAGTCACTATGAACGAGTTTTTCAGCCATGGGGAATACCAGTAACCTCAATTGGAATCAGATGAATTTGTAGATTTTCAACAACTCTAACAGTCATGCCGTAAGTAATCAGTAAACTAGTTAGTCTTATTCTCTGCTTCCAAGCTCTATCTATTAAGTCATATCACTCAAATACTATGCAAATTTAATGACATCCCTTCCAAAAGGGAAGAAATTAGCTTACATTTAATGCTGTTGTAGAACTGCAATTGTTAGTGTAAACAGGAAGGTTTGTCAAGGTCTCAGTTACATAGTTCATTATATGCATGAAAAGTCGGAGTGACATATTCACTAACATTTTGATTTTAGAATGAGGAACAGTTGCATCCAGTGATAAAACCCATACACCACAATGCTGAAAAGGACAGAGAACAGGCAAAAACAGTGGTAAGAGAAGGGGGAATAGGGAATTCCCCTGGGAAATAGGAGCTTATGCAGATGACTTTTCCTTTGGTGAATAAATCCTAGAACAAGTGTCTCCTCTAGACTGTTAGAAAATTAGCATTTGTAGAAACCGCTAGGATTGTAATAGGTGTGATCTTTTTGAGTTGGGTATTAATCTTCCCAATGTGAATCATTTTAGTGTTGCTTTAGCTTCCACCACAGTATTAGAAGTCTAGCATAAGGTTTACCCTTTCCTTATACAATTAAAACTAGTGGTCATAAACAAAATTCAGAAATCCTGGTATGAAACTGATAAATCTTGCAGCCCATTTCTGAGAGGTGTGTGACTTACTACTGTTAAGACCCATTTTCATCTCCAATTAAAATAATTTTCCCCGTGTTGCAGAAATATACCTTAGTCACAATCAGGACAACTTCTATCCACAATTAAAATCACATGTATTTGTAATGAAGTATTAATATGCTGTCCTTCGACAGTTCTAGGACACGACAGCCTGCTCACTATAACTCAAAATAATAATGGTAACAGAAAAGTGAAGCAACCCCATCACCTTATCTTTTTATCCATAAATCTCAAATTCATTTTTTGAATATAAATTAAACATTTAAAGACACTGTCTGGAAAGCAAGAATCTCTCTTTTCCATTTTACAGAGAGCAATGTCTGTATCTCAACCATTTCATGATTGCAGTGCAACAAGGATATACTGAGGCTAGCTACAAACTAAGTAGCAGGGTACTGGCAGCTGCAGCAGGGCTCCGAACAGATTAAGGTCATTTGGTCAAAGAAACTTCAAGAGTGTTAACTGCATAATGTTTCACACTGGTCTGGGAAGTATTTCACTGAGCCCCAAACAGAAACCAGATTCATCTTTCTTCCAGTCAGTTCAATCAATTTAATATTCTGTTTCATTTTATAAGACATTCTTGCTTTTAACCCCTCATCTGTGTTATCAACCAGCATCTGGATGAATAATTTGATACTCTCCAGAAATCAGTTTATTATATTAAAAACTATGTCCCATGCTGAGTAGTCACCGGGCTTCCCTTTACACAAATGTGCTTGGCTTTCTTTCCTGGAGACGCTCTGCAAACTCCCACCAGTAGATCTCTTCTGCTCCTCTCCTATTCTAGGAGACTCCCTTACTCCACTGACCTTGTCTCCACATCCACCCTGTTCCCCACTTTCTGTCGAACGTGCGTTTGCGTGGGAAACCTGCCATGGTGCTTTGATCTGAGTAGGCATTCACCTTGTCACAGTTTCTGGGTGTAGCAATACTTCTGTATTTGGCATCCTGGGCTATGGTGACTATCATAAGAGAATTTGATCAGAAATTAGGAAATACTTTGTGATAAAACCTGTCACTGCTCTGTAGGATACAATTTCTATTTAAAAATCCAAACCTGGTTTCTCTGTGACATTTCATTAAAGCAAACCATGCTAAAATATAAATGGAAAGGCTACACTAACAAAAGCAAGTTAATTCTGGCACTCCATCCTCAAGTCACTCTTTTGTGCCTAGGCTGACATTACATATCAAGTTTACAACAGCAAAAGGAAATGAGTAAAAGATGCACTAAGCAAATGAAACTTAATAACCTTCTTTTTTCAGTTTAAGTTTATGCATGTACAGCTTTTGTTTACATGGAACTAGAATTATACATAGAAATACCATTACTTATTCTGTATAAATATTCCTGCATGAATGTTCTCTGATATGCTTCTCAATTATGAGACAAATCCTGAATTTCTTATTGAAACATTAGCGTCAGTAAGAATTCTGTCTACGTACACAGTAAAACTTGTGCTGAGAACTCAAGATTTGACATGACAATAGAAGGCTCATTTGGCAGAACAACTGTCTGGATGTTCCAGTTCTCTACAAACAAGATTCACAAGCCTGGGTGTTGTGCTTTAATTATTGTTATACTTATAAACTAGTATATAGTGCTATAGTAATAAACAACACTGCATGTTAATTACTAAACAGAAAAGTTAAACAGAAGTAAAGATCGCACCCCCAACTTTTCAAAAATCATGAGCCAGGGCCAATTTACATGAGATCAACTGCAAAATTATGAAATGTCAAAGGGTTTTAAAATGATAAATTTGGAAAGACATCTGTTTTCTGTTTTCAGATACTTCATATTATCTTCAGATTACCTCTTCAAGCTTTTCTCTATAGTCAGAAGGACTAAAAATTTGTTTAAAAATCAACAGGTTCTCACATAACTTCTCAACTGGACAAATTGTTATTTTGGAGAGTATCTTCAATTTTCATAGAAAGCTCCATCAAATTATGCAAACAGATAATATTGTAGAAGTCATCGGCCCACCATGTTCCAGTCTCTCTCTAAATTACAGTTTAAGTGTTACATTTCTAAAATGGATAATATGATTCAAGTCAAATAGTTGCAACTTCAATCTGATATTATCCCCACCTCAGTATTTGTATGCAAGGAAATGAAAGTAATCAGAAACATTAAAACTAAGTACAGCTTTTTCACTATCCACCAGCTTCTAGCACAACAACTCTTATCACCAGTTTCACAGCCAAAATTCTGTTGCTGCCATTAGCAAGTTACAATCTCACAATTTAGAAGGTTCACAATTTTCCAGATTTTGATGGATTTCACATTTCAACTATTACAATCAAAGAGTACTCACCTTCAGCTGTTTAATCTGTAATAAAAATATCATTGATGTTTTACAATGTCTTTTGCAAGGCTCTCAGTTCCAGCCCCAAGCCTCCATTTCTTCCAGCTTCAGTGCTGCTTAAGAGGAAGGACATACCATACTCAGTGCTCTTTGCTAAGGAATTTATCCTTCCATGGGACTCAACTTCAGAAAAATATTTTTTTCTTAAACCAATTGGAACATTATAAATCATTTTTTTCTCCTCTCCAAGTGTGAAAACAACACATAGCACACAACAGTGTAAAAACCAAAACTATGAACAAAGCTATCAATGAACAAACAGCCTAATAGGCAGAAGGGAGGGAGATCTTAAAATGGTACAACTGGCAACACCCTCCTGGAAAACACTACTTTCTCC
This sequence comes from Apteryx mantelli, assembly GCF_036417845.1. Lineage (NCBI taxonomy): Eukaryota > Metazoa > Chordata > Aves > Apterygiformes > Apterygidae > Apteryx > Apteryx mantelli. The sequence continues at coordinate 18,817,439 of NC_089986.1, forward strand.
TCTTAGTATGCCTGTTCTCTGGCAGTCTCTGAAGTAGAAACCCTCGCTACAAATACTAAAACTCCAGCAGACAGCCATAGGGATAGCTCTTGCTAATGAACTTGGTTTTAAGGTCACCCCAGAAGTTAACCATGTGAAGACCATTAAGTGTAATAATATAAATGCATCAGCATTCTCCTGTCCTCAGCAGTTCAACTGACATCCACATATTTAATATGCTAGTTAATTACAGTTACCAAATAGTGCCAAATAGATGCAGGTTGCCAGTTGTTTTTTTTTTTTTTTTTTTTTTTTTTTAAAGTTTTCACTGATTTATCAGATGGCAATATGGCCTTCTGTCACCTGCTAATTCCTACTTCAACTCTACATGGTTCAAAAGATTATCAGAAGATTAGGCTGAACAAATACTACACTACAAGCAAGCCAGGATTTTCCGTCACGGAAAATTCATAGGTTATTTTTGTTTTCCTTTTTTCATTGGTCAAGCTATATGAAAAAGGAGGGGCTTCTACAATCCGTGGCAAAAGCAAGTGGCAGCATTTCAAATCCATACAGTCTCTGCAGAGTCCACAGATAAATAAATGTTACCCATTAGCAGGTTCATAGCCTTAAGGAGGTACATTTGCTAAAGTGTAGGGGATAAAGGAGCATGTTAGCAAATCCGAGTTGCTGAGACTTTTAAATCATTTTGAGGAAAAGAAAAAGAAATTTCTCAGCAAAATTTATGTAACTGAATTACTCAAAACCTCAGCTTTAGGATTCATTATTAAGAGATAATTTTAGTTTTCTTTTAAGAATAAAAAGTTCTCTCTAATGCTCAGAGAAAAAAGTGAAAACTGCCAACTTTCTTACAAACATCAGAAGTCAAAATTGAAACAAGGTAATAAGTTTACAAAACCCTTGCTTTTAGACAAAACCCTTTTTTTTTTTTTTAATCATTTACGTTGGCAACATGAGCTGACAACCCTAAGTATTTATCCACAGAACAAATAGAATAAATGCAGCTGCAAGACATGTCTGCGCTCCAAAACAAAATATTTGAAATATACGCGCCTTGCAGAAGGTACATATCTCCTTCTCAGGATGAAGGAAGCTCTTCCACCCCAGCCAACAGCTCCTTCTGAGAAGCTCAGTTGCCTGGCATGGGTGGTTGAAAAGAGAAGGGGAAGGTTGGTAGGACTCCAGTTTTTCCTTTGAATCCTCCTCCCAACCTTATCCCCATCCCTTTCCCTCCTTTAAGAGGTACTGGATAAACTTTAAGGACTACTCCATTTCCGTAAGGGGAAGAAATTTTTGTCTCTGACTTTCAGATCTTTTAGATTATTGCAAAGAAGTCTACATTAATCAAATGGTTGCAGGAGAACAGGTCTCGCCAAAATCTGCCAGGAGCAATAAAAATCTAACACCTGCCACTATCCCAGCTTAAAGCAGGAAGGAGTTAACAGACAAAAGTTGAATGACTATGCAAACCCCTGTGTGTGCACCATTTACCTCAAATAACAGAGCACTGCTATCACTGCGTGCATTCATCTCAAATGAATATCCTTTTCACCATCGTTAGATCACAAATACATTCTCTTTGCAAGTCTCCTTCATGTTCAGACATTCCCCTTCTCTCCCCAAAGGGCTCAGCTCCCATTTTAATGGTGAAGATCAGTGAATATGAAAACCCAGCTAAGTCCCAATGGGCAAGAGCCACACCAAGTGTTTTCGCCCTACGGACAGAATGGCCATGCTCTACTCCTGCCCCCTCATCACTGCAAGACAGAGCTGGGACATAACGCTCATTTCAAGTCCTGAGCCAAGGCTTAAGTCTCAGCCTGGCCAGGGCAGGAGACAGCAGCCTCACTCGGGATTTGTAACAGCATTGCTGTGGCCCCGTTGCCCATATTAAGGTTGATGCCCTCTTGCTACGCAGTTGCTATGGCTCCCTCACTAGTCCTGTTGCTGTGCAGTTGGAAAAATTTGGTTTCACATGTGTGTTCTGAGCATCTGAAAGTCTGATCTCCCAGTCTTTTGTAAAAATACATTGGTGTGCTACTTTTAAGGATGACTACTGGCAGGGGAGTCATCAGTATTTTTTAGAAATTACTAAAGCACCGCTCATCTTCCTTATAAAAAGATGTTCAAAATTTCATAATTGTGAAATCAGAAGAAAACAAACTGAAATGTTAGCCCACTTATAATCCGCTAACAGTCTTGTAGCGTCTGTATTTTCCACTCATATCTTATACCAAAAAACCCAAAGGCTAACTGGGCCTAAACCCTGTACTGACTGGGCCACAACAGATGACATTCAACTGAATTATACATTGAAGCCATGCAAAAATCACGAGTTTAAAAAATTTGTGTGTCTAATATAAAGATACCCATGCCCTTCTACTAAAGCAATAAACACCTATATTTTATTCATCTACTGCAAATCAGTGTGTAAAGATGTGTATGGCTTTATTAATTAGAAATATTTTCTATTTTCCAGTATCATAAGAACATTAACCTTACAAAATTGTGCGAGTCTAGTAACAGTCCTTACAAACCTAAGAATGATAGTTTAAAAAAAATTACCTTTTGGTTTAAAAGTTGTTTTAAAATTAATGATCTAAAATTTTATAAAGTGAGAAAGATATACGGTATCTAAACTCTACTAACTACAGGTCACAGTACTTATTACAGAGAAAATCCTGTAAGCTGGCAATGCAGATCACCTCTGTGAGGGGACTTTTTGCTTAATTAAGCACGAACTCTGAGTATTCTTAAATTTAATTTGAATCTATATTTCCTCTGTTCTAGGCATTTTAAAATGCCCCACAGTAAAGTGACAATTGTTTTCTCTCATAGTCTGCATTTAGTGCTGCACTGTCTTCCAAAATTGCCAGATAAGAGTCCAAAGTCTTTTCAAGCCATGATGCTTTCCAAGTAAAATATTAATATTGCTTACACCACAGCACACTTTTTAGCACTCAGCGAGCAAAGCTCCACATGTTTAGCAAAGCTAAAACGCAGCTAAGGACTTCCTCTTGCTGATAAAACAACCAAGTGTAATCAACTATCAGCCTGTTGATAAATCTACTCTTTAACCAGGGCAAAACACAACTCTGGAGGACAATTTACAAGATACAAAATTTATTTCACATAACATTTTAACTAAGTAAGCAAACATTTCATTTTTTTTAGATAGCTACAAGTCTGCACTGAGGGGCCCATCCTCCTCCCACTGACCTTCACAAATATTGAATAAGCCTCTCCTGTTCATTCACACTTTACACAGACTGGCAAATCATGGAACAGAACTCATGTTTTCAACTCCCTCAAATTAATGCTATGAATATTGAACAGTAATCTATATTTAAATCCCTATTTTCACATTTCTAAACATGGCACAAATATTTATCGTGCTATTAATGTCAACTAGCAAGCTAACAATATGCTTACCTTCTATATTTTCATTTCAAAACTGAGGAGCAAGCTTTCCCACTATTACTGATCTATCTTCCTCTGACTGAGGAGTCCAGCTGAAAAAAGAATATAACTCTAAAATGGCATCCCAATGAAGCACTGTCTAGATAGCATAAAGGCCAAAGCAGCACCCAATTAATCACGCAACATATGCTTATTTCGTTGAGAAACACTGATGTGGATTAATCCATTGAGTTTAAATGTCTTGATTCTAATGAACTTAATTAGTAAAAAGAAGAAAGGTTGCTTAGAGAATGAGCTACATGGCAAAAAAGTTTGTTCTGTTGACAAGCCACCACAATAATTATTTGGGGAGGGAAGACATGTAGAAATTTTGTGAGGCAACAGATGCAAATTCTTAGTTAGAAAGAAATAAAAACTTTAAGACAAATTTTTAAGCTTATTATCAGTAACTCATGATTTCAATAGTTTGTTTAATTTTTGGTGGATTTGCTATCATTTCAGGTCTTGACTTCAAGGCTAGCTAACTTTCTAAAGATACCTTATGGCTTAACCAGGCATTCTGTACTTACTGCTGCATCCACTAGTGAAGTCCTGTAATCAAGTTAGGCAGGAGACCAAACTAAGCCTTGAAAATGATTCCCTGTGGTCTCAAAATCCATGATTTTTTACAATTATTTTGTGTTTGCTCCTGAGTCTCTTCAACTGTAGGCTGTAGTCAAGGAACAGTATTTTAGGAAGCAAACCAAGGGACCAGTATTATCAGGAAGAAGAGTGAAAAGCATCTTCCGGGGTTGGAAGAAATGCTCCTGCAAAGGAGTCTATCCTCAACTCATATCAGACACACTACACTCCAGATTAGTTTTAAGACTCTTAATATCTGGGCATCCTTTTTAGCTATATGACCAACATGTTTCAGTAAGCTTTACATCAGATAATAAAGGATCCATCAGAAGTACTTCCCTACTAATAGTTCATAATATAATTACTATAATATGACACTTGCAGGAAACAGCAGACCCCTGTTCTTTCACCTAGGTGGCATTGTAAAAGTGTAAAACAGCCTGGACTTTAATGCAGCATAATAATACATTCTAATTTTAATGCTAACACTTGGTCTTGTTTTACAGTAACTATGATAATCATCCAGCCTGAAATTTAAGAACAAATTTAAGAGTAAAATATGCATAATATTACCAAACTGTAAGAGGTAATTGAAATATTTGCCAGGCTTAATCTTATTAGAATCGTGTCCTGCATCCCCTCCCACCCCCAAAAGTCTGGGTAATTCCCATCTACACAAAAGGAAATCTCTATTTTGCAATGGCATACCCACACATACATGGTACTTCAGTTAATGCAGATGAAGCCATATTTTACTTTATCCATAACATTACAGAGCTCCCAACACCGTAGCTTATAGAGGGCAGGTACTTCCCATGAATGTGCAATGATACATATCCACAGACATACAGCAACAGCAGAACAATGAAACCCATTTGAAAGATTGAAGAGATACAAGTATCATTGATTAACAAAGGAGAGGAACAATGTATCAGTTTTTAGAAGAATTTGTCCAATAAGCCTTGAATCAATGAAGTAGTTTTCAGTGGATAAAATTATAAGCAAATAAGTCTCTTTTATATCAACGGAATTACTCATAAGGCTTAAGTTTATTCATGTACTATAACATTTTGGGATATACTAGTTTGGGATGTGAAAAACATTTTGGCCCATACAATTAAATGGCTGATATAGATGATAAGTAAAGCAAAATACATTTTTATATTCAGTTATGAATTGTTTTCTAACCAAATACATCATGCTACCTAAGGGAAAAAGGGATCTAACATCAGAGCCAAGTCCTGATGGCAGCTATGCTGGCAAAATTGACAGTAGTTTAAATTAAATACATTTTAGCTCTATACATCAGGTAGGAAGCACTAGAAACATTGCAGAACCAAAATACTCAGCCCAATGGAAAAAAAAAAAAAACAACTTAGATTACTTTCTCTTGACCTATTTTCAGGCTATGAAAGCACGGACTTAAGTTCCCCTTTGTCATTAGGGGGTAAACTAGTGCAGAAAGAAATGTTAGGACATGTAGAAACAAAATGAGAGAGAGAGAGATGTGGAGCTAAAACAGGAGCTTGATGAATCAGAAAGACAAAAACATTCTAAAATATAAAAATTTTGGAAAAAACACCACCACCCTACAATGAACAGGAAGGAATGAAGAAATTAGCAGAACAATGAGGCTTTCACTAGCCTGTATGTCAGGGGAAAAAAGCCATCAGTCAATCAAATGATAATTACAGAGAAAGAATTACTGCCCAGAAGAGGATCTTCCTCAAAATGCCTTACTATTCTTTGTGAGTGTAATTTTAAATGGTAAATTAACTACACAGGGTCAGATCTAGATTTTAAAGATGGCACCAGGGATAGAACTGGGTGATAAAGCATGATACCAAATACATTTTATATATCTGTTGCTTCAGAAAACAGCTATGCTAACAGCAGAAGAACAAACATATAATCACTGCGTCCAAAACATGATTCCTCTAAGGTAAGCATAACTGTTTTTTTATTAGGTATATTTAAGAAGAAATAAAACTCATTACTATACTTCTGGTTGACCTGAAAGAGACGTTTAAGTCCCTTCACTTCTATGAACAGCTACTAGAAATCCATCACTTCTAGAAAAAAAAATCCTATATTATTATTAGCGACCAAAGCGAACACAAGACACAGCACAGACCAGAGTTCCTTCTAACTGTTTGAAATCTACTTATAAGTAATAGCTAGATCCTGAAGCTTGGACTGAGACAAATCCTTTAAATTGGCATTTAAGTAAATATAATCATGCTGATAACATCTGATTTAATAATTCAGCTTTACTATATGTCAATGTTTTTAGTCAGTCCAGACTGAAATCTACCAATGATTACCACCAAGATGGAAAGGTTACCGCACTAAGTGAATTAAACAGGGTGATACTGGATCCAGCATTATTATTATTATTTTTTTTTTTGCTAGTGCCTATTATTAATAAGGAAACATCTGCAAGAAAACCCTGACTGTGGGTTGATAATCTCTTTTGCACCAAAGGCATGCACACAGAAGCACACAATCTGCTTTATACATAATTTATTGCTGAGGCTCAGCAATACCAGTCTCACTGACGAGCTATTGTGACATACCACCTTTATTCTCTCCAGAAATGTGTAGGTGACAGCAGTAACTAAGCCTCCCCTCCAGAAATTCATCAAGGCATTTATGTTTAGAAGTAACAAAACAAATAGTAAGGCAAATAATAAGGTCATGACTGGCATCTAGTATTTACTGAATGGGACCAGTGGAATCAAAGCTGAAATCATGTAATTTTACCACAAACATAATACACTGGAGAATAGAGAAGCAACCCTTACCGCTTCATTTTGTGGTCCTTGTTTAAACATGTGTAGCAACAGTGATGCTTAGAAATCCCTTAATACAGTGGCATGACATGACTGCACTGCAGAGCTGTTTATAACAGTAACCCAGAACTCCTGATTCATATTTAACTTGATCTGGCTAATGCTAGTTGTTGTTTTTATTGTTAATATCCCTTTGCATCCCGTAACATGATCATTGGTCAACTGTTTGCTCAGTGAATATCAAGGTTGAAATGAAATAGTGATACAGTGATATGACACGGGAAATCTTCAAAACTGATTTTTAGATTCAAAAGTCGTGGCACTTGCTTAACTAGATTATCTTTTCCCAGCACTGAATTTGCAATTTATTGCTTCCTTATCATCAGGCACAGTACAAAGCCTGCTACAGCAATAATCCTGTTTGCTTGGATCAGATCCTTTTACTCATTGGTATTCCTGTTCTACATTTATTTAATCCATTTATTTAAACCTAGTGACTTTTGGATTTTTAATAGCAACAATTATTATCAAGGGTGTGAAGTTTTTCACATGTCCTGGTGAATGCTATGAAAATATTTTCTTTAATTATTCTTATTATAATACAATTATAATTATATAATAATTCTTATAATTATTATTCTTAAATATAAGAAGGGAGGCCAGACTTAGACTCATATCACAGACAGACTTTATATGAGTGTTAAATTTAAGGATATGGGTACAACCTTTTAAGTTTAGATATTTTCATATCATGTGCTGCAAAGGTGATATCCATTCCATTGACACACATCTCTTGGAGTAGTGAAAGTCCTAAGTACTGGGAAAATATACATCAGAAAACATACCCTATCGGGAAAAAGACCTCCTCCAAAAGGTAATGAATAGTGTTACAACACACACACATAAGTTTAATTTATTTGGCTTCTAACAAAGACAACAGAAGGATAAAAACCGTGACTACCCTTTCTCCCTCCATTTCATTGGTTTCTATAGTGAGCCTTGGAAAGATAATTAGGGAACTCTCATACTTAGCAATACTCTGGACAACTTTTATCAATGTTACCACGCCTAAACTCTAGTCTAGTCTTGAGCGGTGTAAAACAGAACAGATAGAAAATTTTTTCTCCTCACATGAAAGCTTTCTAGGAAAACAACAAATTTCATGATAAAAATTGTAGCTAGCAGAGTTATTCAGATTTTCTTTACACAGTTTTTTCTTAATAAAAAGAACCTTTGTAATTAAAACAGCTAGAACTTTCAAACAAATTTAGTTTAAATGACATTTTAAATTAAAACACTCCAAAATTTTCTCCTACCATGACTAGCACAGAGTCTTCCATGAGCCTATGAAACCATGCAAACATTTTTCCAAGGAGTCATTATTGTCAGTCACATTCTCTAGTTATGGAATATTTCTTTAATCAGCATTTAAGATTTTGAAAGTTTTGCCTTAAGGAAGTAGATTCCAGGCATCTTACTTTTATTCAAAAATTATCGACTCAAAATGTGTTGATGTTGTAACACTGGTCCTGGTAATAAATACATTTCTATGTTTACTCCAAAGCTGCTAGCCTTAAGGGTAATATTTTTCTACTAGAATGCAAGAAACATAAATAACAAATAAATTTGTTATTCAGGCAACTCTCTTTTTTTTTTTAGTGTTTGTGGATAAGCAAGAAATAGTGCTTGCTACTGTACAAATAATAATGCCAGGTTCCCAAAGAATGTATAATCTAACACACTTATCTCTCCAAATTACTCAAATGTTTAATTTTACTACATGAATAGCCTTAAGTACGTAAGCAGGATTATTCATATAAAAAACATGCATATAAATGTTTGCAGGACTAGGACCTATTTAGATTACAGAGAGTGAAAGGAGATGTGAGAAAACAGTTTTTAGATATTTTATATTTTCTTTCCTCACTTTTGTCCCCTCTTTTACCTGTTAGTTTTTGCCTAGTGGTTGAATTTACATATGCCTGCTTTCAGGTTGCCAGCTGGCCAGTGGTCCTTACCAACATTTACTACTCAATTTTTCATTTTTTTTTTTTAAATCATCAAACCAATATTCAGGACCAAATATTATTTTATTTTAACCTGTGCCTCTTCTCTCTAGCCAAGTTGGCTAGGCCACACAGGTGTAGATAAAAACATAGCTTTCCGGAATATGCGTTTTTATGGTGTACCGGAACAGTGCAACAGGTTCAAAGATCAGTCAACTACTCTGACAACCATTTTCATGACTATATATGGAAATGAGTCTTCAAGCAATCATACGGACTATTGGGTGTTATTATGGCAACTATGCAAGTGATAAACCATAAGCACACCTTGATATTACATAAAATCACTTAGTACAGTTCAGAGGAGTTCAGCGCACCATCTTGGCTGTACTTCCTCTGACCACCATATCAGCCTGTACAACGTTCGTATTTCACAGTTCATGAAGGCATCAAGGAATACGCAGGTGTGTTTAGACCTTAGTATAATCACTTGTGTCTACCTACAAGGGACAGCTGAGATTTAACTGCAGTCATATTAACAGACAACATCTCACATACATCCACACAGTGGATGAGCCCCAAGAGGAACAGTATGTTCCTCTCTACCTTCAAATTAGATTGCAACAGAACGAATAAAAGCAGAATCAACATGCCTTTGTGTTGTGGGACCTGCTGGTCCAAGGCAAAGTCACTCTGTGTTACTCAGTGTCAGTATCAAATTTAAATAAGTGCCCTGTGATGGAAAAGAAGCAACGAAAGCCAAAGATGATGCAGGCCTGGGTGTGGGAGAATCATGCAAGATGTGAGAGGACTGTTCAAGTGGGGAGGCAGGGAGGAAAAAAAAAAACAAAAAAAAAACAAAAAAAAGCTTTAGCAAAAATCTTGACAGTACTGTATATACTGCATTTGATACCTAGCTCTACCTCCCTGCCTGAATTTTCCCGAGTTCTGCAAGCTGGGAGTTCTGCACACCTATTTCACCAATATGAATTCTGCACTGGAAAAGAAATTACAAAACAGTCTCAAGGCACACTACTTATTTCTTTAGTCATAAGGCGCTCCGATAATACACCTCCCATTCCTACTGAGGGCACAGAGACATTAAAGTATAAAATAACGAGATAAGGCAGAAACAAGGAGGAGGAGGTAAACTGAAATTTTATTGAGCTTCTTATTGTGCGTTCAAGAGAAAGCAAGGAGCAAAGCTAGGTATTTTGGGTTTTGTGAGTGCCCATAAAAATATTTTAAGGCGAGCTCCCAGAAGACATCATTTATCTTCACAGCACAAAGGTTGCGAACCCTGGACAATGCAGTTGTCAATATGGGCACTGGGGAGTCTTGTTAAGGCCCAGGTAACAGAAAGAGCATGATGATATGGTTGTCATGCTTCAATAAATTTATTGTGTTTCTTAGGATTAAAAGGAATAATGTATCCTGCTCAAAATCTTCTTAGGAAAGATAGCTAAATATCTGTTGGGATCCCAAGTTTATCAGGGATGAAACTGAGACTTTCACTCTACTTCAAATTAGCAACTAGTGCAATTCACCCCTTTCGCAGGGTGACTGCTGTCTCAGAATTGGCAGTTTACATTCAGAATGTTGTTCTAACAATAAGTATATATTTTTATTTAAATGGTGTAGAAACTTCTGCGCTCAAAATAAAATTGATAACAAAACCCAGACATACCTTGTCTTCCTGTACCATTGAGGTTTTATTTAACAAAACATGTAAACTGCTTTCACTCTAGGAACAAGTCTCAAAAGGCTAATATTTTACACAGTCAGTTGGTAGAGAACATTGCAAGAAGTGTTGAAAAGTAATTTAAGACGAAACCCAATTATATTTTGTAATATTTCTTGAAATATCCCAGTTCCTTCCCATGTTAGCAACCAGGGTACTATTTGATCTTTGAAGGGTCAGCAGAGTTTTGTTTGAAACCATATACATTTATTCTGCAGGATAAAAATAACCAGGTATGACTGAAAAAGTTAATTAGCAAGAGGTACCCTAAAAGCACACATGTGAAATGAATCAGTAATGGAAATACACAGGTGCATCCACTTTGTTTCCTGGACTGTTTTACATGCAAAAGACATAGCCACAGCACAGTGGAAACAGGCAACAGAATTAGAAGCCTCTGAGAGGATTTTATTTCAGCCCAGAAACAATGCTAAGAAGTTCATAAACAAATGCAGAAAGTATTATGGTTCCGAATTAGAAAAGCAAAGTTCAGACTTCAGTTTGCCCTTAAGTACTCTTCCTGCTATTAGTATCTATACAGAAGAAAACCTTTTGTATCCTCTCATATCCTGAAGTCTCATGACTTGCTACGCGGGCAGGGCTCCTATGTATGGGTCATAAGGTTGCATTCACCATTACATCCCAGGACCACTACTAAAATACGTATTTAATTTTCACTCTAGTGTAAGAAAGCAGGTTGCTTTAAGTACATTGCACGGCGCTTAAGTAGCCTTTAGGATTTTTCTTTAAAGCATTTATGCAATCAAATACACTTATTCCTTCGAAAAAACATGAACGGAAAGTAACGTACACTGAAAATTAAAAAAATAACCACAATACTTTAAATACCCTTCCCGCTGCTAGCTACACAGAGGAGCGCAGAGCCGGCGGGCGCCGAGACCCCGCAGCGCCAGGCTGCGCCCTCCCGTGAGCTGCGCCCCCCACCTCGCCCCGTCGCGGGCGCCGGCAGCCGCTCCCTACCTGCTGCTGCTGCGGCTGCTCCTGCTCCGGCCGCTGCCTCCCGCAGTGCCGCGGCTGGGCCGGGCCTGCCGCCACCTGCCGCCGCCAGGGCGGGGCGGGCGGAGCGGCAGCGCCCGGAGCCAATGCCAGGGCGGGCCGCGGCCGGGCCGGGCTGGGGCGGCGTTGTGGGGCCGTGCCCCGATAAAATGGTCTCGCCGCGGACGGAATTAGCAGCCGCGGGGTGCGGGCCGCCACCACAGCGCGGGCGGGCCGGCCGGCGTGTGGGGGCAGGCGGCGCGCGGCGGCCGTTGGCTCCCCGCGCGCGCGAGGGGCGGCGGGGCGCCAGGGTCCCTCCTCAGCGCCCCTCGGAGCGGGGCCGCCCGCCCCCAAGCCTTGCGGCGCTTCCCCCTCGCTGCACGCCTGCCCCGTTCTGTTTTCACCGCTGCGCGCGCCGCGACGGCAGCGGAATTCCCGTGGAGGCCATTAAAAACCTGACCTTGACCCAGCGTGACTCCCGCTGGTGACGAAGCGGTTAAACCTCAGCGGCGCGGGGCAGGGCGGGGCAGCGGGAAGGGAACCGGCCCGCACGGCTTCGGCGCTGTTTTGGGTCCTACCGGCCGCCGTCCTGCAAGCGCCGCCCACGCGCGGCGCGCGGCGCGTTTCAAAGCGGGAGCCATGGCCGAGCAGGGCCTGGAGATGGCCTCCATGATCCCGGCCCTGCGGGAGCTGGCCAGGTAGGGCGCGCCCGGCCCGCGGCCGCCGGCCCCCGCAGGCGGGAGGGCCCGGGGGAGCGTGTGGCTGTGGGGAAGTGCTGGTGTGGCCGAGCGGGTGGGCCCCCTTGCCTTGCTAGGGCGTCGCACCCGGCGTCCTGGGGACTGCTGCTGTGTTGTGCTTCTGACGTGGCTTCCTTCAGAAGTGAAAGACCTTAAAATAGCTGTTAGTTCTCTGCAGCATGCCTTACGCTGCTGGATTAGATGCCTTGCTGGTTTAAAGCTCCCCTAGTCAGGACTGCATCCAGGAGTTTAATTGTCATTTACTGCTGTTCAGTTAAAGGAGTTAAAAATAAGATGTTAAACACCCTGTTTGAAGCACACACTCCAGAAGATCCCTCGGGATGATGGCGTGGCTGAAGCAGCCTTCTTTGTTCCATTTGTTCCTTCTTTATTTTTAAGCTAGCTATGGAAAGCTCTTTTCTGCCTTTTTTCTTTCCTGAATATCTTACATTCCCTTTAGCGCTGTAGTTTGAGTGCTTCATAACAGCCACGTTAAGCATAAAAAGTAGCACGAGCACCATTGTGCAGATGCCAAAATGGACCTCATCTTTATGTCAGGGAGGGAGGGAAATTGTGACAGAGTTGGCACTTGGGTTCCTTGCTTCCTGAGGTAATGCCCTAATCAAAGGTGTTCTTGATCTTTTGTGGTTGATTGGTAAAACACATATGCAGAGAAACATTTTTATTTGCTGTTGTTCAGGTTGTGGGAAAGATAGTCTGCTTAAATAGATAGATATCCGAGTTTTCTGCAAGCATGCTGTGATGCAGTTTGTAGCCTTCACTGAAGCAATCCAAATTGTACTTGTTAGTCCCAGCCCTAGCTCCAGTCTGCATTGTATCAGGTGAAATGAACCTACTTATGCTTGAGACTTGAAGTTACTACAGTCATTTGCTACATATGCCCTCGCAAATCAAAAATTGCTGTTGTCCAGCTCAGTTTACTAAAGCTGCAAATACTAAACTGGTATGAAAGCTTTTCACAGCTGGGGCCTATTTCAGGGACATCTTACAGAGATAAAAGTTTGGCTCTAAAGTTGTAGTGGCAGCAATCTCTGAAGCTAAAGAGCATAGCTTTGTGTTGTGGTAGACCACTAATGGGTGTGGAGATACAAGTGTATACTGAATATTTGACTTCACGGCATCAGCTGATGGTTTAGTCATCAGAACTGTTGCTGTTGACACCTCTTACCTTGTGTACTGGCAGCTAGTCAGTTGGGTAATTTTGGTAATTCCAAGATTAAAATAGGTTCTTAATTTTATTTTTCTGCACCAAAACTGTTCAGTTGCTTTTGTAAGTCCCTTAATGGGTCAGAGATAGATTTAATATATATATCAAACATAATTGCATATCAAAAAAAAAAGATCTTTAGCACTTCATAAATCTTCATTCTTTTGAAAAATGAGGAAAAAGAGGAACAGACAATATACTGGTCACAAAAATGTGAAATCAATTTGTATTTCTTTTTGAAAACTTCTAGAAGCAAAAAGTACTAATTTCAGTGTTTAACATTGTGTTGCTGAGATACACTTTAAATAATTATTTTCTTTTTAAGTGGATATTGGTAAAATAATATATTTTTAATTTTAGTGCTAATCCAGAAGAATACAATTCAGTTGTGCAGAAACCAAGACAAATACTCTGCCAGTTCATTGACAGAATTCTTACAGATGTAGACGTTGGTAAGTATTACATCCCTTGCTTTTAAAATTATGATCTGTTTTGTTCTGTTTGTTTGTTTCTTTCTTTCTGCTTTATGTAATTCCTGCCAAAAATAAGTTATAGTTATATATGAGTTACAGCTTCAACAAAAATTTAATAGCTGAATGCAATACCATTTATGACTTATTTTTAAATAATCTACGTGATGAAATCTTTGCTGTTATGATATGAAGTAACACAAGTTAAATGTGTAACTTAGAAAAAGTAAGTATATGAAGTGCAGAGGTGTATGAATATATATGCTCACATTAAAAATCAAGAGTATTGTATCATGTAGTGTGATTGTTTATTGAGTAATATAGCTTGCAAATCTTAATACTTGTAAGGTCTTTCAGGATTGAAATACTTTGATGCAAACAGCTTTATTTTAAGTTTTAGAATACTAATTAGCCCTTATTTTAATACTCCTTAAATCATGTTACGTTTCCAATTATTGCAGTACTTCAAAAATGCCCAGATAATTATGAAATATACAAAGTAGCATTTCTGGTTACTTGTACATTTGTATCAGGGAGAATCACAGTAATGGTAACCTGTTTCTGAGGTATAATTTCATGCAGCAGTCTCAATGAGACTGGTATTTGGTCCAGGAAATGGATTATTTTAAGTACCATATCCACACTACTCATCAGACAATGCATTTGTTACTCCTCTTATATTCCTGAGAGATAAGGCTATAAAAATAAAAAAAGACAAGTCATCCTGCTTTAGATACTGGTTTTGAATATATGTGTTGTATATGATCATCATGTAACTTTTCTGGTTAATTGCTATCTAAATCCAAGGTAACTTCTTTCTTGTGCTCTTTAACCATGTGGATTTTGGATAAATCTGAGGTGATTCAGATATCTGTTTCAAGAGAGGTCTACAGCAGCACTAGATATCTTTAATATTTTGTTAAATTCCTCTAATTCAATAACCTGAACTTGATATCTGAAAACTTCCATTTCTTGCAACTTTAGAACAATTTTCAGGGTTTTTTTTTCCTGCCAGAATCATAAACCTAGAGAAAATTATGCGCTAAAAATTAAAATGTTAACTTTTTGCTATTTTTCACTAATTGAACAGTTGGCTATAGTACTAATTGAATGTTAATAGATGTAGTGTTAATGAATAATACTTCAGCTGAGTAATTAATATTTTTCTTCATACAGCTTGCCATCATCACATACAGGATCTTCACTACTGCACGAAATCTTTGTTTTGTGAATTTATAAAGCACTCCTAAGTGATAACTATACAGGTTTAATATCACATCATAATATTTTATATGGTCATTTTCTTCTTTCCCTGTTAAGTATGAACAAAATCTGTGAAGTTGCTTTATCATGGTACTAATTCAGAAATCTATCTTTTTTTTTTTTTCCAGTTGCTTTGGAGCTTATTAAGAAATCTGATTCACAGCCAAGTTCTGTAATGCTGCTTGATTTTATTCAACATATCATGAAATCTTCCCCCCTTATGTTTGTAAATGTGGATGGAAATCCGGAGGAAACTGAATGCAGTTGCATTGGTGAGTTTGTTGAAAAATTTCATATTGATTTAAATTTTCTACCCATGGGATCATATAAATCTCCCTTTTCCCCATTTTTATTCTCTTGCAAGTTCAGCATTGCATGTTTATAAGTTAATCTTACAATACCCTTTTATAATTGTAAATTGATTTGCACTTATGATAATGGAAATTTATCAAGATATACCAGGACAGAGTCTGACCTTATTCATTACTGTTTAGTCAGTAAAATATTGCCCTGTTCCTGTTCAGGAGATATCCTGAACCCATAGTCATTTCCTAAGTCTTTTTTAGATATGCAGAAAATGTAGATGAAATGGTACCTAGCCTAAAATCTTTTTTGTTGTTGTTGTTAAGCCTTTTTTTTTTTTTTCCACTTTTCCTCTTTTTCAATAAGGTCTCTTGCCTCCATGACGGCATTCTGTTTACCAAGCCCAGATGCATTTATCTCAAGGAGATTTATGGTTTTAGTGATGAGAGGCCTGTTTTTTTCTCAAGAAGTTGATCTTAATATGAGCTTTTGTTTTTATCTTAAAAAATGTTTTCTGTGTGCTGTTTCTATTTTATTTTCCTAGAATTTAGTAACTGGATCATAACAAGGCTTCTCCGAATTGCTGCAACTCCAAACTGCTCTACTTTGCACAAGAACATCTGTGATGTCATCTGCTCTTTACTACTTCTTTTTAAAATGAAGAGTTGCTCCATTTTTGAAGTACTAACAAAAGACTTGCTACAGCTTTTCCAAGACTTAATCTTCCTGCATGAAAGAGACGCACAAAAGCATCTCTGGGGAGATGTGCTGGTCTGGCCAGTGACTGTAAAGAGATTTTCAAGCAATACAAATGACAATGTTGGATATTTAAGATTGGCACCATTACAGCTGATGGGCATGCCCAATGTAGAAAGTTTGGAAGTTATATTAGTGTCTATTCTGACAGACATTGTTGCAGATGTGTTTTTTGTAAGACAAGATATTATTCTGTGGGGGATAGGTTGCTCCCTGTTGGAGTATGGTGGTCCAAAAGTTAAAGCTTTGGCAATTAAATTTTTAATAAAATTAATTCATTTGGGAGGACCTCCAGAACAGCTGGCCAGTGTTTTCTTCACAGTCTTTTTTGGAATTTTACAGTCAGTACTTGAAATGGATGCTGAAGAATCAGGACTTTTTGAAGAACCACTCTTACTCTTAGTGAGGACATTGTTGCCATTTGAAGCAGATTCTTACAGAAATATTGAACCTGTCTACTTGAATATGCTACTTGAGAAGCTTTGTGCATTGTTTGAAGGTGATGTGTTCAGGTGTCTTCAGTCTGCAAAGCTGAAAGCTGCTTTTTGCCATATACTGCAATATTTTCTGGAGTTTGTTCCAGCTGGCTATGAGTCTGCCTTACAAGTAAGAAAAGTCCATATCAGTACCATATGCAAAATTTTTGTGAATGTACTTGGTACTCAGGAAGAACAAGAGGTAGGTTAATTTTTAAAACTGTTTTTATCATAGGAATGAGTAATGTACAAAAACCTACGTCTGTGCAAAGAAAAATCTAAGAATTATTGTTTTAGTTAGATAATTGGATTGATATTCTCAGCTGGTTCACATGATTTTACAGGTTACAGCTCTTTGATAACTTGGATATATCTGAACCCTACTTTTCAGATGCAGTAAAGTAGTGAGAGGCTATGCAGGCACAAGGGTCTGTCTGTAATCATAGTATAAATTAAGGATGTCACAGTAAAACTGGCTCAAGCAAGGGGAGCTTAACAAATAATTTCACTTTATCTGACTTGCTCTTAGTTTCTAACCATGTGCTTTTAGTCATATTTGTTGGGGGCAGGGAGACAGAAAGGTTTAAGATAAAACAACGAGGTGTTGGTATGCCAAGTCTTCTACCCCATACACCCACATCTGTACCTATTGTCTCTTGTGTCTACCTTGATGGCTTCAGTAGCCAGGCACAGTAGCAATAATGGAGAAACTAATTCAATAATCCCAACAGACAGCTGAGCAAGATGAATGAAGGAACTAGCATTAGCAATTCTCTCTGATAGAAACTCAGAAAGTTTCATTACTTATAAAAGCTTTCATCATTTAACTAAGACTCTTAAACGGAAGGGGGTTTTGTTTGTTTTTTAAGAATTTTGTGACTTTTTGATATTTTAAGTCTTGTATTTTAAGTCGGAAACAATGTTATCATGTCTTTGGAAAGTAAGGCATAGCATACATCATGGTATTTCTGCTATTTGTCCATCCTAGTATCTGGTGAGTCCTCTTTATACAGCATTAAAAACACAAGCAGAAGAAATTATTCAAGAACTTCACCATCAAAACCAGCTAGACACTTCTGATACTGATGGGTGGAGCAGCAGCAGTGATGAAGTTCCAGAGAAAAGACAAAGACTAAGCCTACAAACAAAGCATCCAAAGAAATCACCTATACCAGTAATGTATGACATTTATTCAGTAACCACTTTTATAGTAATTTGGCTAGTAAATAATAACCAAATGTCCTAACTTTTTTTTTTAAGCAGTTTCTTCATAGCAACTACATTGAATGGTCTTCTCTCTGGGAAAAGAACTTTTTGATATTTTGAAGGATCGGAGTCTATAGATCATTTTTGATTAAGCCAAACTTTAGAGATTGTTTTTTTAATTCTTAATGTATTCAGTACAAATTATTTTACTTTCATTTCTGTTCTTTCAAAACAGAAAAGCCAGGAGAATACGTATATATGATATGATAGAATCGTGTACAGTTGCACTGGACCTGCTCAAAGCATGTCTAGTTAGATTGCTCAAGGCCTTGTCCAGTCAAGTTTTGAATATCCAGGGATGGCAATTTCACAGTCTCTCCGGGTCTCTGTTCCAGTTGTTTCTTTTTTTTCTTTTTTTCTTAAATATCAGTTGGAGTTTTCTGCATATTACCTTGTGTCCATTGCTTCCTGTCCTTCCACTGTGCACCTCTGAAAAGAATCTGGCTCTGCCTTGTGTACAACCTCCCAGTAGGTATGCAGCAATAAGATCTCCCCTTAGCCTTGTTTTCTTAAGGATGAACAAAGCTAATTCTCTCAGCCTCTCCTCTTATGTCATGTGCTTCAACTCCCTGACCATCTTGAACTTGCTTCAGCATGTCGTTATCTTTCTTGTACTGGGGAGCCCAAAACTGGACACAGTACTTCAGATACAACCTCCCAAGTGCAGAGCATCATCGATCAGCCTTCACTCCTGCTAATGCAGAATCCTGCCCAATATGCAGTTGAACTTCTTTGCAGCAAGGGCGCACTGCTCTCTTATGTTCAACTTTTCCACAAATCCACCAGCTCATTTTCTACAAAGCTGCTTCTTAGCCAAGTCAGCCCTCAGCCTGTTCTGTTGCATGGGTTTATTCTGTACCAGATGCAAGACTTTTCATTTGTCTTTATTGAATGAACTTCATGAGGTTCCTGTCAGCCTTTTTTTTCCAGCCAATTGAGGTCCTTGTGAATAAGCAGCTCTCCCTTTATCCACAGAGCCAACCACCTCATCATAGAAAGGAATCAGGTTAGTCAGGCATGATTTGCTTTTGGTAAATTCATGCTGGCTGTTCCCAGTCACCTTCTTGTTCCTTATGTGGCTGGAAATGAGTTCAAGGACTTGCTCCATAACTTTCCCAGGGACTGAGGTTATGCTGGCCAGCATTATAGTTCCTTGGATCTTTCTTCTTGCCCTTTTTGAAGATGAGTGTGATATTTGGCTTTTTATAGTCATCAGGAACCACCCTGGTCACCATGACCTTCCAAGGGTTATAGAGACCAGCCTTGTAATCACATGAGTCAATTCCCTCGGACCCTTGGATGCATTCCGTCTGGTACCATGAACTCGTGTATGTCCAGCTGACTTAAGTGCTCCCTGACTGCACCCGTCTTTACAGTTGGTAATGCTGTATTCCCCCAGACAGACTCTGCTAGTAGTTTCAGGGAACTGGGAGGCCATATGGCAGATACTGCCAGTGAAAGTTGAGGCAAAGAATGCATCGAGTACCTCACTCTTTGCCATGTCCTTTATCACTGCATCCTCTGCCGCAGTGAGCACACGTTTTCCTGAGCCTTCCTTAGCTTTTTGCTGCCAGTGTAAAATATGTATATGAATGTGTGTGTGTGTGTGTGTGTATGTCTTTGTGTTTGTACGAATTGTAAAACTTCCTCTAGGTTTACAGTTGTATGAGCAATTTATACTCTGTTTAAACTCACACAGTCCTAATACTTAATCCATATATTCATGTGCATAAAATATTTGCATGGAAATAGATGTTGATATAAAAAATAAGGTGTTCATACGCTCTTTATGCTCTTCTTATGTATTTGAAAGATCATAATCCAGATCATTCTCTTTTGTTTGTTACTTGACTTGACATCTAAACAAACTATTAAAAATTGTTTTATCCTTTTTGGTTACGCCTTGTATCTGTAATAACACTTTTAGTATGGAGTTGCACCTTATAGTCTTGCAGGTGAGTTTTGGCTTGCCCTCATATTTGTTTTCAGAATTAATATTTTGCTGTCCCAAAGAGCACAAGTAAGCTAAAGCTCCAGCTGATATTTTCCTAATGCTGTAGTCTTGTATCCAAAATTGATTGGCTCTATTTTTCTTATGTTGACTTCTCATTTCTGAAAAAAAGTATGTGTTTGAAAAATAATTAGTATTGTCAAATTACAGACTTAGTCCTGTGAACATGAAATTGAAGAGCACACTATGGAATGCAGTCACAAAGAAAGCTGCATCCTTAATATTTCTTCTCGAGCAAGAAATTCCGACAGCGGATATTCTTCAGGCTGTAGAAGGGATTGCTGTAATGCTGCGACTAGCTGCTTTGTGCATAGTTCACTGTTCTCCCCCGAATTCTACCAGGTAAAGGTACCAAGGTGAAACCAAGAAGCTAAAAGTTTCTTGTAACTGTTAGTTGTGATTTATGTAGATTACTTGTAAAAGTTTCGTAAGTCCTGTATAAGAGTTACATTTTCATTGTAACTTTGCTTGTAGTGTTAAATGCTTGTACTCAATTGCATTAATCATAACTTCTATTTTTTTAACAGTGTAGATTGTAAAGTAACTCATCCATGTAACACTGACACTTCTAAAAATACACCCAGCTCCTCAGATTCTGGGGTGAATGTACAACTCACGTGGATTTCCTCTGATTTTATCACAAGAGTAGTGAAAGTCTGCAGGAACCTATTAGAGGCTGCTGCTCAAATTATTAACCTGGAACAAGTGATTGACAGAATAGTGAAGATCTTTGATGCTTTGCTGTATGCACAAGGTGAGAAATTCTAAACTAACACGTCTTTTACTGGATCTGTAAACTAGAAATGCAGGTAAAACTGAATTGGTTTGTTGTGGTGGATGAGTTGAAATTATAGATCTTATGTTAGAACTCGATTCCTGTACAAAAATGGTTACATTAAAAAAAGAATGTTTTTCTCTGTATAGAGAACTTCCTTTTTTTTTTGAACACAATTTGTAAGTCTTCATTTTTCTGTACTTCTGTTGTTCTTGTTCACATAAAACCTACATGGCAATAGTGAATATGCATAAGAAATTAAATTTGTAGGCAATGATTTTTAGCTACTTTTCTTTTTAAAAGTAAGGCATGCTGCTTTTGGATATGTATTTGTTTCACCCAAGGCTTTCAAATCTTCTGGCCAGTTTCAGCAGAATTTGGTGTGCAGATAGCATACTGAAAATATGAAGTACATACATATTTTCTAAAAGTAGCTAGTTGGATGAAGGACAGAAACTACTAAGACCAAAGTGACACTGTGAGTTCAGCTTACTAGACATCACAGAGTCCACCTGACATTCCTTGTACAAATCCTGAAATACCAAAGTTGTATTTGTTCTGCTGCTCATGGAAGTACAATGCTGCCAGTGGTTTCATGCAATTTTTATTTGCTCTAACACTACATTATTTATTATTATACCTCCTAAAATGTAGAACATAAACATGTGGGAGTGAGTATTGATACTGACGTTTGTTGATAGAAAAAATAACGTTCTGTAGCAAATTAAGTATATAAAATGTGTATCTGTTTTGTAAGCTATATGGAGCCATAAGCATGTGTTTTGTTTTTGTTTTGTTTTCTTCCTTTCCTAGTAAAAATTCCACTGAGTGACCAGATTCTTGATAACTTATGTGGAATGCTGTCTCTGCCCTGGATTTATAACCACTCTGATGATTCTTGTTTTAAACCATCTGCTTTTGGGTATGATCCTCTACTTTTGAGTCAACAAACTGCACGTAGTTTCTGTAAGTATGTTAAAGTAAATAAAACCTAATATCTCCTTGGAGAAATTCTTTTATGCTCCAATTTTACTTTTAAAAAGTTTAATCTTATCTTCTGTGTCCTTTTTGATAATTAACAATATTCAATTTTTGAATATTGTGAATGATTATATAAATTTATTAATGAATATATGAATATTGTGAATAATGATTATATAAAGTTACTACTTTATTTTGTTTTTCCCTTCAGCACCTCAAACTCGGTCACACTGTGTGTTCCTTCTGTCTCTCTTCCCAAGAAACATACGTCTGGACTGGAGAAAATCCGTTTATCTTTGGGCACTACAAAGCCCCAGTGAAGTAATTCGGGCTACCTGTGTTAAAGGATTCTCTGTCCTGCTTCATCCATCAAATGTGCAGTCCTACAGTATGATTCCAAAATCTCTTTTGTATGTATTAATTTTGCTTTTCTTTCTTCATGTGAGAAAAAGAAAACTGTGTATACAAAACATGTATTATAAGCACCAAAATAGATACTTATTTATATTTCATTCAAAATTTACTGGGTCTCAATTTGAGAGGTCGTAAAAGGTATCAATGGGTAGGTATAAGTGAAGATGTTTGTCTGATAGAATAGTGTTCACTTACCACGTCAATATGCAATCTACCTCAATAGTTGAAGACCCCAATCCTAAATAATAAATTTAAACTAACCAGAGGGAATGGGATCTTTTTGTCAGCAAAACATACGTGATGTTCGTCCATGTGTCTCTTCATGTTTTGAAATGTTTCAGGTTTTTCTGCTTTTTGTATACATGTCTTGCTCTCTTCTATGCTACTGTTTCTAGTCTTAAATTTCTTTGTAATATGCAAGACCCACCCTGCACAGTGCTATTTCATACACTTAAAGCCTCAAAGTGGTCTGAAAAGCAAAAAGACATTTTAGCGAGACAGATCCTTTAAATCGTCCTAATAATATTCTCAGTATAATTAGAGAATTCAGACAATGTAGAAATGCAAATTACTAGGTAAACAGTTTATTAAAATGGTTTCATTTTTATTTCCATTTCAGAAATCAAATCGAAGATGAGTCTGAGCTAGTCAAGGAGGCTTGTGCTGCTATAGTTGGGCAATTAGCTTGCTGTCTTTCTGGTACATTCAGTGTAAGACCTTCCTTATTGGACTCTGATATTAAGCATGTTAATTATGATATCTTATGTAGCAGCCTTACTGTGACTTCAGCTCATGAAAAAACTTGCTCTGTGCAAGCCTGTGTTTTCAAGCCATTTCTTAGCCTTCTTGAGAACAAAGAATCCAGTTCAGTAAAGCTAGGTATGTGACTTTACTTTTATTAACAGTTTGCACTTCTGTACAAAGTACTAAGCCACTACTTTTGTATCTGTTGATTACTTTTTTCCTGTATTGCTTTTTTATAGCTGTAATGATGCTTGACATCTTGTATTTCAGTTGATATCCGTGCTAATGTTTGTTCTTATTGATATTCCTGTCAAACTAAGGTGGCTTAACTTTGGTCTGTGGGTATGTCTGGAAGTCTAATACTTTTAAAATCTGAATTTTAAATAACTTTTTAGGTGTCAGTGTACTAAAGTACTAAGTGTCTTTTCCTTCCTTTCTCCAACCAATTCCTCCCAGCATTTATAGAAAATATACCTCATCTTTGCAAACATCTGGACTTAAACAGTGACAAATCTAGTGTAAAGATTCTTGTTGGGTCTTTATTAAATCTAATGGAAGATCCAGACAAAGATGTAAGAGTGGCTTTTAGTGACTGCATAAAGAACATATTAGAATCCTTGGACTCTGAAGAAGAATTCATAAAAGAGGTGAATTCATGCTCTTTATTTTTGTTGATGTTTTTGCTAACTTAATATGATTTTGTTTCACTAATATTAGATACTTTAAAATGATTTTTTTTTCTTCTGTGTTCCAGCTCTTTGTTTCAAGAATGAAAGAAGCCTATACAAAAGCCAAAATATCAAGAAATAATGAGCTGAAGGATACCTTGATTCTCACAACCGGAGACATTGGAAGGTATTTCTGATGGTGTCTTGAAAATTGGAAAGTATTGTCAGTTTGGAATGCAGAGTAACTTTTTGTCCAAACGTAAATGTAAGTTTAAATTACTTATTTCAAGCTCAGTCTTCATCCAGAGTCCTTTGGAACTGTACTAAGCCTTTGTTTCATATGGAGTATCCCTCATATTAATTATTTTTTCTGTCCTTTAATAGCAAGTACAGGTAAGCTATTTAAAATATAGTGATGAGTTGTTTTGTATTATGGTAACTGTATATTCTTAAGTTGTTTTATTAATGTGATGTTTTTCTTCTTTCTCTCCTTTTCACTTTGTAAGGGCATCAAAAGGAGATTTGGTACCGTTTGCCCTCTTGCATTTGTTGCACTGTTTGTTGTCCAAGTCAGCCTCTGTGGCTGGAGCAGCATATACAGAAATTCGGTCCCTGGCAGCAGCTAAATCTATAAAACTTCAAGCTTTTTTCAGTCAGTACAAGAAGCCTATCTGTCAGGTAAAAGGGAGAGAGTTGCTGATTTGCATAGACATATATTTGGATTCCTTTTTTTGTGTATTTAACTTTTATCTTTATAATTTTCAAAAAAGTATTGCACAAACTGAAATGCTAAAACAGAGGAACTATGTAATTTTTTGCGTTGTATGGCACCATGGTCACAAGAGGCTAAGGCTTAAAATTGGAATTGAATTTGCCCCTTGTTACAAGAATAATACTGCAATGATTGATTTGGGTTTTGGTTCTACCTGTTACCTAAAGACAGAAGTTGTGTTTAAAATTTAGAAAAAGTATTTTTTTTAAATAATTTCCTAATTTTTAATAATATTTGAATTGTGTGCTATGTCTGAGTCAAAGTTTGCAAAATTAAAGGCAATCAAGTAGATGATAATCCAGTTAGATCCACGATTAGTACTTTGGGATGGATGTGCAATAAAAGAGAAAGAAAAACAAGTTCATAGAAAGAGAAGTGAAACTTCTGTGTTTATTTTTAGGGCGTAAAAAAGGGGAAAATAAT
This sequence comes from Apteryx mantelli, assembly GCF_036417845.1. Taxonomy (NCBI): domain Eukaryota; kingdom Metazoa; phylum Chordata; class Aves; order Apterygiformes; family Apterygidae; genus Apteryx; species Apteryx mantelli. The sequence goes on from NC_089986.1 coordinate 18,842,302, forward strand.
ATTAAAAAATGTATTTCTTTATGCTTAGTTTCTAGTGGAATCGCTGCACTCCAGCCAGATGGCAGTACTGAATGCTCCTTGCCAGGGTAATGAGCTGCGGAAACAAGAAGCTGCTCACCAGAGAGAAATGGCTCTGGACATGTTATCTGAGATTGCCAATGTATTTGATTTTCCAGACCTAAATCGCTTTCTCTCAGTAAGTTGATTGTTCCTTTTTACTTTTGATTTTTTGTATGCTTGTAGATTTTTATTTTAGTCTACCATTTTTCTCTGAACATCACAGATGGGAATTTTTGCTCTAGCTGCTGTTGTTTACTAGAATTAGAATAATTTGGAATTGCTGCAGCTGGGCGTACAAATCAGGAGGAACAAATTTATCAAGGAATTACAGTTGTGGCTACAGTGCTAAAAGTACGATGGGTGATGAGCTATCCAAGGCCTACAATACTCACTGAGTACCTCTAGCTTAGTGATTTAGGGCACCGGAGGGGTTCTTTTTAAGGTGTGGTTTTGCTTTGTCTGCTTTCCTTTTTCAACTGAAGAAAGCCACCATTCTGTGGATAGAACACTTCTGGATCTGATTAGATATCTGTTTGATTTGAAGTCAAAGTAGCTCATACATGTTCTTTTCATACTTGTGTTGGTAGATGGGGAACACAACAGGTGAGCAGTGTTCTAGTTGACTGGTAGGTGGGTTTTAGGCTTTGGGATTTTATTTTAAGATTTCCTTTTGTGAAGAATCTGGATGGACAAAAAAAAGTGTTAGCTCACCTTTTATTTGGATGTTTCTCTTAGTATTGGTTAGATGAAGCACCTCCCTAAAATAATTATTTTTATTTAACTGTATTCATGACTGGGTGTTTCCAGCTCAGTAAAGTCCTTTTTACCTAAGCGTATGGGCATAAACGTGTGTTGTCATACTGACACAAAGGGAACAAAACCAAACCCTGGATTTTGGACTTCTTGGAGTTTTTTGTTTTGTTTTTTTTCTAATAAGTGTTCTTAATTTACTAGCGGACCCTGCAAGTTTTGCTGCCCGACCTGGCAGCCAAGGCCAGTCCTGCAGCTTCCGCACTCATTCGAACCATAGCAAAACAGCTGAATGTAAACCGAAGAGAGATTTTAATCAACAACTTCAAATACATCTTCTCTCATTTGGTCTGTTCCTGCTCAAAGGATGAACTTGAGCGAGCGCTTCATTACCTCAAGGTAAATTGGCATTTGCTATCTTACGCATGCAGATTAGAAGCAACGATAGATGAATAGTGAGCTTTTTTCCTCCTGCTTTATTTTATTTTAGGGTATTGCAAAAAAATAGATGAGGATTTTATACATACAGAAGTGTTTTTGCTATTTATAATCTGTTCCATTGGCCCTGAGAAAGTGTTGAAAATTTTTTCCTATCTTCAAAATTCCAAAGACCTGAATTATCTGTTCAGCTGACTGGAAGCGCTCTCTTTGGTTCTTACAGTCAGTCAGCCTGAGTCTAATACTTTCTGTTTCTTCATGTACTAATTTGACTGATGAAATTAAGACTTGGTTTCTATTTGATATTTGATTACAGAATGAGACTGAGATAGAGCTGGGTAGCTTGCTGAGACAGGACTACCAGGGACTGCATAATGAATTATTGCTACGTATAGGAGAGCACTATCAACAGGTCTTCAATGGTTTGTCAATATTGGCTTCATTTGCATCTCATGATGATCCCTATCAAGGACCTAGAGAAATAACATCACCTGAGCAAATGGTAAAGAGATCAAAATATTCATGTTATTTTTTGTTCTGTAATTTTTTCCCCCAGTCTGAATGCGTACTGTACTTTGAACATCACTTACGTATCCTAGTTTAAGCAAATAGTATAAAAAAGGCTAGTGCTTCATATCTCATTCTAATTTCATATCTAGCATTCCTGTAATAGGGAGATATGTACCAAGTATGCATTAAAAAAAGAAAAAGATGAAGCCTAATAGGAATGCCCTTCATAAAGTAGTAGTAGTAAAAGGACTTCCCTGAACACTGATACTTCTTAAGGAGTAATGTATATATTTGGGATTCTTCTCATTTGTCTTTCAGAATTAGCACTTAATCATTGCTATTTCATATCTTAAGCTTAGAAGCATGTTAATACTAAGATTATTTGGTTTTTGCCTTTTTTTTTTTTTTCTTCAGGCTGATTATCTGCAACCTAAATTGCTTGGTATTTTGGCTTTTTTTAACATGCAGTTGTTGAGTTCCAGTGTTGGCATTGAGGATAAAAAAATGGTGAGTCAACCTGATTTTGAATATTAAAACAAAGATCAGCAATGGCTATTTTAATATTCCAGACTTGCTTATGTGATTGTGCTACTGTTCTTGAGGTCTCAAAGATATTAAGGTTCCCATATGATTTTTGAAAGCTGATAGTCCCACTGGGAAAAAGACTTCACAACTTAATTTTTTCTCTTTACTGGTCAGCTAATGTACATAATTCAGTCAAACATGGTATATGTCACCCCTTACTCAGGCAGTAATTATAGAGGGGGAATCAAAGAGTATGTTTTGTGTGCATGGAAGAAATAAGATGGAGAATGAGGGGATATGGGAGGAAACTGGAGTTGCTATAGGAAGCAACGTTATAAGGGAATTAGGGGACAAAGCTAAAATTACTGCTGTAGAAATCTGAAGGAACTTAAGGTAAAATTCCAAGGGAAAATAGGCTTTCTTAGTTTTGCTTCTGACAGAACAGCTTCTTTGAGCTTTACAATAGGGAGCCTTGCCAAAATTAAAGCTCGCACCTTGAGATTTGAGACAAAGTCTGAAAATTCTGCTCTGTTGAGGCAGTGTGCTTCTAACAGCAAGGCAGGCCTCTAGCCACCCCACGGAGGTAGTGCAGATGATTTCTGTAAATGAGAATTAGAACCAAAGTAACCTTTACATAGACAGATTGTATTTTCTCTGAGTATTCTCATTCAAGCTTTTTGCTTCTCATATATCCATGTTGAAATGCTCTCATTTTCCTAGTCCTATGTCTTTGTGCTTTCTGAATTTCTTCATTTGTATAACATTTCTTCTGCTGTATCTGTTATTGCTTCTATCTTTTTGTGTTCTGTTTCTTGTTCTTTGTGAGTCTCTCTTTCCGTGACCATTCCTCAAGCTCAGGTTTCTTCCTATGTTACTGATGCATCATGTTGGACATTCTAGTGCCTTGTTAGATAAAGTGTGACTGAAACATCTGCTGCTTTTTCTTGCATCTTAGTATTACTCTTCTGTCTTTCATCATTCCCACCGACAACTGTGCTATTACCTGCTCCCTGGAGCTTACCAATTACTTCTGCCATAAGTTGTTTCTCTTATTTCTCTTATTTTTACATGCAAGTTTATTGGTATTTTTTCCTTTGTATTTTTGAAAGCTGCCCCTTCCTGCTTCTGAAAGTTTGGATATGCAGACAATCATGTAAACTTCTGTACCCATAAACTCCTTTGGTGTCTCCAATTCTTCCTTCTTTAATCTACCAACATGCTGCAGCTTAAATAACTTCCTTTTTGTTACAATCCTGTCATTTCAGCCCCCTTTTCATTCTCTTTTTTTTGCTAATTTTCACTGAAGATTGTTAAACCAATGCATTGTATCTTGGGATAGACTGAAAGTGCAACTTTGTTACCTTGCATAATTTATAGGGTATTGTTAAGCCAGGGTAGCCTGATTGTATTAGTGTATATGCTTATATCATAAGTTACTGAGTACCTAATTCATTCAAATGATTTTTTTTTTCCTATATATATAGGCCTTAAACAGTCTTATGTCTTTAATGAAGCTCATGGGTCCCAAACACATCAGTTCAGTAAGAGTGAAGATGATGACTACACTGAGAACAGGTCTAAGATACAAGGATGACTTTCCAGAACTGTGTTGCAGGTGAACTGACAGTGTACCCAAATATTAACATATCTGCCATTTCTGCCCTTGAACACAACCTGATTTTTAGACAAGACCCTAAATCATAGAGCTGAAGTTATTTTAAATGTTTCTCATGACTCACTGAAAATGTCTTTACGCTGAGAAGAATCATCACTTATTATTGTTTCGTTGTCTTTTCTTGTTTAGAGCCTGGGATTGTTTTGTTCGAAGCCTGGACCATTCTTATCTTGGCTCTCTGCTTAGTCATGTGATAGTAGCGTTGTTGCCCCTTATCCATATCCAGCCAAAGGAAACTACAGCCATATTTTATTTTCTCATAGTTGAGAACAGGTACTGTACAAAATGTTAAATGGATTATTAAGTGTTGTAATAAGAATGGGGATAATTCTAAATTAAAGTTGCCTGACACTGGTGAGAGAACCTCTTGTTTTTCTGCAAAGTATGAAGTTGTTTTATAAAGTTTCCACTTCTCTAAACTGCAATGGGATTTTGAAAATTGACAAGTGAGATCCTCATCCAAAAAGGTGTCTTTATGCTAGCCTCAGAAAAAGTATATTAAGATTTGGCCAAGTTGCAACCTGTTCAGACTGCTTTTCTTTTCTACTCTTGAATTTGTTTTCAGATTCTGCGGTTTTTCCGTTAGAATCGCCTATGGTTTGCCTATACAGGCCACACAAACAGGGTAACAATGATTGCTGACAGTTGCTCTAAGCACTACTTATTTTTCTTTTGCAATTGAGGCTAGAGAGAAGTATACAGAGTTGGAAATTGTGAGGAAATGAGTTCTTTTGTTTCTTTCACTAAGCAGAGTTAGAACCTTTGTTCTTCCAGTTATTACATTTTACTATTTTCTTTTGATTTTTTTTAAAGATTTTTCTAGTCCAATTCATGTTTGCTGTGTTCTTTGTAATATTTTTTTGTAACTACTAGGGATGCAGTGCGAGACTTTTTACATGAAATATACTTTCTGCCTGACCTTCCAGAACTAAAAGAAATTCAGGTAGTCCTTCAGGAATATAGAAAGGTACAGCTGTTTTTTTTTCTTATGCATCAAATGAATTAATGACAATTGAGAATACATGTAAAGTTTATTGCTGAATTATGCAGTGGAAATAGTTTTTATCTGCCTTCTCAGCAGACCAGAATTTGTGTATAACAGGAAGACCTTGAAGCAGGTTCTTATTCTTCTTTAGGAGTGAAGCATGCTTACGTTTAACATTACTGTTTCTGTAATATCTCCTGAACCCTGACTTTTTCTTTTTAATCTTATACTCTCTTTAGTCTTGAAAGACTACAGTATTAGCTTTGGCAATGAATGTGTTGCAAGAGAAACTACTTTTAATTTGATCCCTCTTCTGTATTCCCTTCAAAGTGACCAAGTTTGTCTACTTTTTAGGAATACTGTATGGCTCATTTCTTTTGCTTGCCTACAGAGGGTTAGAAAATAGATGGGAAGTAGCAATTATTTAGTAAGGATGAAGTAACAAAAGTAAAAGTTAACTAAATTTTAGATAGTGAGGTGCTCAAAGCAAATTTTTCATTTTCTTCTCATTAGGAATTATAAACAAAACTACAAATATATCACCTCTTTGAGAAAATGTTTTTAGAAATGGCAAAATAGTGGTATATGGATATAGGTGAGAATGTAGGTAGAAAGGTACATGTTCATATGTGTTTTCCCTTGTGTTCTTTGAGATGCTGCTTAACTGTGTTCCTGTTGTGGTTAACTTGAACTTTTTATATCATGTTTTTTTCAGGAATCCTCCAAAAGCACTGACTTGCAGACAACACTGCAGCTATCCATGAGAGCTATTCAGCATGAGAATGTGGATGTTCGTATCCATGCACTTACCAGCCTGAAAGAAACGTTATATAGAAATCAGGTATAGAAAGCCTGTTTGAATAGACTTAAAAATGAATCAAAGTAGTATCTGGACCAACAATCTAAAATGCCGTACTGTTTCTGGGTGTTCCTTTTTTTGCTTTGATAGCATGAACTGTTCTACCCTCCTTAACTTAAGTTAGCTGCTTCTTAATGTAATGGAGAGACATGATTCTTTTTCAGCATATGTCTCTTCATAGTAGGACTTTCAAATCCTTTATCTGTGTGATGCTGATTCAGCAAAGATATTTGTAACAAATACTTCTTATCTTTTTCAACACTGAGGAAAGGTGTATCTAATAAGTCCATTGCAGCAATCTGGTCTGTGTGTTTGTTCTCTGTTAGAGCACATGTGGCTTTTGCATCAATAGACTTATACGTTAGAGCTTGCATTTTTTTGTGCGAGTGTAATACATGACTTCTTAAAGAATTAAGACAAATGTGACCACCTCGTATCTTTCTTCTTTTCTGCCTTTGTCGTCCATCCTCCAAATTTTGAATCCATTGATTTATTTAAATAAATTTGATAGCCAGGTAAGAGTTACAAAGATGCTATGTTTTACAAATTTGTGCACTTATTAGCCCAGAGGGGTGCGTGTGATCTGTAAAAATATTTGTCCCCTTAGTAGCTAAAAGGTTGTGACACACAGTCACACTCATTCGGAAATTACAGAATTTCCAAATAAAAGAAGAGCCATTGTGTGTATTTCCTGCCAATCAGCAATTCTTGCAGCTCAGGTTAGCAAAATCTTGCAATGTCTTGCTTAGGTAGAAGGCTAACAAGAAAAGTAAGGGAAATAAACGTGAATAGTTCCAAAGCTTACGGAGCTACTTGCTATATTATGTTGGCTGTGTTCCAGGTTTTTATTAAATGTGACAATAGCAAATATCTTTCCATCATTAAGGGAATATTTTTCTGTATTTGGACTAAATGTGGGACCAGAGAATAAAATTTGGGTCCAAATGAGAAAGAAAGGAAATTCAATTAGTGGTGGGCAGTCATTAAAGGGCTTGAGGAACTCAGGGGCTGTGTAGAATCAAAAGTGAAGAAATGGGTAATGAATGGAAAATAATTCAGTTACAAATGGCAGTGAAACTAGAAGGTAGGACAATAGCTGAATAAAAGAAAATCAATAAAAAAAATTCAGAACACAGGGAGGAGATGGACAGATAAGTGGAAAAAGAAAATGTAGAAAAGAAGAGAGATGCTTGGTAAGAACACAAGCAAAGAAAAAAGTTAGTAGAGATGCGTATGATGATGAAAGACAATATTGGCCATGAGATCATTACTAATTGAGGCTCAGACCCCTGGTCTTTATTCATTTGTGCAGCCCTTTCTATGGGAACAAGCAACATGGGGAAACTGGCTATAGTTACAAAAGGACAATATTTCAGTGGCTATCCTAAAGTCCTGGGCAAATGAAATACGAAGTAAGAGTGAGTGACTGTTGTGAAATTTCTGACATGACTTATTCTTAACACGGTTATAGAAAACTCATCTTTATTTTTCAACTTTCTAGGAAAAATTAATAAAGTATGTAACAGACAGTGAAACCGTGGAGCCAGTCATCTCCCAGTTGGTAACTGTACTTTTGATCGGCTGCCAGGATGCAAATTCTCAAGCCCGACTGCTTTGTGGAGAATGTTTAGGTGAGCTGGGAGCCATAGACCCCGGCCGGCTGGATTTTTCAACAAGTGAAACTCAAGGAAAACATTTTACATTTGTGGTAAGGAGTGTTGCTGTATTGTCTTTTTTAGCATTAAATTTTTTTAAAAGTACTTGGGAGTAGGGGTTTCAATATCTTTAGGCCCTTTGCTTTCTCTGCTTTCTCTTCTAAATGAGTTTAGAGACAGGCTTCAAAGTGATTATCAGGACATTAATGATACAGCTATTACTCTGTTTCTTTTAATAAAATTGGCGTTTTGTTTGTGACTGAGGCTGGCGTGGAGGATCCAAATTTTGCCTATGGATTATTAATGGAACTGACCAGAGCATTCCTTGCCTATGCTGATAACGTTCGTGCTCAAGATTCTGCAGCATATGCCATTCAGGTAAGATACATGGTTAGATCTTCTGTTTTTCTTCCTGAATTATTTCCTGCCACACTGAACACAGAATTATGCAATATAAATGCACATTTTGAGGTATATGTATGTTTGAGGTATATAGCTAATTTTTTGTTGTTTAATATCTTTATTAAAACTTCAGCCCAGTTTACTTGCTCCAGGAGAAAATGAGTGGCCCCATGAAGTCAGTGGGTTAAGAAAATTTAATTAGCTCCTGCACAAGGAAGAATCAGGTCAGCTTCTAGTCCTGGCTTATTGACAGATGTGAGGAATGTGGGATAATGTTGTCCAAACATCAACTGGAGAATCTGGGGCCGTTAATACCTAGCTGAAATCAGCCTGTCTAATAATAGGAGATAATAATGTTGGATGAAGGGTAGTACAGTTTTTAAATTAACCATTCTGTAATCTGTATGTCATTATTTCTCTATATGCACCAATTTGCTTTATAATTGTGGTCAGGATGTATTTTCAGTGCTAACTGGTTCTTGCAAACTATGCTTTTTTAAGGAGTTATTGTCCATCTATGACTGCAGAGAGACAAACACTGACTGCCCAGGCTCCAGGCTTTGGAGGAGGTTTCCTGAGCACGTGCAGGAAATCTTGGAACCTCACTTAAATACACGGTATGTGACTACTTACCCAGTTTATTTTTATTACAGCCTTAAAAGCATTTTTTCCTCCAGGCTAGTGATAACTTGATTTGTTTTTTGTGATTGTTACTATTCTGTGAAGAGTGGTATTTGATACATCAAATAAGGTGTCTCTACATAAAGTTGAGTTAGCACTTCCTTGAATATATAAATAATGTATGAATTAAACAGGAGCAAAATTCAAAGCTCAAACTCTGACCAGGTCTCCCTGTTTGTCCCTAGAACATTGTTTCAAACAATATTTTGAAGTTACTCTTCTCTCCATTTTCCTTTATTTGTACGAACTCGCACGAGAATTTGAGTTTGTACACAAATCCATTAACATCCCTTTACTGCTACCCTTTATAGAAGTAGAAGGAGCTCACTGGGTTTTAGTTTGGGTTGGTGAGGTTTGTTTTTTTTCATTTTGTTGAATTAATGATAAAATGGTGTGAAGAAAACCTCATATTATGTACATGTTTTAATTTTAAATAATCAACAATGTTTCCTTTCTGTTTTCTCATGATCACTTTCATGCTCATAGGTTTTACCTTTCTAACAACGAACTCTTTGGCCTTTTTTGGTTTTCATGTATGTTTTGGGATTTTTCAGTCGAAACATATTAATCAAATATTTTTCAAACTGCATTTTTAAGATTGATTTGAACAGCAGTTCCAGTATATTTAAAAGTACTGGTAACAGGTTGTTTGTATTTCATGTGTTATTTCAGGACTCTCTAGAGTAAAAACATGTTCTATTTGGCTATTGAAAGTGGTGTGTTAATTCTCTTAAAAAAAATAAAAATAAATAAATTCAGAAGATAACACCTAATGGGATTCCAGTTCAGGCACTTGCTAACTAATTCCTTGGTATTGTTTCTTATTACAAGATAACAATGTCAGTTTTACTAAATGGGGATTTTAAAATTACAGGTACAAGAGTTATCAAAAAAATGTAAATTGGTCCAAGATGAAGAAGCCAATTTACTTAAGCAAATTAGGTGATAATTTTGCAGAATGGTCAGCAACTTGGGCAGGTTATCTTATAACAAAGGTAAGAGTAAATCTGCGGTGTATGTTTGTATATACAACATAATTCTTGAATCTAATTTCCATCTCTGAAAATCAGGGACGGATGGGAGGATATGCCTTTTCTCTATAGGCATGTTGTCGCACACACTACACAGACTTCTTGCATCATCAAGGTAACCACGCACCTTCCTTCCACCTGCCGCAGAACTATGGCTTCTTGGCTAAGCTGTAACAGACTGTGTCAAAGCCAAGTCTAGGGAGTCCACCCATGTCCACAGACTCTTATTTTGCTGAAGGCACTGACAAATGCTTCTGAAAACTATCTGAAATGCTTCTGTAAAACCTTAAATTATCTTTTCAGAAGTCTTTGAAAGATTTATTTCATTTCCCCGTGGCTCCATAGTCCGAGCACATAAAAAGAACTTGTGTTTGTTTTTCTTCCTTCCGTTTCTCCTGCAGTCCAACATGCAAGTGACACACTGAAAATTTTGCTTCTAAATTAACCACTTTCACAAGTTAATTAACTACCTTAGTTAACTGGCTACACTGGCCTCAATCCATTTCAGACAGAGAAGCACTGAATGTGCTTATTTCTTTCTTTTTACATTCTTTTAAGGGCAGAAGAAAGGCTGAGTGCAGAAGCAGACTCTCAGCCTTAGGCTTTTCTGTGGCCAGTGCAAGTCCACAGTGGTATGGAAAACATGAAAAAGTGGAATGTGGTAGCAAGGCTTATCTGTCTTTTTATGATATCAGGAATTCAGTGTGTAAAAGCAGCTGGCATCTCACATCCCTATCACTGGGGAAAACAGTATCTTAAATTCTATTACATCAAATAATTTTATATTTGTCAACAAAAAGAAGTTTATTAATTGTTCAGACATTTGCACAAAACACTTCTCTAATCATGCTTTTCATGGAAATACTATTTTTCTTACAGGTGCGGCATGATCTTGCCAGAAAAGTTTTCAATTGCTGCAGTATTATGATGAAGAATGACTATAAAGTAACAATTTATCTGCTTCCACACATCCTTGTCTATGTTTTGTTGGGATGCAGTCAAGAAGATCAACAAGAGGTGAGAGGTATAACAAGGAGCTGTCCTACATAAGCATGTTCAGGAGCTGTTCTTCCTAAGAGTGGTTCAGCTAAGCAGAATTACTACAATCTTATATTAACAAATTGTGTAGTTGTTAAATATATCTCCTTCTGTATTAATAATATACATTTTCGGCCATGGTTTTGAATATATTCATGCAAGTTAGTATTCAAATTTTCTGTGTTTTTCCATCTATTTCTTCTTGGTATTTCAGTAGAACCTAGGAAGAGAGACATTATGCAGTTAATTATGATTGCAATAATATCAGGAGCTACAGTGGTGCATAGAGGAAGAGAGTGCAACACAACCAGGGAATAAATTGAACTTGTACCCTCCTGAGAATTCAGGCTCATAATTTTTCCTCTCCCTTGCATATGCTTACAATTTAAGTGGAAAAATTGTTTAGCTACAAAATCCATGAAGTGCAAGGTTCATGGTCTTGGAGCAGAGCAGCAGAGAAAAGTGATCCAGGAATTGATTTTTCTTCAGTTTGCTTTAGCAGATGTTGAAGAGAATGAAGAAAAACAGATTACGTTTAATTGATCTGAAATTTGCACAGTTAAGATATCTGTGATCAAACATTCTGGGTTTGAGGGTGTGTGTGTGATGATTTTCTTGCATGAATGAGTACATCCTAAGTGTCTATTATATATGTTAACTGATATTCCATAGACTAAAATGAATGGGAAGCAAGTCTTTCAGCATGGTATTTATTTAAATAAAAGCAAAAAATAGATCTGCTATATGGTAACCAGTAGTTAACTTAACTCTGTCAAACCTTGAAGTGTTGTATTTGCAGTAGAAGTGCAGTAACATGTTTTGAAACCTAAACTGTGCAATAATCATGATGCTCTTCTGAATCCAGGTGTGTGCTTTTCAAAGACTTTCTCCCTGTATAGAGGGGTTGTCTTCGAAAATGACTACTTGTTGGTTTGACATTTCTTCCTGTTAGGATTATGGGACCAACGAAGGTTGTATATCAACCCAAAATTTTTAAAATATACAATTAAAATGTCTAGTATTCTAGTTTGATTTTTATGTTAATTGCTATTTCCTACTATTTTGATGCCTGTATGACACTTGCGTCTTTTATTGTTTCAATGTTTGTGTAGGTTTATGCAGAGATTATGGCTGTTCTGAAACACGATGACTTGTGTACTCGGAGACTTCAAGATAGTGCATCTGATCTAAGTCAGCTGAGCATGCAGACAGTGTTCTCCATGCTTGATCATCTAACTCAGTGGGCTAGGCATAAGTTTCAAATGCTTATTGCTGAGAAAAATACTAGCAAGTCTAACAAAGACAGAGGCGATCTAAAAAGTGAGTAATGCTTATTTCATTAAAAGTGATATTTACATTCTTCAAGTATTTAAATATACCACTTCACATTATGGCTGTGTAAGAAGGCAATGTCACTACATTTTTGTCTACTTTATGATTTCTTACTATCATAGTAATTTCCCCTCCAACAAATCTCAGTTTAATGGTTATTTTAAGAAATATAGATTCAAAATAAAAAAGAAATGTTAATTTTCTGAGAGTTTTGTAAAAGTTCAGTTTAACATATACTTTGCTGTCAGAATAACGTAGGAAGTATTCAGCAGTATTGTTTTAAAGAAATTATTTTTGATAGACGAGAAAAATTTGTTCTTAAATTAATCAGTTTATCTCACTAAACTGGAAAATGAGTTAACAGAATTTTGATACATAGGGTTCTTTTATAAATAAAACTTGAATGACAGACTTTTAAACTGGTTTTATTCTATAGCATCAAGTGAGGACTATGGAGAATATCAAAATGTGACACGTTTTCTAGACCTCATACCTCAGGACACGCTAGCTGTGGCTTCCTTTCGCTCTAAGGCATACACAAGGGCTGTGATGCACTTTGAATCATTCATCACAGAGAAGAAACAAAATATTCAGGAGCATCTTGGATTTCTTCAGGTTCCGAAGTCGTTTTTTGGTTTGGGGTTTTGTTTCTTTTCCAACTTTAAAATGAAAAAAGACACAGAGATGAACCAAGTTCAACTTTGTCAAATCCTTCTATGAGAAGGGAAGAAGAGAAGAGATGTAGTCAGGCTCTTGCTTTTTGAAATAAGTGTTTGGTCGTCTGTCTTTCAGCAGTATGTAGTACTTCCACTTGCTTGACATGCTTGCTTATTTGAAAAGGAAGGAGGAACTCTCTAGTATTTAAGAGAAGATTGTTAAATCCTGAAATTAAATACATTTTTATTGAAAGTATAGTATTTGTTGCTTTTATTTAACTTTATGCCAACCGTGATTTAAATTAAAAAAGAAAAAGCTGAAATTCATTAAAGTAAGGCCAAATGGCTTATTCTAAAATAGAGAAAGAGCTAATGGTAAGAGTGTTGAAAAGCATAAAGATTATTTTCAAGAGGTATTTTAACCTGTATGATGAGGTCTGATTGTAGTTCTTATTTTGTGGTTTATATTCCTCGGCAACTTTCTAATTTGAAAAACTATCTAGTATGGTGCTCATACACTGTAAGTTGTTTGCAGCTTCATATTATACGATTTTATCATTTAATAATATGATATTTATTTCTCCCTATATAAATGTTACTTCAGGTAACTTGAATGTTATTCCTTTTGTAGTATGAAATCGTGACTATTGCAGTATGCTAAACAAAACTAGGGCTCAACTTGGGAAGTTGCCTAACAAAACTGGCATTTACTTAAACATTGAAATGAAAGCTTAAGCCAAGAATTCCTACAGAGTAGTTTGCTCTTTTCATTTTCAACAAGATGCATGATTCTGAACATGTCATATATAAAATGTCTTCTTGTTGTCTTAGAGTTGTTTTTGATGTCCGTTTCCAATTCTGTTATGTTCTGTGTTTGAATAAAGAAATTGTATGCTGCTATGCATGAGCCAGATGGAGTAGCTGGGGTGAGTGCAATTCGGAAAGCAGAACCGTCTCTCAAAGAACAAATCCTCGAACATGAAAGTATTGGCTTGCTAAGAGATGCCACAGCCTGTTATGATAGGGCTATCCAGCTGGAACCTGATCAGGTAAAATATGGGACAAATTCCTAATATATATATTTTTTTCCTTAATCTTCCACAATACAATGCTTGTCTAACACAAGATAAAGACCAAAATACCACTTCAGAATGTTTAAGTAGAGTATGAACATAAGTGTATCCTGTGGAAGTTATTGAGTATGAATTGCTGTTGTCTTTCATGAACTGGAACAAATCTCTTCATAGTGGGTTTACACTGTAATATGCAGACGGTGTTGGATTAATAGTTGATGTATCCTTATGCCCAAGTTTTTGCTAGGACAGTTTGCCAATTTTGGATCAACCTTATTTTGGGAAGGCCTGGAGTTTGATAGTTTGAGTATCAATCAGTATTGATACATGCCACAGAACTATTAAAGCAAGTTGCCACAGGTTTTACTCAAAGTAATTCTGACTTACCATTTTGATTAGTGACTTTCAGGAAAAATGCTTGTAATACAAGAGCAATTGGAAGTTGATTAAAGAAAAAATTATTCCGCTTTCATTCCCCTTTCCCTTCCTTCTCTGGGACTTATAAGCATACGGTACTGTAAAGCTCACCAGTACTGAATGAGCATTGTGCTTTTTATACGCCAAAAATTTTGTATTTGTGTTACTCTCCTAGTAATTGGAATTGGGAAAAGTTTCCCCAGCTAGTTTCCCCTTGCTGTCTTGCACCTCCTTGTGAAGCAGGGGTATCAAGCACAGCTGAAAACGTGTGTGGTAAATGTAGGGATTTTATGATCCTACTTCCTTCGTGTCTGAATATAGAAAACACATTTTTATTATCAAGAATGAAATTGCTTTGTTCTGGGGGATTATTTCCTTCCTTTGATTATTTTTTGGTTTGTTTCTTTAAATCAAATTTTTGTTCACAACTCTAATATGTGTATTAATAAATTAACAAACATCGAACTACTTCTGCGGTGAGACACATTTCAAAGATTGCCTATGGTGATTTAAGGTCTTTGGAAATCAGGGATTTTTTTAAATTGTGAATATTCATTTAGCTTATGGTGCAACTGGTTATGCCTCTTCATATTAAAAAAAGCTTTACATCCAAATTGACTTACTTCCTCCTTAAGACTGCCAAGAATTTCTTGAGAATATATGTGCGTATATATATTTTTTTTTTTACTGTTTTTTTTGTCTGTTTGTTTTTCCATTTCTAGATTATTCATTATCATGGTGTAGTGAAGTCCATGTTAGGCCTTGGTCAGTTATCTACTGTAATTACTCAGGTCAATGGAGTACTTGCCAACAGGTACTGTAGGCTTTTAATATAATGCTGGAGTAATATGAAGGTCCTGTATTATAGCTGTGTATCAGTAGTCATTTCTGTGCATTATCAAGCATATGAGGCTTATCAAGTGTATCTGACTAGCAGTGTGAAGCTCGAGAACTTTTGAAGTGCTCTGTCTGTAAATTACCTGTTTCAGGACATCCAGAAATTTGCTCATCTGCACTGCATTCAGTGTAGTTAATATGCTTTAATTTTTTAAACAGTAGAATCCTTCATCACTGCCTTACAAGTCACTTGTTCCAAAGCTATTCTATAGCCTAACAGGAAAAATGGATTGAAAGACAGTGATTTTTAAAATGCATCATAGAGGTTAAAAACACGAGTTGGGATTTGAATTAGTGGGATGGTGATATACAGTTGTTATTAATATATACCATTTCTTTTTATTTAATTTTATTCAAAGCAAGCTTACCTTTTTTCAAGTAAAAGAGAATTTTATATAAAGAATATTTGTTAAGATTATGTAAAACTACCTGTGGGAAAAAAAAATTGAGTTCAGCACAACCATTTTTATTGCTTTTATTTTCTTCTAATAGGTCTGAATGGATTTCTGAGTTGAACACGTACAGAGTGGAGGCAGCCTGGAAATTGTCGCAATGGGATTTACTGGAAAATTATTTGACTTCAGGTAAATTATCTTGATACCAAAATAGGAATATTTTCTTGCATTTCTTAGCAAGTGACCCAGTTCTAGCTTGGTCAATTTTAAACCAAGGGGCAGTTAGTCTTGTATTTTATTGAAAGGGGAAGGGATTCTGACTAAGAGTCTTCTAGATTTTGCAAAATAATTTGATTGTAAACTGTATGGTCTTTGAGTTTGAAATTTCACGCAAGTGTAAGGCCAAATTCATTTTGGGTTTGCTTTTGGGGGGAGGGGAATAGATTATACCATCTTTTAAAATTTCATTTAATCAGTTTGGAGAAATTTATTTTGATGAAGACTTTCCAGTAGTATGTTAGGACAAATTAGCATGCTTAGACTAAGCTGCTAAAGAAACAGCTGTGGGGTTTTTTTTGTTTTTGTTTTGTTTTTTCCTCTCCCAAAGATGTGAAGTCCACTACTTGGAGCGTCAGACTGGGACATTTATTGTTATCGGCCAAGAAGAAAAACGAAGCTGCTTTTTATGAAACACTGAAAATTGTTCGAGCAGAACAGATTGTACCCCTTTCAGCAGCAAGCTTTGAAAGAGGATCCTATCAGCGAGGATACGAACACATTATCAGGTTTCTTATTTCCATATGTCGCTATTTTTTGAATCCACAAAGCGCATAATCAAGTACCTAGCAGTAAGAATTTTTCATTTCCACAATAAATGGTGCTGATGTGTGTTACCTCTTACCTCTTTTGCATACTCTGACAACTGGAAACCTTTGAATGGGGAATTTATCCCCCATGAAAAATACTCACAATAGAACAGTTGTATAGACTTTAAAAAGTTAACAAGTAAGTTTGTGTGAATATCAGGTAATAAAAATCTACAACTGAATTTTGTGCTTAAAGTGGTACGTACAGTCATTAACTTGAGAACATTAATTTTAATCTGCACAGTGGCCTAAAAGCACTTCCTTCTTTTCTCAACAAAGAACAGTAGAAACTGAAAACCCTCACTCCAGATAGTTTTACTTGTTCTTTTTTAATAAATTTGAAGTTGGCTGTAGTAGACTAGCAACTGAGTACTTTTCTAAATAAGAAGGCTCAGTCTGAGTATTGAGAAAGAGGAGTTTCAAAATAGTTCAATTTAGCCATTTATAAATGCTCTTTGCTATTCAGAAGCCTTGACAAAGTCACTGTTTCTCTGTCAGATATGCATGCCACATTTAGACTGCCAAAGAGAACTCAGAAGTATGCAAGTTCTCAACTTCGCAGCCTTACAGTAACAGTTAATAATAATGGTATTTTTAAATAGATAACTTTATTTTAAAGGAAGTGTTTAAATAACAAACAATATATTGCTTCTAAAATAATATTTGCAGAAAGTACCAAACTTTTCAAAGAATAATTGCTTAAAAGTAATGTCTGGAAACTTGATTTCTGAGGATTGACTTCCTCTCCAAGTGATCTGCATTGTCTCTGTGTTCAGCAGCCTGGTAAAGGAACAGTGAGAAAATAATTCATCACTTACAAATTCTTGATTTTATGGGTTTGATTTTGCTGTGTTTTTGCTTTTAAAGGAGGTCCTACTATTTGAAATTACTTACATGGCCAGCTTTTGTCAAAAAAATGGCAAAAGCCACATAAAACTCATATGTAACTATAACAGCAAGCATTTTCAACATACCTGCCTTTATTTTGCTATCATAGGTTGCATATGCTGTGTGAGTTGGAGCACAGTATTGGACCAGTGTTTCAGCAACCAGATGGTGACCATGGTAGAGATTCCCTGAATTGGTGTGCTCGTATTGAAATGACCCAGAACTCTTATAGAGCAAAAGAACCGATTTTAGCACTGAGAAGGGCTTTGCTTAGTCTCAGTAAAAGGTGAGAACATGACCAGTTCTTGTCAGTCCATGTTGTAGGTAAGTCAGATTCTGGTTTTCCATTTGCATGTTAAAAGAGATAGGATAAAAATCTGTAGAAACTTACATTGTACACAAAAGCAGTCCTCTCCAACGTTGCTTACCTTCAAATTGGAAGGTAAAAGTGGTGTCTGTCAGTTTAGAAATGGTAAGGGAGAAACAGGAAAAAGTATTTATTTTTAGGCTTAAATGGAAAAACTGTGAAACACAGAAGTATTACAAATAAATTTAAACAGGTTCTTTGTAATATATAGTTTATTGAGATCTTTTACTTGCATTTCAACACACTGATATTTACTTGAGATTTTAAGGCCGTATTGATAACTGAAGTTTTTCACTTTCTGCAAAAATATCTTTGCAGCCAGGATTACAGTGAACTGGTTGGTCAATGTTGGCTCCAGAGCGCTAGAGTTGCAAGAAAAGCTGGTCATCACCAGACTGCATATAATGCTCTTCTGAATGCTGGGGAGTCTACGCTCTCGGAACTTTATATAGAAAGAGCAAAGTGGCTCTGGTCCAAGGTGAGCAAAATAAAAATTGAATTTTTTTTTTTTTTTATGTACAAGAAAGTATCTTTTAGTTTTCTTCAAGAATCAAAAAACACTTATAGTCAATATATGTAAAATGAGAAATGTCAGCTGGGACCTCAGTCATACCTTCTGGTTGCAGTTGAGCCACAAGAAGTTTTTACCTCCAACTGCTAGTCAGCCCTTTTTTGTATCCATTGACTCTTCTGACAGCTGTGTATAAAATAGATGGATTATCTGCTTCTGTCAGAGCAGCCCAGGCTAATTTAAACAGTATGAATAGTAGACTTTTCTTTTACTTGTATTCTTTTAACTAGTTTGAGTTAGGCAGCAAACATGGGAGCAATTGCTGAGTGAGATCTAAAGGGACAGTGATGCTGAGAGAAAAGAGGAATATAAGAAGCACCTGAAGTAATATCCAGTCACCACAATCAGAATGGTCTAGAACACACCTGTGAAATTTGCTTTACCTTAGTAACAATTGTAAGCGTTTTACATCTCTTTTATTTAAAGTAAATGAAATGTTTTCCTCTTTCTCTTAGGGTGAGGTTCACCAAGCACTCATTGTTCTGCAGAAGGGGGTTGAGTTGTGTTTCCCTGAGAATAAAGCACCTTGTGATACCAAAAATCAACTCATCCATGGTCGGGCTATGCTGCTAGTGGGCAGATTTATGGAAGAAACTGCTAATTTTGAAAGCAATGCAGTTATGAAAAAGTATAAGGTAATTTAATATGCTAGTGTTAACAGGACAGCGGTTTTTAATAATGTAACAAAATATCTGTTATTATGTAAACTATGACAACTTCCAATAGTGTCAGCTGAGTATCACTGGTATTAAATGATGTATCAATGTGTAGGAAGTAAGTGGTTCTTGTTTTAAAAATAAAACCATCTGAATTAGCTTTAGTGTAATATGTCAATACATGAAAGTCTATAGTTCCAAATAGTGGAAGCTAAATATACCTGATATACCTGTATATACACCCTGTTAAGGTTAAAAAAAAAAAAAAAAAAATCCAAAGGTGTATGGATTTTTTTCTTACGAATATACAGATAGAATTTCCCACTAAAATGTGGGTTACTCTGAAAAGACAATGTGATTACCTTGATGCATTGCTCTGCTCTCACTTTAATGTTACTCCTCTCTCTGGAAGTGATTTACAACTCTGCTTTAAATTTATTTCCAGCTTCCAAAGAATTAGGAAAGAGGCCACTGCTACATTTTCTTTAACAATACAGTGCTGCATTGCTTCATGTTGTTATGCCAGTGGTAATACCGTCTTGGAATGTTTTAGTATTGCCTGCTAAACCAGTAGTATATATAGATCTTTATGCTTCCTGAAAAGCAGTACGTCTTCTCTCCAAGTTTTGGCATTTGGTAGTGTTAATACTTACTGCTATCTTACTAATTAGCATACTGCTTTAACAGTCATTTAGAGAAAAGTCTAATGAATATATCAAATCAAATGAACATTGGAATAACGGAAAACAATGGAATCTCAGTGGATTACATAAAAATACTGTAATGTTTAGCAATCTCTAATGTCTAAATGTTGGCATTGGAAACAAGCTGACATTATTAGAGAATGGATATGTCACTTTTTATTTATTTTCTAATATATATTACACAACTCCTGGGGATTTTTCCTTGGTATAATGCTTCTAGAATGAAAATAGAAACATAAGAAATATCCTAATGTTTCACTTTTTCCAAAAAATTAAAAGAAACACAGTATTTTGTTTCAAGATCAGGAACTTGATTATAATATTTTTAATGAAACTATAATCTTTCCCAGTTGGGGAATCCTATATCATCCCGTCTTAAATTATCTTCCTGTCTCCAAATCCAAAAGCCATTTTAAGAACAGACCTTTAGTTTGTAAGGTATCTCTGGGCAAAGTTACACTTTTAGGGTTAAAATTGCACTTTTCTGTACTTTGCACAAAGGTAACTAATAAAAGATTCTTGTTTCATTCGAGTCACCTGTTTAGTTTTAAATCTTACCCCACCCATGACCTGTCCTCTCAAAAAGTATTTCTTTCATTTTTTGTTGCAGGATGTTACGATTTTTTTGCCCGAATGGGAAGATGGACATTTCTATCTTGCTAAATACTATGATAAATTAATGCCTATGGTAACTGACAATAAGATGGAAAAGCAAGGAGATCTGATTAGATACATAGTTCATCATTTTGGCAGGTTAGACCCTACAGCATCTTTGTATAGTTTCTGCAGAAAGATTATTCTGTTAGTACTGAAAAAACATTTTATAAAAATACATTGTCTTTCAACAGTAGAGTTTGGGCTGACTCAAATTTTTATGCAATATTGTAAAACAAAAAAACACTGAATGCATCATTTAATACCCAACAGAGTTTGCTTCTGCCTTCTTAATAGGCAATTCTCTCTCATCTAAGACTGGACTGATACTTACTAAGTTAATTATTTCATCTGCAGCTTTGATTAATACAGACCGAACCTTTGTATGTTAGTAAGCTTTTAATTGTTGCAGATGCATTAAAATGCCGAATATAGATTTCTAAAGTGCAGCATAGAATGTGAAACAATTAAGCATGTACAATTTGTAAGACTTTTAATATATTGTATTAACATACTGTGATTTAAATACATAATAACAGGTCTCTGCAGTATGGAAACCAATTCATCTATCAGTCAATGCCAAGAATGCTATCTCTGTGGCTGGATTTTGGAGCAAAAGCATATGAATGTGATAAAGGTAGAACATTTCCACTCCACAAAAGAACATTGGGAATCATTTTGTAGGGAAATATTATGGACTGTTGTTGGTTTTGTTTTGCTTTATGACTTTAGAGGAGTCCTAGATATCTGTAACATTAACTAGAATTATTTGCTCCCAAGAAAACATAATTAAAATCTTTGGTGATACCCCAAGCTATAGTAGCAGCTATCCTGTACATTATTTACTTGGGTATTTATCCTATTTTACTGCATTATCAATATGGAATATTTTTAACAAACAAGCTAGCTATTTTAGTCCAGAGAGGAGCTGGCTTTTTTTTCTTTTTGTTTGTTTGTTTTTTGTTTTCTTTTTAAACCTGGGAGACAGATGTCAATCCCACCCATCTGGTCTGTGGCCCCATTCTCCTTCTGCAGGTTTAAGTGGCCGTGAAACCTTGGGGTGATGGAGGAGACTGTTTGTGCTGTGGCATCAATGAAAATCAAGTGCTCAAAAATAAGCCAAACAGAATCATCTTATGGAGTAAATTCAGTGCACAGGTCACAAGTTGGTTTCCTCCAGCTCCTGCCCCATCCAGATTTTTTTTTTTTTTAAGTAGGCATAAATAGAATTGAAAAACCTGAGAACTGGAGAAACAGCTTTTACATTGAAAAACTATTTGGCAGTAGGAACCCCACCAAAAACCAACCCTGCCAACTCTGTTATTTGCTGGTGGAATTTCCAGATTTTGCATTGTTTTTCCCCTTATATTTGGTTACAGCACATTGCCACAAGCAGTACATGTTACTTTTTCCAGGCCCAGTTCTTCCTTCTGTTGTTTAAGACTTTTTTTTCTCTATGCAAATCTGTTTACAAGTATTCAAAGATGAATGTAATAATAGTTCTTATAGCCTTATTTAAATATTTCGTATCCTTTTGGGGTGTGGTTTTTTAGGGGGCGAGGAGGGCTTTTTTCATATATTGTGTTGTCTGTGCTTGTTTATTTCATTCCTAGCCATGCCTCCCGTTATTCTGGTTGGTTAATAACTCAAATAACTGCAATAATTATTTATAAGTAATCGAGTTACTGAATGACATACAAAAAGAACTTTACATTAGGAAAGTCTTTCCTTTTTTCCCTTTTGAAGTTTTTTTTTTTTTTTTTTCCTTTTGGTCTGTGAAAAGTTGACAACAAAATATGTTTCTGTAGGCTTGATTTAAATGATTCATAGAAACATAATCTTGTTTTGTGTTTTTCAGCAAGTCGTTCAGAACGCGTTCAAATGAAAAATGATTTAGCTAAAATAAATAAGGTGATTACAGAGCACACCAATCACCTGGCACCTTATCAGTTTCTGACAGCTTTTTCTCAGTTAATCTCCCGAATCTGTCATTCTCACGATGAAGTCTTCGCTGTTCTGATGGTGATCGTTGCTAAAGTGTTTCTTGCCTATCCACAGCAAGCAATGTGGATGATGACTGCTGTGTCCAAGGTACCTTGATAAGGACGACTACACTTTCATTAAGTTTGTAAAACTGTTTTTATCAGAGAGAAATGTAACTATAACCTTTTTTATTGAAGACTATAAGAAAGAGAGTCTTTTAGTTGCTGTGGCAGTGTTGTGGAACAGGATATGTTGCTGTCACTGCAAAAGCTTTTATTGTAGGTCAGTCTAAAGTTCAGATATTATAGTTTAAACTCTCCAGACTAGTATGCTAACCTAGATGCATCCTGATTTGTGTGATATGTTGGGAAGGAAATCTGAATAACAGAGAGCTATTGACAGTTTTTTGTTGTTTTTAAATTGTCACAGTACTTCCAATCTTATAATCAAATATTTAATCCTCTGCCTTGATTAAAATGAACTAGATTTATTGCTTATTCCTAAAACCTATCTGATTGTAAGTTTGTTTCAAAGCGAATTGGAAAGCATAGTACAGTCATTTCTTTGGAGCTGGTATATTCTTGAACGTTAACTGTTAGTTGTGGGATTCCTGAAAGTGGTTTAAGACTAGAATAATACCCTTTCCCTCCCTCTACCCCTCCCTCCAAAATACCACTTTGAGACTGGTAAGTTCAGGTGTCAAATTTGAATAGGAGACTTCTTGTTGCAGGTATTAAATATTACAAACAAGAAGTAAAGAAAAGAATATATTAATGACTATGTCTTTAGGAATCTTTAAGTAATTTGACTTTTTTTTAGTAAATTTTAACTTTGCTTTCTTTTCAGTCCTCTTACCCTATGCGTGTCAATAGATGTAAGGAAATTCTAAACAAAGCTATCCACATGAAGGAATCTTTAGGAAAATTTATTGGAGATGCAACACGCCTTACGGATAAGCTATTAGAACTATGCAACAAACCGGTATTTCTAGAAATAAATGAATTAATGCATGTCATGGGATTATTTTAAAATGTGGTACAAAAGCTGATAGCTGATAGCTGGCGTTAGCCTGTTCGTTACGTTAGCAGAGTTTCTCTTGAACTGAAAGTACCTTGTAAAATATTTTTATTTTGGAAGTATTTCTTAACAAAAAATTTCAAAACACAGAACATAATTCTAAATAAGCATGATATAAATATTTACGTACAAATGATGCATTTTATAGTGCCTGGCTTTTACATTACTTAAAGTTAGATGTTTTTTTCTTTCATGTTTGAATCTTGCCCAGTAGCTTTTACAGAGTTTTAATATAAAAAATAGGCTAGTTGTGGTGTTGTCATGAACAAATGAACTTGATGATAGAGCTAAAATTTAGTAAATCCTTTAATTTATATTACATTCAGAGTGAAAACTAGATGAGCAATAAATAATATGTTTTGTTTGAACCATGCCCATTTAATTTGAAATTTAATTTGCCTTTTTTTCTGATTACCAAAAGTAATTAGTAAATGTAAAATAGTAAGAATGTTTTAAGTATTTATTTTTAACTTATGAACATTTTTTTAAGGTTGATGGAAACAGCTCAACATTAAGCATGAGCATTCATTTCAAAACACTTAAAAGATTGGTAGAAGAGCACACATTTAGTGAGATTCTCATTCCTTTACAATCTGTGATGATACCAACTCTTCCTTCAATTCCTGGCACACATGCTAACCATGACCCTTTTCCTGGATGCTGGGCCTACATTTCAGGCTTTGATGATACGGTAGGCCTCTACTTAGCTCCTAATTTTAAACTTTATGTCAAATAAGTGTAGCTGCAATTTATTTTCTTAGTTCTCTAGAAATGGAGGGGTGAGGAGGCATAAAAGTTTACTTCATATTTACCTTCATGAAAATGAATGGCTTCTGTCATAACAACATGAGAAGTATATGGCCTCTTAGCATTTAGATCAGCTTTTGGCCTGAGATCAACATGCTGTAAATACCATATGAGCCCCATGAGAGTGCTAACATAATTTGTTACAGTGGTCTATTACAGGTACAGTTTGTTTTGTAGGATTTGACACAGGTGTTAATAAAGACTTTAATTTTCCTTAGGTGGAAATTCTTGCATCACTTCAAAAGCCAAAAAAGATCAGCTTAAAAGGTTCAGATGGGAAATCTTATATTATGATGTGTAAACCAAAAGATGATCTAAGAAAAGACTGCCGGCTCATGGAATTCAACTCTCTTATTAATAAGGTTTGAGTTAGTAAATCAGATACATTGTACTTGTTGACTAGAATAAAATGATGAACTAAATAACAAAAAAGTACTTAGCTCCTAATCTTGAGGAAAAACTTACTGGAGAAGAGAGTAAACTATAGCAAAATATTTTATCCCAGCTGACATCAATAGCAATTGAGAATGCATGACTTCATCGTTGTTTTCAAAAGTCTGTAAGAAGTATAACCTTTTGCCAAAATAATTGCTTATTCTAGAAGAAATATACAGGAAAGGTTAATTACCATAAATGTCAATCCTGCTGTCATATTTCATGTTTCATATTAAGGATTTTTTAATATTCTTAACAAATAATGGGTTCATTCATCTTTTCTTAGTAAAAATGTTGCCATACTTGTTATTTTAGTCATATTTTGCTTTTCAGCAGTACACCAAAGGTTAACTTACCATGTTTTCCATGAGGTCAAAGCAAATGATAATACTTCTGAAACACTAACACAATGCTGATTTCAAATACTGATTTTGAAGGGTTTATTTAGGCCATGTACAAGTTATACAATTTCTTTTATTGAAAAATTTTCTTTTTAAGTGACTTCAGAGGAGAGGTGAACATTTTGCTTGCATTTGTCCTATTGCTGACACTGAAACTCAGAATTTTAGATCCTATATTGTGTGATGGGAAAATAAATGCGGATAAAATGGTTTGTGTTACTGGTATATTTTGTTTATATATGTTGTCTGTTAATCACATTTATTTTCTTTTGTGAATAGTGCTTAAGAAAAGATGCAGAGTCACGTAGGCGAGAACTCCATATTCGAACCTATGCAGTTATTCCATTAAACGATGAATGTGGCATAATTGAATGGGTGAACAATACTGCTGGTTTAAGAAATATCCTGATAAAACTTTACAAGGAAAAGGGTAAAGAACTATTTTACATAATATTCCTCTGAGAGAGTTTTATGGGAGGAGAGAGAAAGAAGAGGATGTTAAAATATGGATGGAATTACATTATTATATAAAAAACCCAAAATTTAAAAATTTGGGGCAAAAATGATCTGAATGTATGCAGACATTTGTGAGTGCGGAAGACCAAACATCTGAGCTGAAGATAATGAGTGGCTTTGATTTGTGTAAAACCACTTGCTTGCTTGCCTGACCTGCTGTTTCAGTGATTTTTTTTTTATACTACTTTTCTGCCCACCAACACCACCATGTTCTGTGTGTTATTTTCCCTTTGTTTGCTCATTTATTTCAATTTTATGGAAATGTTTATCTTATCTAAAATACACTATTTGGGTCAAAATGTGATAAGTATTACTGCACAGTAATACTATGTATGAGGCTTTGTTTGGCTTTTTGGGGGGTTTTTTTGGTTGTTTTTTGCTTAATTGAGAAGGTCTTTTACAGGTATCTATATGACTGGAAAGGAACTACGTCAGCACATGCTTCCAAAGTCAGCGCCTTTGTCTGAAAAGCTGAAAATGTTCAAAGAAGTCCTTCTGCCCCGTCATCCTCCTCTTTTTCATGAATGGTTTCTTAGAACATTCCCTGATCCTACTTCATGGTGAGTGACTGGGATTGGGCTAGCTCAAGAATATCTATTTCATATATTTCAATAAATGTAAATGATGCTAATGAATAAGGGCATCCCGAGGAGGCGATTTTAGACTTTAATATTAGACTTTTATTCCTACAGGTACAATAGTAGGTCAGCCTACTGTCGTTCCATTGCAGTCATGTCAATGGTAGGTTATATACTTGGTCTAGGAGACCGTCATGGTGAAAACATCCTGTTTGATTCTTTGACTGGTGAATGTGTGCATGTGGATTTCAACTGTCTTTTCAATAAGGTGAGAAATGTCCCTTGCTGAACTTGCCCTTTACTGTGCATGGATGTAAGTTATAAATTTCTGCTGTCGTAATTTTTTTTTTTTAGGTTTTTTTTTTTTTTCATTTTATTTTTAAAGTATCTGTTGTATGTCACTTCATTTCTTATTTATACCCAGCAAACAATCCTGGACATGTAAGGAGTATGCAATTGTTCTATATACTGCATTCATGAAAGCCAGCTTTTTGATTTAATGTTGGATAAGCATTCTTTGGATATACTCATACAGTTCCAAATTTTAGAGCATTTTGGGTTGGCTGTATTTTGTGACTCTCCTCCCTTCACTACCACCTCTCCAAACAAAGTTGTAATTACAATCTTTTTACTCTTACATGCACAATTCTGCTGCTGTGAGGAGTGTTTTTGTGTTTCTAACACTCGGCACAAAAATTCCAGTGATTCTACAAAAATAAACAGCAGAAGTTGTGGCCAGAGTGGGCTTTGGGGTTTTGGTATTTCTGCTGCAAGATGCTTTTGGTGTGGGACTTCTGCCCTTTTTAATTCAGATCAGTGAAGCAGAGATATTGTCAGTATATTATCCTGCTACCTTTTCAGTAAGCCTAAATTGTCCTACATAATCCTTAATTTAAAAAAAAAAAATGTTTTTAATCAAACCTTTATATGGTTTGCGAAAAGAAAAAGTTAGGATTTTGTGTGAGACCACAGAACAATAATATATATATTATTTGTAGAGAGAGAGAGATTGAAATTTAGAACCTGTATTACCATTTTAAAAAGGGAAAATAGATGTTATTTGGACATTGGTATCCTTTATTCACAGTAATTTGCCCTAACCAGTTGAGAAGGAGCAGTGATCTGAAACATCTCTTGTCAACTAGGAAACTGCCAGACAATGCTGGGAAAAAAAACAAACAATGCAAATTTACTGTTTGTTTAATTTAATGATGTTTAAAATATAACTTTTTTTTTTTAAATCAATGTAAAGGGAGAAACTTTTGAAGTTCCAGAAATTGTTCCTTTTCGTCTCACTCATAATATGGTTAATGGAATGGGTCCGATGGGAACAGAAGGCCTCTTCCGAAGGGCTTGCGAAGTCACAATGAGGCTGATGCGTGATCAGCGAGAGCCTCTCATGAGGTACCGCAGCAGTTTTTCCTATAAGCTCTGAAAAAACTGTCTGTACTCCAGACATCTGAAACAGTTACTGCTGGTTAATATGCCAGTTCTGGCATATGCCAGTCATGCAGCTCAGTTTGACTATGACATGCAGTTAAATATACATCAATGCTAATATTCACTGCTAATTTTTTAGACTCATCTCAGTGCTTTGTTACCACTACAGATAGATAATGTTTATATATTAAAAATTTGTACATGTTCTTGAAGTATACTTTTTCCATTTAATATATCATTTTCTTAGTTCCTCCTGAATTAAATCCATATTTTTGCCAGACTTTTCAGACCTGAGGAAAAATTCAAATGATTGGTGTTCTACTATTTGGCATAAGTACTAGGCTCCTAGTGTACAATGAGAATAAAAGCTAAGATACAGTCACACATGTCTTTACCAATATCTGACAGAATAGCAAAAACATAGTCCGTGAGCAAATTCTATTGCAACTGTTTGTGTCAGCTGGAAAGACTGCTGTATCTCTTGGATGAGGTTTATTTTCTCCATGTTTCAGCTGACAAAGTGATGGGGTCAGTCTCTCTAATTTCAGGCAAAATCACTTAGGCTAACGTAAATAGCAGATGCAAGTGATTTCAGCTAACGCAACAAATTTGTCAGAAGCAAATTAGAGAGCAGTTTTCTTCTTAAGATTGTAGGAGATGTCACTTCCAATTGATGGATGGTTGGGAAACAAAGTATCTTCAGTAGGTAATCTGAATTCCAGAGAGCACATATAATTCCAAGAACAACTGCCAGAGTTGCTTTGGACTGACAGGTTTCAAGGGAGAAAGCAGAACTACACAGAAAAGTTCAGATTATTCAAATCGTTGCATAAAATGATAAATTAAGTTTTGATGCATGTCTTAGAAGTGGTATTGTATAGCTGATGCCCTTCTCCTATAGCAAAAATGTTGAAGAAACTGCTGACTTTCAGAGATATTATTTATGTCTTATGAAAGTCTTGCACCCTTTTTGTTTCTTATATTAAGATAAAAGTTTTATTGGAAGAGCAGTATGAAGACTAGATAATAGCATTATTTTGCTGTTTTATGAATAGTTTGCCTATCTCGTATTTTAGTTGCAAAACTTGCTGAGGAATAATATGAGGTCTGATATAAAATATTAGATAAACTACTTTGGAGTGGGAGTCATGGGCAAGGTTAGTCTTTGTAAAATTAATAGTAGTGAAACGGAGACAGTTATAACATGAAAAGCAGGTATCTATTTCTGTTAACAGCTTTTTTTCTGTCACTTCAAAATGTGGGAGTGTTTGTCAACTTAAAGGGCAAACAGTAATATTTTGTTTTTGCAGGGTATCTTGTTTTAAAAATTAAATGTATTTGTCAAAATCAGATACACGAAATATGTATCTTACTCTTTTTCTACACAGTGATTTTTTTTTTTAATATATCTATATATTTAGTGTCTTAAAGACTTTTCTCCATGATCCTCTTGTGGAGTGGAGTAAACCTGTCAAAGGGAATACAAAAGCACTGGTGAACGAAACTGGAGAAGTTGTCAACGAAAAGGTTAGTTGCAAGCAAGCATAGCATAAGGTATTTCAAATATCACAGTGTCTGTTATGGTTGCAATATGGTTACATATTTTCTAATTGAAAGTTTAATTTTCTTGGGTTTTTTAATTTTAAAAATATTCTGTTTTTTTCCTTTTATCTCAGTGTTAATAGTTTTTATCCATAGGATATAATGATACTATTTCTGATTGATAGAAATTGTAATTAATAACGAACAAAGAGTGCCTATTTCTGTTATTAGCATTACTAAATCAAGGACAACGTCAACAACAGCAGTAGGATAGGGAAGGCTCCTGCTTCCTCTCACTCTGACAGTTGTGCAGTCCTCCAGATTTACAGTGATAGTGATATCTGGAGTCCTCCCCATGCACATTTTTGTGCTTTTTGTGAGTGCATGTTTATTACTGAATAAATGCTTGCCTTGTCACATGTGGAGAAATACTTGTTAAAAAAAAGATTTATTTATTTATGGTCTCTTTTTATAGCTTCTCATAAATATTATATTATTCATCTAAAATATAGCCTGTACCAGCTATAGTATTTATTCTCTTTCCCTTTTGCAAAATTTGGGGATTTTTTTTTTTCTTAAAAGGAGTATCTAGTGAAAAGGACTGAATGTGTAATAGCAGATAAAACTTAGGGAGCACTGATAAACAGGGCAACAAAGAAAGAAAATTGTAGTATTGAAGCTATATTGCAACAAAAAGCTTAACTGAGGTCTTTAAGCACAGAAAGTCGCACAGAAAGTCATCTTGTGTTCAAATGATTACTAACGAGGCTATGTCAGCCTTTCATTTAGTTACAGGACCACCCATGTAGTTATATATGTTAACTGTGGTTTTTTTCTGGATAGGTGCCAATGTTACATGCTTAAGCTCTAAATGAAAATCTTTGCGTATAACTCATATGAACTAGCTGCTATAAGTGAGCCTCAGAACTGCTTATTTTGAGTGGCTCAACACGACCTGTTATTAGACTTCATTTTCAGTTGCTCATAATTTTGGCCTAAATTTTCCAGACCAGGTGTCTTGACCAGTATCTGTCCATTTCAGAGAATGATTTTTAAAAGTGTTTGTTGTTTATTTTCAAAGTAATCTGTAGTCATCTGGGTTTTGTATTAAATTGGCATACAGTCTTCAAATATCCTGATGAAGATAACAGGTTTTTCTGTATTTTAAGGTACGGAAGTTCGTGGATAGTAGAAATTTTCATTTTTTTCTTTTTTCTTTGTTTCTAGGCCAAAACTCACGTCCTTGATATAGAACAGCGTCTGCAGGGTGTAATTAAGACTAGAAACAGAATAAAAGGATTACCTTTATCTATTGAGGGGCATGTTCATTACCTTATTCAAGAAGCAAGTGATGACAACTTGCTCTGCCAGATGTATATGGGCTGGGCTCCATATATGTGAAATTCATTTGTTTTGGAGAGAGCATTCACAGTGATGTAGCTATAATATTCTTTAACAAAAAGTGTTAATTACTGTGTTAGAATATAACTTGCCACTTTTGTTGATTTCTGATTTTAAGCAGCAGCACAGTTTTATGACTTATCAGAAGCCTATGTAAACTGTACATTTGCAGGTGTGCAAGGTGTTATGACATGTTTGGTATACATATGGAGAACAGTGCACATGAACTGTTAGACTGTACAATTCTCTGCAAGTTTTTCTTATGTACATAGCAACTCTGAATATGTGAAAAATATTCTCAAAGAATGTTGTATGCTAACTATAAAATACTGTATATTTTTTGTAGAGTTTTTGTAATTCATTTACTTGTAGATTAGGACAGTTGACATTAAAGTTTTATACTGCTCTGATAAAGTGGTGCTTTCAACTTTTTCTAGTCATAGTTCTGAAGGGCTTTCTAAAAATAATCAGTATTTCTTTTTGGCAGTAGAACTCAATTTTTGGTTGCCTGCGACTTTCTTCCAGGTGGTCTCTAATGTCTAAAAGTTTATTTGAGATCTTAAATCTTATTATGAAGAAACTAGTAAAATGTTACCATGTTCTGAAACTGCTTCCTTATCTGTTGCCGGCTGTGAAGCAGAGCTGTGGGTTGGAGGACCCCGGCACTATGGCTTGCTATGGGTGTGCGGATATCGTTATCTTTGCAATTTTAGCAGGTGCTGGCTCCTGGCAGCTCTGGACGCGTCCCCTCGTTCTTCCTGTTAAAAGCACGGCTATAGTGAGCAATTTTTTTCAGAAAAGGCGTTGTGACGGAGACAGGAGTCGGCTAGCAGGGCCCGCACAGGGCCTGCTCCCTGCTTCACAGCAGTGTTTGCCTCCCTCAGCACCCAGATTGTGGAGAAGGGGGAAATGAGCTCCTATGATAAGAGATTATAATTAAATTTTTTATATGCTATTTCTGGAAGTTTTACTGTTCTGAGAGCCAAACAGCACCGTTCCAGTTTTTGATCGCAGCGGTGCTGTGCTACTGCCCTCGTGTCACTCCGCCCTGTGGGGGAAGAATATTCACGTAAGGGCTTTACCGTTGTCATCGAGCTTTTGTTTCTCTGAAGAACTAAGTGGAAGCTTCGTAAAGCGTTGTCACTTTAGAGGTGTGACACAAAGATTTTTCCAAATATGATCCGTCTGTCACGGAGGGGTGGGTTGCGTTGGCTTTCGCCACTCAAGGGAAAAGCGGGCAGTTAATTGCCGTACCCGGTACTGCGGGTAACGAGCTCCACCCGCCACACCGGGGTGGGGGGAGGGGTAGGGAGGCCCCGCCCCGCCGCGTCGCTCTGCCCGCCTCTCTATGGGCGGCGCGGGCGCTCTGCGCGGCGCTCTATGGCAGGCGGGCGGCCCGGCTGTCAGTACGGCGCGCCGGAAGGAAGGCGGAGCGGGGCCCGGAGTTGTTTGGGTCCGGCGGGGCGGGAGCGGCGGCCATGGGGGTGCCCAAGTTCTACCGGTGGATCTCGGAGCGGTACCCCTGCCTCAGCCAGGTGCTGAAGGAGCATCAGGTGAGCCGGGGGCAGCGCGGGGCCGGCAGGCGAGGGCCCCCCGCCTCCGCGCCGGCCCAGGGGGGTCCTGCCCGCCGCGGCGGCGGGGCTGGGCCCGGCTGGAAGCGGCGGAGGCCGGCGGGGCGCTGGGCGCCAACGGGGTAACGGGCGGCGAGACTCCCGAAGACGCCTGGTCCGAGTTAGCCGTTAAAATGCCGAGCTACCGGGGACGCGCTGCCGCGGCTCAGCGGGGCGCGGACGGTAGCGCTGGCCGCCGCGCAGGGAGCGCGCAGCGGAGCTCCGTGAGGGGGAGCCCCGTGAGGGGGAGCCCGGCGCGGCGCCCCGCGGACCTCTCGGTCCTCTTCTCGGGGCCGGGCGCTCCCCAGGTTTGTCTGAAACTTCCTGTGAATCCCTCCTTCCCTTCGCGTTCCCGGGCACTTGTTACGCCCGGGTACGGTCCCGTTTTCATTTCCGCGAGGGAGGCAGAGGTCGGGAGTTTCCGTGTTGCTCGGCTCTGGAAAGGCACCGCTGCTCACGGCGGCTGGCACGGTAACGGTGAGGGAGAGTTTTACAGCTCTGCCGCGTTTCCTTGTCGCCTGACGTGTAGGGCAGTTTGTATGAGTAGGAAAAAAAAAAAAAAAAAAGAACGATAAAGCTGAGAAAGGTAAGCTGCAAATAGTGCTATTAACGATCAGACAAAAAAAACAGTCTTGCTTTGAGAGCAATCGTGTTTGATACCTGTTAGATGCAAGCTCTTAATTTTTCATTTTTGTTTCCCTTTTGCGTTATGGATGTGGTTTGATAGCCTACGTAATGATATTCTGATATCAGTTAGGTGATAATTAAAGGCATGTTTGAATGTTAATACCTCACTCCTAAGTAGATACCTTTTTAAAAGATTAGATAGCTGTTGTATCAATATATCTCAAGAATCCTTTCCTCAAATGATTTCAACCTGGACTTTTGACCCTTTCTTGTAGTTTCATGAGTCAAAGCAATTTTCAAAGCTTGGCTCTTTGCCTAAGATTTACTGAATTTCACTGCAGTGTCTTATAGAGTCTGATTCAGTAGCCTGGGCTGCTAACTGAAATTGGTGGTAACTTTAAGCTTTTGTTGAAGAACTGTGAACTTTGGCAACTGAGGGGTCAGCACGTGTCTGCTCCAGCCAGTGGAACAGCAGCTGGAGGTAGTACCCACTATGCTTTCTGAAAGGGGCTGTTAGAGCTCTTAGGATAAATATAAACCGCTACTTAACCTTAAGTATGTCAGTGCTAGTGTCATTCTATATTTTGTCTTTTTGAAGGCTAGATGATGTTATTTGCATCTGTGAAATACTTATTGTTTATAAAAAAGGAAAGAAAATTATTCAACTCTGTTATCTATGATGTTGAACTTCAACAGTTGTATGAATCTGTATGCTTCCTTTTCTCTACCAAGTATACGGCTCAAGTATATGGCCTAATACCTACCAGCATCTGGATTAGCATTTCAAACTGTTTCAAAATGTTATTTTCTAACATGTTATGTACAAGAGAGAGGTTGGTCTTCAATTAATTTAGAAGTTACGTATTTTAGAAATTGATGCTTTGGTATATTGGTACAGTGACTCTATGCAGTAGCCATTGTAACTGATAACTGCTCTCTCAGGTTTTTCAGTGCTTAAATGTTTGCTTTCAGCTTCTACTTGGGCCAAACAGAATCACTCTGATGGTATTTTTTGCCAAAATGTATCTGAACTCCTGTTTGTTACAGTCTGTAAGCAAGAGGGTCAGCTGAGCTATGCTGTCACCATTACATGTTTACATCAGTAAGTAAAGTTGTCATTTGAACAGAAAACCTGAAATACCACTTGAGATGACTTCACTTGACTTTATTTTGAAGACAATTCTAGGCTGTCCAGAGTAGGGCTACTCAATGTTTTGAGTACTTCAAGTCAAAACATTCCTTAAGTATCTTTAGACCATTAATTTTAATTTTCCTTAATCTGGCAGGCAGTTTTTTGTCTGAAGTGTTGACCTTTGATCTGTTTTCTAGGATCTGAGAAAGGGAATTTCTTGTACAGCTTAACATCATCTGTTTGAGTCCAGAGTCAGAACTTTGGGAAAAACAAGGTGTATGGTTGTAAACTTTCACAACAATCACAACAATAGAAATGCTGTTAAAAGTGTTAATGTTATTACTTGATCTGATTCCTTTTGAACTCTCAAAATCGGTCTGTGAAAGGCAGAATGCTGTGCACTCTGCCTTGTAAAAACAATGGAAGAAGAGTTCCGTAGGCTTCTTAAGTAAATGCGAACTACTGTTTGACTTTCATTCAGTTGAATATCTTTGGCTTGGTGCTAACCTCCATAGGCTGGTTAGGTTGGCTGTGCATGGTGCTCTCTAGTATTCCGTGATCTGCACTGCCCCCATGCCCATTTTCCTGAATATGTAAAGTTGTCTGTTTTTACATAGTACGTTTTAGTGGTTTTGTTCAAGAGAAGGGGAATGGTTTTCTTTTAGTGTAGGCCACCTGTCTGAGCTACAGTACTTATAGCTATTTGTAGCTGTCTGTCTGTTTGCTCTTACAGAAAAAAATACCCAGAATAAAGGGAATTGCTATATACACGTAATTATTTGTATATTGCTGCATAACCCTGCTTCTTCGAATGTCATCTGTTTTCCATATATATGTTACTTCTATGCAAAAGCATGACATACTACTTTAGTTTTTCATCTCTTTAGAGTGCAGCTTGTGCAGTGCCCCGCTCTCTTCCTATTTGAAAGTGGGGCCTGTCTGGATGATGTGATGTATGAGCATGTTGTTTTATTCATGTCACAAGGCATGGTGCTGTGTTGATGTAAAAGTATTTCAAAAGTGGTACAAAAATATCACTGAGTGCTGTTTGTCTATCGAATTCAACTGTACTGAAGATTATTATGTGCAACAGAAGATTAGTTGTTGCTGGTGACTAGGGATCTTTCCAGTCTTGCCTCTTGTTTCTCCTCTTCTTCATTCCTGGCACTGAAGCAGAATTACATTTCTCTTAAATCTGGGTGATAAGTACATGTCTGACAGTACATCTTTAGAAATTATGTAGAAATATGTCAGCAACAATACTGCAAATCATCACAAAAAGTGAAGAGTGACTTTTTCCGGTTGTAACAACAGGAGGATTTTTACATAGCGATGGATTAAAGAGTAGGTTTGTTTATTGCAAGTTGCTCTTGTGCGTGTTTGGTTCCTTTTGGCAATAAAAAGATGGCCCCTTTGTTTCATATGCTTAGCGGTATTTCTGCTCTATGTACATCTGGGGGTTTTGCTTCCTTTTAAAAAAAAAATAAAGAAAAAAAGAAAAAAAAAAAGGATCTGTGCACTTATTCAGATGAGGGGGATGGGGGGACTTCATGGCTGGGAAGGACCTGGATTGTTAAGTGAAGCCAAGACAAAACTCAAAACAGCGAAGTTGACAGAAAAGTTATTTTGGAAATCATGAGAAGGTAATTGTTGTATCATTGTTAAGTCTACTGCTTTTGGTGGTAATTGCCACTTTTCTAGATGCACAAACAGCTATTAGAATAAAGAGGCATCATGCAGTGGGCATGGTAGGAACTGGTTAACTGGGGGAGAGCCCTAAAGCTGTTTAAGCCAGCTCTGCTGTGAAATATTTTCGAAACTACATGCTCGGTTTTGTTGTTTTTATTGTTTAGAGTGCAGCCATGCAAAATTGAATCAGTGAAATGTCTCAGGTTACAAAAAAAATTACCTCTCCCCTCAAAATGTCTGTCTTTATTTTTCACTTACACAATGTAGAGCATTGGCACAACAAAGGGGATCGAATCTCTGATGTAGCAAAAACAATCGGGATGGGATAGGAATCTCTTCAACTGACTGTTCACTGGGGGAGCCATAATACGGTATTGCAACTGCAGGCAAACCTGCAGCCAGTCAAGCTACTCTTAGCCTGTTGCTGTACGGTCAGTCTTGGGGGAGTCTTCCTGCCTCAGTTCTCTTTCAGACTTTATTATTCTCAGCCATGCATTGGACAGTGATTTGCCTTGTTTCAGCCGTCACGAAACAGGTACTAACTGTGGCATTTTTAGATTCCAGAATTTGACAACTTATACCTGGACATGAACGGTATTATACATCAGTGTTCACATCCCAATGATGATGATGTTCACTTCAGAATCTCGGAAGATAAGATTTTTGCTGATATTTTTCACTATTTGGAAGTACTGTTTCGCATTATTAAACCAAGGAAGGTTTTCTTCATGGCAGTTGATGGAGTAGCTCCAAGAGCAAAAATGAATCAGCAGCGTGGGAGACGCTTTAGGTGAGAATATTTGTTCGTGCTCTGTCTTGAAGATAGTAAATATTAAAACAAACAAACATGGAGTTAAATGTGTGCAGTGAAATGTAAAATAAATTCTGAGTATTCATGCCATTGACAGTGGATACAATTTTTAGCTAAATGAAGGTAACTGCCTATAAAATGTTAATTCTTAAAATCATGATTCAAAAAAAGGAAGTTTGCTCATTACACTAGATTTTTTTTCTCTGTGTATGAGTTTTGGGAGATTTGATTTTTTTTTCTATGAAATTTTCTATGCAGTAAATGTGTAGTGGTGCTCTGAGGATGTCCTTGGTAGCTCAGTACCTTTAGCATTCTTTGACATTTGTGAATGCTATTTCTAAATAGACCTTTTTTGGTCACTATAACTAAATGCTCTTTGACAGTGATAGAAGGAAAAGAGAAGTTCCAAAGAAAAAAATGAAATAGGATTGAGAGAAGGACAACAATTTTTAAACTGTATAGGAGAAGAGTACGGTAAACCATTTTAAGACACTGGTGGTTTTTTTCTTGTTCAAAAGGTCTTCATAGAATCCTTGACCAAGAAAGGCTGGGATGATTTTGTCTTTCTCCATTGCTGATGGAGAGAAGTTGTTAGATCTGGGTGGTATTCCAAAGTTTCTGCTTTGTTTAACCTCGTTACCAAGTTGTATGCACTTTATTGGTCTGGAATAGCATTTTCAAATATTCCAAATATTCCCATTGTTTCAGCGTTCATCTGCTTTCATTGTGATCAGTCACTGAATGATTTTCTTGAGTATCTAAATATTAACAGTATCTGAGTAATGACAGGTTATCATCATTACTGGAAAAAAAGGAGCTATTTTTGAGTCTTTCAGTTGCACCAGAGACAAGGTAAACTGTTCTTAGGTGTTAAATTTCCTCTTTTTTTAATACTCTTCAAAAAAACAACCATATGTATTTTGTGGGGAAAACTGTACTTAGGGTATTACCATTTGAATAAGTCAATTTCTTCCCTCCTCCACCCTACCCCTCTTTGTTTTAGGTCAGCAAAAGATGCAGAGGACAAAATAAAAAAGGCATTAGAAAAGGGAGAAACTCTTCCTACAGAAGCCAGATTTGACTCTAACTGTATTACACCAGGTAAGATAATCTGCCAATTAATTCCAAAGCATAGATGTAAAAATAAACACTTACATTTTAATTATTTTCTCATCCAGTAGCTTTTTTTTTTTTTTTTTTAATTAGGGGGCAGAATTTATAAAGGTTTCAAGTAATTGGGAATGCAGGTCTGAATAACTTCTAATAGTCTCACTCTAGAAATTTTTTAAATTACAATGGAAAAAATGAAACCTCATTTAAAAAAAAAAAAAAACTATATCCTTTATCTCTGGCCAAAGTTATTTTTCTTGCTGTTTTCCACTAATACCTATGATATGTAAATGCAGTTTTGAATGACTAGTGAAATGTTTTGTATGTAACTTCTAGATTTCTGTTTTCAGGAACTGAATTCATGGCCAGATTGCATGAACATCTTAAATATTTTGTAAATATGAAGATTTCCACAGACAAATCCTGGCAAAGAGTAACAGTCTACTTATCAGGCCACGAGGTCATTGTATTTTGTTAATCATTTATTTAAAATAAATTCTTATTTTATAGCAAAATGCTTACTGATGAATTTTGGTTTTGTATGCAGACTCCAGGGGAAGGAGAACATAAAATTATGGAGTTCATCAGATCAGAAAAAGCAAAGCCCCATCATGATCCGAACACAAGGCACTGTCTCTATGGTTTAGATGCTGACTTGGTATGTGGAGTTAATACAAACAACAAATGTCTATAAATGTGTTGTTCCTTCAGATGTCTTTGACGTATTGTAAGTGCATAGAGTACTAAAATGTTATTAAACAAGCACACATTTTTTTATTCCTGCAAGTTCTTGAATTTGTAAAGAAACAGAACAAACAGCAAAATTTCTTGATATTTCTCATATCTTGAATAACAGTTTTAAAATGGCATAAAACCCTTCTAATATCTCTTTGTAACAGATTATGCTGGGATTAGCAAGTCATGAAGCACACTTTGCACTCTTAAGAGAAGAAGTCAGATTTGGTGGTAAAAAATCTCAAAGGTGAACTGATTTTAACCATCTTATTCCATATATGATAAAATGAGATTCAAAAGATACAGGGTCATCAAAACAATTTTTTTATTGATTGCATATTTAATTATAAAGTCATAGTTTACTGTTTGTTAGAAAAATTATGAATTTAGAGAAACCAACTTGTTAATGCATATGAATTATATAACAAGGGAAAATGTATGTTGTCAGGGCAGCTGGTAAAAATCCTTAGCACTTTGGTGTGTTGTGTTCTTGCTTCATACTCTGAATGGAGCAGCCCAGGCTGAGCTGACATTGTTTCCATAATTATCTTATAAATTAAAAAAAACAATCTCTGCATACATCTCTGAGGTTTTGTTCATGTAAGCAAATTACTAGAATAATTGCTAAAAATAAAGTATCTTAAAGTGGCTGGCTGGATGCTCCTATTCTGGGTTTGCCTAGTTGAACTAACCTGTAGGTTATCGTCAGTCAGAATAAAGCATTTTATTCCAGAAGTGTGCGTGCACATGGAGCTATTCTGAAGTAATAGAAATATTTGTTTAAAACAGTTACTTTGGCTAGTTTCCTTCTTTGATGCACCTTAGGCCTGCTTTTGGTGGACAAAATGGTAGCAGTGGGAGATAGACAGAAAGACAAAGAAATAATCTTCTCTTCTACATAAAGGCTCTTGGATAATATGGTGATAAGTCATATAACTGTTTAGATAAATACATCACTCTTGCTAATGCATCAATATTTTCATTGCCAAGGACATATGATAAACATTACAAATAAGTATTAGTTTCATTGTCTTCCACAGTCATTTTTCACTAACGCTGCTGAAGCCTGTCACGTTTTGTTGATGATGTTGACATGTAATGCTAAAACTTAGGTTTTAAGAATGTTAAAACTGAGATTTTAAAAGAACATAGATCACATTAATATTCTTTTACTAAAAGAATAGAGGGAAAAGGACATTTTCCTTTAAAGACAGCCTTTCGATGGGTTAATTGAATAAAATATGAAATGAAAAGGCAAGATCTCCTAGTAGCATTTTTTTTTCTTCAAGCATTGCTTTGTGTATGTCCTGTTTTGTATCTGGAGAAAATTGCTCATTACAGGAATTTACTCTATAACTTATTAAAAGCCTGTCAAATGCAGTTCTCCATTACCTTCTGTCAATATTGTGATTTTATGAGTATTTTATTGATGGAAATTTTGAAAATATTAAAAATATGTACAAATTGATATCTGTTTCTCAGCAACTTACTGGTTGAGAGAAGTTCTTTGTTTTGGATCAGAATTTTCAGGTCCAATGAAATGAAAAGTAAAGGGCTAAAGAAAAAGCCTTACAGGATCAATCTGGACTTTCCAGAATTCTTTAATATTAATTTTAACATTACATTTAAAGTGACTGAATTGGGTCTGATGTTCCACACAGCCAAGTGTAGCTCAGGCTTGGCTTAGTACTCTTCATATAGATTTGGTTTTCACCCACATTATCTTCAGAGAGCTTTGGACAAGGTGCAGGGTGTATAAGTGTATGCACACACAGTTGCTTAGGCTGGCTTGTCCTTGGAGGTGGTCTTAGCTAGTTATAATATCTACAAGTTGCAATAGTCCTTCCCAATTTAAAATATATCAAAGTCTTTAGCTTGCTAATCTTAATATCCTTTTGGCTAGGTATTAGCTAATTTTAGCGAAGAGAAGGAAAAAAGAATATATATTGATTTACTTATGCCAGAGCCTAATAGTATGTTTGTCATTTTTGCACTGTAATACCATGTTTTGAAGACACTGAATTATGCATTTGGAGCATAGTTTCAAATTGAGCATATTCTTTTTTTAAAGCAGAATTTCAAATGACTGAGAATTTCAATGCATATATAACCTAGCCACAAATCTGTGTGCTCTGTATGTACTCAGACTAGTTCTACAGTATCAGAAAAAGTATATTGATTCTGGTACAAGCTAGGTGAGGTTGTCCCTTGTTTTGGACAATGGCATAATGACTTAGCAACTAGTTACGGCAGCACGGAACTCGGCAAAGCTGCTGAGCTTTCTGTAAGCTAGCTATTTTCCCTGCAGTGCTGTCCCAAGTGCTGCTTAGAGGATTCTAAGGGAAAATTTTATAGACTCAAAAAATTAATCATAAAATAGATGCAAACGTTGTTTATACATTGTCTTCTGAAAAAATATAATCCTAGTATAATTACTTGTTTTTAGATAACTTTGAACTTATTAAATACTCATGTTGAAAGTGTTTATAAATAATTGACTTAATACTTTGAATAATTTACAGAGCATGTGCACCAGAGGAAACCACATTTCACTTACTACACTTATCACTAATGAGAGAATATATTGATTACGAATTTTCACCAGTAAAAGTAAGTTCTAATGGAACTGTGAGTGAAAAATGTGTGAAAGCTTTGTATGTAAACTTGATGATTAAAATGTCCTTTTTTTTTTCCCCCCCCCCAGGACAAAATTTCCTTTGAATATGATATTGAAAGGATAATAGATGATTGGATCTTAATGGGTTTCCTTGTAGGCAATGATTTTATCCCTCATCTACCTCATTTACATATTAATCATGATGCACTGCCGCTACTTTATAGAACCTATATGGCTATCTTGCCAGAACTCGGAGGTAAGTAGGAGTAAAAAAATGACTAAGGAGAAATATAGCTATAGAGCAGGCTAAGATTAAGTGGAAAGGTTAAATTTAAGCACCATCTTACTAATATTACAATAATGTTTGATAATCCTTGCTGAAGTATAGTTTTAATCAAAAGCTAGTTTTTTCTTTTTTAGTCTTCAACTCTCTCCATGACTATTTGCATTTTTAAAATGCTGTTCTTTACTGCCGTTTTTTTCAATAATAATGAAACAGAACCAGATAAAGAATGGGAAAGAACAAAAGCATCACTGAGCTTAGCTCTGTGGTCTCATACACTTCTAATAGAGCCTCTGAAGGGTATCAGATCTTGTCATTTACCACAGGATTACTGTGCAACACACCATTGTTAGTAGTAGTTAGACTTGAATGTAGTTAAAAACAAACTGCTTTTGCTTTTTTCTAGAGTGGTTCTCACAAAATAAGCGTATCTTCAAGCACTGTTTGTTCAGTATGCTGGTTGAGAAAGTGAAGGTGAATATGCACGCTTCTGCGATGTGTAGAAGTGTTGCATTTTCTTTCTGTTAAGAGAATCAATTTAGTATGGTCGCATGTCATATACTAAGATAGTTTTTAGAGGACACCGGGTGGGTAGTTGATGAAGAATAACAACATGTATGTAGAATTAAAATATAAAGAGCTGTAGTCTCTTGGTTTTATTCAGAGAGGGACCTCACAGGAGTGTGAAAACCAACATGTAGACAGGATTTTTTTCTTTTTCTTGTTAAAATATTATGAAGGGGTTTGGCAGGAACAATAAATTCAGTTGTGGAAGGTAGAAACATTAGCACTCCTGCAGTTATTGATTTTCATTGTGTTAGAAAATTTAGTACTGTAATACCTTCTTTAGACAGCTGGCAAGATTGCATTGTAATATTTATACGGTTTCTAAATTGCAATTTTAAGCCTTATTTAGATTTTAATTTAAAAAAAAAAACTTTATTTTCCCAATAGGTTACATAAATGAAAACGGGCATCTGAACTTAAAACGCTTTGAGAAGTATCTCACAAGATTGTCAGATGTGAGTAACTTGGTAGTTGCACTGTGTAGAAAGGTATAGTCCCTTATACATAAACTCCATGATGCAGTTCTAATGAACTGCTAAATGACCATGTTTACAGGTGGTACCATCAGCTGTTTTATCTTGGGATCCAATCAGTTGTCACCCGATCTTATAAGAGGGGAAAAAAGCCTGAGTATTTTGCATTATGTGTTAACCGGCACTGAGTGAGGATTCATGGTAGAATCATAGTCCTCATTTTCCATTGACTAATGAGCAGCAATACTGAGCAAAGTGTTCTACAGACAACATTATTCTTTGTTTCCCCTGCTTGACTGAATTTTAACTTTTTAATTTCTTGTGGGTGGAAGGTGTGTTTGTAGATCTTGGAGTGCAATATTTTTTGCAAGTTTTTTATGGAGATTGCTGGTAGAAAGCAGTGAAGTATTAGAATCTCTCAGAGATGGGCAGCAGCATTCTTCATGAACCGATACTAACTGGCATTCAGGAGGCAATCCTGTTAAGTGCTCTGCAGTAATCCATCCTAGAGATGAGAGATGGTGTAGGTCAATGCCACAGCCATTTGCCAAACTTCAAAGGAGAATATTTATCTGCTTCTACCTGAGAATCTTAAGACAGGGCTGATCTATTAGTGTTAGGTATGTTGCACAAGACTATATTACTCCGACCCTATATAGCTCTATTGTTTGCAGAATTGATAGTGAAGGTTGAAAGTTATTAATGCTTTTTGTTACCTGTTGCTACCTAACTGAAAGAAAATAGGACTTGGGTATATGTTATATGTTGCCAAGAAAAAAGACTGATCATGTTAATCTGTTAGATTAGTTGTAGCTCTGGGGCAAAACATTTGTGTACTAGTGGCTCTGGATGTAATCTAATGCACTTACTAAAAAATGTTGTTAATTTAACGGTCTAAATTCAATTGTCCCTCAAGTATTTCTGAATTAACTTTAGTCTTTCTGTGCAGTTTGATCGTGAACACTTCAGTGAAGTCTTTGTAGACTTAAAGTGGTTTGAAAGTAAAGTAGGCAATAAATACCTCAACGAGGCAGCTGGTATTGCAGCAGAAGAAGCCAGAAACAATAAACAAAGGAAACATAAGGTTAGTGTGTTACGTGTTTAGTTCTGGAAATAAGAATGTTGTTATTTCTAGCAAATCAATCATTTGCCTGCTATAGTAATTTAAATGTCATACAAGTTGAATGGCATAAGTAACATTTGAGGAATCACCTGTATGCATTGCTGGTCATGAGTGATGAAATGGTTAAGTCAAGGTCAAGTTCTCGCCTTTTTTTTAAATCTTGTAAATCCATAACTTAACCCTTTTTTGACAACTCGCCTGTACCTCAACAGCCACAAAGCTTACTTCTAGGTGAATTGTAGTTAAATTTGCTAAGCTTTAAAATTTTATTTCTCAATGTAGAGCCTGCTGGAAGTTTCTTAAATATCTCAGTTACACTGAGTGATCATTTGTACACATTGATGAATCCATAGTCTTGGTACTGGCCAACTCTTTGGCAATGAATAGATAAACAGCAATTTGATGGATGTGAGCTGTATCAGATCTGTCATCAAACTTGCAATTCTGTACATAACTAAGCAATGGGCAACAGCATCTTTCTCAGAGAAATCCTTTCTCTGTTTTTTGTCTCTGCCACACTGTCATGTTTTTTGTTTTTTTGTTGTTTTTTCCTGCTGCATATTTGCTGTCCTTCAATATATGCCTTGCAGTGGTAGTGTTTTTCATTGATAGAGACTGTAGCAGTAGGAAATTCCTTCAAGTTTAATCTGTCATCACATATCATTGTCCTGTTCTTTAGTGCAGTTTGAGATTTGTAAGAGCAAGACGTTAGCTTTTCCTATGATAAGATGTGCTATATTCTGTTTTGTTTTCTTACTTGCCACAGAAGTTTGGAGTAGTTGTATAGTATTAGCTAGCCATCTTGACTGATTCTTTGAGTGGCAGTGACAGTCAGGAACTTGCCTATCTCAGGTACAGGGGAAGAGGGCCTATTTAATGACTCCTGCTTATTGAAAGCTGCTCAGAGTGCTGTACACAAAAGAGTGTGTAGCATAAGAATGAAGTGAATATTTTGCCTGTATGAGTCCGTAAAACATTCCTTCTGCCCTTATTTCCCACAAAAGCGATTTGAACTCTGTTAATCTGGTGATTAAAAAAATAAATAAATAAATA
This sequence comes from Apteryx mantelli, assembly GCF_036417845.1. Taxonomy (NCBI): domain Eukaryota; kingdom Metazoa; phylum Chordata; class Aves; order Apterygiformes; family Apterygidae; genus Apteryx; species Apteryx mantelli. The sequence continues at coordinate 18,886,397 of NC_089986.1, forward strand.
AAACCCAAAGGCAGTTGGGATTTTATTTGAGACTGCTCTTTCATCTGATGTGTATGGATAGAATCATTTTCTTAAGGGAAGGAAATGTAGTTTTTTAGGAGATAATATTAAATAATAATTAGATATATGCATCTTGATTGCAGTCTTTTGAGTTGCAGATTATAGGACTATGAATTAGGTATGTGCGTATTTATCCTGTATTTTTACTTCATCTCAAATATTCATTTAATAGGCTCAGGAAAATTCTATATGTTTGGCTGCTTTAGAAAAAAATGAAGATGAAGTTGTGACCTTAAAAAGTAAGTGCAAATTATCCCATATGTATATAACAAAAACTTGTTAATTTATATATAGATTTGGAAGATCTGTAAGTATTTCAGATCAGAGACAGCCTTAATCTAAATGAAATGGTTGGGTAGCCAGCTATTGGGAAATGGAAGTGCACATCCCTGGCTTCTGGTAAGAGGGTGTGGGGCTAAAGCCTTTGAAGTGCTTCTTACCTGCCCAGCATTTCCATGCCTAAATTAAAGGAGTGAATGAGTAAATCTTAAACAACGTTGTTGGTTTTTTTTAATTATTTGCCTAGGCATTTTGCTATATGGATTGGGATAAATGAACAGATTTGCTGGTTTAGAGTTTTGTATGATTTTAGGGGTGTTGATTGTGTTTTTAAGCACACTCCACTTGTAAGAAGTATCTTTTGTTCATATAGTGAAGTGGGATGTCACAGACATATAAATATTTTTCAGTGATACAAGACAATGTCGTTTAAAAAAATTAATTTTTAATTTTAAATGTTTTAAAATTATTTTCTGACAAATTATGTTCTCTTAATCTTCTTATAAATAGGCTACAGAAAGGGTTGCCTATCTTTATTTAAAATGAAAAAATTCCAGACTTTCTCCAGTTAAAGTTTCAGTTTGATTGTTTTGTGTTACTTTCTGTACAAGGAAAGAACAAGCACTTTAACTGAATTGAGGAATAAAGTTAAAGCATCAAATAAAAACTAAATGTCTTGAAACTTTATTATAGTAGAGAAGTTAATGCTAAGCCAGTTTTTCATGGCTTCTTTTCTAGATGTGTTGGAAGATGAACCAGAAGATGATGATCTTTTTGAAACTGAGTTTAGGCAATACAAGAGAACTTACTACATGACTAAGATGGGTGTAGAAGTAGTTTCTGAGTAAGTCTATGCTGAATTACTTTTTTTTTTTAAACACCGAAGACAAGTCTTTCCATATGTGTAACATAAGTCAGAATATTCATCCATGCTGAAGGCAGAAGAGAACTCTTGGCAGTGGACTGTAGCTGTGATGCTTCTGGCTGATGCAAGAAGAGATATAAGTCAGGATTTCATAACAAGTATTTAAGGGCCAGAGAGAAAGAGTCCATTAATATTGAATGGTCTAGAAAGCTTGTGTTTGTTAGATTCCCAGAATGCTCTACCTACATTCCTATGTACAAAGAGGCAAGTAATTTTTATATGCTATTGAAAATAGGAAAAACTAATACTTATCCTCTCTTTTTTGTTTAAGTGACTTCTTGGCTGATCAAGCTGAATGTTATGTCCAGGCAATACAGTGGATTTTGCACTATTATTACCATGGAGTTCAGTCATGGAGCTGGTAAGAAAAATGCAAAAATCACCTTTTATGTTGGGAACATTTAACGTAGTTCTGCTTATTTCTGATCTGTAAACGCTGCAGTACTGTGGTTAACTCAAATAACTTAGCAGTTTTTCTTCCGTAGGTATTATCCTTATCATTATGCACCTTATCTGTCAGATATTCGCAGCATCAGTGAACTCAAAATCAAATTTGAACTGGGAAAACCTTTCATGCCATTTGAACAGCTTCTTGCTGTACTTCCAGCAGCTAGCAAAGATTTGTTACCTAAATGTTACCAGGTAGGGTTTGGAATTAAAGTACATTCATCTATCATTTTCTGGTTTTATTGTTTGCTTTATTTTGAAGTAATTCCTTTTTTGATATTTTTACGTGTCCTCTTAGTTATAGTCTACCTCTAAATTTAGGTGTATGGTTAAATACTTCTACTTCTTACTGTCCTTCATACATTGTAAAGTAAGTTAATAAATACAAAATTTTGAACTCCCTAAGTAATTTCTGAACAGAACAGTTAAACAGTAGATGTTTAATTCCTCTTCAGGTTTGAGTTGGCTTTAGTATCAAACTTCCTCTATCTCTTCCTGGAATTAGTGTTAAATTGTCTATGAAATTTTTTGATGCCTTTATTGTGTTTTCCTAGCATTTGATGATTAGTCAAGACTCTCCTATTATAGAATATTATCCGCCAGATTTTAAAACTGACCTAAACGGAAAACAGCAGGAATGGGAAGCTGTAGTATTAATCCCATTTATTGATGAGGTGAGTTCTTTTAACATTTGCTATCTATAAAAACTTGCAAACAAAACTCCTGCCAGTCTTCTTATTTTATCTACAATTAGAGTTGCAATTAGATGGAAGGTTCAATTAACACTTGATAAGACCATGGAAAAACATAAATGTTTGTTGCCTGGAAACTGAAGGCTAGGTTAAGTTACCACAAGTGGACGTAGCTTTAATTGGGAAAAGTTTTGAGTAAGGAATATGGGCTTTCTTTTTGTCGTTTGTTCTTGGTTTTAATCCGATAATAGTTTTAGACTTTCTGAGGAAAAAATTTCCTATTCCTAAAAACATACAAAAATACAGTGTCTGTAAGTAAGATTTAAACTCTTTAAAAAATCTACTTACAGAAAATCATCTCTTCACCTGGGCGGAAGACCTCAAGTGCAAATTGGACTCTAGAATGTCCAAGACAGGAATAAAATAAACACATTCTCCTCTTGCAGATGGGCTAACAATTGTCATACATATTTATCAAGCTAAATTTGAGTGCATCAAAGAGAGTGGATGAAAATAAAAGTGCAGATTTGATATTAAAATATGTACAGGTGGTGTGTGCCTATTGATTGTTTCCATAGTTCACAGTGAAAGGTTGATGGCACTTAGTCCTCACAGAAAAGAGGAGAGTTATTTGAATGACCAGTAGGTGCTTGAAACTTTTTCAATTGTTATTTTGCAGAATAGAAGAGAATTTTATGGTAGCCTCTAGCACCTTTTTAATATTTCTTTGTATGTTAAATGTAAAAGGCAAAATATGACTAGCACTTTAGAAGCATTTTCAAAAATGTAATCTTTATCCTCCAAAGCTCTTCCATTGCAATTGTCTGGCTTTCCTGCTAGTGGGACATGAGGAAGGGGAGGCTGCACTTAGACAATGATCACATTAACCAGAAAAGTTCAGGTATCCACCTTCCTAGAACAGAAGTTTTTGTGCACATTTTTGTTGCTGGTTTCACTTGTGTTGATTTCCTTTAAATTTAGAAACGACTGCTGCAAGCCATGGAATCATGTAATAAGTGCCTAAAGGAAGAGGAGAAACGAAGAAATACTCACAGTGCTTGCTTAATGTACTGGTATGACAAAGATACAGAGTTCAAGTACATGTCACCGTGGCCAGAAAAATTCCCTGCAATAGAAAGGTGTCGTTCCAGGTAATACTGTTATAACTATTTTAGAGTAGACTAAAGATAGTTAGAATACTTGGTCTAGCATTTTAGCCAAAGCTTGTATATGCAGATATATACACTGGAAAATTTTGAACATTACATTAAATATTATTTGTTGTGGACAGCACAGTAAAACTAGTTGTCTCATTTCTTCAAGCTTCACTTTGCAAAGCAGATGAACTGAAGTTATGTCAGCAAGAGCACTTGAGAAAGTTATTAAACTACATATGACATGGAAGGTGAAAGACTGGTATAAATACCCGATGGTAGTGGCGATTCATCAGCACACTAATTCCAGACCATATGTAAACCATTGTCAATGTTTGGATCAAGATCCAATGCAGAGAGTTAAACACAAATGTTTTGTTCATTGTCCTCTCACTGAAAGCAGCCAGCTTTATTTAACACTGACTGAGGTATCAAGACTAAATGGAAATAAAACATTAATAGTAGACAAAATGGTGGAGGAATGACTGTTGCAAGAAAACACTTGGTGAAGAATGAACAGCTATAAAGATGATCGATGCCGTGTGTAGCTATTGCTAGTTTAGAACTTGAATATAACAATGAATTAAAATAGCAAGATTGTGACATACTTTAGCTTAAAGTTAAGTTTTGTCTTATTTGTAAGCAATTGCGTCTTTGCAGAAATAGCATGAGTTTCATAATCCTTTATGCAGGATTTTACACAAATGGCTCAAATTAATTGCCACCCTGTAGGAAAGTCAAAGGGTATGTCAGTTTGTTAAAGTCCAAAAGTGCTTTCTAGAGCCAAAGGTGAATTTGTATGAGTAAAGTTTTTATAATTTATTTTTTAGGTATAAAACAATTCCTTTGGATGCCTGGCATGTAGAAATAACCCACAATAAAATAACTAAAATCAACAAGAGTGCATTATATTTCTGTGGATTTCCTACTTTAAAGCACATTAAACATAAGGTAAATGATTTCTCTGGTCTGACATTTTCATTTGTATTTAATAGATTATTGCATAAGATTTCAAGCAAGTTTTATGTACTTTTTTTTTTTTGTACCCAGTTCTATCTTAAGAAAAGTGGCGTACAGGTGTTTCAGCAAAGCAGCCATGGAGAAAATATGATGTTAGAAATCATAGCTGATGAGAATTCAGAAGAACAGGTAAGTGCTTGGCTTTTAAAAAATATGCTTGTCATAAAAAAGACGAAATTTGTTAAATAGTCACATTTGATATTTTGGTTCTTTATCTTCTTGGTAATGCATTATGAGAGAAAAATATTTAGAGTAATACTGAAAAGTTTCAAAAAATTCAAAAATCCAGCAAGCATTTCTTAAAGAAAATCTCCTGTACAGATTAAATAATTCAAATGAGTGTCTCCAGATTTTTGTAAAATTTGTTTAACTAGTAATGCTTGGATTTCAAAATGAGCTTTAGGTATAAGTATGTAAAATTTAATTAATTTTGTCAATGCCACTTATAAGGTAGATGCGTTTACCTCTTATTTCATAAGGTGAAATACAGTTGTATGCCCAAGAATGAGTGAACGAATGAATTGCTGGAGTAGGAGCTCTGGAGCTCTTGGCTCCTAACCCAAAGTTTAGACTGTTAGGTCAGAGTGTTCTCGACATATATTTGAAAAATATCAACTGCATTAGTTCACTCTGGAAAGCTTTTATTGATTGTTGTGGTCAATAGTAACCAATAAATTTCATTAGAATTAAAATGATAAATTTGCATTTAGGATATTCTGGAATTCTGGGAATGTGCTGCAAGGTTTGAATTTGTCCTCACTTCAAAATAGTCAGTCTCCTCCGCAGAGTCTGTGGCATTTCTGAGCTGTAGCAATCGGCTGTTTTCATGTAAGGAGTTAGTGAGACTCAGTTCTTACTGATAGTTGAAAACGGTACAAGGGCAAGGAAGCAGAGCCTCTGTATTTGGTCTAGCTGAGTATATAGGTGTATTTTTTCATCAACAAAGCAGACTTATACCTTCAGTTAAATGAAACAGTCTGATAGAGGAGTTAGGGGAAAGAGTTGAGGCAGAGACACTAAGAAGCAAAAAGATTTTTTTCAGAATCCTGTAAAAGTTCAGCACTATTTCATAGTCAAAAATGTCAGGTAGCAAAAGACAAATGCAGGAAAAGAAATGGAAGGAAAAAAAAAAAGATGGGGGAGAAACATGGAATGGAGAGGGGAGGAAAACAAGGACAGAGAAAGGTGAATATTTAAGATACGTGGAAAAGAGAATTAAATAAGCTAAAATAATAGATTAAAAAGTAGTTCAAATTCACTGGAAAAAGAACATAATGCAAGACCAAAATTGCATATGCTAGGAAGGGTAAAAACAGTGCTGGACATAAGTGCTGCTGCTTTATTGCAGTAAGATACAAAAGTAAAAATCTATAATACAAAATATTTTAGCAATCTCAAAGTACATTGTCAGTTTGAGTATTGTTGTTCCCAGAGACACAATAGTTCCAAGTGATTTAGCAAAAGACACATAGGAAGCATAATCCAGAAATGGAAACACAGATCTTAAAACTAACATACTGTGCGAGAAGTAAAAAGGCTCACCTGAAGTATGATACTCCATCCTAAAAAGTGAAATACAGTTTTCTTGATCATTTCTAATCAGAGATTATATGTAAAAGATATCAAAATAAAATTCAATAAGCTAAAATTGTTTTTTTATTCTGCAAGAAATGCTATTCTTTAATTAGAATAATTTTTACTGCAAATACACAGTTCAAAAAAAAATTTTAAATCATTTTAATATGTTAAAAAATTAGTAACTTTTGTTTTTTTCAGACTGTAGAAAATGTTGCCAGTTTGGTACTTGGAAAGCTTGTTTTTGTTAACTGGCCACACCTCGAAGAAGCCAGAGTTGTTGCTGTGTCAGATGGAGAAACTAAGTAAGAGAGATTTCATAGATGATTGGTTGTTTTATTGAATACAAAGCTTCTGTCCAGCCTTAGGGATTTGTTTGTTTCAAGCCCACATTAACAACAAATGGGACCAGATGCATCAAAAGCTGCTTGGTGGCAGAAACTTTGTTTAGCATTGGTTTGAGGTTTGAGTGTGTAGGAAAAGCGCAGCCCCCCAGTATTTTGCTCTAGGTGCAGAAGTTTGGGAGAGCACATTCTTATTTTGAGGACATAAAAGTACACGTGAAATCCACACAGAATAACGTGAAGGAGAACATTTCTCTAGAATTTTCCTTTCAACACATGCACTGGTATTTTTTATAAAAATCACACAGCATGGTCTGTTGTGAAGGGGGTAGAGTAATCTGTGCTACAAGTATTCCATGTCTTAGAGTAATTTCTAACTGCTGTCTAGATTAATCCTATTTGGGTAAATTCATACCTGTTAAAATATTCTCAAGGTTTTATTTGGAAGAACCACATGGAACACAGAAGCTTTACATGGGAAATGCAGTGCCCCCAACTAAAGTGGCATATGTTGGAGATAAGGAACAAAATGTATGGTTAAAAGAAGTTCAAGGAGTTTCAGAACAGTAAGTAACTTTGAAAATCAAAGTGTAACTTTGCATTTTATAGCTTAGCTGTGTTTGGTTGTTGTATTATAGACGTTAATTAGCAGACAAGAGTTTCTGCATATATGATGATAAAGGCTAATGAGTCTACTGGAATAAAAGAACATCTGTTGAAATTTCAAAATTTGTAGAGTTAGTCACTTAGTGTTTAAAATTAGGTGATGTTATGAAAGAATTCTCAAATGAATGAGTTACAATATTTACTCTCCCAGTCAATTTTCTCATTCTGGGCTTAGTAATTCTCAGTTGTAGGTAGTGTATAATGGAGTTATACAATATCAAGGCACAACTTTAATAGCTTACTGTTGTTAAATTTGATTATAGTTCACACTTTTAGAGTGTGGACACTTGGAGAACTCAACTGAGTTACAGTACCTTGACATGTTATTATCTGTCAGTTGAATTAAATGTCTTAATTACCTTTAATCCTCTCCACTGTTAAGGTAAAATGTGTTTAAATTAATACACTTAACTACATAGCGATGGCCATGCGCCAATAGGTAAGCAATTGGTTAAGCCATTTTTCTGGCCGTTTTTTTTAAATAAAAATCAGGGACAAGCTATTAGAATCCCTTTGTTAAGAGTAATTGTTTTTAATTTAAATAAATCAATTTGACCTTGTTGGTTTGTATATTGTAATCAAACTAAATGTTCTATTTTGTGTTCAGTTACCAGAGAAGAAAAGGAATAATTATTCATGAAACATCAGTAGTTGTGTATGCTCAGTTACTCACGGGTAATAGATATCAACTAAACCAAAATGGTGAAGTTTATTTGGAGAAGCAGTGGTCAAAACAAGTTCTTCCTTTTGTTTACCAAACTGTTGTCAAGGTAAATATACAAGTTCAGTATCTTCTTGCACGTAGCTCCTTATTCCATTAAGAGGAAAAAGAACAAATGCTCCTTTAATGCAAAAGAATGAAACAAAAATGAATAAGCATCTTAAATTTGTGTGTCATTTTTTTTATAACAAAAATATGAAGTGCCTCTTTGTTTAAAAAGGAATTTTGGGTGGCAAAGTTTTTGTCACAGAAGTTGGGATCCTATTGCATAGTTTAGAGATCTTGCTGAAAAAAATGGTTTATATCTTTTTTTTTACTGATATTTTGAATGAAGTACAATAGTTGTGCTATACCGGGTAGCATAGTTGCTTTTGTAACTTAGTTTGTAGTAGAGCCTGAACTTCACTGCCTTCAAAGAACCATTTCAGATTTGAAGAGAATACTTTTAAAATGTTTTAGAATAAGCACTTATTTATGTGAACTTTTTAATGATTCTGCTGGAACTGACAGGTATTTAACTTTAACAGTATGAATTTTGTCATTTTCATGTAGGATATCAAAGCCTTTGACTCTCGTTTTTCAAACATCAAAACTTTGGATGACTTGTTTCCTCCTGGGAGTACCGCCTTTATGCTGGGATCTCCTTACTATGGCTGCATGGGAGAAGTTAGTTCCAAGATTTCTTTTTCCCCCTAGACTTCTTTATTTTCAAGCCTAAAATGATCAAAGGTACTATGTGGCAGTATTGGTCACTACATTTTGCTAGCTTCCTTGGTGGTTTAGTCAGTGTAGGGATTCTGCGTTCCCTGGCTCTGTTGCTGGCATAACAGGATAAAGATTGCATAGCTTGAATGCAGAATTATTTTTAGTAATTATTTGGGATAATTTTTAATATGTAGAGAGCCCATTTTTGGACAATTTTCAGTCAAGGATTCCTTTAATTTAATGCTGTTTGGCTGGCTCTGTAAGGAAGCAGTGTGTGGGTCAAGGAAGGCAGTTGAATGTCAAAGCATCTTTGTGCATACTGCAGCAAAATTGTTACTAAAGTAGACTTCAGGGTGTAGTCTTCCTGCCTTTTTTTTTTTTTAAGAGCTATTTAACGTGTTTTGTTTCTCTCCGAGGTTCAAGATTCACGCGATGTGATCACAGAAGGTAGAATTCGCGTGGTTTTCAACATTCCATGTGAACCCCAGCTTGATCCCTTAATACAGAACCAGCATGTAAGTGCTTCTAATTTTGTAGTATAAGCTTAAATGTGGTGTCAAATGTACTCTGTAATGGTAAATGTCTTTAAGGGATGTTTCAATATTACTCATTTGCCCTTTGTGTGAAAATCCTTACCCTTTGGGAATAGCCGATATTTTTTGTTTATCTGTTTTTTAAAGAAATATTCTGTGAAATACAATCCTGCATATATTTTGGCCAGTCGTCTTGGAGTAAGTGGATATCTTGTCTCCAGATTTACAGGGAGTATCTTTATTGGAAGAGGATCAAAGAAAAAGTAAGTTTATATACAAGTATATTTGAGAGTTTTGATTGCAGAAAAGCTTGAAAATTGTAATACTACTCTGCAGAAGTTCTGCAATGTTTTAATGCTGTTCTTCTACACAACAATGTATAACTGCAGTCTCTGATCTAAAACTTTCTTTAGAGTGTATTTGTTGTAAATTAAATTCCTGTGCAGTGTGTTTCCCTCCTACCATATACCTATCATCTTGTTAATCATTGGTTACTGGAGTGATGCCCTATTGGCTTTAATGTTCTAGAAAGGCAAAAAAAATTGCCTTTCCTAGTTATCTGTTTGCATAATTCAAGCAGGAGTTTGACCTGACAAACATTTCAGTTCAGTTGTGTCTAAAACTTACTCTGGTTTCAAGTTCATACCGCTAACTATTAGTTAATGATTGAGTAAACTTAAACTAATTTTCACTGGAAAAATAATATTTAAAAATAAAAGAAGACTGACATGAGGGTGGCTTGTGCTACAGAATGGAATTTCAGTCAAGGAGAAACTGTAGACTCTATCTTCTGCTTGCCCTTTGGAAGCTGGGCACCAAATGCATTCCCATCATAGAAGCAAAACTTCCATCCAACTCCATAAATACATCAGGGAGTTAGGGAGCTGGAGAGGGGTTATGGGAACAGCACTGAAAAAGCTCTCTGACAGGGATGCAGAGATGGCTAAAATCCCTTTGCTCTGATAAATCTGTTTCATTGTGTACATGCAGCTCAAAGTTGCAGAAGAGCACACAGCAGCATGTTTATACAGTGAGACCTGCCAGTCAGTTGCTGAAAATTGGCTCAGACTGATGTTGCTGCCTACACCACTGTCTAAATACTTGCTGGGTCACCACAGGAGAACAGGAATCCCAAAATATGGGGAAGCCCCTTCCATAGAGGCAGTTTAGAGTTTGCCTCAGGCATGTAAGAAAAATCTTTGTTCTGCATACATCTCTGCTAGGACACATGAGATGGAAAAATCTACACAGATCCTGTAGTGCTTCTGTATCTTTGTGTTTTTGACGAATCTCTCAAAGAGGAGCTGATACTCTCAGTAGATGAAATCAAGCTCCTGTTCTTTCTATTACTGCTATCATCAAACAAGGTATTGCTCCAAGTTCATGATTCCAAGTATTTTTACAACAATTTTTCCTGCCTCAGGCAAGAGGTGAAGGAAATGGTGATTTTTTTGTTAATGTTAAATATAAAACCATCTTTAAGTAGATCATTAGGCTAAAATACTTTTTCAATTGAGCGTTTATTTAGATAAAAACTTTTCTTTAGAAGTCTCCTCAGTGGAAGTTCTCTGTAACAACCAGCTAGTGGAAGGAGACAACAAAAACACTATGTTCAAAAGCTTGCCAACTGGCTGGGAAAATGAGTTTTGATTTGGTACAAATCAACCCATGTGGCTAGAATAATGCATATGTCCCGTTTGTCCTGATGAGAATAAAAAGTGGAATTGGGGTCTAATTTCATTGTACTTATAATTACTCTAGTATAAAGGAATAATAATTGTACTTGTATTTTTTTTTTCCTAACAATTAGTTAAGACTAAATCTTCTTAAAGTGTATAAGGGAAAAGATCCCTATTTTTCTGAATGTCAGAACTGTGGTTTCGTAGGACGGCTCACTAAAGTAATGTTTGGTGCACAAGCATTTTCTTGTGACTTAATGTGTACACATGCTCTACTATTGTTGAGGGATGAGCTTCTACATCATGGTAAATGCCAGGTAAATTGTGGTTGGTTAGATCTCAGTTAAGGAAGGGAAAATATTCCCTACCCTCATTTGCATTAAGGTAAGATACAGCTACTATAGTACAGGTGATGTCCTGTAACTTTACAGCTGTTGTGATACTAGTAAGTAAACAGTACAATGAACTGAACTTTTATATATTTCATGTCTAAGGATGTATGTGTGCATGTATAGGTATATGTGCATATATTATTGCAAGTTAATGAACTTTTTCTTATTTCTAGTCCTCATGGAGATCACAAAGCAAATGTGGGGCTGAACCTGAAATTCAATAAGAAAAATGAAGAAGTTCCTGGCTATACTAAGAAAGTTGGAAATGAATGGATGTACTCTTCTGCAGTAGAACAACTACTTGCTGAATATTTAGAAAGGTAGATATTGAATATGGACTTCATCTAAACTATCCAACATCATATCAGTTTTAGGAGTTTGTCCTTCTGGACACAGGTCTTGTAAGAACTGATGAATTTGCTTTTGGTGATTGCTTGATGGAATTTCTTTTCTTCCAATATCCTCTCCTTCCAAGAGTGGGCATGTTAATTCTTCAGTTTTTCAGTTTTGGTGAAACATACTTGGGATAGAGTAATTTTGTCAGCAGCTTACGTTGACAAGTGAACAGTAAGACATTAATTGTAGTTTAAAAAAAAAAATCCATCTGGACTCCAGAAAATTTTGAAGCCCATCATAATCTGTTTTGGTGAAGCTCTTATGTGCTTCTGTGCTGTAGGTGAAACTAAATCTGTGTTCCATTTATCCACTCATTAGGGTGCCTGAGCTATTTAATTATATAGCCAAGAATAGCCAAGAAGATATATTCTATGAAGATGACATTTGGCCTGGTGAGGATGAGAATGGGTAAGCCACCTTTATTCTGCTTATTCTAGAAGAAAAGAAGACAAGAGCTGACAATGCTGAAAATGGTGGTGACCATTTAGTGGCTGCTGAGTAGCTGAAACCTTTCCGTTCCTTCAGCATTATGATTGTTCAGTGATCATTCTGATAAAATTATCAGCATGTTGTACATTTTAGTTGGGGAATCAAAGTCTCTGTGAGACTCCTATCTCAAGTTCAATAAATGAAAAATTTAATCTTCAATGGCTACTTTATAAATCTTGCTTTTAAAATACTCTTCAATCTTGCATAGGTGTGAAGTAGTCACAGAGTCACCAAAAGGTCATTTTTTGAAAATAAGCAATAATTATTTCACGTGTTTAAAGTGATTTTCAATTGGAAAAATAATGCATACAGAATCTAAAGTGCTTACATGTTTTTCATATGCATTCAGTCAATTCTATGGAGCTTACCCTGTATTTTCACGTCAGTTCACATAGTTGACCAACTGTGCACCAGCTATTCAGCTGGCAGTTACATTTGGGAGCTGAAAGTAAAAAGACCTTTCAGAAAGGAAGACAAGGAGCAAGCTTGGTTCCAGATACAGTATAATAACAATCAAAAAGCTTTTATTGCTAGCTAGTACAACCTGTTGATGGGCCTGAGTTGGTAAGTCTGCATGATCCTGCACTATGCAGGACTTTGCCAAATGGACATACCATCATAGGACTTTTCTGTTATAAGAATCTCAGGATTGTGCTCCATTTTACCATAGAAGCATGCCCTGAAGTTCATTCTTACTGTGTTGTGAAAAACAGCTGGTCACAGAACCTTTGATCACAGCCAGACATGGTTAGTTCATTGGATACAAACTCAATTTCCGGAATAGACTTTACAGACTGAATACTTTTAAATAATTTCTGGGTTTGAAAGTTGTTGGTTTTTTGGCTGAGACAAAATTTCAGAGGTTATACTTTTGAAACAGTATTGATTCAGGGTTTTTTTTGATGTTGTCTTTTTGTTGTTGTTGTTGTTTATCCCTATTCTAAACTCTTAGAGCAATCTTGGGTTTTGTTACATCACAAATGTATACAAACATTGTGCCTATGTTGTCGTACATGTTTGAAAAATCAGGTAACGTGGTTATGTGCTTAGTCAGTGTAAATGATTTTAATCAAGAGCCTTTTTATTTAGGGCTGAGAAAGTTCAAGAAATTGTTGCCTGGCTAAAGGCACATCCTGTTTCTGCTTTGTCTCGCTCATCTTGTGACTTACAAATTTTGGATGCAGCCATTGTTGAGAAAATTGAAGAAGAAATAGAGAAATGCAAGGTATGCAGCTTGATACCATTATGAGCAGTGATGAATTGAAACACAGCTGTTAGTTATTTTGAGTTTTTGAATTAGAATAAGAGGATTAAAGATTATTTATCATTCCAAAGAAAAAGAATACAGACTGTAATGTAAGAGTTGAACTTATAATGTAGATTGTCACAGGAATTCAGAGGAACGCATTAAGAATCTTTCTGCTTCGGCTCTTTCTTTTTGAGGTGATTCAGCAGCTGTAGGCTGTACTCTGAACTCCTCTGCCTTTCAGTGATTTCAGAAAGGAATAGACATCAAAATAAATTCTGAAGTGCTGTTTCCAAGTGCAGTCCCAGCCTTTCTTCTGTTGCAGTTTCTCTTTGACGTGAGGAAAACTGGGAAGTAGCTTCCTCAAGGATACAAATCAAAAAGAGGCCAAGGAAGTTACTAAAGGAAAAGTGAGAGGCAAAGCCACATGAAATAGTGGGCTGATTTTCTTTTAAATTGCTTAGAAGGATACAAAGATAAATTAGTGTGAATTCTGGAATTAGACAAACAGTGCAAACTCTTCAGTAGGAAGTCAGTCATGTTTTTAAAAACTGGGCCTAGTCATCAACACTTCGTGAAAGCTGTATGTCTATATCTAAACAAAAGAATGTCTGCATTATGTCTTCAGATGTTTTGTTAAACCTGAAACCCAAGTTTAATGACCTTCTGTTCCTTTCCTTTAGCAGAGAAAGAGCAACAAGAAGGTGCGAGTAACCGTGAAACCTCACTTGCTATATAGAGTAAGTGACATGAAAAGTTTTTGGTTGAAAATGAAGTTGTCCACATTGTATTTGTTTTACTTAAGTTTAATTTTATCAGCCTTCAAAAAGCAGAATTGTAGGACAGTATTAATTGGAAAAAAAAATTATGATGCCTTCTAGAAAATCAGTTTGAAAGTGATAGTCTCCCTCTAAAGGGAAAGAATTTCTATTAACTACAAATTCATTCATGTATTATACAGACATGCAGTTCTTTTTTTATCTTCTGTCCTAGTTGCTCCTACAGTTCTCATTCCTTTCACAGGCATATATTGAAGGCAGAATGAAATGTGCTTTGTATTTGTCTCTTTTTCCTTATTCTGCTTTTTGTTCAGTTCTTGACATCTGACCAGTTGCTAATCTTGCTTGGTATATCACCAATACTCGTGTTACTGATACAGGCAGGTATCACTCACTAGTTTTATTTTGTTTCTATTGATCCCCTTGGTCTGTCTTGGATAATGCACAGCACTACTGTTTCCCAGGCAAAAGCAGCGAGTCAGCGTTGCAAGAAAAAAATGCATTTCTTTGCTTTGTGTCTGGGGGAAGAAGGCTTCTATGTTCTTAAACTTTTTTTTTTCCCCAGAAAGTTTGTGTTATACTGTGTTTCCTATATTGTTATAAATGCCTTTTAGTTTTAATCTTTTTTTTTTTCCAAACACTAACATAGTCTTTTGGTTATTTCAGCCTTTAGAACAACAGAATGGGGTTGTTCCAGATCGAGATGCAGAGTATAGGCTGTTTGACCGTGTTGTCAATGTGAGAGAGAACTTTTCTGTTCCTGTTGGTCTTCGAGGTACCATTATAGGAATTAAAGGAGGTAATATTTTCTTCCTAGTTACAGCATTATAGCTATATTATAGCTAAGCTAGTGATGTGAAAACAGGCTGCAGAATAGTGTTTTGTATAATGGTTGTGAAAATTTCTTACCTAAGAAGCATATGCAGCTTGAAGAAGCCACTAGTGCCATATTTTCTGTTGTGAATTAAACCTACAGGTCTTATCTTTCAATTTCATGTGTTAGGCAGCTGTACTTTGAATACAAAATTACTTATCCTTTGTTCCTTCTTAATGTGAAAAAGGCAGAGAGATCAATGAAAAAGAACAGATTGCCAAACGGAAAATAAAGGAAGGAGGATATGGACCAAGTAAAAAGAAATAGAGGTAGCAGAAAGAAAATGAACAAAGCATTTGCCCTAATGCTTGCATTGAGTATAAAATTCTATTAAATGTGATTTGTGTCTCACATTTTTATTTGGATTTTGGATTTTACTCTGTGATATTCCATTTCTGTTACATGACTTGCGTTTATAACTTCTTTGACACTAAGATTGTCCGTAAGTCTCTTTCAGGTAAACAAAAGGATTCACCAAAGCAGATGTTACCTAAAAGTTTGAGATCTAGTAATAGAAATTGTTTACATAGCCTGGCATTTTAGCTGTTACTTTCTCATTCAGTCTGCATCCAACAGAATCTTGAATAAACTAGATCTGAGTGAGGCTTTTAAAAGAGATACTCTTTCCTCTACAATTATTTTATATTAGTAATAATTTCAAAGAAGCATTAGACTGTTACTATGCGAGTGATATTTATTGAAGGTATTGTTAAAGCTGGCAGTTTCAGACTGCCTGAATGTAAAGGTGGCTTGTATCTCCTTTCTGATGTTTTAATATCAATGAGACAATTGTGACATTGGGAAGGCATATACTGCTATAGGCTGCAGTTCTGTCAAGAGTTTTGTAAGTTGCTGTGCATGGTATGTTTCTGTTAAAGGCATATTTAAAGAGCAGCCATGTATGACTTCCTTTGAGAAGAATTTCTAAATTGCTGTTAATGAAATTCTTCATTTAAGGAATAAGATATCTTTGTTGCTAATAATTTAGAGTTTTTGGTCTCTTATTTATTGCGTAAATAATCCAGAATTTAAATTATTTAACTGAAAAAAACCACTGTCACATATGTAGGATGACATTTTACTTCATTTTTCATAGCCAGTAGAGAAACTGATGTGCTCTTTGAAGTTTTGTTTGATGAAGAATTCCTTGGAGGCCTAACTATAAGGTTTGTGTGTGGAGTTTCATAGTCATTTCATGTCATTGGTATAGATGACTTAAACTGTAGGCCTTTGGTTTACATTTATGAGTATTTTTACTTCTTTTTAAGCCTTTGTTTCTCAAAGGAGTTGGTCAATTTTTATCTTTTGAGATTCTCTGTGAGTAGGGATTATTTTATGAAGCATGGTATATTATGGAAATGCTCTTTGGGCTTTTTTGCCTATTTAGAAGCTATTACCTTTTAGAAAGCAGACATGAGCCAGCAGGCTAAAGCACTAGATCCAAATGTATTTATAAACAAATATGTATGAAATAGATTATTATCAGTATGTCTTTAACATACAGATTAAAAAATTAGATAAAATAATCATTTGTTCTTCTGAAGGAGTGACTCTGAACCACCTGTAATTGATACTTAGGCGCTAAACTCTAACCAGTGCTGAAACCCTGAACTGTTCCTCAGGGAAGTGGAGGCATGGTTAATGTTTTTGTTTTAAAGAGTGTGGTAACTCTTATGTACCTAAATAAGCAGCTACTTACCAATGGCTTTTACTTCACTGTTGTTTTTAGATTAGTTACGTTTTTATATGACAGAAGTTACAGGAGAACGTTGCCTATTCCATGTGTTTAGCAAACATAACAGTCCTGTTCCTTGCAAAAGGAATTTGTGTTCCTGAACACCAATTATCTTCAGTATTCTGAGACTCAGAATCGTAAAGGAAGATATACAACCAACTAAATGCTGCTTAACTTGGGCTTATAATTCTGCACCGGCTTGAGTTTTCACCTCAGCAAAAGAAAAATAAGTTTTGTTCAGTTCATAAATGTTTCGCAGAAATATTTACTACAGGACTATGCTATAAAAATTCACTCGCCTTTAAAATTGCTTTGAGCCAGCACTGAAGAGGGCTAGTTCAAAGAGTAGTAGCAATTGTTGTTTTCAGTGTTTTGAAAGCCAGAGGTAGAAGTGGAGCACAGTAGGACCGACACTGTGTGTAATGGTACTGAATTTCAATACTGGGTGCAGTTTTCAACCTGTGCTGATCAAACTTGAATCATTACATTTTGGCACAGAGGCAACAATGTTGTTAACTTGGATGTATTGGAATGTCTACAATTAAATTAATTGAAACAATGATTTAATTTGCCTTTCTTTAGGTGCTCACCTGCCAGAGGTTATCGTCTGCCATCAAGTGCCTTAATTAATCTATCTCATGGTAATCGGTCAGAAATGGGAAGTCAAAAACTGACGGCCATAGTTAAACCCCAGCCAGCTGTGAATAACTACAATTCATATGCATCTGATCTATCATCTGTATGCTCACAAAAAGTGCATCTGGGAGGTCTCAACCATTCTCCTCGCTCCCTTTTTGTTCCTACTCAAGTAAGCATTTTCCGTTTCTTTTATACATAAATATTTTTCCACAGAACCTGAGTTATGACTGTGGTTGTTATCCTTGTCGGTACTGACAACTTCTCTGTAAGTTAATAATTTAGCATTAGGGTAACCTTTACCTCCGAGACCTTAGTTTATGTAATAGTGGAAGTGACCCGAAGTTCCTGATTTGTAGCTGTTCTGTTTTATTGAGTAGGTCCATCTGGGTTTGCACGAGGCAAATAGGTCATAGAAGTGACACCACAGCTGTTATCAACAACGTTTGCTTTGGCAGAGATGCAGTCATTTTCTTAATGCTCTGTTCCAAGTAATGTTTCCTGTAAACCAAGCTTGTACGCCTGCTCGGAAAGAGAAGACATGATTTTCTTGTCTGTTTGTTTCTTGGTAATGACTTATTTCATTTGAAAATATAGTAAAGCAAGAAAAATGGCAGAGAGGTGAATTGGAGGTTGTCATTGGTTTAATTAAACTATGTTTTTATTAAGTTGTTTCGTTAAGAAAATAGCTTAATGGGTAACTTCACATGGCTATTTGTGTGTTTGAGAAGAATTTTCTCGTATTTTGTAAATTTGTAGAAGAAAAAGTATTTTCCAAAAGAAAATTTAAACAATGAAACACCTTTTTTTTCCCCTTTCTTTTTTTTCTTTTCTTTTCTTTTTCCCTCCCCTCCCTGCCCTCAACGATTTAGCAACTGAGTGGAAGACAGCATTACAATCTCAGGGCTGAAAATCAGGGCAACTCCAGTTCACTCCAGAAAGGATCATTTTTGAGTGGCAATCAGAAAAATAAAGTGAGTGTTTTGATTCATTTAGTATTGAACCTGAATGTCTTAATATTTATTTTGGCGCACTCTTTAGAGTAAGAGTCCTTCTCTCATAGTTAACAGGTAGCACTGTTTTCTTGCATCAGATGTTTTAGTTCAGGACCAGACTGGGGCAGAACTTGTACAAGTTTTTGAATGAGTGATTTCCTGTGTTATTTCATTTAGATACTAGATTTTCAAAACAGCTATTGTTTACATAGTTGGGGGTCAGTTCTGTGGTAACATACCTGTAAGGTTATTAAGGAATTGAACCTGCCTGATAAGTGCTTACAAAATAGGCGTTAATAATAAAATTTAAGAATACTTCCAATCTGAGAATATGCTTTTGAAACCATTTTGAGTCATCATCTTAGTTTAATTATACTCAATAATCTTTTCCATGTTGATAACTTCTAAAAATAGTAACCATAACATAAATAAATAGTAAATTCATAAAATAGTAACCAAACATAACCAAACCAATCTCAAAACAAACTAAGCTGATTAGAATTTAAGAGCGATTCTTAGGAAAAGTACTATAAATACATCGTAGCCCATTTTCAGAGATTAAATACCTACTAGTGTCAGTATGAAAATTTCTGCCATCTGAGCACAGTTAACCTTGGACATTTAGATCTTAAGAATGTTTTTGTATATGTTTAGCTGTTCAAAAGTTGTGGTTACAGCTGCTGAGTTGTTGGGGTGGTTTTTTCTTATTTTGCTAGCCACAGAGTAAGCAAGACGATGAATTCTGCAGCATATGGCAATCATTGCAGGGTTCTGGGAAGTCTCACCACATTCAACAAAGCATGCACGAGAAGGTTAGTATAAAAACTTTAAACAGCTCCCTGGAGTTCAAAATCTAAATGTACTTTATTTTATGCATCAGTTCATCACACCGAAAAACTTTTCAGTTAGTGCTGAAAATTAGCCTTCTGGATCAAGGTATTGGTATACAGGGTATGCATAGCTCTGGAAAGAAGTCATAATAAGAGGCTAATATGTAAATGGTAGATGTGTAATCTTCTGGTTAAGGTTAGATGTTTGAATTCCTAGGGTGCAGTTCTACCTCAGGAAATCAAGCTGGGAACTGGCAATCAATTCTACAAGCCAGGCTTCAATGAGAGCAGCCTTAAAGGCCAGCAAAGAAAACAGGAGCCATATAAAAAGTGTAAGTACTGTAAGTAGAAACTTGGGGAAAACTTAATTGCTTATCCAACTTTTATTGAAATACCTATTGAGTTTTTGTAGTTATTGACAGAAAATAATGTATTTCAGTTAGATAAGCACTGCATTGCACATGTTATTGTCAAACACCACTCCTGGTTTGTGTATTAGGCTATTTCACAATCCTGAACACTTTTAACCAAGCTCTTCACGATGTTGACTCAAACAGCATTTGATGCAAGCATTGAAATTAATGCAACTCTGCACACTTGTATGGATTTGTTAATATTTTTGAGTTTTATTATTACAATTTTTAAGATCATTACAGAAGAATAAGCATACTTTTACATGATTTATTTGTAGTTAAAGAAGAATCTAAAGTTACAAGAAATGAAAGTCAGCCACATAATAAGATATCAAATAAACAGGTAATTTATTCTTCTATACTGAGTAAATGTATTCTGTTTTTTGTTTGTTGTGGGTTTTGGTTTGGGGTTTTTTTTTTCATTTTACTCTGATCTAATTCATTATTTTACCAATTTATCTTTACTGGGCATCTTAGTTGATTCTTTTGCTAGGTAAATTTTATTTTTAAGTTGTTTTTTTTTCTCTCTAGAAATTTTATGTACCTAGATGAGGGAAAGAGCAAAACACATATAATGATGATGTTGAATAATAAGAGCCTCCAGAAGCTTTTTATACCTGTCCTATTTTTTTCCTGTTCTTCTTAGAAACTAAAAGTTATAGTGTAGTGAGAAAATGCAAATGGTAGATTTTTCAGTAAGCTGAAGTCATTTAAGGATATTAGCTTGTGAAAGCTATCTGCATTTCTAATATGATTGCATTATAACTAGTAGTGGAGGAGGAGTATTCAATAATAAATGCTGCAGTTTGTTTCAGAATTTTGCAGGACTGAATAAGTACAATGTCAAACTTTTGAAGAGAAATGAAAGTCCCAATGTGCCTGTAATGCAGAAGGCTTCAGTTGATGGTCCCTGTACAGCTGGAAAGGTAGGATCTAGATAGTTCATTTTCTTGTGCTTTTGAATAATTTCAGTTTGTAAGCTATTTTGTTCCCTGTTATTCCTCTTGACTTGTGTGCACATTCATGTTTATAGCAGGTACAAAACAAACCTGAATAGCCTTGATCGTTTTTTAAATCAGTTCTTTATTGGTCACTGCTTATATTTTTATATACAAAACTTTATATAGTCTCTGGATATCTGTTCACACTTTGACCAGGCATGACTTTGATCTGCCTAAACTCAGAGGAGGAAAAAAAGCCTGAATCAGCATAAAATTAAGCTGCAACTAATACACCGTTTCTCTTCCATCTGCCTGTAATATATTAATTTGACTTTTTTTTTTTAATTTGTTTTAAGAAGGACAATGAACTTGAAAGCCTTCTAGCTTCTTTGAAAATTTCCAAAGAAAATGAAGTGCAGACTAACTCCAAGGAAGCAAGAGCTACAAATGAAGAACATCTGTCACCACAATCATTTGCTATGGTGTGTATACTGCAGGAATCATTACATGACAACTTAGCATCTGCTGTCTTAGCATCCAAGCTTCTATTTAAAGAAACTCAATGAAACCTCCTACTGCCTTCTTAAACATATTGATGAGTTTTTAATCAGCTGTTCTCAAAGAAAATTAACAAAACCCATTTGTTTGTGATAAGACACTGTTATCTGTACTTTGGTAAAATGTAACCAATAGGAAAATAAAATTTCAAATATTGTTGCTATTTGTGGTATTCACAGAGTTAACTAAGAAGATAGTGCTATCTGAACACCATCATTTTCCTGAATGGTTTATTTTTCTTTTAAAGAAAGGAACACAGATGCTCAAAGAAATTTTGAAGATAGATGGCTCTGACCTGGAAACCAAGAATGAAGTGAAATCTCAAGTTAATGATGTTTCTGCTCCCCCTAGTAGACAGGATTCCCCTGGAGCTGCCTTGCAACATAGACAAACAAAAAAAATGGGTATGTTTAGACATCAGCTAATAGTTCAGAGCTTCACCTTATAGTGACAGTTCAGTACGGACTTAACTCACTGTATTGTGCTTACTTTTGGAATGAAATAAGAACATCTTTGTCAGTTCTGCTTCTTTATTCAGAACTGAAAAACTTACAGTATAATCCTCTGTTTTGTGTTCAAGTCAGATGTGAAAACACCAGAAAAAAAATCAAATCTATTTTATTTTCTGCTAATAACAAAGTTGCTGCCCTTCACAGGAGGAAAAAATTGTGATGTAACTTTCTTTTTCTTTTGTTAGCTGCTTATATGAACAAGCCTTATAGCACTGGAGGCCCTCAGAATGCATCAGCACTGGAAACTGGAGGTCACCCTTTCGTTGGTCCACAGCCTACCCTGTCTACTCCTGTTTCTGAACTTTCTCATATTTGTTCTCTTCTTGGAATGTCGCAACCTGATTTCTCTTTCCTAAAAACACCACAGGTAAAGCTTATTTTTTACAAAAGTTAAAGTTCTCAACTTCATTTCAACTGTCCTATAGTAAACATTTTGACTGGTCACTGAAATCCATTTAAAAATAAGACCTTAGCTCCTTTTGTTTCCTTTTTTCCCAAAGTAATATTGATTAAATATAGTAACATTAATTAAACAAACTCTCTTTCAGTTTCCAACTCACTGTTTGTACAGTATAAATCCTCTCAAAAGTCTTATCTCATTTTCCTAGACCATGACAGTTTGTCACATAAAGTTATCCAATGGTTTGTTGGTTCATGGACCACAGTGTCATTCTGAAACTGAAGCCAAGGAAAAAGCTGCGCTTTTTGCTTTACAGCGATTGGTGAGAACAGCAAAGAATCATTTGAAATCTTTGTGTCTCTTTATTGCATTGAGTCTGTTTGTAATCCACCATTTTCCTCTTCAAAGAGCTCTATAGGAGTGAACTTCCCTTTGCCTCCACCTCCACCAGTGTTTCCAAATTATCAACCTCTGGGAGTTCCTGTACCACCTGGATCTGTTCCTCCAGTCTTTACACAGCCCCCTGGTAAGTATTTGATTATTACACATTTCAAATATTATCACGTTTGCCTATAATCGTATCAGTTTTTTGTATGAAAATGAGTGCCTTCCAGACAGCTGTGTTTTTGATCTTCCTGTATGTAGTTGTGCCTCTGAACTGCTTTGAAAATGGTTCATTAACTTCTCAGGAATGTGCAAATGAATTTAATACAAAAATCACATATCTCCTAATTTTTGCTCACTCCTTCTTTTCTTCAAAAATGTATCTGTCCATTCAGTGTTAGTTGGTTTTCTCCTTCAAAGCAAAAGTAGTCAGTCGGTTGATAGTCCCAGTCTAGCATTCATGAGAAGTATCTTCCTTGATTATCTACATTTTTTTTGTTTACCTGAATAATTAATATTTATCCATCCATTAGTAATTTTATTTATTTAGAACTAGCTTTCAGTGAAGTGCTGCATCACAATCCTGTTGCACATTGCTAGACATTAGCATGGTAAATAACCAAAACTAAATTGCTAAATTCCTGTCGCAATTTTGATTCTCATCTGTTTTGTATTCTGCTAAAGCTCACATCCACAGCTAGTAATTAATGACTTGGCACCATTGTAGTATCCTGGTAACCTACACAGCAGCTGCTACATCTTTTCTCCCGTGGGTTTCTGTATTGTTGACTTGTTCCAGAAGGACAGCCTAAACTTCCCTTCTACTAGTACAGTTCACTCTGGTAGGGATGTGACAATCCTGACTAGCCTATGTATGCTTTGAAATGCAAATGTATAGACCCAGTGCTCTCAATTGTGCTATCATCTAGGTGCAGTTCTCTAAAAGCAGAACTGTTTTCTTTATATATAATAAATAGATATTTATTTATTTATTCTTAAATAAATATGAATAATATTAGGCCTCATTGGAAGGAGAAACAAACAGGGTACTTTGGGTTTTGGGGAGACACTATCCTCTTTTTGAGGAAACAGAGCTAAAAGTTATTTATTTTCACAGCTAATATAATGCCTCCACCATCTCACATGTTTGGTCCAGTGTCCTGGCGAGTTCCAGTGCCTATTCATGGCAAACATTATTATCCTGGCTCCTATTCAGGAAATATGCCTCTTGCAGGAACTATACCAGTTGGTACTCACAACCAGTTTATACCTCTGCAGGTAAGTTTGGCAGGTTAGTCTTAAGATTTCTATTTTTGTAAAAATGTACCTACATGATGAATGCAAAGACACCCCTGTGAAGCATTATTTAGTGTTAGAAAACTATTTTAAAAACTGATATGCATGTTTTTAATAGTGGAATATTTGCAGGGGTTTTTTTTTGAGAATGCCTTCTGTTAAATAATATTTATTTAATTTAAAGGTAACTAAAAAAAGGGCTGCTAGCAAGAAAAACTTTGAGCTCAAGGAGTTTCAGAGTTCCCCTCAAGCTGCACCACTAAAGAATGAACAGCCAGTGTCTTCTGACCACATTCAGCAAGATAGTTCTTCAGCTCCTTTAAAATCTACTCAAGCTGCTCAATCCACTGTTTCATTTCAAGACAATGTGACTACTCCAAGTGTTCCTCATAACAAATCAACACCAAACACTTCCAGCAAGCGAAAGCCAAGAAAGCTGGCTGTCAATTTTGGCGCACCAAAATCTTCAGAATAAATATGGTAGCTAGGTGGATTTTATCTTTAACTCTTCCCCCAGTGTTATGTTACATCATTTAAAAAAATCAGAAAGCTCTATTAAAAAGACCAGCCACTTTAAGTATAATATAAAATGAAATACATTTTATTTGCTATGCTTTTCAGGTTGTTATGAAAACTATAAAAATGATGTTAAAACTTAATTATTTTGACTTAAATTAACAAAAGCCAGGAAATGCTGAGTTAAGGTTACCATGCCATCCATTGTGCCTAGGTTTCTGAACAGTGGCTTACAAACTCTACCGGGTGAGCAGCAATAACAGTGGCAACCCTAATTCAGAATTGCCTTGCTTTTTGGGTGGGATATGGAGCAGTAATAAGTTGGGCATCAAACATTGCTTAGTATGACATTTTGTATTCTAGCTTATTTTTAAATAGAGTAATGAAATAAAAAGGAAAAATTATTTAAATGCAGTTTTCTTATTGGCTCTACAGGTCTTTTTGATCTGAATCAGCATGAATAGAACTTAACTACAGTGGAACTGCCAAATTTGCTATAACTGTGGACTGCTAGGTTTTATACCAAAGGCCAACAACTTTACAACTTTCAGAATTTAGATATTATTAGATCTCTAGAATTAGAGTGGCGAAAGTGGTTGCTGATGCAGAACCAGTTCCAAGAGATTAATTTATAGAATGTATTGAATAAAAAATACACCTGCAAATTAGAGTCTTCTCTGGTAAAGTACATTTAAATTTTTGAGTTAGCAGCTTTATTAATTTCATTGTTTTGGTAAAATAACACAGATATCTACTACAAATCTGGATAGCCCCCTGAAATGCCAGTAATATCCTGAATTTTTCTTAATAACAAAAATGAGCAGAGTATAAAGATGTCTGTTTGTATAGTTTGGCTGTCAAAATTATTTTTGCTCAGAGTCCATTTTTCCCTCCAACAGTCTGTGCCCTGATACTTTCTCTATGGTACATTGTTTTGTTGTTAGGTGACTTTTAATATTTATTTTTAGTTTTGTGGCAGAAGGTCTGTGTAGCAAAACTGACATTAAATTGTCATTAAACTATTAGTGTTAGTTCCATAATAATATCCAGACAAAAAAATGACTTGCATTTTTGGAGGGAGCTGTGTTTTAAGTAGTAATGCTGTTGTGTTTAATTCATATAAAAAAAGAGAAGGCTCAAAGGTCCCTGTGCTTTTTTTAACCCATATATGCTGTTCTCATTCACATTAACAGGAATTCTTCAATCTGAGATAAAATTTGAAGCTTCAGTTGGTGTTGTTTACTGATGTTGATTATATCTTGTTTCACTTTCTTCTTTGTTCTAATCTGTTCCAGAAAAAATATTTTTCCTCTAAGCTCAGAAAGCTTAGTAATAAAGCACACTTTCTTCTTTAGTGATTCATTTTGTTGCCTCCAAACAGGTTTCATGCTGGACCTGCAAGTCTGTATACTTCAGTTCCCCCCTACCTTGTTCTTTGCCTTGACTTCTTGATTTAGTATCAAGACTCACATTATCATTTGATGAGTTTGGGGTTTTTTTTAATTCATTTCTCTAAAACAGTTATTGCTTCAGCAGTATTTGTAGGATAGCAGCAAGCCCTGTAAAAAGGACCACAAAGGTAAAAATAAAGCTAAGACATTTTAATTCATTTTATTATCACAAACTGCGTAGAGTAGTTTATATACAGTCTTAAAATGCATTGTTTTTTTGTTGTTTTCTTTATAGCTGTCTAGTTTTAAGAGGTTTTGAAGCCATATTCCATGAAGGGAAAGCTGACCTTTTCGGTGATATATTGTCATCAGTAACATGATGCTGACATGCCAATATTTTAGAAGCATTTATATGCAATTTAGTTATGAGACACAGATTTTAGCCCTCCCGCCCCCTTATCCATATGAATTGTCTGATCATCAGAAAAAAATCTGTTTAGAAATTCCCATGATGGAGATTAGACTGGATTTCATTCATATATCACCTAATCTCCCAGGCTTCAGTCCCTTTTAAACTTTACCTCCTGTGTCATCATAAAAGTAGTTGATGATTGGTACAGATACTGTCATCTCTGCTGAAATTCTGAACTTAAAATTACAGAATTTCCATATATCTGGATAGCCAATTTATGCAGATGAACAAAATTGTGAAGGGGACTATACTACTAATACTGGTAAACACAGCAACTTTTTTCATTAATCAGTTGTTATTTTCAGACTGACTCCCCCACCTCTTCTGTTAGAAATGCTATATATAGTTGACATAGCTGGTTGAACTCTTAATTCTGTACCTGCTGCATATTGTATTAGTCCCCTGTCTTTAGTTCCAATATTCTGTGATATTGACTGCCTGGTGCCCAGTTAATTACAGTTTTACATGTCCTGGTACATGTGACGTCTGCATTGACCTATGCCATGTCCCCTATGATTTCGGTTATTTGGTTTTATATTTTATCTATGTGATTGCATTTAATTCATACAGGTATAACTTTAAGCATTTGTTTTTCTCATAGATATAAAGTATTTTGTAAGCACTGGAATTTTTCATTAGATCTTATACAGAGCAGTATTTTACTAAAAATCCAAAAGGGAAGACTTTTATGTGCGCATTTTTGTAGTTTCTGATTTTTTTTTAAATAACTTTTCAGTGTTTATCTGCCAAGTGAAATGTTTTAAATTTGCATATGAATGGATACAGAATGTATTTTTTGTGCTGTTTAGTGTTAAGTGTGCATTTGCAGATTTTTAGCATGTAGTTGCACAAAGGACTGTGCAAAGATATTTTAAAATATGAATATATGATACACTGAAGGAAAAACATTCATAAGAGTTAAATGCTATATAAAACTTTAACGCAATAGAATAATTTTATAAATTGTGTCTGTGTCTGCTTGGATTAAATATTGAAACAAGAAACATTACTTATTTTCACTGTTTTATTTTCAAATATATACTATATGGGAACTTCTGTATGCTCCAAACTGAAAGCTTCAGATACACGTTAAACCTCATAAAGCCTGATTTCTGAGATTCCCAGAAACAGCAACTGCCCACCTCCTCTGAGCTGTTTTTTGATGGCTTTCAACTACTACTCAGTTAAAGATACGGATTTTGTTACAAAGGCTGTTGGTCACTTTGCAATCAAAAGCATTTAACTGGTTACTGATCCTCTGAAATTTCTCTGGCCTCTGTCACCTGTTAGATGAAAAAAAGGAAGCAATGGAAAAGGCGGTGGTTACTTTCCAGCAAGTTCAGGGCTAGTGGTTCTTAGCATAGGGCAAAGCCAGCTGATGGCTGAACAGTAGGAGGAGTCACTAGTACCTGGACATAACCGACACCTAATGTGAAGTGTTTTTCTTTTTTTCTGTACTGGAGCAAAACACTGCTCAGATTTCTGCTGGAGCAGAGTAGAAATAGTTGCATCATTTGTAGCAAGGCCTCCAAATGAGGCATGACAAACTGTACACTGATACAGTGTAATGTGCTTAAGCTTCTTCAAGGGAGAAATAGCAAATTATATTTCATAATTAGATTTCACCATCCAAAATATTTTATAATAGCAGGCTGTTAAAGTTCAAAACTGCCAAACTAGTTATGAGTCTTTATTCTTATTTTAGAGAGGGTAAATATTTAATTACAATACAAAGGAGAAGAGATTTGCCATATGCTGAATTTTGTTTTCTTTGACCAGTAGTCTCTTAGGGTATGTTCAAACTCTACTTGTTCCCTTTTAAAACATAATGAGCGCTAGTCATGCCAGTTCATTTTACTGTCTTTGGCTGCGAGTCATTAACTTTGTTAGGATCTGTCTCTTGCCTACCACAGCACTGGATTTACACATAGAGAGATGTTACTTTCCATCTCGCAATTTATTCAGTGAATTAGCTTGTTTCAAAATACTAGTTAAGGTTGGAGGACACTCTAATATGACCAATTACTGCAACTTTGTGTAGCAATATTCTGTATAGAACAACCATAAAGGATTGGTATATGCATTCAGGTCATATTATTCAACATGAAGATATCAAGATACGAGCTTGCATTTCTAAAGTTCTCTTCAAATTACTAGTCCATGGACTTCAATAATCGTGTATGGCAAGTTCTGCCTTGTTACTTGTCCTATCTTAACCTATAGCACTACAGAAAATTAAGACAAATTAAGCAAAGGGATAACTTTAAAATTTATCAGTTTGTGCATAATAAATCTTGCGTGGAAACTCCCTTTAAAAAATTAAGTGACTTTGTTGAGTTTTGTTTAGTTCACTTGAACTATGATATAGATGACCCCTAGGAGTGAGGAAACTCAAAGAAGGAATGGTTGCTTTTACAGTAAAGGGATTTTATTGAGATGTGATCTCCGTATGTATTCCATAATCAGCCTTCCTTACTACTGAGAGACAGTTATGTTCTTCTCTTTCTGTCTCTGGAAAGGGGACACAGTGACACCAAGGGCATAAGGGCAGTCTGAATACACACTCTTGGCCAAAAGAATCCAAATTCAGGTGCGTGAGGATCCATGAATATTGAGAGTGTAGCTGATATGTATTTCGAAGAAGTGGATGTTGCAAGGTAAGTAGTTGTTGTTTATTAACAAAAGAATCCATAGTTCCAGTACAGCAACAGTTTATTGCTGCCGATTTCTGAGGTGTTTACTCTTATTTTTCTGAATTTTAAAAACTTCCTGTTTCATTCCTGCTTTGAAAGACTATACAAATCAAAGAGAACCGAATTAGTCCAAATGTTACCAAGTGCAAACAAGTATTTGAAAGGATAGAGAAGGTATTTTTCATTGAAACTTTGTTTTTTTTTTCAAGTAAAACTTAGTTCTGTATTTACTGTAATGAAAAGATAAAGGCTGGCAAACAGAAGTCAACATGTAGTTTCTGTGCCAGTAACAATAGCAACAAAATTCAAAGTCAGCAGCTTTTAGCATGATGGGGGTACAGGGTGAAGGAAGAAGAAATGTGATTCCAATGCAGGTAAGTGATCTACGTAAAAGTAACCTGTGCATGCCTTCGATTCAGCGCTCATTTGGGATATAACTGAGACATTTAATATTACATTTAATATTCACTCCTGATGTTTCTGCCAGTATATATTTCATTGAAACTGTTGAAGCATTTTGACAGTCCAGTGAATCTTAATTCAGCAGTATAAATGGAAAACACTGTAGGCTGGTGAAGCCTCTGAGTTTACTGAGCTTACATTCAGATGGTTCGTTCTTCCTTTTCTAGCTTTTTTCTGTGTTTCAGATGTGTCCTTTTCTCTCTTTTCCTTCTACTTAAGCTTCACTGATGAACATTTACCTCTCTCTGTTTTTAGACCCTTTCTGTGAATTTCCAAAGTTTGAAATCAGTGTTCTTTTAAAGAGTCTTCAGCCCTGGACTTTCTAGGTCCAAATGACTGTTCCTCCCTTCATTCATATACACACATATATGTGTGTATATATACATGTGTGTGTGTGTGTGTACATTCACACATACCAACATATATATATAGGACTCTCTCTGTTTTTTTTTTTTTCAAAGCTGTTCATAGTTCTATCATTTTCAATCCCCATCACAATTTCTGTTTCAGCACAAATTCCTTGTGTCCATCATCCTCTGGATGTCTCTTTATCTTGTATATGCATATTGTACAACCCCAAATAAGGAGTTACTTAGGATGGATTAAAAATGCAGGCAAATTGTTAAAGTTTAACAAAATAAGTATATCACTTTTCAATACACTTGTTTTGGCAGATAAACTCTTTTAAGAGTTGAGTGTCTTAAAACTTTATTGTCCTAAAGTCCACCTCATTTTCCGTCAAAGGTTACTTCTCTATCACAGACCAGGCAGAAAGGAAGGAATGCTTGTGCCTCAGGCACTCGAATGCAAAACCTAACAGTTTTGATGTGCAGTTCTCCAGTGAAAATGCTGATTTAACCAGTCTCTTATTACTTGTTCACTTGATTGTGCAGATCTGTTTAACATGGTCACCTTATGAACCATATCAAGGTATTCATCTGACTGAAACTCTTTTCCCCGTGCTATTTTTCAGCCTGATCAGTTCACCATGGAACCACAGGAACAGCTGTGTTGCTACAACGTTTAGCAGTGTGAGGGCAGGATTGTTCAGCAAGACTGGGACTGCTTAAGAAACATCCCCATCACTGCCTAAAACTTAAATCACCCATGAAGCTAAAATGCTACATGAGCTGATGTTATTGTATGTGATTCCTTCTGTTAACTTCAAGGAGACTGGTAACTTCTGGCAGGGGAACAGGAGGAACTGCTGTGAATGGTCATATGCTAAATTATTACAGTAAAATTTGCCAAAAGCTCACTGCTTTCATTTTGGGTCATCTGATAACTTTCTAGGCAAGGCATAAAGAATGATGTATGTGGGCTGCACAGCCCATGGAGAAGTAGAAATTAGTGGCTGTTTCTTATTTAAATGAAAATTGATTAAAGACACTGAGGTCAAATCTTACATAATGTTAAAACTGGAAATTTTAGACCTAAAGTAGTAAATACCAAATAGAGTTTGGAGCAGCAGTGGAAGGGCAGATGCATCGTACAAAGTACAGCTAAGGAGGAGCACATAGAGAAAAAGCAAGAGTTACAAGCTTTGGGTCTTGTTCTCCTAGATTTCAGTAGCTGAAATCCTATTAGCTTGGCAGGTGGCAAGTTTGATTCGCACCAGAAGCCCAGGGGCAAGGGAAGAGGCTCCTATTTAACAGTTGCACAAAAGAAATGCATCTGAGAGTACCTTAAAAAAAATTGTTGAAATTGTTTTCTGTTACAAATACATTTTAATTAATAATTTGGAAAGGTCCCGGTCCTAGAAAATGTCAAGATAGTTCTCTTTCTAGTAGTTGCAATCTTTAGTGCTCCATCTCTCAAGGCCTATTTTAATAACTGGGGCAAAACTGTTTGGCTTGGTGTTCTCCAAGGTGTATTTGTTGCTGACTGAAACATGCTGAGCACGATGCTATTGCTTACAAACATTCAGTGTAAATTACTCGTGATGCAGGTTTGGTCATCTCTGCCAGAGATGAGCTCGTTGTCCCTGATGTTCTGTTGTTTGGTTGGTTTTACTTAATAACTCCTTTCCTTTGCTACAGTGTTGGACGACTCCCTGGAGTGCATCCACTCCTTCATTTGATTTGATATTCCAGTAAAAGATAAGACCTGTCACACTTTCCAGAGACCAAAGAAACTGAGGATTTCAACATAGAAGATGCAGAAGTATGGTAAATAGCCGCTGCAGTAATTGGTATGTGACTCTAGGCATGTGAATTCTCTGCCCAGTGGAACAGTAAAATGGCACATGCATGCTCTTATTTAAACTGGCAGACCAGGATGGCTGTCTCGTAGAGGTTATACAGGTTGGTTCGTCAGGGTTGCAGTGCAGTATAAAATAGCTTTGGAGGGTGTCAGTGCATCCTCACTGCAAATGAATGTGTTCTGGTCTGTGCTAAACTCAGGCTGGGGCTTTGCCCATATTGGTGACTGAAAAACTGTCATAGTTTTTTCTATGAGGGCAATAGAGATTTTTGGGTAAGGAAATAATGCCTGTGGAGAAATTATAATATTTATAACAAAATAATGTAAGCTAATGCAAGATAAGTCATGTATGGACAAGCTATGTATGTCGGAAAAACGGTTGCCGCCTTTATTGCATTGCTTGTATCCCATTGCAATTAGAATGAGAATATAGAATTTATATTTCATAAATCTCTTATTTAAGTTGAGCAATTTTAATACGTGGTATATAACTGAGACTGATGATAGACTGCAGCTACGCAACTTAGGTCACGTTAGTGTCTGTCCAAAGTTTATATGGTATTCCTTGTCATGATTCATCTAAGTTCTTATTAGTTTACGGAATGGGGTTTAAGACTTGCATGAAGAAATCATTTTACAGTCATTTCCATGCAATACAGTGAATCAGAGGAGTATGTATTTGTAAAAGAAAAAAGTAATTTGCACCTCTGTTTTCTTTTTGAAGTTCCACTTTGTCTTGCAAAGAAATGCCCCCACTTATATTTTTATGCTAAAAACATTAAGGATGTCAGGATGCGTTTTCCCTATTTTATTTAAGCTTTAGATTCTAAATGTTTAGAGAGAATTTTTAGTCTTCTATACCAGCCACACATGTTAAATTTTATTCAGGGAACTTTCTTTATGAGTTCTAAATAATTATTACCAAAACAACAGAAAAGTTAAAATAGTTTGAAGAATAATCTCAGTGAGATACAATGTACTTGATACCTTTCTGACATAAATCTGGTAGTTTTCTATCTATCTATAGATTCTCAAAATCTCTAAGACTGAATAAAAGACCTGAATTTTCAATAAGAAAGACAAGTCAAAGAGGTTGTGACTTTCAACAAGTTGCTCCTTAAGGAGGGGAGTTAGGGCGGCCGTGCCTGCGGCTGCCTGATGGCTCAGATCCTCCCTAATCCCAACCTCGGGCAGCTGCAGAGGTCGCCGACGGCGTGCGGTGGGGAATCTGTCCAAATGTGCTTTTCACTGCCATTGGTATTGCTGGTTTCAAGATCAGAGGACATAAAAGTGTTGCTTGGAATGCAGCTTTCTGTAAGAGGGACTAAACAAAAGAACGAGGGGAAAAGTATTTTACTTTTGCTTTTCCTAGTAAATGAGGGGGTTAAAACTAATTAACTAATTCTTCTGATTAAATGGGGTTAAAACTAAATTCTACTGACACTAGTCTGGGGTCCAACATCCTGAATTTCATTGCCTAATTGAGGATGGTTCTGGTTGCTCCTCTTTAGTAGCAACCTCTCCATCCAAGGGTGGAGAAGGGGCCCTTTCTACCACTATTCCCTGTTTGCTATTCCAAAACCAATCTTTTTAAGTATTTCCCTATACGAAGGAAGGTAAGTGGCACAAATGATTTTCTGCAAATGAAGTTTTCGGTTGAATTTGTTCACGGGGTGTAATTCACCGTCTGCAGTGACAATCCCAGGAGCAGCCGTACCGAGTTGCTGTTGCCAACAGCGGGCTCTTAGCAGGTGTTTTTTTCATTTGGTGCTGCTGTAAGCAGGGATGGGGTTTAAGCTGGGTGTTTGCTCACAGAGGGAGCAAATATTTTATTAACGTGGTGAAAAAACTTTCCAGTGGCACTCACTGAATTATTTTAGAAACCCTTTAAAATGTGGTAATTGAGCCTTGTGTGCAAGTCTGTTTCGAAGTGAATTTCTAAATTCACTTCCAAACAGCTTTACCCACGAAAGGCTCGATCTGTTCAGGAATTCATTTCTGAACGCGTCCCCTTGTCCTTCGTACGGATCCCTGCGGCTTTGGGCCTCGATGGTTCTGCGGGCTCCGGCAGCAAGCGGCCTCGGCGGGGCCGTGACCGTGACGGCGGGGCTCGGCGGGCTGAAACGCCGGTGCCGGCGCCGCGGGGGCGGCAGCGTTGCCGCAGGCCGCCCCGAGGCCTCGCCCGGCCGCCGGCGCCCCGGGGGGGGGGGAGGGGAGGCGAGGGGGTGGCGCGGCACCTGCCGGGCGGGCGGGCCCTTCCCACCGCCGCCCGCCCCGCGCCCATAGGCCGCGCGGCCGCGCGCCCCTCCCCTCCCCTCCCCGCCGCGGGGCCGGGCCGGCGGGAGGCGGCTTTGTGGCGAGCGGCCGCGGCCGCAGTGCGCCATCGCCCCTCCGCGCGCAGCCGCCGCCGCCGCCGATGCCGTGCGGGCAGCGGGAGAGCGGCGCCGCCGCCGCCCTGTTCGTGGTGGGGGTGGACGTGGGCAGCACGGTGCTCAAGTGCCATGTCTACGACCGGGCGGCCGCCGTCAGGGGCTCCAGCTGTCGCAAGGTGAACGGGGGCGGCCTGAGGCGGCGGGGGCGGCGGCCGCCAGGGCGCTGTTCAGAGGCGCGCAGGCAGCGGGACCCGCCCGGCCCCGGCCGCGGCCGCCGGCAGCGCTGCTTCGCCCGCGGCCTGTGCCCTGCCCGCGCGCGAGGGCTGCGGCCTCCCGCCCCCTCTGCAGGCGGCGCCGGTGCGGCGGAGCCGCGAGTCGCGCGGGCCGGGCGCTTACCCGCGTCGCGCTGCGCGTGGGGGGGGTGCGAGTTCCTGCCTGGTTCCGTCTTGTGGAGCTCGTGCTTCTGGGGCGGGAGGGTCTCCAGAATGGACTGTCTTTTGCTGCTTGCTGTTGCAAAGAAAAGATGGCAGCGATGGGAAGCGTAAGGCAGCTGATGGATTTTGGGGACGAAAGGGGATAGTTTTACTATAATTCTTCCCGGCTCCGGTTGGAGACCCGGCGGGTGTCCGGCTCGTGGCCTGGCGCGCTGCTCCCACACGGAGGCATCGTCCCAGGGGCCCCGCAGCAGCCCCAGCTCAGCGCCACGGTGCTCCCGGAGAAACCCAGGTTCCTAAAATTCAGGAACCAAAGATGGGCCTACAGGCTCTCTAACTCCTGGGGTTTTAGGCTATTTTATTGTCTCAGAACTGACAAGGACTTCTGGAGATCAGGCACCCACGTTCAACTACGTATTCTCCTCTTAGAATAAATTCAGAAACTTTTTTTTTGTATTGCACAGACTTTTGTTAAGAACCGTGGTTTCTGTGAACAAGGTCTCTTATATGATAGTGCTCTTTATCTTTTGTGAACAGATTGAGTCACTTTATCCTCATCCTGGCTGGGTTGAATTAGATCCTGAAGTTCTTTGGAGTCAATTTATTGGTGCAGTAAAAGAGGCTGTACAAGGTAATGGCTTAAAAAGTTTCTGAGAAAGAAATTGCTTATATTCATTAAAAATAGTTAAGCTGTTGGTTATTTTTACTCATAAAAAATGTCATGCACTGACAATTTGTTGTTGAGTACAGGACTACAGCATACTTTAAGGCCTATTCAATTATGTAAAATAGGACTATTCAATTACTTTTTTTTTTTTAAGTGGACCCAGATTAGGATTGAAGTTGAATGAGCAGCAGTGTGCATATTGGATTTACATGTGGGTGACAGCTCCCTGTTGCTCCAGCTTTTTCTTTATGCATCATTCCCTAGTGCCTTTCTTCTTTCTTCCCCCAAATGCTTCTGTGTATGTAGATGGACAAAGAATAGGCTTTTTTCCTCCTTTAATTCCCCGTTCTTTATTCTACTGCCACTTTGTGAGTGTGTGAATGTGAGTGTGTGAGAGTGAAAAGGGGGTGCGGCATAGCTGTGCTCCGTTTCTCTGTTGCAACCTGATATTCCCCCTGCTCTAACCAGGCACTCCTCACTTGCCAGAACTCCCACTGCTTTCCCACTATACCAGCTCCAGCATGCTAAGATCCAGGCTGAATAACTTCCTGTACCACACAGATGCCAAGGACCCATCAACTGGACCCTCTCTTGCTTTCTCAGAGTGCCCCAGCCTGGAAGGCAGCCTAGGAGATGGGGAGAGTAACCATTGCCAGGTGTAAGCTGCAGCTGATTACCTGGGTCTCTGGGGCTTTGTTCTTAACAGCCGTGACAGGTCTGTCGCAAGAAAAGCCATGCCACCCTGACCACTAAAGGCCTGCTGGCTTCCTGCCCTCCCAGTCTGTAGGGCAAATCGGGGAGCAGGATTCTTCCCCTGCTTCTAAAAGGGGAAGCTTTCCTTGTGGCCAAGCTGCGAGCACTGTCAGCAAGCCGTGCTTGTGTAACAAAAAGCGTAAGTAAGCGTAAGCCTACACACCCCTGTAAGAAGGGGGCGGGTGGAACTGCTTCTTTTGTCAGGGTTGTTTCAAGTCCAGAGAAGTTTTCTGAGTCAAATCACTGCACAGTTGTTTATGCCAGCAGAGCTGCATAAATTTTTGTGTTAGTACAAGAGAGGGTATGGTACCAGAGACAGAAACGAAGGTCTGAAAGCAGAAAAAAGGCAGGAACAACTTTATTTGCAGGGCTTGTGAAGCTAAAGTATAGGGTTCTATGTGTGGATGAGCTGATGTAGCTCAGTGCTGCCCAAAGGTGGAAATTGTTCCTGGCTGCATGGTCTCACCCCACTCTCACGCTTGGTCTGGTGCTTGTTCAACCTTTCCATGGGACAGCTTAGCTCATCAGCTCAGCAGAAAACTATCCACACTTTATCTTTTTGTTTTGTTTTTCTCTTTAACGGAAGTTGGCTCTGCTGACAGAGTAATCCAGAGAGTATCACAGGTGGCACAGGGAAAGTGGGAGCATGCAGCTTGTGGAGATGGGGAGGGATAAGAAATGCCACTTTAATCAGCAGTGAGCTGCAGCAATACTGATACAGTTTTGCCTTCAGTTTAGACCCAGCTGGTAAGGAAAAGGAAATGTTGCCTTCATCATGCCACCTACTCCTGAGTCCTCCTCCCGTATACTGCCACTACCTGCAACACCTTTGCAGTCAGTGGCAACAGGGAGTCTTGTGAAAGCACTGATTTGATTTTCAGCTGACTGGGGGGAGTGGAGGAGGGGCTTGATACTGTTTGACTGCATGAGTGCAAGACTCTCATAAGGGAAGGGGCAGAAATGCATGCAGAGGTGGGCAGAGCGGGATGTCCCCTTTCGCTATGAAATCACATCTTTAGTTGTCACTCATAGGGTCTGCAGTAAGTACTTATGCAAACAAATAACTTTGTACATGAAACCAAAGATGTACATGTTAACCAAAGATTTGCTCAGATAAATAGGTTGAGAGTTGAGAGATCTTCAGAGTAACAGTACTTTCAGCAAAGTACATTGTCTGTCATTTAAGTGGAGTTTCTTAATGCGTATTCTTTTCACATAATTCTGCTTCTGCAAGCATGCATGGAAGTACTATGAAAGCTGACCAGAGCTGCTTTGAGGATTGCTGGGGATAAATTTGGCCAAGTTTTAAATATCTATATTCTATTAAATTATTTATTTCCCAAGCGTTTCATACGTTTATTGTTATCCTAGAAATGTGATATTTTTGTCAGTTCCTTTAATTTATTGCATTTCTGGCTTATTTTAGTTGCAGGACTTCAGATGCGGCAAATTGCTGGTCTTGGCATCTCAACACAGAGGTCAACTTTCATTACATGGCACAAGTATGTATGTAGTGTGTTGATTAAAATGAGTTCATATTCATGCCGTAGACTGGATGTAAATACTTGTAGGAATCCTCAACTCAAGTCAAACCACAACCTGGAACAGCAAACAGCAGTCAGTCATCTTCTGCTGCATTTGTAGAGAGAGTCTAAAGCAGTTCAGAACAGTTTATAATTTTATGTCCTTTTTGTTTTGTTCTTTGTACTTTGAAAAAAATGTTATTTTCTGTTTTTCCCTTCTGCTGTTTGATTCTGGTGAGAAGCCTTACACCAAAGGTGTCCAAGTGTCTATTACTAACTCAAATCTAGAAGGAGTACATGCATGTATTTTAGGAATCAAGCTAGTGTTAAATGTCCGTATCGGAAATAGTGCATGATGTTGATTTTTTGGGCAGAGTATTTCTGTAGTTTCTAATGGAAATGTTCAAATACTGTTTTTCAGGAGGACAGGGAAACCTTTTCATAATTTTATAAGCTGGCAAGACTTGAGATGTGCTGAACTTGTGAATTCCTGGAATAGGTCCCTTCTGCTTAAGGTAAAACTGTACTGTCTAAGACAGATGCTGCTTTGAACACATTTAAGCTGTTTCATTTTATGAAGAGCAAGGGTAATATATTAAATCTTGCCAATATCCTGTTAACATGCTGTGGCCTAAGAACAATTAAAAAGAAACTGGGCAAGATTAGCGTGGAAAATGGTACCGAAAAAAATGCAGTGTTGATAACCTAAAGATAATTCGTTACAGGAAAAGATATCTGTAGGTCTGTCATATTTTGTTACTTTTTAGTCTTTTTGCTGTATGAAAATGTTGCATGTTAATACTGTTAAGGCATATTTTTTGGATGTAGCTAGTTCTTGGTTGGTTGGTTTTGGGTAGACTCTTTTAATGTACTCTTTGCTCAGATTATCTGGAGAAGGGATGTCTTATGCTTCTCATGGTTTCTGCTTCTTACTTTTAAAAGAGAAAGGTTCACTCTAAGTGAAAAAACTGAAGTTACTTTTCTGTAAGTATAATACTAGCACATCCACAATAATAAGTTATATTCTTGATTTTGCCACTGTTTTTTTTTTTTTTTTTTGTGAATGAAATTTTGATTAACATCTCTATTAAAACATGACTGAATCTACCTATTCTAGGGACGCTTTCATTGGAGTAATGGTATGCAACTCTCTCAACCACACTGCATGTTGTAGTCATAGAGGTGAACTACCTTTTGTAATGCAGACCAGTCTGTCGGTATGCCAGCAGAAGTCAGTAAAACAGACTTGATAAGTGCAGCTCCTCTGTGTATTGTTCCAGCTATTAGAATCATGAGAACGCTTAAAAACTATATGTGTAAGGATTCTCTAACAGAATTTTAGCATTCTGATCTAATATCATGTCAGCTACTTTCATCTGTGTTATCATCCTTAAGCATTAACTGATCAGAAATCTTTAAAGGAAGAGATTAAAAATTTAGTTAACTCTTTTCTTTTGAAACAGGTAATCCATGTTATTTTTACAGTGCTTCATTTCTTGACTGGGAATGATCGATACTTGGCTCCAAGTTCTTTTACTTTTTCAACAAAACAAGCTTCTTTGAAGTTGTCATGGGTTTTTAAAAACATACATGAGGTAAGCTGTAGAAGGAAAAATAATAACTTTTTCCAGTCAGAATAATGGTTAGTGACTTGGCTTGCTTGTAACCTGTTCAGTCTTGTTCTGCTTGTTCTTTTCCTCAAAGAAACCAGAATGAAAGACTATTTTTATCTGTGTAGCATTCAGAGCATATCTACCTATAAAACATCTATTTCCACTTATTCAACTTTTGCCCTTTGAGTATGAAAACATGTAGTAGTAGGAAATTTTCTTCATGTGTAAGAAACATAATCAAATCATTTAACTTGCTTTCTTTCACTTCATATAATCTTAGGTTTAATAATTGTACTTTGTTTTGAAGTTGTTTGCACTTCAGTTTCTTATGGCAATTGAATTTATTTTCAGCTGGCACTATTACCTTTCCAGTCCACCTTATTCTACCTTATTCCTCGTGCTGGAATAATCTATAGACTAATGAGCACACTCTGAGCTATTTGCTGCTTTATTTTTTTGCTCTAATACTTACCCTTTTCTTTGTTTTTGTTTTTTTTTCCTAATATGTTAATAAATTGTGGGTATTTTTAATTTTGTATGTTAATTTTCATATTTTTTTAACAAAACAGTTATCATCCTTTTTTCTTCTTTTCTGTGTAAAGAAAAAAAAATTTTTTTGAGTTTTGTCTGGTATTTGCTGTCATAAAACTATTGAGAATGTCAAATATAATTTTTACCTGGGTGTGTTGATGGACCTGTTGAAAATGTGAGGTATGAAATTACATGAATTGGAAAATGAATTTCATGAATTCATGAAACTACAGAATTAGAGAATATGTAGCTGCTCAGTCTTCAGCATAAGATGAACTTTCTCCCATAAATTTCTCAGGTGTTGATATTTAAAATAGGTGAAAATCAAACCTAGAAGCTCAAAATTTCTGACTCTTAATTATAGAGGAAAATCCATTCAGTCATGTTTTCTGTGATTTGGTTTGTATGTTTTCCTTCTGAGTTCTCCAGCTGTATACAGTATCATTTAGTATAAATTAGGTGAAACTGAATTTTCTGTTTTAAAGAAAAAAATCAGGAAAATAATGTTTTGGACCCTGTACAAACATAAGACAAGATGATGGACCCATGCCTTTTTTGATTTTCAAGTGCATATTTTAATATATACTTATTCCTTCTATTTCTCTTACTTTACAAGAAAGTGCAGTATTCTTTGGACCTTATTTTCTTTATTCACCGCTGTTATAACTGTGACTATAAAGTTTCCCACCATAGGGCTCTGATGCCACTTCATGCTCTTTCCTTGGCAGCAACTAAAAGAAACTGCGTTTATCCTCTGTTAGGAGCAAGAACAGTGGTTCTGGAGGATAATGTTAATTAAGGTGCAGGGAAAAAGCATTTCGTATAGCTGAATCATCCCTGTTAGAAGAAATATTGGCAATTGGAGACTTATTCTCTAAAGCCATGAATATTATTACCCATGAAGAAAAAATGGGATAAGGGGTGGGGAACGGTGTTCCTCTTATATCCAGTTGTAAATGCTCTTTTGTATGTTTGTTTGTTCCCAGGCTGAGGAAGCTGCCAAAAAAAATAACTGCTGCTTTGGAACGATTGACACATGGTTACTATATAGGCTGACTAAAGGTAAATGTTAGAGCTGATCTTAAATGTGTATAAAACATCCTGAAATCTAAACAATCATGTTTATTACATATCATTGTTATTTCCTAGAATTCAAATACATTTTGACAATTTTGCTTTTGTTATAATCGATGAATGTTGTCAGAAGTTTACTGTATAAAAATATTTCAGAACTAATTATTTTTTGGGCCTGTCTGGAAGGGTAGTCAGGAAGGGAAAGAATTATTTAGTATGATCACCTCTTAAACACTTAAGATTTAGAGAAGATGGGAACTAATTAGCCTTGATTAAAGAAAGGTACCTGTGAATGCAGAAGAATGAAAAATTGTTTATAATCGGTTACTCAAGAGGGAGGCAATTTTCAGAAACTAAACTAAGAGGCAAGATATTACTAGTGGAGTCTGAAGGAGTTAGGCCTGCATAGTTTACCATCAGATGTTAGATTTTAGGTGGCAGAAACATGTATACAGAGTCATGGAAAAAGTTACAGTCATCCAGTCCAACCTCCTGCTCAAAACAGGGCTATCTTCAAAGCTAGGTCAGGTTGCTCAGGGTGTTGTCCAGTCCAGCTTTGATTACTTGAAGGGATGGAAATTCCATAACCTCTTTGGGTACCTGTTCAGGTGCTTAACAACACACACTGTAAAATTCCTTTTCTTACATCCAGCTGGAATTTCACTTGTTGCAGCTTATGATTGTTGCCTTTTGTCCTTTCACTGCGCGCATCTGAGAGGAGTCTGACTCTCTTGTATTTAAAGCCACCCATTAGGTAGCTGAAGACAGCAGTTAGTTCCCCTACTCCCACCCCTTCAGCCTTTTCTTCTCCAGGCTGGACAAACCCAGCTCCCCCAGCCTCTCCAGGTACATCCTCGTGATCCAGCCTCCTAACCATCTGAGATTTTTAAATCATTAGGTCCTTCTTGTCACAGATATTCTCGTGGGAAAGCTGCAAGTGTCTGAGCTCAACTGCATCTGCAGTACACAAACAGTGGATGTTCGGGATATCGTAGAATCCTGTCACAAATATGGAAGAATTATAGGGTCCTGTCTCAGAATAAGTAACTGAGTGAGAGCTAATGCCTGAGCAATTGTTTAGATTATAATAGACATTGATGCAATCAGTGTTCTTAATGTTGTCAAGAGTATCGGCTCTCTTCTGGGCAGCTTCATATGAGCAAAATAAGGTAATTATACATGCACATTTAAGGAGAGGGAGGTAAACTTTCTGTTTGAGCGTATATGGCATCATTGTGACTTTCTGCCTATAGAAACTGAATTTATATTTAATGGGAATCATTGAGATGTTTACAAAAAAAGAATGTTTCAAATGACTCTTAAATATTTAGGTATGTGAAATCTTACTTTGTTCCTTTTTTATTGTAGGTTCTGTATATGCTACAGATTACTCAAATGCCAGTTCTACAGGCATTTTTGAACCCTTTACGGTATGTGTTGTTCAAAAAAAAATGTTGTTGCTATTTGTCATACTTTTGAGAGAATCACTGATGTTTTTACTTTTTCCATATTATTTCAGAAATGTTGGAATCCCACTTTGTCTAGGTTACTTTCCATACCAATGTCTATTTATCCTCCGGTGAAAGACACAAGGTAACTATGAAGTCCTGTTCAAAAGAATATGATACCTACTAAATTCGCTGGCTTTAGAAAAACACTGTATAATCCGCACAGATAAAGTAATATATAAATACACCTAAATAAATTAAATTATGATTATTTGCAGCTGTATCTTTTTGATACTACATCCAAAACTTCATTTTTACTAAGTCTTTCTTAAAGTGATAGTTTTAATGTTCTCTTTAAAAATAAGTCAGTAGCATTGCCTTCCACATATGATGCAGATTCAGTCCTTATATCTTTAGGGTTTTGGTTTCACAAAAGAGTCAATTTAATGTTATGATGGTTCTCCATAACATTTGTTTTAAGCTTCAACTTTGGATCATCTGACTCTGAAATATTTGGGGTACCTATTCCAATACTGGCATTGGTGAGTGAAAAGTTTTCTTATTTAAATCTATATTTTTGTACCTATATTCTTTTTATCTAGCTCTGATTTAATAACTGCTTGTTTAGTAAGTATTCTCTGTTTTTTCTGTATGACTTAACTACAGTAGAATTGGTTGTTGAACTTTGCTTCAAAAACTCAGTTTACAACTTAAGAAGTAGAGAAAAGAACAGCGAATGAAAAGAGATCTTTAGAGTTTATGGTCCATAAAGCTAAGATGACCGTATGATTAAGCACTGAACATAGGACTCAACAAAGCTGCGTTCTACTCAAGCTCTGACACTGGCTTTCTCTTTGGCTTTAAATCAGTTCTAGGAACGGTTTTGCAGTGGGATCTATTCTGGCTTGACTTCAGTAGGACTCTACACAAGTTTAAGAGTATTTGCTAATAGATCCTATTGTACTTTTTTCCTTTGTCCTTCTTCCCTAAAATGCACTGAGAATAATACTTTCTTGTCTCAATAGTTATGATTTGGATGAGGAGAGCTTGTTATTTTTATGACGTGATAGCTCGTAGGAAAATCTGTTTGAACCGAGCTAAATGGAAAAAAATGTCATCTACCACATCTAATATGAATTCCTCCAGCTATTTTAGAAGAATTGTAAAATCAACTTATCTGTAAACTTCACTGTTTCACTGAGAAGCAAACAGCAGCAAAGACATTTAACAATCATCATTGGAAACATGAGAGTGGAATAGTTTGGTGCAAGAGTAGCAGCAGGGAAAAAGGAAGTTGAGACCTCCAAACTTCAGCTTTGTTTTTGGGGGACAAGGAATTCAAGCCAAGTGACTGTCTTCTGCTCCCTGAGACTGCCGAATCCCCATTTATCCTTCTTGTCAAATGCTAAAACATCAAATGTTTGTTTTTGTTTCCATAACACATTTTTCAGTGTTGCAAGTGATACTGCTAAAATTCATAGAGTCTAAACCTCATATAATTCAATTGTAGTGATTAATGTGATTGTTAGAAGGGCCTACAAATATCTAAGAAGTTGGATAGAAGTCCTTTCTTAATGTTCACTTTGTTTCTGAATGGTTATTTATATTCAGAACTCTGAAACAATTACACTGAGATTTTAAAATCCAGCAGCTTTGTAGATTTGTTGTTAACATGGTACTATTTTTGTTTGTTTGTGTGGCAGGTAGCTGACCAGCAGGCAGCCATGTTTGGAGAATGCTGCTTTCACCCTGGAGATGTTAAACTGACTATGGGAACAGGTGCTTTCTGGAACGTCAATACTGGGGGAAATTTCTTTTCATCATGGAGAGGTAAGCTGGTGAAATTTTGAGTTTAGAATATTTTATGTGACTTTACAGCTCTTAATAATGAGGTTACAAAAAGGGATAAAATGCAGTTACAGTTTTCCTTATGTCTTTAGCTGTAGAAAGACAGCTTGAAAACATTCTCAGAACAGAAGACTGTGGAAATTTTTAATTAGAAGTGTAAATTTTGGTTATCCTG
Source organism: Apteryx mantelli (assembly GCF_036417845.1). Lineage (NCBI taxonomy): Eukaryota > Metazoa > Chordata > Aves > Apterygiformes > Apterygidae > Apteryx > Apteryx mantelli. Next base: position 18,930,247 of record NC_089986.1, read on the forward strand.
AAATATACTTCTCAAAAAGAGAATTTGAATAGCATCACTAATAATTGTGTCAGCTGCCTGCATCCTTCCTTGTTCTTTTTTTTTTCTTTTTTTTTTCTTTTTTCTCCCCATTTCTTGATAGCAGTATTACACAGTACAGGAATGGAGAAAAAGGGGATTTGTGCTCTGTCTTCTCACATCAAAATATTCCAGTGGATGTCTGTAAGTTCCACTTCTTGAGCCCTTATATTTGGAGTACCTGTGGTGAGATATGCAGGATGAGCAATTATTTTTCCTTTAAAATGCCAGAAGTGGGCTCCCCACTGTCTTTCCAGTGTGTTAAGATTTTGTAGTTATGAACATTTGTGGTCTGTCAAGCTCGTTCATTTGTTGTAGGTGGCTATTCATCAAGAGAGCAACAGCTGATACTGAATTACATTTGCCTTCATACTCTGTCTCTCACTGTCTGTAATATTTTTAAACAGCTATTGATTTCTAGAAGCCTACAATTTAAAATGGAGTGGAGACTGCTGCTCAGGAGACTTTTACCAGCTGGAGTCAGAAGGGACATGGCAAATAGTTGAGATTTATCAAAACTGAGTAGCACTGACTTTTATTTTGTTTTGAATCCAAGTGCTTTTTAGGCTAATTAATGATATCATTTTGATGATATTTCTACTTATGAATTCAACGTTACGTAGTCCGTAGAAATGTAATAGAAAAACATATGGTAAGGTTTTTCCATTTTGTTTTGTCTCAAGAAAACCTTCGGCTATTGTGATCTGCTAGGAGTTGAAATCTTTCAAGTCAATGCTATGAAACTTTTACTGCTTTAGGCTTTATTATTTGTGTTAAAATTATTTTCCCCTGTTTTGTGGCTTTCACATGGCACGGGAAAAAGGTTAATAGGACAAGGTAGGCACTTAGTTTTTTCAGTGCCCTAAGCATAAAATGTAATCTATGTTCTATCTTTAAAGTTGACATATGTATTTAAGACTGCAAGATGAATCCCTGCAGAATCTTCCTGCAAGCTTTTCATTAGCTGCTGTTCTAGTTTCTGAACTACATGTAATCGGTATATGTGATAGTTAAAAAAAAAAAAAAAAAAAAAAAAAAACTCAAGTAATAATGTTTTTCACAATTCAGTGATGGCAGCATGAGGTATAGATTTAAAGTCTACCTCTCCAACAGTCTGATAGTTTTTATTAACTGTGGTCATGCCAAGTGCATTCTCTGCTTATGTAAATAATGTGTCAACATATTGATCAGTTCCATAGAGGTAGATTAGATACTACAGTGCTAGAGACTTTGGTGTGAGGATCTTCAAGAAGGCCAACTAATAGACTTGTCTGACCCTGATTAGCTGTTCTTCTCCAGCACTCTTGGCTCAGTGGGTTCTTGGGTCCTGCTTCTTCATAGCTTCATCTTCAACAGAAAATAAAGATTATAAGGAGACCTGCACCAGTGATCAGGAGAGGTGTATATCACTTTTTCTAATCAAGAGGCAAACTTAAATCTAAAATAGGCACTGCTGATTATTTTTCCTGGTAAGCAGCAGAATGACTTCTGCACTAACCAAGCTTCTGAAAGTACTCCAGTACTACTGTGCCACTCATTTGGAGATGGGCAAGCAAACTAAAGATGAGAGACATACATCAGCAAATTCTCTTTGAGAAAGTTCCTGGAGTGCACTAATACGTGTGTCTTGTGATCTGGGAGTATAAGGATACCAGTGTTGGCCTGAATCACCCTTAGGAGAGAGAGAAACCCTGAAGTTCCAAATTTTTTGGTCCCCAACACTTAAGTTTTCTTCTTCCCTACTACTTCTGTACCAGATAGAAATAAAGCAAGGAATGGATATGGATGATACTGGTCAACTTCTGTTTTCTTCCCTTTTTCCTAAATGGAACAATCAAACCGTGGTCAACAAGCTGAGATCTTTTCAAGAATTAATAAGGAGGGAAAGGTTACATCTCTAGGACTCAGATGCTTTTATTGTGCTTCTACAGCTTTACAAAAAACAAACAAAAATGTTGTGATAATGGAGATAGGACGCAATAACAATAACAATGCCCTGGGTACTAAGCAAGGAGTGGAGAGAATCCCTAGATCCTTGTGATGCTTTTCTGGTCCTGTAGTTACTGGGGCTCAGTTAGCTTTGTTGCATTACCCATGATCTCTGAGTCCTGAACAGGGTCAGTTAAGGTCTGGATGCTCTTTTTACTTCAAGTTGGCTTGAAAGACAGTTGTGGTACTTGGGCCCTGTGACGATTTTATTGCAGTGACCACCTAAAGAAACAATTTGTCAAGCTGCAGACCTGGGAAAATGTCCACTGGTCGACTAGATGCTAAGTCCTTTTGCTCTAGCATTAGGCAGTTGTTTTCTGTCATACCTAACCATACAGCTAACATACTGTGGAAGGGTTATTTGGCAAAGGTATTCTTTTCAGTTTGGCAGGTGCCTGAAGACTTTGAATTTTTGAAGCTATGCCTATTACAAAGTAAAGCTGAGATACTCTGCAGGGGCTTGTGTTCTGTGTTCCTACTAACATGTCAAACAAGTTGTTTGTGTTCATGTTGACTGTTGAAGTAATAAGTCTCTATTTATTTATTTATTTTTAAGGTTTCAACACTTCCTGGGGGGGACGGGGGACTAAATTATTGGGTTTATCCTCATTATTGGCTGTTTATTTCCAAATGTGATAGTACCTTCCAGCAGACAAAACTTTGGAAGATGCTGTAATATAGTTTCAAATAAACTAACAGTTTGGCCTCTTAGTAGAAAGTATTTCTACTTTCCTTAGAGAAAAGGAGGAAAAAGTACTGTCCTTTTTCAAAAATGTTCCATTTTTCCTAAACTACTGCAAAGCCAAAACTATTTATTGGAAATCATAACGTCCTGCAGATCCCTTCCTGTAAACCATGGAGGTGCTAATCTTTTGTGACATGCTTTGTCTGCAGCTACCAAATTTTTTTAATGAGTTTGGGGTTTTGTTTGTTATGTTTTTTATATTAGGCAAATATGTAGGTAAAACGCTATAGTTAATGGCAGTAACCTTTGTGGGCACAGTGATGGACAAATCGTGAAACTTTTCATTTTCTTTTTTTGCTTTCTATATGAGGAAGCACTGTATATTCAAAAAGGAATTTAGAAAGTATATCACTGTTTCATTCTCTCCTATGAATAGGATCTATGTTATAAGTTTGTGTTGTTTTTTTTCTTTGTTTATATGTCTGTTTTTATCTGACTGTTTTCCATAGGGAAGCCCAACCCTCATGTTTTATGTTTTGGGAAAGAAAATTCAGACTTGGAAATCATTGGGGAAAACTAGATGGATTTAATAAGATAGGATAACATTGATATTTTTTAAAAGTATATATACAATTTCTTATTTAATTTGTTTTAAAAAAATTACATTTGAAAATTTATGTGCCAATAGCTCTTCTCTTTAGTTTAAAGACCTTTTGTTTGTAATTGGATAGTGATTTTTAGCTCAACTTTGGCTTAATAAATTAACGTTCAAGTCTTTTTTCACTTCTGTCATTTAAATTTTAAACAAAAAGTTTAACCTATATCAGTGATGTTTTAGCTTGAATTTTGTAAAGGAAGTGAACAAAAACTACATTTTTATTTGTTGGGTTTACTGTTGGGGGTTTTTGCATATGTTTTCTTGGAAGCGTTTAACAGGTGTTTTTATTTTGTTTCATGGAAAATAATTAAGGCTTGTATCCGTTGATTGGTTGGAAGATTGGGGAAGAAGTTGTTTATTTAACTGAAGGCTCTATACCAAACACCGGCACTGCCATAAAATGGGCACATGAAATAAGTAAGTAGTTCTTAAATTTTATAGCAGAGTAAAATACATTATTTTTAAGAAACTGCTTTATAGGGTTGTAGTCATGATATTGGACTTGGTTTTATTGTCTCTGATTGAAGAAAATAGCCTACATGTTTTGGACACTGGAAATCCACAATCTCATTAGTAGGTTCTGTACTGAGAGCATTTACTGTAGGTGTTAGTGTAAGTTTTCTTTATTTGAAAATTGAAACTGATTAATGAAGTAGAATTGACTTCTGTTCTCCTAAAATGCCTTAGGTTAGTTTGTACACAGTTAATGTCTTGGCTTTGCATAGTTATCTCTTCTTCATACTCTCAATCTCTCACTCCCTCCTACGTATGTGGGCTTTTGTTTTCCTGAAATACTTTACTCTTTGCTTGCATTATCCTGAACATGACAAACTTGAATAGAAATTGTGTAAGAGAGACTTGTATAAGGGAGACTTGTCTGAAGTTAGTAGATGCACTGTTTTGTTATTTGGACTTGAATTTTTAGTTGAGAAGAAGCACGGAAACTGAAATCCAGGTAGCACGACTGTAAATGCTGTATTTCACAAGCGTTTGTCTTAAGGCTTTCCTTGTTATAGTTAGTCTTCTGTTGGGTGAGATTTAGGTTAAAGCTGATTACTGATAGAATGCTTTTGAGAGAGCAGTAGCTCTATATTTCAAGAATTAATCAACAGTTTTGATTTATAGGAACATGATTTAAAGAACTTTGCTTTTAGGAGTAACCGTGCTGTATGCATTGCTTCACATGGAAGAAGTATGTCTTTTGGCTGTAGCTATTCTATAATGAAAAGATTTGCATAGCAGTTAAAAAAGACTAAGAAAAGTGCCAGCACTCCGGTAGCTGATGTTCAGAACTGCTGGTTGTTTATAGGACAACTTTTCTCAGTGCTCTGATAATCTACTTAACTTGGACTGAGATGCAAAGAAGGAATTAGTCTTCCAAATTTTGGAATATCTGAGCAAGATTTTCCGGAAGCACAGCTCCTCCCAAAGTCCCACATGTGTGTGCATAATTGCACAAGTATATGCCCTTAGGGATTAAATACAATTTGAGTTGATCCTCAGGTCTTCATCATTCAACTTTTGACTGAGCCTAAGAAGTAACAGCCACTAGTTTTTGAGCAAATTACTCAGTTCAACACACAGTTTGCTTCTACAGATACAAGGTATCAGTTCTGCATGTATAAGCTTGCTAGCTAAAATTCACATGGCTATTATTGGCATATCCAGGGCAAGTGGTATGAAAGGATTTTTAGCCAGCCAGTACTGAAATAGAAGCGACCTACTGTTATTACCATGGGCAAAAGTTTTGGAAGTTGCAGAGGGAGGAAAAAAAAAGTAGGTGTATTGCTATAAACTGTCTAATAAGCAAGATCTTTGTTTTCTGGAAATATGATTGCAGAGAAGCTGAATTTTAACAATATTCTAAGAAAAAACAGGTATCTATAGGAATGCTAACTGGAAGGACCAGTATGGGATAGAAAATGATATCAAGTACAGAAATTTTTGTCAACTTTACAGCAGCAAAAGAGAAGGGTAAAACTTTTGCTCTACCGAAATGATTGGGCAGGAACCTAAGGTAAGCTAATGGCCTCAGAACTGAGTTTTTGGTAAGGAGGATGAGGCTCTACGTGGTGAAGGTGAGATATGTAATAGGAGTGAAAGTTTGGAAATAGGAATTTCTGCAGCAGGGCAAACTTAGTTTAATGGGCTTCTTTTAGTGGGATCAGATCACTTCTGTCTAAGGGTTTCAAAATAGTGATATGTGAAATTGCAAGGTGAAGTTCATCTTATTATTTTTTTTTTCACCCTCTCTTCTGCCATAGTGGTACTATGTAGTTCAATAATAGCAACTATAACAAAAAGGAAAAGATGTGGTTTAGGCTTATTAGTCCTAGCCCTGTAGACTGCAAAGCTTTCAAACAAATTTATTAATGATACAGGAGTAAATTGAAACTCCTATTAAATTACCAACATAGGTTTTCTGAGGGTAAGTTGAGCTAGATTAACCTGTCTTTGATAGGAGAATTTACTTGTTAGACAAGAAAAAGCAATAGACTTAATTTATGTAGTCTTCTGTAAAACATGTTATGTGGCCACATAAGGAAATTATTAATGAAACTACAGAAGATGGATGTACATATAAGAATTGCCTCTGGGTGAAGAATGAGCTAAAGAGGGGATGTCTGTAGATAGTTTTGAAGGGAGAGGCATCAGGCTGGAAGACGAATAAAAGTAATGTATATCAAAGAGGTGGTATTAGGACCTACCTTATTTGTACTTCGATGTCAGTTATTCATAAAAATATTAAGTCTGTTGATAAAACATGGTCAGTAATATGAACTTTGTAGTCATTTGGTGCTTGGGCTGACAACAACATCCTGGGAGAAAAAATGTTTTATGTTTTGCAACATCTAGGTTTTTAATATGTTTATGGAGTGCTGTTATTAGCCTTCTTGATTCCCATTTATATCTATTTGTCTAGAAAACTAATGGCCCTCTTAGAGGATGTGAAGATTAAGAGGCTATAGTATAAAAGATAGGAGAGTGTCTTTTTGAATTTAGTCTATATCTAAATAGGATTTTTTTTTTTATGTGACTAAGGGAAATGAAATACAGGAGGAGTGTTGGTTTCCCTTAGAATGTCTTGGTTTGAGAATACTGCAAAAGGAAATAGTATAACTCTAGACTTTTGTCTCTTAATAATTTATAAAGAAATCAAAATAAACAGTAAAAGCATATGACCTGTGCATCTTTACAGATCTTTTCACCAATGTAGATGAAACAGCAAAAATGGCACGGAGTATTGCTGATTCTCAAGGCGTTTATTTTGTTCCAAGTTTTCAGGTAAAATTGTTATTCTTACTATAATTAAGAATATATTGTTAATAATCCGATTAAAAGTATAACTTATATCCTCTTTACATGTAGTAATTTGCATCTTATCACCATGCATTCTATCACCTGTGTTCTACTCCGGATCTTAGGCTGTGTCTCTCACCGCAACCTATGCAGATTACTGTATATCAAAATGCTTAAAACCTCCCACCCCAAGCAAAAAGCCTATGAAGTAGGAAAATTAGTTCCATTTTGCAGATGGAGAACTGAAGGACAGATAAACCAAGTGACATCCCCGCAGTAACACAGGCAATGTCTACAGAGAGAGAAAACAAGCCTGTAGCTTTGTCTCGTGCAGAGCCTTCGTTGAGATAATACTTCCTAAGCACTGTGCTAAAATAATCCATTTTATTCTGCCTCTTTTCAAGATGTAGGTTGCAATTCAGCAGAGTGCTTAAACATGAGGAAGACTGCTTTTCGGAACACCTGATTTTAATCTGAATTATATATTCCCCTGTTTTACTACAGGGTTAGTGCTTTGTTGCTATTTTTACTGACCACAGTGAATATATTAAGGAGTTCCTGGTGTTTGTTCTCCATTTTGCTCCCTTGTGTTTCCCAGTAGCTTCCTTGTAACTTCCTCTTTATTTGAGGGACTTCCTGCAGTGACTTTGTTCCTGTTGGGTCACAAGCTCTGGGAGCTTTCTGTTTACTTTCTGTTTATGCTGGAGACTGTGCATCCTTATGCCTGTCCTTCCCATCTCTGATTCATGGTCCCTCTCAGGTTTGGTTATGGAGCTGAGTTACTGTCCCTGTGCATAGGCAACAAAGGCTGATATTGATGCTGCAGTTCAGTCTGGCGTATTAGTTTAGAAGGGAATTGATGGGAATTTCAGTTAATACATTAAATGACAAATTGTTATAGCTGAGGGGTTGACATACTGCCTATTCAGCTACGGAGCAGTTGCTTCCCTTATAAGGCTTGTCAGTTGGTAATAATAGTTAGTGATTTGTCACCACAAAATACGACAAATTGCAAGTCACAGCTGTTAGACAAACCTTCCTGCAAAATGGAAATAAACAGGTTCTTCTAATGCGGCTGTTGCTAGTCTAGGTGTTGTGCAGAGCTCCAAAAGCTTCTCATCTAGTTGCACTGCTTCCCTAAGCACCGTGAGATAATCTGTCTGAGAACACGCTTTCATCAGCATAGCTTTTTCTGTGTTCTGGATTTGCCAGCATGGTATCAATTTATCTCCGCAGAATACTGTTTTTTACATTTCTAATCAGTATGGCTGTTTAGGAGAAATTTTGTTTTGTAGAACCTGGTGTCTAAGCTGTCATTTGGAATATTAGTATTATAAACTTTATTGAACAGACGGACCAGGCAGGAAGAAAGGAAAGCTATTTATGTGTTGGAACTGGGTGTTAATGCCTGCCATCAGCTGTTCTTTGATGTATAGGCAAGTGATGTTGGTTTGAACAAGTCAGTTGTTACTGTGTTCTCCAACTAGGTAAAGAAACAGCATTAAGGTGAACATAGGTTGTTTTTTCTTCCCTCAAAAATCACCCCCTTCTGTTTTCTCTTAGAAGTCTAAGATAGCAATTCATTAGTTTGAATATACATTTTGAAGTTGCATAGAATGTTTTTGCCATCTCATCTTTTTATGTAGATCCAAAAGTAGTGGGGGGGTTTTGGTTTTGTGTTTGTTTGGTTTTTTTACCCCATTGGTCTCCCATGCCCAGTTGGATCATTCCCGGGAGTAGGGTGGTTGGCTTTTCCGGTTGGTTGGTTTGGGTTTTTTGTTTTGGCTTTGGGGGGGGGGGGGGGGGTTAAGGGACTTAACATTACCTGATGTTAATGGAAAAAGGCACAGGAAAGTTTCCTTTCCTATCTATTCTACAGAGAGCCCAGCTACCTTGTCTTAAACAACTGCCTTACTCGTTAATTTTATTTCTAGAGATACAATGCTTGGTTAAGCTAAGATTCTTCTGTGTGGTGTTTATACTGTGATTAATTGTGCTGTGAAAAAGCAAGTGTTGAGCCTCCCCAAACTCTTGTATTTGTAGACAGGAATCCCAAGGTAGACAAATGCTGTCCTGAATCTTCTCTGAACCTCTAATTCAATTAATATTCGGTCCAGAGATATTGGTAAGGTCTGGTTTTTTTTGGTTTGTGTTCTGTTTTATTTTCTTTCTTCTGCTTTCTTGATAATCTGTCTCCAGAAGAAAACCCAACTAACTTCTCAGTAAACATGGATTGAGTCTCTTTTTACTGAATTCTAATAAGCCCACTGCAAATCTAGGAACTGTACTTAGGAAAAACTCTGTGAAAGGATTGCTCTTTAATTTTGATACCTAGTAACCAATAATAGGATCCACCAAAGTGGATTTCTTTGCCTTTTAAGAGCCCTCCTTATCCTGGTGGGACTTGCACAGCAAATTGACCCACTGTAGCAGTATCTGGATCAGTTTAGATGTGGATTAAATGGTATGAAAAGGGGCATGAGCAGAGCTGAATACTTCTAGAACTTTAACATATCTGTTCTACTTCACTAGCTATATTCTAACGCAAGTTTGCTTATGTTGTATATTTCTTAGACCTCCAAATGACAGCGGTTAGGGTTTTTATGAAGTCCATGTGTTCATTTCCTACACAGAGTAAAATGTTCTCTACTAATCTGTATTAAGGTAGTAAAAATGTGTTTGTTTTTTACTAAGTTATACTGCTGTGATACAATACACTGAGAGGAGCTTCATTATGGAAGTGTATATGAAACTGAATGTGCATTAATCATTTTTTTTCCCCTCTTATTCCTTCTTCTAGAAGCAAGGTTTTCCAGACTTAATTTGCCTGATTGATAGCAGCAGCAAAAACTTAATGGCTTTTTTTTGGGTGGCATGCATATATATGCACAAATTTACACACAGGCATACTTTTTTTTTTCTTGAGGACTGTGCTTCTTTCAAAATACACACCATCATCTAGAGTATTAGTCCTTACTTTTTGATGTATTATCTTGTATATGAAAATCTGTAAAGTTGGAAACAATGGATCCTTATTGTGCTACTGGGCTGGGCAAATGGTTCCACTCCTAGAATGGAAAGAGTACTTGTACATGAAAAAATAGATTGCTTTCTTTGAATTGAAATGCAAAAGTTTCTTTGATTTAGATGCTTTTATAAAATGCCAGTTTTCCTTCTGGTCACTAGCACCCCCCCCCCCCCCCACACACACACACACAGGTTTTTTTGGTAGTTGCTGAGCATGATTATCTACTGTGTAACAACAAGTGATAATTCAGCACTTTCCATTACTGGGCTGCTGCATATATACCTATCCATACATATTTATTTTTACATATGTTAGCATTTTCTTTATTTATTTTATAAGTGTTTGTGTGTTTTACACACATGAAATTCAAACTTCCAGTTAGTGTTGTCATAACTGATATCTAACAGAATACAACTAGAAGAGTTTGTTTCAATTTAAAAAATAACTGCCTACAGTGTGTGTGGGGGGGGCATTTAATGTTGTCACAGACCAGTTATGAACCAGCAAACTAATATTTTGTCATGAAGTTCACCAAAGAAGTGGAGGAGGAATAGAGAGACTTCAGATTCATAAATCTGTCCTCCAGTTCTCCTGCAAAAGAAAACACAACTTAGTGATCATTAGAATTTTAGTCAGAATCTGTTACAGTGTTGTCATTGAAAACAGACTGTAGTATAAATTAATAAAAAATAATTGCCAGCCTTTTCAATGCTGTTTTAAAAACTCGGTCCATCCTTCTTTCAGCAGTTCCAGAAGTTTAAAAAAAAAAAAAGAAAGAAAAAAAGAAAAAGTGAAGTCTTGCTAGAGAACAGCAATATCAGTGTGCCCTGTCCTAGACACTTTAAGTGTATGCTGTATTTTTTTAAAGAGAAGTCCTATAGATTCATGTTATTTAGTATATAGAATTCAGAAGAAGTCACTTACAAGAAACCTTTTGCTGTTGAAAGAAACTATTTAAACTGTTCACTGAGTAGCTAAAATAACACTATATACTGCTTACATATTGTTTTCAATTTTCTTCTTTCACTATGCTGCCTGTAATTGTCGTAAGTTATTTTTTTCCTTACTATTTGACTCTTTTCTCAAAAGCCGTCAAATATAACTCACTGAACTCATTGTGAAATCTTTTCTGTAGGTTTCTGTGAATGACCCATATCTATGTGCCTGTTTCATGGGGCTGAAACCTTCCACTACCAGAAACCATCTTGTACGCGCTATATTGGAATCTGTAGCTTTCAGGTACAACTTACTTATTTTGTTTATGTTTTCTCATATTCGTTGTTTATGTTGATCAACTGTGTCAAATGGACATGTGGAATTTGGCAACTTGTAAAATATAAATTGTAATAGTGCTTTATAGTAACATGGACAGGGAGTTTTAGCTTCTTCTCTTATTTTCTTCTTTAAACATTACAAATAAACTAGTGTATATTTATTAATTCAGAGTTTTTGTTATTAAGTAATCATATAAAGATCCTTAAATTACATTGTTTAGAACATGCCAGAAACAATGTTCTCTGTTTAAAGTTAGTCCTTGTTCTCCTACAATGTTTTGGTAGAAAGAAAGCTTCTGTAGCCCACCCCAGCTGTGTTACAGTATCCTTGAAGCTGGAAGTTAGATCTTTGGCTAAAGTTTGTATCCTTGAGCTTTTATAAAACATAGTAATAGGCATCTTAAACATCTTTAGAGATGTGGAGAGAAAACAACTTCCAGATCTAACTGTCAAGGTTAAACACATTACTGCTAGTCACTGAGGTTATCACATCAATAACTAGCTGTGAAACAGATTGGCTCTGCCTTGCAAACTCAGCCAGCATGCTGGAACTGAAAATGAATATAGTTTGAGCCTGGCTCACACTGCAGTGTGGCCAATTAGGGAACACTCACATCCCTTCCATCTAGGCACCAGCTCTGCTTTGGGCATCATAACCTCCAGCAAAGAGGCAAAAAAAATGTCTTGAGGAAGGTAAAATTCTAACTTGCTACAACTGTTTCTAAAGCAATTTTTTCTTCACTGTAAGAGAAACATCAGATGCTGATGGAGCGTGGAACTGAACTGGAGCGTGAGTGTCTTAAAAACAGACATGTTACATATCTCATCTCTTCCAAAGACCTGAACAGAAAAAGGCTAGAAACCCTTTGCCTTTAAATTTTCCACCATTAAGTGGAATGGTTTCAGAACAAATCAAACTTACAGCCTTGAGAGGTTCCCTTTAAAAGACAGCTGGACAAACTCTGAATAACATTTCTGTCACTTTCTTTCCTCACTCGAAACCATTTGTTACATCAACCATAGTATCTTGTCTGTGAAGACCTGTGATCCATTTCAAATGGGAATAATGTACCTTCTATAGTGACTTGCTATAGAATGCGATTTAGCCATACTTGTGCCTTCATAGTGATGTATAGCAGAGGCCAGTTTCAGCCTTTTTTTATTATTTATTTATTTACTCATTCTGGAAATTTGTTAGCTATTACAGTAGTTCTGAGAAAACTGAGGTATTTTTTGCCTTGTACTTTATTTTCTGATTTTGTAGATACTGGAAACACTTTATATGGTATATAATGTTTAATTGAACTAAATATTTTTTTAAAGAAACAAACAGCTTTATGATATCATTGTGAAAAGGGTACACATTCCTCTTCGATCTATTCGGTAAGTTCCATGTAACTTGTAAGTTTGACACATGAGAGTTCTAGTTAAACAGATGTGAACTTGATTGTTCATTTTGTCTTATTGTAACCACTGAGAAGTAGATGATTGATTACCAGGTCAAATGTTGATGTAATTTTAAAAGTGACTGTAGAGGCTATCTGTAAGAGGGTCAGTTATTAATTAAATCATTGGCACTGACGGCTGTCAGCAGGTGAGTGAAGACTTACCCTGATTAAAAAAAAATGAGAGCAAATCTATGTTTTTATGTAGCATTAGAGTGCATATAGCAATATCTGTTGTGAAGGTCATTCTCCCCTTTCTTAAAAAATCCTTTTACCCCTTTATACTGGATTTTTTTGTGCTGGATCTGTCACAGATTGAATTTTTTTGAAGACTTCAATTAAAACTGGGTCTATTTGCGAGGGTAAGCGGAAGAATATTCTGTTGTTAAGAATATGCTATACTTAAGTTTTTGCAGAAGAAGATTAAATTTAGGGAGGTACCCCTGATCTCTAGTATATGCTTTTCACTGCCTCTTGGAAAAATTTAAAAATTTGGTCGAAGTATATGTTGCTGAAAAACGAGCTTGCACATGTTTAGTGGAAACTTAGTTTGGTAACACCAGTCATTTCGGAGATTCTCTACCAGACATGATCTATCTCAAACCTCTGATGCTGAGAAAAGCTCTCTGAAATTGCTCCTTTTGACAGCCAGGGGTCATGGTGATTTCACAGACAAAAACTAAGAGGAGAGCATCGTGTTCTTTATTCTGATACCCATGCAATGAAAGAAATAGACTGGTAGGCATCTAGACAGTTGAGAAATGAGGATTTGGAGCAGTGGAAGAAAGGTGAAAGTACAAAGGTGGGAGGAGGTAAAAGTTTCTATATTCCATGACATACTGGGACACAGTAGGCCAAGATGAAGAAGCAGCCAGGTGTGGGGTTGTAGCAAAGAGGAATAGAGATCCAAAGTATTGAGAATTTCTGATTCCTTAGGAAGTTTATTTTACTTGGAAAATTGCATGTAAAAGTTTAGAAATAAAATAGAGATTGCAAAATGCAAAGTGTGCAAGCACCAGAAATAAGACACCCTAGGGAACCTTAGAATTCTGATCCCTTTTACATTGTAATGGAATTCATAAATTGTGTGATCATGTTCTGTTTTACTCAATACAAAATCACTGCTTCATGCAGTGACTATAATAGAAGTAACTAAGATCAGTAGCAATTTAACATGTGGATTAAGCATTAGGAAAAAATGAGATGTACTTCATGGCTTTTTCAGTAGTTTTGTAAATTGCTCTCCCATTCTTTTGTCCCCACACCTTTCATATCTTTCCATTCCCTTTGATTTTTGTTTTTATTCTCTCTTAATGTGTTCCTATCCTCTCTTGAATATGTCCCTTCCCTCTGTAGCTATTGTCCTGTATCCTTTGTTTCTCCCCAGCCTTTGGTTTCTAGAAGCTCGTGTCTTTGTTTTCATTAGTCCTCTCCATCCCTATTACTTCTCTTGGCTTGTTTCAACACCAGCAAGAAAAGCACAGAAAAAGAACCCTCATTTTATTTAGTCCCCATGTCCTGTGTTTTAGCAGCCTGCTGCAGCCATTAAAGGATGGTCCTCATGGTTACTGGACTCTTGGAGTGTCAGTATTTAGTTATTCTGTGAAAATAGCACATTCGCAGTCTAATGCCACATAGGAAGTTTGAGCTAGAGTATGTGCTCTACAGACTGAATCTCCAAAGTGTGTAGCAACAAAATTTAGCTAAATATAAAACTGAGCATTTGCAAATTCTTTCTTGTTTTTGTCTCTTGTAACTTGAGTCAAGTAGATGTTTTATTCTTACAGAACAAGAAAAAGGCATGTCACTGGCATTAAGGAAGTGACTTTGCCAGATTAAGTTTCTATTCCAAAGCGTAGAGGAGATAACACTTCTTAACTGTATGTGCAAACAAATAAAACCCCATAACATCTCTAATCAGACAAATGTCTCCTGATTTTACTTTTGGAAACAGACAAACCATTTATATAAAGATTTTCAGAGGCATACACATAGCATAGAAGATTTTGGCTGGCATATTTAAATTGGTGAAGTTTTCTAAGCAACAGAAAAGTCTTATTACACAACACTTTCTGTAGTAATAAACTACAGATGTCTTTACCACATTTGGTAGAAAACAACTACATGACGGGGTAGTATTGGAGTCCAGTGGTATAGCCAACCAGTATATGACAATTCAAAGGTCATTTTTTGTTATAGCTATTTTTCAGCTGCAGGAGACATTAATTTGCATCGCTAGGAACTGTTCTTAGCTGTTTAAAGATCAACATTGATAAGTTCTAGTTTTCTCTATTTAAAGGGTTTCAGACAATGCAGTTAAGTAAATAGAGAAAAGATAGATGAAAGCCTCATTCTCATCCTCCTGATAAAAGGGCAAGCAACTGTGAAGGCATTTTAGCTTACTAGTTCAAAGATTTGGTAGTAATGGGAAAACCCTATCTTTCCAGATCTGAGAACACTTGGAAGGGTTTGTTTAATGTAATGGTTTTGACTGTTGTCATATCCTGGTGATAACCATATAAAAGTTCTGTTATAAACCCTAACATTTCAGTCAGGACGATGTATCTCAAAACTTTAGATGAGGTGGTCTTCTTCCCCTCCCACCCCTCCCCTTAAAGGTGGGGGATTTTTTTGTGTTTTTTTTTCTTGTGCTGTCCTCTAAATTTGCCCATAAAATGGAAACACATTTGTTTATGAGTGATAGGAAGATTTATGCATAGGTGTGAAAACCAAAAAGCTGTTTTCTAAAATTTTGGCAATAAGCATTTGAACTGAACCCATTTTTTACCTTTTCTTTCTCTCTCCCCACATAGAGCTGATGGCGGTGTCAGTAATAATAGCTTTGTCATGCAGATGACTTCTGATTTGATTAATAAGAAAATAGAAAAGCCTATAATTGCAGATATGTCTAGCCTTGGAGCAGCTTTTCTAGCAGGTCTTGCATCAGGTATGTATACATTGTATACAACAGTTGTTTTTTTTTTTCCAAAATGTAGATATGTAGATAACAAAAAACGAAGAAAAAAGTGCATAATTTCAAATAATCATAAAATCTCCCCAAAAGATTAGTTTTGCTGTCTCTGAGGGAAATCAAGGTAAGTAGTGTTTACTTTTGTGTGGTGCTTTTTACCCATATACTAGTATATGATCGACCAAAGAAACGGAGCGTAGGGTAAAAAAGCCAAATAAAGGAACTTATTTACATTTTTAACATAATATCCTGATTTGCTGAACAGTTGTACACTTGTTAGTTTTATGTAAATGAATAGTGACAGTGAGCTTAATGTGAAAAGTGCCTCCATACAGGTTTGTAAGATTAGTTTATGTTCAGAAGGATGTACTGCCAGAGAAGGAAGAAGTGAGTCCTGTCTCTGCTCCCTCCCTCTTCCCTGACTCCCATGCTCTGTGTCCCCTTCCACATTAGTACTGCTCAAAGCGGTGTGTGATGTGGACGGACGATGCGACAAGGAAGCTGCCATGCTTGTGTGCAGCCATGTCATTCATATGGAAGTTGTGTCCTGTCATCTGTGAACTTAGGCCTCCTTTTTTACGATTTTCACAGAAATAAGCACAATGGAGGAAGTACAAAAGGAATTACTAGCAGAAAAAAATCCAGCTTCACTCATGCAGAATTGATTTATATAGTCAACCAGACTTAAAACTAAAAAAAAAAAAAAAACTCAATTAGTCCATAGTTTTACTTAATGGTTTATTTAAACCATTACTTAATGGTTTACTTAGTATTTTGTAGATGGATATTAACTTTATTGAATGGCTTTGATATGTACGTAACGCAACTTCAGGATAAAAATCACATACTCGGGTAAGACTTATTGAACAGTTAAAACTGTAAAGAAGCTGTCTAAGATGTCCACTGCAGCCCTGGATAGGCAAGAATGTTTCAATAGCATAAATTAATCTGAATAGGTAACACCAGCTGTTTTCTGCCATTTATCCGTTTTTTTAAGGCAGTAGGAAAGTAACTAGTGCTAAACCTTGGTTTCTATGGCTCTTCTTACTTGAGAGAGACCTGTGGCTGAAAGCACACTGTTGATGAAACCTAAATGAACTTCAGAGTACCAGAGCTGTTCCTTGGAAACTATCCCAGTTAAGCAGATGTGCTGTTGTCAGGATTCCAAACAAGTGGATCCTATTGGAATGGAGTTTCCCAGTGCAAAAAATATGTTTCCCTCTGAGAAATTTGTTGGTTGAATAAAGAAAAACTGTCATGATTTCTTACTGTGTTTCTGGTTTGGATCTCTTGGAGATAAATTAAAACAACTCAAAAATAACATATTTGCAGTTGAGCTTGAGAATGAACTTTCTGTTTATAGGATTGTGGACTGACAAAGAACAACTGAAGAAGCTGAGGCAAATAGAAACAGTTTTTGAGCCCCAGAAGGACTCGGAAGAATACAAACCAGCTATGGATGCCTGGACACAAGCAATGCAACGTGCTCTGCACTGGTAGAAATAGACATTTTAATGATGGAAAAATCCTGGTGTTCAAATTAATATTTATTAAACCTTGGAGTTAACAGGACAATAAAAAACGAAATTTGTGATGGCATGTATACATAAAGTTATACGGTACTTCAGTAACCCCCCTACTGCTAGATTACTTACCACTCCATAATGAAGCCCCGTATGGTCCTTAGGACAGCTGTAGTCCAGCTGCAGCATTTGTGTCCCTTCAGTGACCTCCTTTGGGTGGCCCAGCTGCTTGAATCCTATAACCATGTACCAGACTTGGGGAGGTTTTTCCTATGATGGGTTTTCTAGTGAGGAACTCACCTCCCTTCTGATCTTTAAAAGCTTTGATATGTTAATCATCAAGGAATGTCAAAAAGCACATATAGTTTTGTAAACATTTCTAAGAAAAGTAAAAGGACTGCTTGTCGGGTTTTATTTTTTTGTGGTAGACTTGACTGTGTATAGAAATACCTTCCTGATAGGCTGTTGTCACGTTTTGGTTGACTTTATAAGGAAGCATTTGACCAAGCTGTGTGATGACATTCTTGTGGTGCATAGGGATAAGCACTAAATTAAAATGAAATACAAAAAAAAGATGTTTTTTGTACTCTGTTTAAAAAAAAAACAACAAAAAAAAACTTTGTTCCAGGATTTTTGTGGCTGCCAGTACCTATCAGTGGCTCAATTTTTTTAATTTTATAAGAACAAAAAGCTATATTGTTTCGTACTGTTAATGCAAATATGTTAAAAGTAATTATGGGTACTCTAATTTCTAAAAATCTGTAATATTAATATTTTCATGCCCATCATTAAGTTCTATTATTATTAGCTAAAACAGGGTCAATTTTATTTTTGAAGTTATTAATTTCTTTTATATTTTTTAAAATAAATTATTAAATGTGTAGTTAATTATTCTTATGTATTTGTTTATCACTAATCTTAAATTACTATAATTTGCTCAGGAGTGTGTGCAAATCAGTTTCAAAAATGTAAAATTATTGAACATTTTCATTTCAGAATGATAGCAATTCAAGTCATGGGTGATTGTGTTCCACAGACACTGGAGACAAGAAATGTTTATATATAGAGTATTATCCAAGAGAGGCTGAAGAACTACCACTTACTCTCGTTGTGCTGAAACATGGATGGTCAAATCATGTCCTATTCCCTTGGTTTCTTTCACAGTCACTTACCGTGAGCTGGAGTATCTACTCTACCTGAATTCTTCTTCAAACCAGACTCTGTTTATCTGTCATCCTTAACTTAACTCACCTTTTATTTTCTTATTTTTCTGTTACTTCATCTCCTTTTGTTTCTCTTTTCCTCCAAAAATAAAAAGGAAAGTTTTATGAAATCACAGGCTCACCAATTCCGGAGTTCTAAAACTGCAGGACCTTCAGTCTGAGCTATATCCTGGCACTTTTTTTTTTTCCCCTCCTGGTATCTTTCAAACTGATAGAGACCATGGGTCAACATGGCAACCCATAATGCAGTCTACACCCTCAAGAAAGTATACACAAGCTGCCCTATCTCCTTGAAGAAGAGAGTTGCACTTTTGCCAACCATAGAGTCTGAGTGTATACAGGCCCTGGTTTTGGAAGGAAAGAAAATTCTGCTCACAAGTACTTTTTTCCTCAAGATAATAGCTAAAGCATCATTGAACTGAGCCTTGCTGTGAGCTCCGTGTTGTTGGCCTACCCTTTTAACTCTTCTAGGACTTTGCAGGGAGACCTCCCCACTAAGCAAATCTTCAGTGAGTAGACTTGAATAGACCTGACTTTCTGTAGTTATTACAGCTGGTCAGGGTATCTCAGCTCATAATTTGCTGCTTAATGTAGAGCAGATCTAGATCAAGTTCTGGCTAAAGCTCATCTTCCTTGAGATCATCTTTCTCTGCTGAACATACTTTAATAGGAATCCTGACCTGAAGTCCCAAAATGGATCTCTTTGATCGCTAGTTATATGGCAGGCTGATACCTATAGAAATTTCAAACTTCTCTTTTTGGACCATGAAAATGTGGTCATCCAGACCCCAAGACTAGTAAGTCTGTTGATGAGGTTCCCTCTGCTCTTTGTTCTGGTGTAAGGTAAGAACACGTGGAATGCTTGTTCTGCTTCTACTCCATGTCCAGTTTGTGATCCGCTCTGTCATCTCAACCTCACCGCTAAGGAAAATTCTCATTATGGGCGAGAAGGTTCTGTTAGGCCAAATCGACCAGGGTTTCAGTCTGGCATTTTGAGCAGAAGCTTGTGGACTCAGTCGCTGGTATTCTACGCTGTTCCAACTGAAGGAGTTTAGTTTCATCAGGCCTACCTATTATCCGCTTAATGAAGGCTCCTTGACTTTTTTATCTTCATTTCATAATCTTCGTGTTTTTGCTGGGCTTCATTAGGGTTCCCTTGCTCTGCTCACAGCTAAAGATCTAATGGGAACTGAATCATTCTGAGTTATCTTCAGAGAAGCCAGCTGAACAACTAGCCATGTGCCTTGCTACTGCACCTTTTCACTGTGGTGGTTTTTGTCTTTGCCGTAGCACAGCTAGCAAGGTAGAAGATACTTGAGCCCTTAAATAGTCCTTTTTGTCTAGGTGTAGTGTTCTGGAGGACCTACTCTGAATAATTCTTTACAGCTGTGACTGTTTAAATCTGAACCAGGAAATTTGACCTGTTTTCCTTTCATTAGCCTCAGATCTCCAAGGCAGAAACTTCGCTGTAAATTAAAGATATGAAAGGACCTTGTTATATTCACCTGCCGAGCCTTTAAAATGATCTCTAAAGTTATTTGTTTCCACTATGGAGAGGTTCAAAGCAGTGAGTGCATCTCTGAAACAGATAATGGGGTGCTGTTAAGTCTGTCAAGATGGAGTTGCCTTTAGAGATAAGAGCATCTGCCATACTGAACAGACTAATTGACAACACATCCTGAAGAATTTTTTGATTACTGGTTAGTAAACCTCTTTTCTGTATCTAAGAAAAAATTGATTTTATCTTTTCAGGAAATTTTTAATATACTGATACTTTAATACCTTTTAATTGATAATGAATTTGAGATGAGCTTTAAGCAATCAGGTGTACTTTACTGACCCTTTGCTGTCTCAGTTGGGCATTGAAACCATTGTATAAGCTCATTAATATCAACTTTTATTTAAAATATGAGAGATTTTACTTGTTCCTTTTTACTTAATTTTAGATTCTGACTTGGAGGGTGGTTTTCATCAGTTTGGAAAAAGTGTATGCAGGTCTACATTTGCTAGCAGCTGAGTTTGATAGTAAAGGTAATAATGCAAAAATGGTAAATATTACTAATCTGTACTTTAATATTTTAAGAGGCACACCATATTTTGGCTGTCAATGTTCTGCTTAGGACTGGGCGGTAATGCACTTAAATCAGGCATGTGAAGATAGGGAATTCAATGGAGAGATGTGCTAATGATCTCTGGGCATTCTGCCTTCACAGATTCACATGGTGTTGATGGATATAGATAATTTTGCCAAATTGGGGTGAAATTATCATGCAAGACTATATGGCATGAAAAATCCCTCAAATGTCTGCAACTATTGGATTAATTATTGCATGTCAATAGGGCAGATCCAATGATCTTTTGATGATATAAAATGATTCTGCGTTGGTGTAAGTTTTCTCATATAGTTAAGAAAAGAATCAAATCAGCTATGCTTAAAATCTCGCTGGAATTAACTTTTCCAAGACTTTTGAGTACTGTTTTCTTTTAAGAGGTGTTTTCTTTTTTCCTTCAACAGTTAATTTTATGTAAAATAAATGCAGTTGCTCTTATCTGTTTTTGACAAGAGCATTTATACTTGTTCACCTGTCAAAAGAAAGTTAAAAGAAAAGGAAAAAAATGGAAAAGAAAAATACTGGATTGTTTTTTCAGTTTGCTAGGCTCCTTTTGGTATAGTCTGTGTAGCAAGATCCTTCAGCTAGTCCCACTATATCTGGGATCAGAGAGCAGCCCAGTGGCTCACCATTTCACAGCAACCTGTAGAAAAAGGTAAGAACTGTTTCTTGCCTGGAATATAGATTTTCTTGCTATTGCTGGTCCAAGCCAAAAATTAAGGACAAAATCATTATTCTCTCTTCAAACTTTAGTACCCATCAATATGTCAGTACTGTGAGTTGTCAAGGAATATGGTAGTGCTCTGACCCTGCTCTGCAGCATTTGAGTGAGTGAAGTTTTTATAGGGAGTCGGGCAAGTTCAGCAGGAGAAAAGTATGTGTTTTTTGTTCAGATTGGTGTTTGTATAGGTCATTACAGCAAGGGTTCAGGGCTAGCAAGAAAGCAATGAAACTAGTGAAAATTGAAAGGTAATGTGTTGTGAAAAGGTGGCAAACTGAAAGGGATACAACGAGCCAGCGGGAGCAAGATCGAAGGCTGGGAGACCACTGGCCGCTTCTGGAGGCAGACATCACACCTCCTGCCTTGCAGGCTTTGCTCTTAGAACTCCATCCTTTGTCCAGTCTGTGCTGTCTCCCCATCTTTAATCTAAGAAACCAATTCCAAGATGTTTTCCAATGTGGTCCTCATTTTGGAATAAAGTTTGGGATTTGTGTAAGTTCTAATACATTATATGCTAATATATATCGTTACAGAAGTACTATATGCTTACACTTCATTCCAGCAGCTTCAGACTCATGGTATGTGTGTATACAGCCATCTCATTGTGGACAGGTAGCTGTTGAAAGCAAATGCAGTCTGCAACAGTGTCCTTTCATCTGTTTCTTCTCTTCTCTGTAATGGTTAAAATGTGTATTTTTTGTGTTCATACTCAGTTACAGTATCTAACTTCAGTTCATAGTTTCTTACAGCAAAACAGAGGAAACTAGAAAGATGTTTGAAGCGTACTGAGGCAGTGTTTAAGGTCAAGTATTTGTTTAGCATAGGTAACTTACTGAATAGTGCAATAAACCCTGTAACGTCATTTACTTCTGTTTTGCTTCCTTTCTTTTCTCAGGCAGTGCATGCCTCCTGCACCTCTGTCAGGGCATGCTCACGTTGCCCTTCTGTTAGCTATTGTGATTATAACTATTGAAGGGGTCTTTAAGAGAACACACAATACTTTGCATTCTTTTAATGCTTTCATGAAGGTGTCTTGCATAGCACTACAAATATTGATAAAGGTATTGTTGCATGTGAAGAAATAAGTTACAGAGGATGAAGGGAAACTAAAACCACAAAGTCAGCAAATTATTGGACACATGCTTAATCTTCTGTTGTGTCCCAGTGAAGTAAATATATAGTTCTTGCTTGCCTGTTCCATTTTTTTCCTTACTCCTTAGTTTGGGAACCCTACTTTACAGGCTGAACACCAGTTTTTTGCTGTTTTTTTTTTTTTTTTTAATAAGGGGGATAGAATCAAGCATGTCTTTCTAGATCCTTTAATACTGTCTATTCTGTATGGTTTAGATATTTCTAAACATGTAAATAATGTTCCTGCATTGGAATACTCCATTCTCCCCCCCATAGTGGCATTAGAATAACTTTGCATTACCCAGCTAAGAAAAGTTGCTGCATACAGGGCCGCATGCCTAGCTGTACGGTAGAACTCTCATTTCTTTAAAAAACGTCGCATCGTTACTTTGAACAGAACTCGTGCACGGTCGCTGTTTTTGTTCAAAACTCCCAAGAGTGTTTTCTATTCATATTGTCTCTTTAAGAATACTTAATCCGGTCCTGTTGAAAGTCATTTCTTAATGAACGCCGGGCACTGTTAAAAGCAAATACTTTTTAAAACGTAAGTGACGGGCCGGTCTTCGGGCCGCTGCCCCGTGGCGGTGGCGGGGTGACCTCGCGGCCGGAGCAGCGCCGTCGTTCTTTGTTTGCCCGCAGCGCCTTTGTCTCGCGCCGGGAAGGCACGGAGCTGCACGGCGAGGAGACGCGCCCCGCGCCTCGGCCCGGCCCAGCCCCGCCGCGGCTCCTGAGCGCGCGGACACGAGGCGGCCGCGGCCGCTAGCGGCGGAGCCGGACGCGGGGCCCGGCCGCTGCCCGGGGCGGGGCTGCCCGGGGGGGGGCGGGGCCGTGCCGCCGCCGCCGCCGCCGCGGGGCCGTGAGGGGACACGGCGGCCCCGGGCCTCGGCCCGCCCCGCCCTTCCGCCCCGCCCCCTGCGCCGCCGCCCCGCGGATTGGCGGGCGGCGTGTGTACACACACGGGGCCGAGCCAATAGCGCGCGGCGGGCGCGCGAACTCACGCGGCGCGGCGGCCAATGGGAGCGCCCGGTCGCCAGACGCCGCCAAGCTTGTGCGGGGGAGAAGGACCCGGGCAGAGCGCGGCGCGGCGGCGGAGCGAGGCGGCGAGTGGGGCCGGGCGCGGGGGGAGGCGGCGGCGGCCGAGCTGGAGGCGCCGCCACGCCCGGGGCTCGAGGACTGGCCCGGGCGGGCCCCCGTCTGCGGGGCCTCCTCGCTGGCGGCGGGCGCGCGGCGCCGGCCCGGCCGAGAGGCGTCTTCTCCAGGCGGAGCGGCCGGCTCCCCGCCTCGGCGTCTGGTAAGGGACCGTCGCCGTCGTGGCGCCGCCGCCGCCGCCTAGGCCCGGCCTGCGCCGCCGCGCTCCTCCCCCCCCCCCGCCCCCGCGGGGCCTGCGGGGCCGGGGCAGCGCCCCCCCCGCCGCGCCCCCGCCCCCCCCCCGCGCCCCGCGGCGCCTAACGGCTGCGCCCCCCCGCCCCCTCCCCCCGTGGCGGCTGGCGGCCCGGGCGCGCGGGGGAGGCAGCGGCGGCGCCCGGCGGGAGCCGAGCCGGTGCCTGGCACCTGCGGGCGGCGGCGGGGCGGCGGCGGCGGCGGGTGACAGCCGCCCTTCGCGCCGCCAGGCCCCCGCGCCGCGCCGCTCCGCGCCGCACCGCGCCGCATCGGGCCGCCGCGGGGGGCGGCTGCCTCGCCGGCGGGGGCCGGTGCCCCGGGGGCCGGTGCCAGGGCTCAGCCAGCGCCTCGCGGCCCTGCAAACGCTCCTCGCGGCCTCGCGCGGCTGCTCCGGCTGCCGGGTTCTGTCGGGGGAGGGGAAGTCGGTTAAAAAATAACAACAATGAAGAACAAATAAACGCCGCTTCCTGCGCCCTCCGAGCTGCAGGCCTCCTCCGGCTTTCAGCCGTGGCGGGTTTAAAGATGGAGATGAGTCCCGATGTACATACAGTGTCTCGGATTTAGGAATACAAATCGTAAAGCCGTGGTGCAACAATAGCAGGAAAGCATAGAATAAGTAAACTTCCTTGAGATGTGGAAGGAGAAAATGCACCTGGGAACTTGCTACCTCATGGAGTAGCGAGATACTGAACTGTATCTGAAAGCTTGTGTGGTTTCTTCATATTCTGTCTCCTTCTATAGAAAGGACTTTGGTTTTCCTTTTCTCTGTCAATTTTTTATGATGGTTAAGCTGATATGACTTAATAGACATACTGCATAAAAATGAAAAATGAGTATTTGGTCATTTTGTATAATTCTGGATCCAATTCAATTATTTTAATGAAACTGCATTAATACTTTTAACAGTTGATGAATCTTCTTCAGTGCTATCCCTGACATATTTTACCTATGCTGATTTAAAAAAAAGGGCAACAAACTATATGTTGTGTGATGCTATTTTAACTAGTTGCAACTTGATGTAATCTTTAGTTAAAAAATAACTGTATGCTACTATGAACTGATGCTACTAAATGAGAAATGAATGAATTATTCTCAGGTCTCTGCAATCCCCAGGTTAAATCTGAGTCATTTGATCAGGATATATCTTGTTTTCTACAGAAAACATGTCATTTTATGCATGGGATAAAGTCTCATGATGGAAGATCAGTGTTGTAATACAAATGCAGAACTGTATTTTGCAGTTAATGTTTGTGCCAATGTTATATATATGCAAAAGTATTGTGTATAGTCAAGTCCTGAGCTTCAGGAGCTTCTGTTCAAAATAGCATCTAGTATGCTAAATATAGCACTTTGAAGGAGCAGGAAAGACTATGGAGAAGTTCATGCTACAGAAAAGCCTTGACAGGAAAAGTAGTCAAAAGAGGAAAAAAGTACAAATATCTCTTCTTTGAAAACTTTCTTGTTGTGAAGAGAGTCAAGTGCCTCTACTAAGTAAGAATAATAGATCAAATGACTTAGTCCTACACTAAGGGAAAATGGGAAATTATTAAATATTAGCAAGATTATCCTGTGAGTTGAATTTAAGAGTGATCTTATTTTACTGTCAAATTAATTGGGCTTTCTTTTAACCACTTCCTGTTTGCACAGAAATCACTATTGTTGCACAAAGAACAAAAAGAAACTATGTAACTATTTATTTACTTTACTGATATAATTAACTTTATAGAAAACATGTATTACTGATAGGAGTGCTCTTTATTGCTGCAACAGGTTCCGACTGGTGGTTTCACTTTACAAAGTGATAAGGTATAGTTCTCAATACACGTTGAACCCAGCTGTCTGGTATAGAAGGGTAGGCTAAACAACTTAGTTGGGCAAAAGGCATAGTGCTGTTTTGCAAGAGATCTAACGCTACATGAAAATTCTTTGGCTTCTGCTTTCGTGTATGTTGGACACTATTGTAGGGGCCTCTTGTGCATCTGGACACCCTTGCAGGACAGTTGTGAGCTACTTCAAAATGAAGATAAGGCCTTGCCTTTCAAGCATCTTCCTGTGGGTTTGACTAAAAGTGCTGTTACAGGACTATCCAAAAAAGGAACCAAAATTCCAACTTTCCATCCCCCTCAGCAGTGTATAATGTTAATCGGTTTAAGTGAGCAGACCACTTCACTGTACCTAGAAGAGTTTGGTGCAATTCTCTAAAAGTAAAGGGCTTTGTGATCTGATACGGTTAGGGGAGAGAAGCTGTAGCCCATGCTGTGTAAGTATTAGTATTTATGCTTGTGGGTCCTAATGTGGATCAGAATGGGTTCTTTAGTTATAGCTAGTCTAATTCAGTTCTTGGAATTAGATGTCTTTGATGAAGACCTTAAAATAGTATAATAGTATTCTAGTATTCTACTATTAAAATAGTATTCTTAGCCCTGTCTTTAATCTGCTGTATTGTCTTAAATTGCCTTTTCTGCATACTTTTTTGGTATAATTAAGGATTTCTCACCCACTTTTCTGACTATATTCATAGGACATGACTACTAATGAAACAACAGTGAATTTTAAAATAAGGAAAATAAACTGTCCTTCTTCTGGTCTAGTGCAAGGAAATATACTTACAGAGTTTCCAGGTGGAAAGCCGATCTGAATCAATCAGACAGGATTATCGTAAAATTTAAGGTATTCAGTGGAAAACAATCCTTGATGGAGTAATAGTACACTCATTAAAAATCGAAGCTCATAGTATAGAATGCTTGTTGAGGGATCTCAAGAAGTAGGTATGTGCTGCATATGCTAGGTAATTGTTAAAAGGTGGAGGTACAGTAGGGAGTGGCACTTTTATAACTGAACTTCCTGTTTTGATTCTTCATTTTTTTTAACATCCATTATTAGAATGAAATTCACTCTTTTTTTCCCATTATTTGATTTGTAGAGTATAGCTCTCTTGCAAGAAGGTAAGGTAGTAGTAAGTGATCTTTCACTTGCAATTTTATTAATGAAACTTTTTGCTACTTTGTCTGATTTCTCATGTGAAATGATGATTTCCAATAAAAGCCTTTACAGACTGTTTGAGATTTTTTTTATATGCTTTGCAATATTAATTGCATAAAAATCAGTCTAAGCAAATGAAACTATATGCTTGTAACAGTTTACTTTGCAAGACTGATATTTACCTATCGAATGACCTTTGGAGAGGGTAGTAGAGTTTTTAACAAATTCTAGAAAGCACAGCTTTCTAGAATAACATATTTCTAGTGAAACTAGAGTAGTAATTAAATGAAAAGTACTGATAATGGAAAATAATTTCTCTTGGATCTGGCTATTCATTTGGTACTGTTGCAGAAACTTTTGGCCTTCTAGAACACAGTTTATGAATGCAGTGCCCAGCGTAACCTCTATTTTTGAAAATTACAGGAACTCTTTGAGGCTTCTGAATTATTTGTCTTTCATAATAGACAACTATTTATGAAATAGTATCTTCAAAAGCGTATATGAGTGACCAAAAGCTAGGATGCCAGCCACATAGGACCACAAGTTAAGAGCGATTGAACTGTCAGTCTAAATCTGTTAGTACGTGCTCCATGTAGATACTGATTGCTAGAGAAAAATCGGCAGACTACTGAAGCCACTTTTGAGAATTGTTTTCTTTAGTGAAACCTATAGAAATGTTTAGAGCATTTTAAAGTTTTGCAGCGTTAACTTGGTGGTAAAGTAATGCTTTAGCCAACCCTCACTTAGTATTGGCTGTCACAGTAGAAACTGAAAAAAAACTGGAAAAAGATTAGTGTTGGGATATATTAATCCGCTTGGTTGTGAACTGCAGCAATTCAGGTGCTGGCTCAATTTCATTCTTCCTGACTTGGTGGTAACATTTACCAGGGAGGCAGAGGACAACCTGATATTGACAGCTTCTTAAATCATTTCAGCATGAATTGCAGAGCCCCTTTAGAGGTATCTTTGAAAACACTACCCAGAATTATCATGGAACTGTGATTTTCCTGGTATACAGTCCTTAGGATATTTGGTAGATGTGAACCCAGGCTTTTCATGGAACTCCTAAACGTACCGTTGATTAGTATAGCTTCTAAACGTACCGTTGATTAGTATAGCTTCTAAAAATAATCCATTTTATAAAGGTGATGATCCTTTTCTTTTAGCATGTTTTACATTATTTCAATCTGTTGGGCATGCCCTGAACATCAGGCTTTTCACAAACATTGGTAAGAGGAAGCAGTGATGGTAACGCTCCTCTTATTCCTGGATAGCTGATCCTTCCCCTACAGTGAAGGGAGTATTTGCACCCATAACATGAAGTTTTTGTTATATTCTATAAAGTGAAGTCCATTTGTGACTGTAATTCTGGTCTTGCAACTTATTATTTTTTTTCTTCTGGAAGTTAGGGCTTGCTCCTTTGTTCAGAAAGTCAGGTTTCTCCTGTTTCATCAGGTTCCTGTTGTTGGCAGGTTTGTTTGGATAGGAAGAACAAATGATTCAATTCTTTCTTATAACCTCTTTAGTTCTTTTGTTCAGACGATTCCCTTATTAGCCTCTATCAGGTGCCTATATCTTCTGGCAGGGTCTCTGGGAAGGTTGCTTTGGTAGGAACTCATAATCTATTTTCTGTGGGTATGGGTTAGTGAGTGTGTTCTGCATGAATAGGTGACTATTTTCATTTGCTGTTGTTCTGCTATCAGGGATTTCACCCCAAGATGTAAGTGAAAAAACAAGAAAAATTAAGTCATATGTTCAAAATGAAATTGGCAGGTTGCTACAGGCATACATTTTCTTTTACAGCTATGAACTTTTAGTGAAGCTGATAGCTATTAGCAAGTTGAAGAATTCATCTATTACAGTGCATAGATGTTTTGGGGAATCAAGGCCTTGACTGAAAGCAAATATATGAGTATTTGCTAGCAGTGTCAAATTAATGCTTTGAATGCTAATACATTAACTTACTAACGAATGATAATGGTCATCCAAATATTAAACCTTTCCCATGTGAGCAATAGTTGGAATTACAAGAATAACTTTAATTGACCTATAACAGAAATTATGGTGGTCCCAATAATTATGAACGAGAGTAGCAGATATAATCAAAAGGGAGTTTAGGTGCCAGAGTGAAATCAAAAACCTTTTGTGTGCATGGACTCTGCATATATTGTATGGAAAGAGTTAGGCAACTTTTCCCTTAATTATAAACTTGAGCAGAAGTATGTTTCTGTTTTCCCCTTAAACGTACAGTCCAATTATGGTAAGCTTCAGTGTATTTATACAACTTATAATAATTGTAAATACATTTAAACTTTTTTTAAAATCAATAACTTCATATATACAATTGAGACACTTAATTTGAAGCTATGTATTGATTTTGTATAGCAGAGCAGGCTTCTGTGATCTGTAAAAAGCAAATATTGTTTCTACTTTCTCCTTTATAAGAAATTGAGAAAGCTAAGATCTGAAGACAAAACATCCCAGAACTTCCTAATAGTTTCTGAAGCATGCACACGCTCCAGTGAACTCTTCAGGAGCACGGAGCAGTCTTCATAGAAACGAATCGTATCCAACCCTTTGTCACTTTCAAGCCTTAAGTTACTTTTCAGGAGATTATAAATGATTTTTCAGACACTGAATCATGATGTGGTTTCATAAAACAGGCTGAACTGATCAAACAATGTGCTAAATCTGAGGGTTAGTTATGTCCTGCACAAAGGCTTAGGTGTTCATCAGACAAGTCAGTGAGTTGCAGCAGGCAGAAAATGACTTTCTTCTTCCCCCTTTTTGCCCCCTGGTTGCTGTTCCCACAGTGTAGGGAGCTAAATTGGCTCACTGAAGAAGGGGCAGGTGAAAATGAGAGTTGGTTAGAGCATGAAGCATGGGGAAGGAATGGGAAAGTACTGAAGCAGGGAAAAGTGCAAGATCCCTTTTAGCAGTGATTGCAGTGACAGAATCTTAGATCAGTGGAACTTGTTTTGTGGAATTGCACCCTCTAGGTAATTTTGCATGCTGTAATCAGTATTTCAGAGTTTAGGTATCACTAGAAAAATCCCTTTTTTCCTGTTCTGCTATTGTACTGAATTATGACTAAAGAACTATGAAATTCTTTTTAACTTTTACCCTTTAGTGAATACTGTCATAATCTTCAGTCCATACAAGAGCAGAGTTAATAACTTTAAACTAGAACAAAGTTTCTAGCAAATTATAAGCAAAATGTAGGAAATAGTCGTTAAAAATCTCTCTCCGTCATCAACTTCTTTATCCTTATAAAACTTGGTGATCTTTAATTAAATGCAAATGTAAAATTATCTTCAGTACATTGAATGTTAAGATCCTTCCAGCTACAGGGTATTGAAATAAGCATATCTCAACAAGATAATTTGACCTTTTCATGTGTCTGTCAATGTAGTGATAGTTCTGGAAATTCTAAAATCTCAAAATGAAAAGTTATTACAAGACAAAGTTATCATCCAGAGAAGCATTCTGTGATGTGTCATACAGTATATGAACTCTTGGTAGCAAGAAGCTTGTTTGAGATGTCAATAGCCGAAAGAAAAAAGAATGTTCTTTTCAGCTGAGCCTCTTAATTGAAAGAGGAGCTAATATGTATTGTTGGCAATGGGCAAAGGCTGTCTTACCAAGATGTTTTACAGTCATTCATGTAGAACACTAAATTATTTTCAAATGTCAGCCCATTGCTAAAACAAAATGTCTTAAGACAAAAATATATTTGTGGAAATATGGTATGTTCTTAACTTTCTGGAGTAGTGACTTTGAAAGTACAGGGAATATTTCTTAATAACAAATGTTCCTAAAGTTCTTCAGTTGTGCAAAATCTTTTTTATGAGCTACTCAGTTTGTATGCTGTCTTGCTTCTGGGAATATTTTTTTCTACGTGAAGTTCACTGTAGTCAGTTATTGCTCTTTGTTGACTTGGGCAAAATATTTTCTGAACTCATTCTGGGAAGTGCAGAGCGCATCCCTTTGTGTTTCTTAATAGAATGCTGCCCTCTTACTCACCACTGTGGTCATGATCCGTGTAGGGCTGCATCTCAAACAGCTAAAATCATCAATAATTACCTGACTGAATGTTGTACTGGCTCCTTGCCCTCTTTGTACTGAGCCAGGAGACCTCCCAAATGTTGTGCCATGTATAGTAGCTAGCTATGGAAAAATACCTGGGCTAGCAGCCTAGCTGAGAACAAAAGATGAGCTTACAGAATACATTGTCTACTTAAAAGAACTGCAGCTAAATTTAATATAAATTTCAAATGTGTCTCTACATGTCAGTGCTGACAGGAGTAACATCTATAAAACTCATGAAGAAACTTTAGTATCACCTTACTTTTTTAAGTGTTGCATGAATGTATCTGATGTCAGGCTCCAAGTACTTTATCTTAAATGACAGTAAGCTGTTTTGGGGAACTGAAACAGCCTTCAGCTCAGGTTCAAGCACTTGGAATGATTCTACATGTTTAATTTAGCCTCCTCCTTACTTGAGCGATAAGGGACACTCCTCACTTCATTAATTTTGAAATAAGGCATAAGTGCTGCCCCTATTCCTAGGCATATAAGTTAGGGTTACTACTTGCTCTGGGCATGTCTAAGAGCATGTCTAAGAGGTTGAGTGAAGGAATATCAGGTTCTAGATTGGTGGGGTTTGGGTCTAAGACAGGCATGGCATCAAGCTACTTGGCACTGTCGGGACTGGACAAGCAGCAGAACTCTAGGCACGGCAATGACTTTAACGTGTGATGGTTAAAGCCATGGAGACTTTGGGCACCTTCAGCTAGGTAGATGCTGAATAAGAGTTGATTACAATTTTGGATTTTACTCTCGGATTGTGTTTTCATGTCACTTGTGTATCTGCTCAGACCTATTTTCATTCCTAGTCACTATGCTATTCAAGATATTCAGTAGCTTCTATCATCACTTCTGTTGCCAGTAGTGAGCAGTAATGTAATAGTATGTGTGGTAGTGAGAATAAATGTACTGATTAGTGGAAGTAATGGAGATGTAGTGTTTGGGACCAAGTCTGAGAGTACTGAAACGGATCTCATTTGTTTGTTTTCTCAATATATCTTGCATGAAGTTCTTAAAAGTACAGTTTCCCTGACATCCTCTTAGCAAACCAGACTAAGTGGTGGTTATTCATTATTTAAGTGATATATTTTATTCTAATTAAACTTGCATGCAGACTTCATTTATTTTTTCAGATGCTTTGTACTGTGTAGACTTGAGTCTTTATTACTTTTGCTGTCAAGAGGTGTCAGTCTGCTTGTTCTGACAATGCACTGGAATTTTGCTCAAACACGGGAGCTTAGGAAAAGCTGGTCAGTCTTAGGTATTTATTTGGTTTCCTTCTTTCTGATTTCTCTTAAGGATTCAGGTGATTCCTCAGAACTACAAGATGAGTGCTTCATTTTCAAATTGGGTTCAGGTAGTCTTATATTCCTTTTGAATCACAGTTTAAAACTGTCACTGTCTTTTCATTCTTGTGAAATGTAATAGTCAACCTTCTGTACTATGGCTTTATAGGTTGCAGTTTTTGAGTTATATGAAAACTATTCAACTTCAAGCACTTCAGAATCAGCTGGTCCTGAATGGTTACTTTATCAATATTGCATGCATGGTTTTATTAATAGTCATACTTGGTAGAAACAAGATGAAGCATTATTTGTACTTTGTTAAAGTATCTTCCAACCTTCAGAGCTCTATATGGGATGAAGCTTTTTTAAACTCGCTATTCTTCTCAAGTATTTAATTTTGTTTAAAATTCCTGGTATGATCTAGCAGTCAAGTTACTTGGATTTGCTTTGTTCAGTCTCTAATTGCCTTGTCTGTTATCTACTAGGAGTTTTTTGAATGTGTATGATTGCCCGCAGTAAAAGCTGAGGGGGGGAAAAAAAAGTTGTAGTACCTGCAAGACCTTCATCATGCAGATCATGGTGCGAGCTCTTCAAATGTTTCCTGAGTCCTACTTTCTTTTAATATTATTTTCAAAATAAAAATTACTCTGTGGTAGCTGAAGATGGTGACTTATTTCCAACTCTGTATGTGACTAATTGAATACATTAGCCTTAGTTGGCTTTTTGAAGTTCTTTGTTAAGTAACAAGCTAGATGTTATATGGGAGTTCCTGTCTCTTGCAGTTTGTAAGCCAAGTTTATTCCCTGTGTATATATAAATAAAAGATAAAACTGGGTCTAAGTCATCTGAAGAGGACCCAAGAAAAAAAGTGGACAAATCACTGAAGTCTTCTTATGAAGACGTAAAATCCTTATTTTAAATTACATATACTTGATAGCAAAGTTGTATTTGTTTCTTGGAGTACCAAGAAATTAATCTGACTAGTGGATGCAGATATTTTCACTAAAATTAGTCCTTTTTTTTTTCTAATCTCAATTGCTTATAAAAGGAGTTGGATAATGAAATTTTTTTTAGGAACAAGATGGGGGCATGCTTCCTGGGAGCAGGTGGAATTCTGGTAAATACTTAGTAATTTGAAATTTTACTGGTCTGAACACTGAGACACAATGAGGCAACATATGTGTAACAGGTGGTCTAATCCATGTAGACACTGTGCATAAATTAGTGGCTAAAAACTGAGCTTGTACTGATTAATCAAGGAATCTTTTTGTTACTCCTCTGTCTTTGGAAATCAGCCTTGTAGTACCCTAGCTGGAAAGCTAGTACTAGTGTAGAGAGGAGTGTGTAGAATACAGACTATTTTTCAGTGCAGAGGCTGGCTTTATATAGGTTTATTTTTTATGAAACTGATGACTCTCTTCTTAGCTGAACTAGTTATTTCGAATAATTTTCGCTTTGTAATAATCATGAGAGCTTAACCTCCTTGATTAAGTAAATGAAAAAATCATTATTTGATGATAATAAAAATCAGTCTGGTATACTGGAATATCTCTACAACTTTTTCTGTGTTCCAGTAAGACATTTCACCTTAATATTTTAGGTAACTGTACAATTAGTTATTGTAATTTATAGATGTTTGAGAACAAATACTGACATAAATTGTGCTTTCTGTTGTGAAATGGAGGTGGCCTGTTGAGCTAGTGGAGAATCTTTGTGCGGTGCTTATCTGTGTGAAGGTATGATATGTAAAGTATTGATAAGAATTTGAGAGAGGAGAATTAAAGAAAACTGAAGAAAATTAGCTAAAGCTTAGTAAGGGCAGAAAACAGACTGTTCTGGTATAAGACTTTATTTTTTTCTACTATTAGATTTTAGCCAATATGTACTTCTTAAGGGAATAATTTAAAACTAAGACTTTGGACCACAGAAAATAAACCTACGAAGGAATGTTATGTTTTTCTGCAAATAACTGTTTTCTGTTTTGTGTTGTGTCCAGTACCTGGATTGTAATTATATATTACTGAAACTTCAGAATAGATCTGGCTTTTAACTTGTAAAGAAGAGTAGGTATCGATATGTATTCTCGTACTGTTTTGTTGTAACTAGAGCTTGATAATCTAGGTGTTTTTAATGCCTAAACTGGCTTTTAATGTTACTGGCATGAGTGATTAGGCAACATATGTTCTAGAAGAAACTGCAACTCCAAGTGCAATGTTCAGTTAGCACAGTTCAGTTAGCTCACTGTGCTGTAGGATATTTGACCAAAAGACAAAAATCGTAAGGGTGGATTATAAACCAAGGCTTGGATTATGAAGGGGAAACCTTAGGTTCAAATAAAGCAATCTTTATGTGTTATGTGCCTTGGGCTCTAAACCTGTCTTTATGCAGCTTCACTTCAGTAGAAATCAGTTAAAAAACACAAAGGTAGAGTTTTATTTTTCTCTATCTGTATGGAGCAAACTGTCAAATAGCAATTGGGAATGAAGGGAATCTCCATTTTGAGACCATCTGTGTCAGTTCTTTTGTCTGAACCTGACAAGAGGTCATGGCAGATGGTGGGGTCACAAAGTCTGGCTTCTCGAGCTTAACAAAATGTGTTCATAAACCTGGAAGAATACCAACTGTTTGTACTGGCTGAAGAGCATTGTGGCAAAAGACTGTAATGGTTCATGGACAATATCTTCTGGATCACTAAGCTTGATGGCAAATAACTTGTCAAAGATGAAATTAGTTTGCATATCTGTAAACAAGTTAAAACTGCTTAGCAAATGTATTCTTAACTATGTTTTACTTGAGTAAATTACTTGTAAAGTCTCTTAAAGCAAGACAGTGAAAGCAAATTACATCGTATGCTTTGCCCAGAGCTCCAGATGATGTGTTTGGAGAGTGTGTGTGGAAGGAGCAAGAAAGCGGAAAAAGAAAAGGCCCACAGATCCTGATTTTCGGACACAGTGCAGGGATTCACTGCACTGCACTTCACTGAAGAGCAGTTCAGGAATTTGCTCTTTTCCTTGACAACTGTTTTATGGCATTTCTGTGGCTCTTCTGCAGGTTTCAGGACTGCTGCACGGATCGAGTAGTCCCTTTCCCCAACAGTGTGAATAGATGTCTTTCTATAGTGTCCTGTCTGAAGTCAGGGTGGATCCCTCCTTTCATAGTCTATAAGAAAGTATTACAGCTCTCCAGCATAGCAGTTCCCCTTATGTTAGCTTCATTTCTGCATCACCTTACTGCTCAAAACTTGGCTAATACAAACTTGCAGCATAACGGATACTGAATCAGCCCTTGACACTTTCACTGTCCTTTCTTTTCTGCTTAAAATGAAAATCTTCGTTATTTTAAACTTTTTTGTGTGAACATCAAATATACAATAGTAGTAGTGCTCAATTTAGTTATACTGTTTGCTGACAAATGTAATAACTGCTGCTATGACTGTTGATTAAATCTCAATTTTGAGATGCAAATTAATGTTAATGTTGCAGTG
The DNA here is from genome assembly GCF_036417845.1 of Apteryx mantelli. Lineage (NCBI taxonomy): Eukaryota > Metazoa > Chordata > Aves > Apterygiformes > Apterygidae > Apteryx > Apteryx mantelli. Next base: position 18,965,581 of record NC_089986.1, read on the forward strand.
ATTCTGAACTGTTTGTCATGGATGGTGGTCGGTCCCCTTTGTCACTTTTTTTGTTCCAGAACTTTTTGCTTGTTTCATCATTTTCATGTCTTTTCCATCCATTATTTATATCTTCTTCTTGCACAAAAACTTGGGTTGTCTAGCTTCTAGCATGTGTGTGTTTGTGTAAAATTGTTGGAGTAGTTTGTTTTTCAAGGTTTGCTGGTAAGTCAAGCCCACAACTTTTCTTATCTCTTAACTTTATATATATGTGCTATTCCTTCTAAGGTGTTATTTGTAGTTCAGATAAATTTAAGACCAAGACCAAACATTAACTGGAAAGAAATGAATTTTTTCTGAGTTTCAGCTTATTGCGTGGAAAGGAACACTTCTGAAACTTAGAAGCTTTCACTGGAAAGTGTCTTAGTAGACAGAATTGTGCAGTTTGTGTAGTGCCAACATGCTGGAGTAGCTGCCTAATCATGGCAGCAATAAAATTAAGGCGCTAGGGAGAACAAAAATATGATGTATTCAACAGGAAATGGATCACACCTATATGTTGAGTACAGGTTTTTTTCCACTAAGTCTAATAACAATGGAATTGATAGGATCTCTGAATAAGCAAAGAAATCTATATAAAAGTCCCTAAACTTAGTGCTCTTTTGGACTGTCCAAACCCTGGAATGCAGTGATGATAGGGTTCCTCATGGATACACACACTACTAGGAACAATTTGGGGTGCTTTTCTAAAAGAGAGGTGAAGACATTGGCCATTCTCAAAGTTGGCATGGATTAAGATACAGGGGAAATAGTGTTAACTTGCACTGTGCCTTTGCAGCTGGTGATATCTGCTGTTAATGATCATGACCCACAGCTGGTAACTAGCATACGCTGCTTCTAAAAGATTTTGTTGAATTGATTCCACACTTGAAAGTGTGAACATCTCTCCCTCTCTTATACATCCAGTTGCAATTCAGATGTCTTTTGTAGTACATTTATTAACAAGTAGTCCTTTCAAAGTACTTAAAGTTTTTGTCAAGTTAAGTTTATCTTTAAAATAGTTTGTGCTGCCAGCATTGATCTGTAACTTGTTTTCAGTTTGTCTGTTGTTATAAATCTTTCTGTGAGACTCCTTTTGATTAAAAATAATGAAGAAGTCATTAAGTATTCTTCAGTATAGCAAAATGTTTGTCTTTTCATGGAATTCTAATATTACAATTCTCATTATAATACTAAGCCTATAATACCTGGTTAATTAAAAAGCCTGAAAATATGAAAAAGGTGAAGGAGAACTGCAATGTTTTTACTTAGAGGTTTCCTAAAATATTAAATGTTTGCTGTGTATATACATTTTATAGTATTTCCTACATCTTACAGAGATCTTTTGATGTCTGTAGAGATGGAATTAGGAGCTTTCTCTGCTGTGTGAGGTTAAAGAAGCAATGGGAAGAATTAATTCACTTCCAGTTTTTAGGGTCTGCACTAGATATAATTGATTGCATGGATTTAATTATAATCCTTTAGTAATGGTATGACATAATATAGTTGGGCCTTTAAATAACATGCTTTACCTCTCTGGCTATTCCAAGCAATGTAAATGATACTAATCTTTGTAGAACCTTATTGTTCTGGTGATTGATGTTATTAAAATCAATCAAACAAACAAACAAAAATACCCCAGCCCACCCCCAGCTACACAAGAAAGCATCTAGCACCCTCTGGAGGTGCAGGGTTTCAGATAGACAGCTAACTAAAAATGTATTTTAACTAAGATGTTTTAATTAACTTTCTTACAGGATGATCATTTTAAAGGTTCTTTGAAGATGAAAAGGGATATCTTATGGTTTTACGGAATATAAAGCAATATTGTCTGACATGACGGCAAAAAATGTAAGTTTATAATTAAACAACATGTATTACTTCTTTATATCAGCATGCAGCCAGTTACTTCTGGCTTTCAGAATTTGAAGGTTTTTGTGTTTTGGTTTCTTGTATGGACAGGATTTTTGTATGCTACACACACACTATCATCTGCAGTATTTTGATACATTTAAACTAGCTAGAAGTTCTTTAAGAATATGTGGTTTAATCAGCTATAGGGCAAGTTGACAATTGAGGCAATGCTTTATGGTGTTGTTTTACTCTAACACTTGCTCCCAACCTATCAGAGAGCTTCTTATTTTGCTGAAGCAGCTCAGCTTTGCACCACAGTAAATCCTTCTGGTGAGTCTGAGTCTCAAAGCTCTAGGAAGAGCAGAAAGATAGCATATTTCTTTACTAATGTCTGTGCACTCCTGGTTTCTAGACTATTGAGGGCCTTCCTGTTTGTTCTTCTGCCACATGTGGCTAGACTGTATTGTGGAGTCCAGAGGCTGTATCTTCGCTCCCCCTATCCACAATTCTGGAGAGGCTGATGAAATGGAAAACATCTTGACCTTAATTTTCTGCCTGAGTAGCTGTGCTTCTTGATGTACACAATTTATGTAGAGAACAGTTTTGATTAAGCTTGAGTGGAGCAGTCAGTGAGTGGAGTATTACTTTGGGCATTGAGCAATTTACCCATTGGCTGTTTTTGATAGGTTATCCTGTCAAATTAAATCTGAAGAGGTTTAGGAAACAACATCAACATGATTAAAGAAGCAAGAACCTCAGAATAAAAGTACAGAATAAAAGTACATCCTAACCCTAGGATGGCTCTCTGTTCAGTCGTTCAGTAATTGCAAAAGTTTCTGTACATATTTGGTTCGATTGATGGCAGGGACATAGTTTGGTTAAATTAGATCTCCAGACTTGGAAATTTTTATTCTGTTAAATAATTTCATTTGGTGTGCAGCTTCAAGTGAGGCTTTCAGTTTTCTTATATTTATCTGTTTGATTCAAGCTGACCAAGCCAGAAAATAATTTGATATATATATGCAGCTACCGTTGACTTGCTTATTTCATACGCCAGATTCAACTGTAAAAAGTAAAAATAGGGGTGGTCATATGCTTTCTCTCCTAATCTGCAGCACTCTGGCTGAATGTTTCCATAGACTAGATACATCTATATGTGGAATGAACAACGTTCCTCATCACTGCTTTTCCTTGCTAACCTTTATTCAAGTACATGATGGGAGAATTATCAAGGCTGGGCTCACTGCTCACTTTAAATGCAGCATGCTATTCCATTGCAGAAGGATAGGTGATAAACACTTTCTAGTATCTGTTTGTGGAACACTACTTAAGGGTAATTTGACCTTCCTTGGAAAAGAACTCTAACCAAAACAGTTATGAATAACAAAATGTTGAATAGAAGTTATAGATTCTCTTGGAGATGAGATGTTTACATGCTGCCCATATACTCTGTACACAGATGTCATTTCAGTTGCCCTGTCATAATGGCTTATTGCACTCTTTGCTTACATAATACAATGCCTTTTTCTTATCGGTCTTGTGCTTCCATTCCTACCTGCTGTTCAGGTGGGAAAGCATCACAAAAGTATTGAGAAATGAAAAAAAGAGGAAAAAAAAAAAGAAAGAGAGAGCAAATACCCATTAAAGTTATTTTTAGGACAAAGTAAATAATATCCCTCAAGCAGATTACTTGAATAAGAACTGTTGGTTTTGATTGTCTAATCTGAATTTATGTATATGTACTCTTAAGGGTATTTGCTACTGCTTCTCGGGTGGTGGATGGTTTATCACAGATGAGGTTGGTAGAATGGCTGTAAGAGTTCTCCTTTCCCATGTCAGTATGGAAGAAAATAAGTCAGTTTAACTGCTGAAGCTGGTTAAGCAGGCCTGCTTTACTTTGCATGGAAATGGATATGGGGCACTTGCATGATCAGTTTTGGTATCTCAGTTACGCCAGAAGTAACTGACAGCTAAAGACAGCAACTTCCTAAAACACTGTTTCAGTTTGATCAACATTTAAGTTTGGCCTATGCTTGATCTCATTTGAAAAAAAAAAAAGGGGGGGGGTCTTTTTTTAGTTACAGCATGCACACACACTACAGCTGATAAATTGAGGCAAATATAAGTACACAGTAAAAAGCATTTCTTGCAGCACTCTTTCTAAACAAGCCTTAACAACCATCTTACGCTGGGAACTCTTTAAAAGTTATGTAAAGCACAGTAGCTGTTCTGCACTGATATTCCATGCAGGTATTCTTTTAGTTCATGATGAGAGAGTCTGTTTTAGGTCCTACCCGAGCTGTTTATGGAACTGATACTACTGCAGTATGTCTGCAAATCAGTCTATCAGGACTAAACAGTATAAGAAACCAGTCAGTTTATGGATTTCCTAGCCATGAACAACTTTTGCATGCTATAATCTGCATGCTAATTCTAGAATAGAGAGAGCAAAAGCTTCTCAGGTTAATGGGAAAATTAATTCCTCTATGGAAAGGGAGGGCTTGAAGGAGGAGACTTGCTAAGTCGACAGTATGTCAGACAGTGGAGAAGACTGGAAAGCTAGAGGGGTAACGAGTTTGTCCTATCCAAGACTCTTATTGTGATTTCTTTTTTCCCTTGTTTTGAAACTTCTCAGTCACCTGCTAGGAGATGGAAAAAGCTTGATGAAAATATTTAATAGGATGCAAAGGCCTGCCAAGTGCATGCTTCATCTTCCTACATGGCAGGATTCATCTTGCTGCGGATGGCCAGGAAGAGGAGCCCAGCTCCTGCCATACCCAGCATTCTCGGTAGCTATATTACATGAATTCATAATCCAGAAACTCTGGAACATTGCTGTAAAGCAGAAATGTCATATGTGAGCCATACAAAAAGTAATAAAAGATACCTATGTAAGCTAATTCTTCAGCCTTAGGTCTTTAAATATGGACTCAGTAAAAATGGGTTCCTTGTAGCACAACTATGGGTTTTTTTTTTTCTTTTCTGTTCCTTAAAATCCATTTTGGATCACATCTAAAATCTGCAAAAATCTTTTGAGAAACAGAGATAGCATCTCTTCCTCTTGCCAGGAGATAGGTTGCCACTATTTCCTGGTTGATGCAGTTTGCTGGTTTTGGTTTAGGAATGGGTAAACTAAAAGATTCCCAAATACGATGGGTGCTGCAGAAACGCAGATGACATGACTTGGGACATCTGACATTGTAATGGGGTACTGTAAAGTTCTCGTTCTGCTGCAGTATTGTAATATTGCATCAAACGTTGCTTTTTTGAGTGGTTAGATATGATAATTATTCTGTAAGAGAGACACATTTCTTTAGATTTGTCATTTCTCATTTAAATTCTCATGAAATTCAACTTTGTTTTCAATCTCTTCTAAACTTACATACAGAGATTATAAAATAGAGATAAGTGCTCCTGTTCATTGGGTGCTCTTTATAAATGTCGTATGAGGACTATCATCCTGAAAATATGTGTTTTCTATGTAAACTAAAATTCTGTTGTAATTTTGCATCATTTGAATCACTGAAGCACCAGACCAAAAAAAAAACAAAAAAAACCAAAGTACTTTGTTATGATTCCTTAAACATTGAACCTGTTAAATCATCTAAATCCTTGACAGAATAAAATGTAAATGTTTGGATTTTAATAACTCTACTGGAGAGTCTTTCTGGGCTGACTGTACGTATATACATATCTTCAGTGTTTAATTGAAGCACTGATATGAATCAATAAGGACATGTAAAACTGTAAATCTAGAGCTGAAGATTCAATTGTGAACAAATTGCAGTGCTATCTTGAAAGGTATTCATGGGAATCATAATAATTATAATTTCTTTTGGAAATAGTTGGCCTTTGTATCCAACACTTGATCTTTATCCTTGTGGTTCCCCAGTTCTTTTTGTGAAGCTCCGATTTAAAATCCTCTTCTATTCCTTGCAGAGGCAGGGATCCTGAGGAGACACTGATATTGTTATTGTTATATTGTGCATAGGCAGAAGTGGTATCATCTGACAGTTCTGGCTCTTCATCTTGACTTTGCAATCTTCTGCAATCTTTTCAGTGCAATTTACTATGTAGCTTACTAAACTTTTCCAACCTTCATTGCAGCACAAGCATGCGGATGGGAGAATACTAAAATCCTTTTGTTTTCCATGCAGACCTGCTACTAAAACATATGAAACCTTTCTGCATTTGTTTTCCTATCTTCCTCCTCTTTCCCCATGCTCAAATGCAGATATTCACATTAATTCCCCCCCAACACACCACCTTCATTACCTAGGTACTGTTGCCACCTAGTGGAAGGAAAAAAAAAACGGAGAGAAAAGATTTCCACAAAAGATTTTTTTTTTTTTTTTTTTTTCCTTTCTCAATGGCAACTTCTGATGCTATGGTAGTCTACAACAGCTGGAGTATTTGGTTGCTGGTTGGGAATAGCATATGAACAGTCCAGCTGGGTGTGAGATGAAAGAGCAAGTTCAGTACAGACAACTTTTGAGATAAATTGCTGAACTATATTGAGCATCTCTATGGGTTTGTTTTCAGAAGCGTATAATGCGGCTAATTTTAGGCAGTATTTAATGATAATGGTGGAATGCACACTAGTGATTACTTTTTCCAGTAAGTTACGCTTTCTTCATCCTCACTTCTGCTGTACGCAAACTTCAGTTTCTGTCTTCAAGTTATGGAAGCATCACAGCTGCTTCAATTTTGGAGGGGTTTTTTTGTTTTTAATTGAAGGAGAAGCCTCACCCCTCCCTGCTCTTGGCATATTTGGCATGGATGAACTATTTTTAACAACAATATTCATCCAAAAGAACAACCTAAATTGTTTGAACTTGGTAAAGGTAAAACCATAAAATGTGGTGGTAATGTAAAATGTCAGACAGTTGTCAGTGAAGATTCTGACTTAGTATGTTGAGTAAAGTTGGACAGTTAGATGGAAATCAGCCCCGGTTCTCTGTGGAAAGCTTGAATGCTGTGATTCAAAAGCTGATTTGCAGTCTTCAGCCCATTGTACTTAAGTAAATTTATTTTGGTTTCTCTTGATTTACTGGGCTGAAAACTATGGGGTTTTTAATGTGAAGTTTTCAGGTCCACTAAGAAGTAAACATGAGTAACTTTAGTTACTTTATTTACTTTAGTAAATGTGAGTAACTATCTGACTTTGCCAAATGATGGAATTGAAATGATCTCTGCTGGGATGTTAAGAGATTTCTTGAAAAGAGTGGGTGATATTGACAATGTGTTTAAAAAATCACAGATGGGAGGAAGCAATAGCTGACAAAGCTTCATAGTGTGAAGCTGTATTTCTGAGTCCAAGAAACAAGCAGCAAGTGGTGCAAGTGTGTCATGATGCAGAGCTGGGATTATCGTCAGTAGCTGCAAAACATTAAGTTCAGGGAACAACTGTGTTTGTAGAATTATGTATGAGATCACTCTTGCTCCTTAAAATCAAAGTGTTTTTCACAGACCAGAAAAATGCTGATTTTATTCCTAGTAAGTGTCATATCAATGTAGTCAACAGGTGATCTGTCTTGAATTGGAAAATATGCAATCTGTTTATGTAAAAAACCATGTCTGCATGCCTGTATCTGCCAGGCAGATGTGTCAAAGCCATTTTGCCATCCTTATTAACTATTGTGCAGGATATTGTACAGGGACTTGAAGAAATTCATATTCTGTAAATTCTTAGGCATGATGTATTGCATTCAGATGCTGTGCCCCTGGTGGTGAAATGGAGGAAAGTTTGTGGATAAAATCCTAATCCCTGAGTGAAAAAACAGTGCAGCAACTGCTAAGGTTAATTTGTTGCTCCTGATGGTGAAAAAAATCTCTAAAATTGTTTCAGAAGAGTTTGTCACCATGTTGTGTGCTGATTTTCCCCCTTAAAAATCACTTGATAAGTAAAAGTTCTCTGGCTGAACCTAGCAATTGGATGCTTGTAGTAGGGTTTTTCTTGTTCTGGGATAGTTTATTTTAGTGTTATGATACTACCGCTTCATTTGTTCACAAAAAATGATTCTCTCATTTGTTGTGATTAAAGTTCTACTAAGTGGCCCTAGCACTGTGTTCCATTATTACTATGTGCTTTTGTAAAATAAAGCAAATATTTGATTCTTGGTTGTATGATTGTTTGTCCCAATTATTTACAGAAGTACTCCATGCTTACTTTTTTTTTTTTTTTTTTTTTTAAAAAGATCTTGTAGGATTTGGCTTAATTGCCTCCTGGAGGAATCGTGCTATGATTTCTGAGCAGATTCTAAAGGAGCTCAGTCCCTCCGCGCTTATCACAGCTTCTGTCTTGGAAGCAAAACAGAATGCCTTGTTGAACGGGGAGTACTAAGGTGGTGCAACTGCAGAATGCCTTCCATCACCTGCTCTTGCTGGGCCCACCCCTCGTTAACTGGGGTCTGAGGGACTTTCCAATCTTTTCCCTCCCTCAGCCAGGAATGGTTGAGCATTTGTTTTTCTATAGCACAAACTCCTTTCTGTGCTTTGTATATATGACAAAATCTGAGATGCACCATTCTGTCCCCTCTGTCCAGATCTAAATCCTCTCTGTCTCCAGGAATTTACCCTCAAGGTAACCCAATCTGTTCCTGAAGACTAGGGAATATGTGTAAAATACACCAATAGTCACGTCTCCTCAGACCCACAGGTCATATGGCTTAGGACTGAGAATACTGGAGACTGAGTAGTTTCCTGCTGTGCTACAGGTGGCAGCTGCTCCATATGACAGAGGTGACAGTGACAGGGATTATGCATAGTACAGTATCAGGATATTGAGAGTTTTTCTAAATTAATGAATTTAATTAAAAATAAAATTTGTCTTCAGATATACACAGTAAATGTTTTGGACCCTTTGCTGTGGACCTCAGGCTCTCTTTAGACTGTACTATTTATAGGATTATAGTGTTCTGGAAATTTGGAGCAGATATTTCATTCCTCTTTGCTTTTTTGAGTTATGTTGTAGAAATCTATTTAACCTGGGCATTTGTTAAAAGTAGAAATGTAAGTTTTTGGAACAGAATAGACAAGTAGTATATTTGGTATGTTTTTGAAAAATTTCTCACCATTGAATATACAAAATTTGTGTTTTCATAGTACTGTTGTTTGCATACTAGAAAACATACAAAGATTTATCATATTTTAAGACTGCAAAAATGTTTTGTTCAGGTTGGTGTGACTCCCACAAATGGCGACTTGAAAGGATTTATAGATCAGAACCAGAGTCCAACAAAAGGTAAGAGAGTTCTGTTTGTATACATAGAAAAGAAGCATACATTAAGACTTACTTTTCTCTTGTATTTAGTAAATGAGTATTATTGCTGACTTCACTGCATGTGGTTAATTCAATTTTGGGGGACTCAGAATTCAGAGTTCAAAATGTATTACATAAATCCACAATGGTACATGTAGCATTACTGATGTGCAAGTGTCTCTGATCTTCAGGTTTTAAGAGAGGAATGATAAGAGACTGTGGTGAAAGCAACTAAAGGATTAAATAAGCCTCTTTTTTCCTTGTAGTGAATAATGTGCTGAGTCCCTGTCCCGTCCCCCCCCCCCAAAATTCCCAGGCTCTGTTTTAAAGATTCTCCAAAAGGGGAGGGAAGGTTAAGTGTGACCATCTCCATGGTTCATTTTAGCTACTGAAGGAGGAAGATCTTGTGCATGGGGATGAAAATGCTCTGACTTCACAACTTTTTTGTGATGTTGGGCAAGTTATCTGATTTTTTTTCTATGCCTCCATTGTAATTCTGGATCAGATCCATAGGTGATATAGTCCAGTGGCCTGTCTGTATTAATCACCTTTACAAGAGGCTTTGGAGAGTTTTATTTTGCACTGATTTTATGCGGGCTGTCGTTACTGTAATATGCAAGTACCTCCCAGGAGTGCCTTTAAGTACATCATTATGACAAAAGGTACAGTCAACTCTGTGGTGGTCATGTGGGGAATAATTTCTATCTTGAAAGCCTAATATTATTTCTTAACTTTTAGCAGTTTAAGATCCTGCCTGAAATTGAGAGGAATGCCCAGAGTTGTTATGATTGAATGCTAGCTATATAAATATCAAAAAATGCTCCTAATTTTGCTTGGTGTCCATGATATTGCGTGAGAATGAATTCCAAAATATAACTGTATATTGTGTTTTGATCTGTAGTTCTTTGTATAAAATGAGGATGGTAATTTTATCTTTTGTTAATTACTTAAGTTGTACATCTCTTAAGGATTATGTCACATTACATCTTTATATGTTACTTATTTTGAGTTCCAGGTCTTCCTTGGGATGTACATGTGGTGCTTTAATAAAGTGACATTGATCAATGATAAATTATTATTTGACCAATTATGGGATGTTTACTACTTTTAGAACGCTTAGTTAACTTCACAGTGAGCAAGTAGGAAGATAGTAGAAATATCTTCTTAAGGCGAGACATAATTCAGCAAACACTTCAAGATTGTTCTAGAACTAGTAGAAATACTGGGTTTTAGCAATCTCTCTCAGACTTAATTTATCTGATGGCTCACTCTCCTCGATCGTGGATTTGCAGTCTAAGACTTCTCTGTAAGCTGTTTCAACTTGTTAAACTAGCAAAAAGCAATCAGGTTTTGCTTTGTTTGGAGGGAGAAGGGTTGTTGTTTGTTTTTGTTTTGTTTTTACTCCCTCCTGGATTAGCTTTCTGCAAAGACGGATGGGTTTAGTCAGCTCATAGAGGGCTTTAACAAGTTCCAGAACTGGTTCGAGAGTGGAACTTCCCCCTTCTAGCAATGGCAAGTGGTTAATTCAAGTTGTATTGTCTCAAGAAAGCTTATCTTCAGGATGTTATTGAATTTATTAAATGGCTTGGAAAGTTTGAAGCTCTGCTCTAAAAGCATTCCTATATTAAAGAAAGGTTGTTGAGCTTCTGTTCTGGAAAGTCAGACTGATTTGCTGTATGAGAAGGTGGGCCAACCTATGTTGTGAGAAGATGCTAAGTGCTAGCTATTGTTGATTAAGCTCTAGTGTAGATGAAGTTACTTGTTCTAAAAGTCAAACAATTTTGGTTTTGAGAAAACTCTTTATTCCCTAAGTAGATAAATTATCACGTACCTTGTGGGAAATAACTGCAGGTCCTGAATGAAATCAGAGCAGTTGATTGGTATGGTCATGATACGCATGGCATTAAATCCTGAGGCTCACTGTGCAAGGGGGATCACTCTGCTCCCCTGAGGAGGAATTCCTAGGGAGTCGCACTGCAGGAGATGCCCTGTGGTTCAGGTCTGGTTTAAACTGATTTATATTGATGCATGTAAAGTCCTGTTTCTGCCTTCTGCTTGGAAATTGGACATTTCTCTGATCCAACAGAAACCTCAAGCTTCAAAAAAGTAAATATTATTCTGGGACTTAGCCTTGGGACTGGTGCATGACAAAGTCAGGCAAGTGCCCATTCCGGTGCACGGGAGGTTTGAAAAAGTGGAGCTGGGGCAAGAGGGAATGAAACAGCACAAACTTATGTTGGCTTACACTTTTTAGAGCTACACAATTAAAGATCAGAAAGATGACAGAGTTGCAGCTAATCAGAGAAAAATGGCCAGAGGGAATTTTTTTGACATTAGACACCTTAATTGACTGCTTCTGTTTTGTTTTCAACTTCTGTTAACATAGGTAATGAAGGAAGGCATTATGGCATAATCTATTTAAGCTGCTTGGGGTAGGATAGGAAAGGCAGAAGTTTTAGCAATTCCATTTTCTTTTGGAGTATTGTAGAACTGCATCCTTTTTCTATACTGTATTTTAATATATAATTTGTGATAGAAAAAAGTGGCTTTGTAATCATGATCTTTTGTATTAATCCAAATCAAGGGGACTTTTTAAAAATAAATAAAAATAAAAAATCTAAATTATTTATAAGACACTGATACTAGAAGACTAGTACTAATAGGTACTAGAAGACCTTCCTAGTGTTTTTTAAGTGTGAAATGTTAATTATTTCACCTACCATTGAACTTAGTTAGAAGCTGAGAAGAAGAAAGTGAGTGTGTGTGTATGTTTATAGAATTATATTCTGTTTTAATGACTTCTAGAAAATATTTTTTCTAGAACTAATAGAAATTTAGAGTAAGGATGTCTGAAGCATTTGCTGCTGACAAAAGTGAGTGATACCAAAAACTTTTTAATGTCCTTATTATGTGGTTAAAATTTTCCTCCTTTTTAAATCTTATTCATCTCCACATTTTTATTGGTATGTTTTTTTTGATTTATTAGCTTTCTAAAAACTAAAATTTAGCACCTAGGTTTTAGCACTTCTAAACTAAAAAAATCAAATATGCTAGCAATTCTGTCTTGTTTGACCAATCTTAAAACCAGAACTGAAACTCATGCAGTAGTTTGTTGATTTGATGCAGAAGGATCAGAAAGAGCTCCTTGCAGGTCCCACAAAGTAGTAATTTCAGATCTGGAGTATTGCATAGAACTCAACTTCTATAGATACTCAACACTGTGGAAATAATGTTTTGCACTAAAATAACGTCTCTGTATCTCAGCTGCTTAGAAACTCTCCATTATTTTCTCAAACCTCCTCTTAGTACCTTTTTTTTTTTTGGTTACATGCATCTTTCGACAAGGTGAAATGATCTAAAGATCTAAAATATAACTTTGCAGAGCATTTTTAGTACTTCTTTCCCAAGTCATCCTCTAATTATCCTAATCCTGTGATTGATCCTAACACTGCTTACATGTGCTAGAAGCCCGGAAGCTAGGATAGAAATATGGCACAGTAAGTCTCTAGTATGGTGCAAATAACCACGGAGTTGTACATTGACCAAGCTAGCATGGGGTGAATTGGATCAGGCTGGACGATAGCAGTGAAAGGAGGAGTGTGTGTTAGATGCCTAAATAAATCGGGTAATCTTACTAAGCAGATTGCTGGGAACTTGATTTTTGCATCTAATTTTGTAAAGTGGCTCCATTAACTAAAAGGTAATTAACAGTAAACCTGAGATTGGTGGGTATGTATGGAGTAGATGAGCTTCCTTTGAGAGGAATCATTCAGCTCCTGGCTGAGAAGTTGCACAGTATGGCGAAGCCAGTCTAAAGAGTCACTGCCACTGCTGAAACTGCGAGGTCCCATTTTCCCTCCGCCCCTCCTAGGCACTTGCTTCCTTTGCAGTGGCTCTGGTGCACGTTAGACCACTAAACTCACCAGCATGGCAGAAACGAATCCAGCCGGGGGTAAGGGCTGTTGGGTTAGCAAGTTGAATTGGCTCAGAGAAGTGTCCGGTGAACAGAGGAACTAGCGTGAGAAAGGGGGAGCAGTGTCTCTAAGAATGGAGGTGGAAGAATAGGGGGCAGGACCTTCTGCCTCTGGTGTTGAACAGTTAGGTTGGCTTAGCTGCCTTCTGTAATTTAACTCCTAGTTGCAAAGTTTGCAGTTCCTAGTTTGGAGATGAGTTTGTGCTAAAATGAAACCATGGCCTCCATTACCATGCTTCATTCTCTCCATTCACTAAGCTAAATATTCACTAGGGTTAGTAACCTTTGGCAGAAGGCAAGTAACAAACATCTGGTTGATAACATCTTATACTTTTACAGCTGTTTGCTCAGTACATATAGGTCAGATTCTTACTGTTTATTATTCATGTAGCCACGCTGCTATAATCCTTTGAGATTTCACGAACTAAGACAAAATATGACAGTTCATTAGAGTGACCTCTAAGGAAGATAAAAATACCGACAATTCATTCAGCACTTTCACCATTTCCTCTGGGACAGAGATGAGGGCACCATGCTACAGAAAATCTTTTTTAAAGATTTTCAGAATGGAGATCTTAATTATTTTTGGTCACTAAAATCTTGTGGTACTTTTATATGCATTCTGGACAATATACAATAATTATTATATTCTGTCCCATCTAATATCATATTGCATTTCTAGATGAAACAACTTTTTACCCTAAACAGTTGTGTTGTCAGTCACAACAGCTGTAGCCTTCCAGTGAAATGCAACTGCAACCCCTTCTCAATATCAGAAGACTTGAGGATTTACAATTTATGAAACACTTTGAACAATCTCTCTAAATATTTGCTGTTAATCACTGCAATGAACAAAGGGGTGTACTAGCTAGAAGAAAGTGATTTTTGACTCACCAAGACATTTTAGCTGCATTAGACTTCAGGGTTGGAGAGAATGAAAGAGTCTAAACAGAAAGTGTCTAGAGCTGCAGTACCTTCATAGTTTTCTAAACTGTGCAGAACACCACAGACTAGTTTTAGGCCTTTGAGAAGTAATTTGTTAGGCACTGTCTAGATAATTGCCTTTCTTGTTTCATTAATCTGTGATAATTAATGACACAGTGGTACTAGGGAGAAGGACTAAAACAAGTGTAGCATTTTCAAATAATTTCTGTGGGACAAGCAATTGATCTGTTCAGAGAATAATTGAATTGAATAGCTTCATAAAGCACAGGACATTACTGTTAGTAGTAATATCTCAATCATCCTGATCCCAGTCTACGTTAGATTTTGCTTCTAGGATGATGGATGTATTGCTTTACCTCTATTCTTCTGTATTTTCTAAAATGTTATGCATTAATGATTAATTCTTTTTCATGTTGAGGTATAATTAACAAACACTAGCATCCCTGTTGAGATATTACAGCTTGCTCACACTGTATGACATATTTCTTCATTTTGATTTGGAGAATAAAATATGCCATAAAGACTGGATCCACTTGCATGTCAATAGCCATGCTGTCTGTTGCTTTCAGTCTGAACTATCTTTTACTTCACCGTTTTTGATTTGTCCAGCATTGAACTCTGGACATTAAGAAGCAGGAAAAACCTCCAAACTGGCATTCAGATCCATTGTCTCTTCGCAGGGCTTTGTAAACTTCCCAATCAATGCACTTCTCATTATTTTACCCATTTTTTTTAAGTTGACTGAGCTAATATGGTAAAAATAAGGGCAACTTGTTAGATTTCTGGGCCTGTTCAGAATGTGCCTTCACAGTGTTCTTGGACTGAAATGTGATGTATATATGATGTGTTTGAAGAGTGGAAGAGGGCCCTTGCTCAAATAAGGCATCTTCTAGAAAGCATCACATTTCAAGTGCTAGAAATTTATGGTTAAAAAGTTGCATTTAGATTTTTTTTTCTTTCCAAAAAGAGATAATTATTTGTGATGTATATTTAATTGTTATTTGCCTCTTGTACAAACATACTAGTTTTATAATAATACTGTATTAAAGAAACACTATTCATATTCAAATGCTGAGTCCTGAGCAGTTAGACAGCTTGTTTTGGAAAAATCCATGCAAATCTTGTGTCTCTCTTTTTTTTTTTTTAATGAATTATGATCTTTTATTATATTATCAAATCTATTGCACAGTCCTGAAAACTGGGATTTGCTGGATTTAATTTTGAAAAACGCTGGACTGTTTGAGGTAAACCTGCTGCTCTGCCATTTTTTCCTACTGAGAGTAGACTGCATCCTGGATCTTTTAGGATGCTGTTTCAAACTTCAGGAAAATGTCTTGAAAAATTTAGCAAGTCAGCCATTGCTTTTTCTGTACTCAAATAGCTGCAGTCTCATTATGTAGCATTAGCACCACTATATATAGTTATATAGAGGCAAATTTCTAGCTCTTTGCACTAAAAATGCATGATCAAAAAAGCTAATCACTTGATTCTTGTGCTTTAAAATAATTCTCTCATTTTTTTTTTCCATTCCCAAGCTTAACTTTCAAAATCTGGCTTCTCTCTTTGACTTTTTCCCTGGGCAATGTGAAACTGTTACTCTGCTGCTGCTGTTCCCATCTTTGATCAGGCCCCATTTATCTTTCTCCCCAGGAACTGTAGTGCCCACACACTATTACCTCTGGATATTTTTAGGTTTCTTTTGCTACAGAAGTTAACACTCAAAAACTATTAGGTATTGCAATCTAATATGTAAGTCTAATACGTATTGCTGTGTCACTTCTGCTGACTTGTAAATCTAAATGACTGTTCCTAAATAGGTTGCCTGGGGTTGTTTGGTTGATTTGGTGTGGATTTTTTTTCTTCTTCTGTTTTCTTACTGTTGGCCTGCTTACTGTGCTTGTTATTGAATACTGTCGTCTTTTTGCTGTAGGTTTTTTTTTTTTGAATCAGGCTTTTTAGAAAAAAAAAATATATATATATAAATATATATATATTATTCCTTGTATAGAAGATGTCTGGAAAAAAAGCGTTTCTCACAGATACCAGCTGTATCTGAATTACAGTACAGATTTACAAACGATTTAGATGTTTTAAATAGGATGTTTGTAGAATCACAGCCCATAAATCCAAATTTGTAATCCTCATAATATGAAAAGATCTTCAGCCTAAATCTGAAGGGAACTAGATTTTATTTTCTAGGTGTGCCTAGAAGTATCAGAGTCTTCAGCAGAGTGTTATTAACCCAGGAGGATGTTCACTTTCTTTAGTTCTTCACTGTTCAACAGACAATTCACTTTCTTAAATTTGTGGAAAATGCCTTGGCTCACAGGCAACAGGCTATTTTGGCCAGAGCATCTCCATTTGGAGCTTATTTCTTCTGCGTGGAATAAATAAATACTCACTGGATCAGAGAGGGAATGCCACAAGAGGATGGCTGTCAGGATACTTGCCTCATGGCAGGGAAGACTGGTTGCGAGGACAGTCACTGGATAAAATACAGCAGTGGTCCTCGGAGCACAGTCCGGCTATCTCTTTTCTAAAAGTCACTTTCACTCACTGTCTTTGACATAGTAGATTCTTAATTATTACAAACAAAATTGTCCAGCTATGGCAAGCTGGGTTCAATATGCTTCATTTCCTTATCTGAAAGTAGCTGGCAGTCCAGTGATTAAAATTATTCTTGTATGAAATCTGTATTTTAATTCTTCCAGACAAAAGAAAAAATTGGCCCTGGTTGTCCTCATTCTTCAGTGAATACTTGTGTCATCGGGCTATTGAGTGAAAAAGGGATACCTCCTCTCATGTTTTTGAACAACTGAGGTGATGGCTGCTGTTCTTAGCCTGGGGGATATATATATATATGTATGCCTTAGGTGTTCTTTTAGTGTCACATCCCGGATTGTACCCGCTGGGAGGAATTCCTGCTGTGCTCAGCGCTAATGAGACTGACACACACACACTCCTGGGTATAGGCAGGACTTTGGTGCCTAATGAACTTAATTGGCAGTAACTAAAGTACTCCATTATTTAGACAAAATCCTGTTTTAAGTGGCAAAATGTCTTTGTGGAGTTGCCTCATTCTGTTAAAGTTATTAAGTATAATAGTTCAAGTTAGCTCTTAAGTATAATTAGATATGCGAATGAGTTGAATAGTGACAGTCCAGTGATGTGTTTTGGCTGATTTTTTCAAGCTGTGAATAAATTAAATCAGACACACTGTAGAGTTCATGTGGAAAAGCTATCTGTGCAACCAAGAGAATTTCAAATTTAATCTATTTGGGACAGTAAGAGAGAGAATGCATTCCAGCTTCCCCTAAGCAATCGATTGACATCTTAAAACATGCGAAAAATAGTTGCTTATTTTGAAAACTGTCTTTCTCAAATGTTTGGTATCATAGTGTCTTAAGCACTAGCAGTGTTTAACTTACTGACTGGGAATGACTCGCATTCTCAGTCAGTAAGTTTAACACTGCTAGTTTTGTGATTCTGTTTATATATTTTATAAAAATAGCCTAATTGGATCTTCCTGTTATGGTAATGTTACAGTAGACATTTGTGTTGGATGATTTCTCTTAAATATGAGAATTATTAGTGTTGAGAGAAGAAAAAAAAATCATTCAGAGGCTTTTGAGATTTGACATTAGAGGCTTGTTGGCTGAAATCTGTCCCCTGTGTATAAAAAGTTACTCTTGTGTCTTGTCTATGAATCTTAAAAATATAGTAAATTCTAATACTATAATTCTATAAGAGGAATTTTGAGTCATGTCCCAAGGATGCAACTTTTTGTGTATAACATTTATTTTGGCATTTTGCTTTTTTTCTTCTACCCAATATTCTGAGAATTTTTGTGCAACTTAAGCTTACTTTTATAGAAAAAATAAGAGAAGTGTTTTGAGTAGTTTTGAAGGGGTATAGTAAAACATTAGTGTATCAGTGATGGGAAAACTGTTTGACTCATAAAGTATGTACAGGTTATTAGCATGCTGATCCTCTCCTATTTCTGGATAAATAATAAATTGCTCCTTAATAGAAGCTAAATCTTAGTCTGAAAATAAAATCTTCTCCCACGGATTCCCAGCAGAGGGTATGTCTGTATTGCCATTTGATCACTTGTCCCACGAAGCTACTAGCCTGCTCTGCGTGCCCGTTTGCAGCCTCGAGGGCTCTGTTCCCGTCCGGGGAACGGTCCCTAAGGCTCCTGCTATCCGCAGGGCGTTACAGTCGCTGCGGTGTGAGACTCCCTAAAGAAATCAAGGTTTGTAATCGGATATTTCTTGCAAAGAGTTTCAGTAGTCAAAGGAGCTGCTGCCTTTCAGCTGTAAATTAGTGCCACCTTTGCTAAGGTATGGTGCCATCACGACTCCTCTAATGCAGCGGGCTAAGTAAAAGGAGTTAATATCTGTCGTCTTCTGCAGCCCGCTAGTGACACGCAAAGGGAGGTTATGTCCGAAGGGTTCTTTCAAACCCAGCCAGCGGTGCAGAGAACCGAACGCTGAGAGGCAAGCGCAGGTGCGTAGGCTGCGCGCCCAGAGCCGCGCGGCCCGGCAGGGGAGCGACCGTGGCGCTGCCGGCCGCCCGCCCGCGGAGGGCGCGCGCCTGTCCGCGCACCGGCCGCTGCCGCCCCGACCTGCGAGCCGGGCTGAGGGGGCGGGAGCGCGGCGCCCTCCTGCCGCCGCTTCGACGTGTTGCCAGCGTGTGGAGCGGGGAGCCGAGCCGAGCCGCCCCGCCGCGCGGTGCTGCCGCGCCCCGCCGCGCCCCTCGCTCGGGCTGCGATTGCTCACGCCTGGCCTCTGTCCCGCAGGGTAACAAAGGCGGGGGCGGGGCGGGGGCTGCCGCGCCCCCTCCCCCCGGCGGCGCGCACGGGAGCAGCCGGCGCCGCGGCTGAGGCGTCCCGCAAGCGCGGTGCGAGGCGGAGGCGGAGGCGGCGGCGGCGCGGCTCGCAGCTCGCAGCGGCTGAGCGAGCGGGCGGGGAGATGCTCGCTCCTGCCCTCCTCGGCGCCTGGGCCGCGGCCCCGGCGGCGGGAGGGCGCGCCGCGGGCGGACGCGGCGGTGCTCTCCGCCCGCAGCGAGGACCGAGGCGGTGAACTTTGCCCGGGGCGTTAGGTGAGTCGCCGGTCCCGGAGCCGCGCCGGCGGCGAAGCGGGGCGTTGGTGTGGCGTGTTTGCAACTTGGGAGATGCTGCACAGCAGATGACGACGCCGGCGTTTTTCCGGGCGGGACCGCACTGTGTGTCGCCCGGTACGATGCTCTGCAGCCTCCGCGCCTCGCGCTGCATTGTCGTGAGGGCCGGGCATTGTCCGCGGGGCGCCCCGCGGGCGCGGCGGCACCGCTGGCGGCGGTTGGGGCGTAACGGCTGCTGCGGGGGGAGGGGCGGCGCGGCACGGCGCGGCAGGAGACCGTTAGCGGGCGCGAGCAGCGCCTTCTGCTCGGGTTCGGTTAAGAAATAGGCACTGGGAATGCCCAGGCTGCCTGCAGGTTCCTCTGTCTCCGCTTCTGAGTACATGCTTTACCGCAGTACTTTCAGTGGTTTTTAATTTTTTTATTCGAGTTTCTTAGCGTTTCATAAAAACTGGAAGGTTGGGGTCCGATCAGAATTATTACAACGATTACTACTACAATAGAAACAATAATAAAATCACACGAAATAATCATCAAGGCTTTGAGCTGGAAAACTCTTAATAAGGATTTGATTCAGGAAAAAAAAGAAACGGATGTCTCTTCTGTAACAAGGTTGTTTCAATCTCATAGCTAGTGGTAGCAGTGAAGAGGTAACCGTCTCATTTCTAAATGGAAAAAAGTCTAGTAAGGATTAACTTGTGTTTGATAGGTTGCATTTTTAATTATACTGCTTCAAAGATCTTGTTTTTATTTACTTAGCTTATTTTGAAAGTACTTGATATACATGACCTAGAAGGAAGGGAGTATTTACAAAATTAGATCAGTTAAATAAAATATACAGAAAACTGTCTTGGGCACCAGACTAAATTTCAATAAATGACCTGAAAATTTAAAGATCACATTTGTGAGTGCCTGTCAAAAATTTATAAAAGTTGTTGAAATTATTTTTTATCTTTTCTGTGGAATATTCTTGCACATAAAAAATAAGGTAATTTCCCAGGTTAATAATTCTGTTTGCTTCCTGAACAAGATCTATTGGCTGACTTAAAGTGTCTGTATCTGAGTAAAGTCTATGGCAATTGATCTATTTTTGCATAAGAAAAGCGATTTGATAGTTACTCGCTAATAGCATGTGGAGGAAAGAAGCAATGGTTTTCAACTGGTTGACTTGAATGCTATGGGAGTGACATGTTTGAATCTCATGTTAAAATACATAATACAGACTAACACAATATTTGCAGTAAATCTCTTCTTTTTTTTTGTTATTATATTTTTAAATTCTATGAATTTACATGACATTTTCCATTTATTGCTGTGGAGGGGAAAGGGAGGCCAACTCTAGACTACCCCAGTCTCCCAACAGGCTCCCTGAGGAAGGATCCCAGAATAGGATCAAATTGAAATCTTTGGATGGGAATTGTCTTGTAATGCAACTTCATAATGAACTTAATTTCAATAAAATAAGGCTTTTCTTTAATGCAGTACATAACTTTTACTGAGTCCTGATCCTGTAATTCAGTCCAGGGGGGACATGTTCTGTTCTGTTCTAATTGTGAGTACCACAATATATACAGGTACAAATTTGTACAGGAGTCATTTTGGAGGACTGGGGTTTTAGGATGTAAGCTTCTCAAGACACAGGACTGCTGTATGTCTATATTACTATAATAGAAGTAGTAAGACATGTCTCTATTTATTTATTTATTTATTTATACCATTTTCTGCCTTTCCTTTTGATGTACTTTTTTTGCTTGGCGTATGGTTTGATAGGCATTTCTTCTGGCAATAGTGCCAGTTTAAGTTGGTTCTGGCCACTTCACAGATGCTCTTACATTGTCCTTTGCTTTGTGCCAGAATAGCTGTGTATGTGGCTGCTTGTGTGGCTAGCAGTAGCATGTGGCTACAATGGATGTAGTTCATTGGATCAGGGAACAGATTCGGCTAGAAAATACCCCTGTCGTTTGCCCTCGCAAAAGGCAAAGACAGCAAGTTCACTGCCCAGCCATACAAGCAGCTGTGCTGGCTTGGGGGCTGGACCAAGCATTGGTGATGAGGTTGGCTAAAAATGAGTTTTAGTGGCAGTGCTGCTGAATATCTGACCAGGGCCTCAGGGGGGTTTCAGCTTGAGATCTGAAAAGCCCTGGGAGTTCATTTTGTATTTGAAGAGATCTGCTAAAATGACTAAGACAACAACATTGATTATCAATAGGCCTAGATTTGGTATTTTGAGACTCATGCAACTTATACCAGCTATAAATTTGTCTCAGATTGAACAGCAAAAGACTGAAAACTTACTGTAAGGCTGAAGTACGTTGAAATACAATCTGCTCCATTTTGTTTTTTTTTCTTTTCTACAGATATCTTTAATTTCATATATTTTTGTATATGTATATATATATATTTGCTCCTACAGACCATGGAATACTTAAAATTATGTTTGTAGCCTAGTAAGTTTGTGCAATAAGCAAATGAGGAAATATATTGGAAAATATACATGCATGTTAATATCCAGTTTTTCTGTATGCTTTATAATATTGTGTCCTGATTTCTGAGCTCAGTTAATGTTTTAGTTTAATAGAGGAGTGTGAGGAAACATCATATATGTTATTGCAAAATGCCCTAATGAACTTCAAATATTTCATAACTCAGAACCATTTTCTTTGTCATTACAAGCAGGCCAGTAGGCTATGTTATTTAAATTTTAAATGACTGTTTGTTGGTACACTCTAAGAAGTCTTCCAGGTTGTAATTAATACATGGATGTTTGTTTCAGAGCTTTGAATACTAAATACAAATCACCAAATCTTCCCTAGTGTTTTGTCTAAAAATTCAGAGACTTTTTGTTGACATACTTATTGTGTGTATTACCCCAGCTGGTTGATTTGTGCTTCCCATCAGCTATGGTTTCCTTCAAACTAGCTGTGACAGATGCTATAGATTTCCAGATTGACATTGTTTCTGATTATCTTTGCAACTAAGCTGCAGACCTGACAGACTTGCACAAAAAAAAAAAATCACTAAAACCCCTTTAGCTCCATACTCTTACAGGAGTTCATGCTGTTTGTGTGAAGTCAAGGTATTTAGGATGCAGCATACAGACTTAAAATAAATCTTGTGGGATATTTAGTTACTATGTGCATGTGAACGTACATGTACATAAAGATGAATAACTTTGTTCTATGACTGACTGCTTGAAGCTAAAAATCATGTAATGGAATTATTCCTTGTGCTTGCAAATAAAAATCTTTTTCAAATGCCAGAAAGCATAATAGTTACATAGCGATTATGTTTTTCTAAATAGGAAAGAATAGCAACATTGGTTGCTCTCTGAGACAGTAACAGTGGTGACTGAGGATGGTAAAATAATTTGTCTACAAGGAAAGTGCTTTTGTTCTAAGAGAAGCATACATATGTCCACTGACAGATCCTGATTTTCAATATGCATAAGTGATGAGCATGCTCAGTTTGTGGTGTTTTCATACATCTTACAGATAAAACCTCTAACAGAAAGTTTAAGCAAGTTTCTTTCCTATGTGCTCAGTTTTCCATAGGTAAAATGGGAATAATGACACTGACTCCTTTGTACTTCAAAAGTACTGCTGGGAAATACTAAATAAGAATTGAATGTTACTGTACAAATCATCCTATTTGGATCTGTCTATCCTGACCTTTTCCATCCATGTGATAAAATTACTGTTGACTAGGAAGCTGATAGGTCCCATTGTGTTCAGCTTCTCACTGTATGTAGTGCTGTTTTTCTGTGAAACATGAATCAATATAATTTTTCAGTCCCCGTATGATGGGCATTTTTAAGAGCTGGTGTTTGTGAGGAATCTGATCTTGTTTAAAGCCTTCAGAACTACTATGTGATTTTATATATATATATAAAAAACTACCTTGGTCATATTTCACTACTTTGAGTACAGAAATCTGTTGAATATTTTTTAGATTATCTACAGAGAGTGTGACATTTACTTCCTTTCTCTATACTGTTCTATAAATAAGCCCTGAAGAGGTCATTTCAGCTAGTGCTTGCTGTTTTGTAATACTACTTTGCCTCCAAAACTTCAGAAATTACCAGCTCTTCAGCAAAAAGACATGAACTAACCTCCAAAATTTGGTGTAAAATTTGGTGTAAAATACAGCTAGTCATCTTAGCAAACAAGTGCCTGCTCTCTGTGCTGGTTCTAGTGGAAGCGGCTGTTTCCAGTTGGTGGCCAACAGCCTGGAGTTCTTAACCTGGTGGGACTGGTGGTGGCCAACTCCAGGCATGGACTCACGTCAGCGTTGGGTGGCAGTCGCATTCTGCCGAACTGGACCGCAGCGATGCGGGGCCATGGGTGGGACAGGCAATATTCTTGGAAGTTGGACTTAGCTTTGCTTACAGAAGAAATAACAGTGACCCCAATGATATAGTCTGCAAAATGTGTTTCTTCAGGTTGGGGCATCTATGTGATATATCTGGAAATGCATTAACTTTTTGTGGCAACTAAGTGAACCAATTATGTTTGCTGTGAAGGGAGATGGAAATGTGGTGTTTCTACTGCTAAATATTTGCAGCAGTTGGGGTCACATGAATACCTGGACTATGACACTATCTCTGAAAAAATAAAAACAAAGGGGAAGGAATATTTTGTTCATAATTGGTTAAACTGTGATTCCTATTTGTTCAACTGCTGGCACAGACCTAGAATGGCTGTTCTTACGATGGAAAATTTAGTCATTCTTTCTTTCTCTGGTGGATAAGAGGGGCCTCACTCATAAAAAATAGAAACTGGTCGCTTTCCATCCTATCTTTGTTTAAAAGTCTACACATTCACGTATATATCTACCTGTAAAGAAATTAAAAAGGAGAGGAAAGGGCATAGAAACATTTCTTCAAAGACTTGATCAACTTTTAATGTCATTTTGACACTTCTACTGCCAGCTGAGGATTTATGGAAGGATTAAGAGATGAAATAAGATCTGTATCACTCACACGAAACTCTAGCCAGAAAGACTTTTAAACATATGTTGTATTTAAACTGCTGTCTTTTTAAAATTCAGATCAAGTAATTTGAACAACCCTGTATTTATGTAACTTGCAATGCATCAAACACACTAAAGTTGCCCTATAAATAATGGTGACCTTACATGTTTATCCAGGTAGCCTTGCAAACGAAGGCACAGTGCAGCAGTAGTTCTTAATCAGTTTTTCCGATGCTACTACAGTAAGTTGTTGGTGGTTGTGTGTATCTTTGGCCATAGGTTATTAAGCAACAGCTTTCTGTGTGTGTATTTGTGTGTGTATGTATACATAGGTATGTATTTTAAAAATTATTGCCAGTGAAAGTAGATTGTGATCTACATGCCACATGTTGAAAAAGGAACCAGCTGTGTGCACAGTGATTTATTTGGGACAGTGGGTATACATGCGTATGTTTAACTGTACACTAGCAGTGATAAATACACAGTACAGTAAATCTTACATGACCTGATCTTACACTTTGAGTTCTTGGAGGCTAGAAAGTGTTACTGAAGATGACTGTGTGATGCAGCCCAGTGAATAAGAGAACTTTGAGCTAAATGCTAAAATTTCAAAATTTTACTGTACTTTCCATGCCACCTTATAAACATGTTGTAGGCACCAGAGAAAGTAATGCATTTCTTTTCCCTCGTTAAAAAAGAGACAAGAAGAGATGGCCTGAGAGCTGATCTCAGAGGAAAAGGGGTCAAAAGTTTCAGCTGCAGCAGCAAAGAGGAAAATTTCTGCAGCAGCAAAGAGGAAAATTCCTACAGCAATACCTGGGAAGTGACAGACAACATCAGTTGCCACAACAAAATGCAATGAGAGGGATACTAGGTTTTGATGAGAATATGCAAGCAGAACTTGGGAAATCCTAAGCTGAACTTACTGAAAAAGTAGAAAAAGGAAAAAAGTGACAAGCCAGTTTAGAGAACTATTTTGAGCTAACAATGTGAATGCAGTGTATGTAAATCATGAATTACTGTGATCTTGCTTACTCTGTCACTGCCTCAAGAAAGGTATTTCATACTAGTGTAAAGATTTACTGTGGGGTTGGTTTTGTGAGTGTGCATTTGTATAAACTTTTTTCTAGGTAAGTTAGGTGACTGAATAAATATGATAACCGATTGGGAAATAGAGGATTATTCAGTATTTTTAGCAAAGTTTTTAAGATGTTCTCAGATGCGGATCTGCCTTTTGGAAAATTAAATTAATATTTAGTAGTATTGTTACTTCAGACATCAAAGGAATTTGTACAGAACATTAGAATATCCTTGTCTCAAATTTTTAATATTTCTAATACCTACTTTTTTTTTAATAAAGGTAAGATACTGCATGTCTTTTTTTTTTTTTTTACACTTTATTTCTGTGCTGTAGCTAATGAAGATTGTTGTTGTTGTTAAGTATTCTTTTTGTCCCAGTTGTGTTGCTTCTGCTTGGTAGAAACAGAGAAATTATATTGTTGAATTAATGACCTCAGAGTTACGGCAGAACATAGCTATGCTAAGTGAAAAAATGACCATGGTTCAGGACCGAGTGAAAGGAGAAAAGCAGGCAGTGAAGGAGAACAACTTATATCAGCAAAGACCAGGGAACAGAAGTGTCTGCTACCACTGAGTCAGCTTGGGTCCGTCTGGGTGAAGCTGACCACTGGTGAATTCCTGTCCAAGGAGGAGGGCAGGAAGGAGGGGTGCTGACCCATCCATCGCTGTACTTTCTGAATGAACCCCTTTCCTCAGATGCCCAAGGTTTTTGTCTGCTAGAGTGCTAGAAAGCTAAGTAGCTCTTCAGGAGCTCATCCGTATGGCTCATGACGTCAGCTAGACCGTTGACTCTTTTTGGATTATGAGGCAGTAGCAGCTCTTTCTTTCATTTGATTCTGCTTCCAGACTTATCAGCGTAGTTCCCAATTTTGAACAAGGCTTTGCCTAAGAATGGGAGGAGGTATTTGATTGAACAATATTCACAGCTCTCTTGCTTTGAAACTGTCAGAGATAGGAGCTGCTGCTGCCATAATGTCCTTAGAAATAAGCGTGTTCACCACTTCAAGTAGTTTGTGCATAATAGCTTGAAAAATTGTGGACTAATGGTAGGGCTGCATGACAGTTTTCTTTACCAGCCTTTGTGAGACTTTCACAGATTGAACTGTTTCTCTTTATGAAGGTGGGATGAATTAGATCCTTTAGCAGTCTGAGATCACAAAGATGATAAACTCATGATGAAAACAGGCTGGGTTAGAGATGGAATAGCCAGCTGGCTTTATCCTGACATCCAGCTGCCTGCTCTGTTATTTTAGGCAAGTTGCAAAGGCCTCAGTTGCTCCGTTTGTACAGTGGTACCATAGGCTGGCCTTATTGAGGTTTGTCGAATACTTTAGAATAGTCAGGTGAGGAATAGTTATGGCTATAGATTTTACACAGGCATATGATTGTAAATAAGATGAATATATGAACTTGTTTCTAAACTCCTGAATTTTAACTTGTAATACTGAGGCATGGCAAGCTGTTTGCACCAATTCTTATTCAAGGGGAAGTTGTTTACGGAAATACAATGGTAACGTAATTTTTAAGGGAAAATAATGAAGTCTTATGATTTTGTGAGGTGTCCTTGTGACATCTGCTAAAAGGTCTGGTGGCTGTTCTGTGAGGGTTATATTTGCAGCATACAGGACAAAGAAGTTAATCTGGCTCCAAAGTGTTAAAATTATGTGAGAATTCACCAAAACGTTATTCATAGGTTACTGTCCAAGGAAGTAATTTAAAACTTTGGTTTTATTGCTCTTTTTTTTTTAGGTAATATTTCAATAATTACATTACCAGTTTCCAGCACCAACTCTCCAACTAAGATTTTGCCAAAAACCTTAGGAACAATAAATGTGAATGTTGGACCCCAAATGGTAAGTTTTCAACTCTGGTAATGCTAACTTGTGTAACTAGATGCACGACTTCCTGTTTATGTAATATGGAAACATGAAAAATGAAGATGTGAACTGTGCTAGGAACTTCTAGCTTCCTGCTCCAGCTGCAAAAGCTACCGAATAGTTTAAAGTGCCCCACCTCAGTGGAAATGTAACGACGTGTAGGTACAGCGATCTTGGCATGCCAGAACTGCCAATCCCAACAAACATTTTGTGTATGACTTTAGGGCATATCTGACTTTCTGGCTTTGAATGCAAATCCATCATGTGGAAATATGCAATTTCACCAGTTGACATTTTTACCTATTACTCAAAATTGTATTAAGGAGAAAAATCTCATGAAGAATGTCGTTGATGCCCTTTCAATATTTTGAGCTATATTCTCCCCACTTAAATCTCCAGAATTGCCAAAGGCTGTGTTTCTGATATGTCCCTAGAGATTTAGCCTGTTGAAACTAACTCCTCTTAGAACTGTCTTTTCCTGCCAGTGGTAACTATATGAGAGTATATTGTTGTTTTAGAGATTTAGGATCCACTTAAGATCTTTGAGAAACGTTTTCAGTTTTCTGGTGGTCAGAGGACAAAATAGGCAGTACAGTGAACTGCTTTTGGTAACCTGATGCCTGGTTACCAAACACTTAGCCTGTGTACAAGAACCATTTGACATGTTTTATAAATACTTGTCGTGGGTCCTTTTCCCAACACAAATTATTACTGTTCTCCAGTGGCTTTTATCGCAATTGGACAGATAGTCACAAGCATTATAGCCAGACACCCTCAACCCCCCCCCCCCCCCCAGCTGCATTCTCCATTGTATAGTGCCCTTCATCTGAAATACTAGCCAAAGGCTGTCTACCAAAAAATGGTGTTCCTAAAAGCTTTGGTACTGATACAAGTACTGCTATAACATGTGCAGTGTAATATTTCCCTTGAATGGTTCTACTAAAGGAAGACTTATCCTGGGAGTGCAATAAATAATTGCCAAGAACAGAAGAGAGCAGTCAGTAGCCAGTTAATGCAATTCCCACTCTTGCCACTGACTTCTCAAGGTGTTTTTGAGAAACTCACCGCTAGTTACAAGTTAGCCTGTGTTGCTGGCAGAACTGGCAAAAGCTATTGAGTGATGAATGTCTAATGGAGGCAGGACTATAGAA
The DNA here is from genome assembly GCF_036417845.1 of Apteryx mantelli. Lineage (NCBI taxonomy): Eukaryota > Metazoa > Chordata > Aves > Apterygiformes > Apterygidae > Apteryx > Apteryx mantelli. Next base: position 18,993,826 of record NC_089986.1, read on the forward strand.
AATTATATTTGCTTTTTGAAAATCTGTAGAGGTTAACATTCTTAGTGTGTATTTGCAGCTCTGTATCTTCAAATTTCTGAACAGTAAATTGAACAATGGCAAATATCAGTACTGGATGCTATCTAGTTATAAATACCCTGTAGTATATTGTGAGCAGAACTACCTAAGATTAGCAGAAAGATACCAAAAAGAAAATGATGACTTTTTAGTGAGCTTACTTCTGTGAGGTTTATTAAACTCATAAGGCTGTTATAACGCTTTTCATCTAAAGTTAACTACAAAACCTCACTCTAGGCAGCTCCTCTTACAAGGTTTTTCATGTGACAGTAGGAAAAATGTAGTAAAAATGTAACTGCACTACTGCTAGCCTTGTTTGCAGCTTAAATGGGAATATAGGCCATTAAGGACATAATTAGATGAGCGTGATCAAAGCATGATTTTTGCCAGATACTTCAGTTTTTATAGTTGAAATTCTCGTTTTCTGTTCTTGATTTTTTTCCCCTCTTTTTTAACATTCATAGAGGAAACAGAATTGTGCAAAATATTCAGAATGTGGTATCTACAAAGGGAAAACACACTCTTTACTCAACTTCTACAGTATGTCGTCTTATGCATTTTTTTTAACTACTTTAAAACCTTGTCCTACTAGTAGCTTCATAAATCTCCTATCAGCAACCAAAAGATGAACAGTGGAATGATCACAAATGTAATGCATTCATTAGAACTTTATGCAAGTTGATTTATACTTTCTTGTGCCCATGAAACTTTTTTTTCCTATATGAATGTCATATTTCTGTTTTAAAAATCATTTTGGTTATTAATACTTAGTTCTCCACTATATTAAAATGTGTATGTTAGGTTTTGCTTGCCACCATACTTTATATCAAACGTTGCTTCTTTTGCTAATGATACATTTTTCAAAATAGTGGCATTTAACATGCATTTTCTCCATAATGTTAAACATACAGTTTAAGTTTTTTGTTCAGTCAGGAATAAAACTGTCCCGTGCTAGCCTGACTTACTGCTCTACCTTGAGTAATCTATATATTGACATTAACTTTATTTTGAATAACACTACAGAAAGCTACCATCAGCTTATTCCAGTGGCTTTTTGTCATGTGAAAAGCTTGGGCAAGTTCATTTGAAGAGCTTGGCATGTGCTTGTTAACACATGGTTTACAATGTGGTTTCCAAGAGGCGTCCTTAACTGGTGTTTGTTGCAGTTGCATTAGATTGAGTTAACACAGTAAATCTTGTTGAAGACTGAAAGTTTGTAGTTTGAATTCATGTTAGGCATGAGAGGTTTGCCTTGACCATCTTATGTGTGAGAACTGCTACTGTCCCTGTGCGTGTACTACAATTTAACATCATTCTGCAATGTTAGCTAAGAACGGTAAGCAGTGCCTTTCTTGGTTGTGAACAAGTTCTCTGATGCGATGTAGGTGCAGCTTCTCGTTGCCTCTCCTGCTGTGGTAGACACAGACTGGGAGCTGAGGCAGGGCATCTCAGGTAATAGTGAGAGTCTCTGTGAGTGAATTTAACAGCATAGTATTATTGATAAAATAGTACTGCATCCTACAGATGTTCTTTTATTTTGCTGAATTAGGGCATGAGATTTTTTCATGTTTTATCTTATGCAGTGAATTTATGTGATTATTTTAGGTACACTGGAAAATTTCTGGCTGTCAGAAATGGAATTAGTCTGCTGAAAATACCCAATGTGTACCATTTTTTATGAAAATAAACATTGCATTCTATATAAACTTAAAAGTTACACTGAAATAATGCTGTGTTTTTTATACCTGTGATGTCTGTGTCCTTGCATCCAGGAATTTGCAGCTTTGTTAATGAGCTGTAGAAAGGTGGATTCTGTGCTTGTACCTGTCTGAGTACTGTCTGTAACTGCCAGGCCAAGCAAGGTGTTAAACAAAGTGCATGGCTGCCTTGCTTGTAAAAGGGACCCTTGGAAGGGTATGCTCTTATTTTCCATTTCCACTAGATGGCACTAAAGTATAGAACGATAGAGGCATTTTGGTCTTCAAAATATTCCAATTCAACATGATTTTGCAACCTCAATTTATTATACTGGTCATCACAAGAAAGTTAAGAGATTACAGATAATGCAAATGTATCATAAGAGGTTTTTTGTGATTTAAATGAAAACTGCACTTACTTTGCTCAGTAGAGGAATGTGAAACGTTAGGGAATGTGGTGAAATACATTTCAGTATGCAAAATGTTTAAAATCCTTTCTCTCTGGCATGTGTCAGCCACATGCTGGCAAAGCCATATGCTTACTGAAAATAAATCTTATTTATAGTATTGCAAGAAATTAATATAAGAAGTTACTGGATTGGATTAATGTTTAATTGAAATATTGTATTACTGATTCTTGCATACATGCTGGTGTTATAGCAGTGCTGAACTTAAGCAAGCTTTTCAAAATTAACTGTTCTACCACAAAATGTTTCTGATTTTAAGCCAATGTAGCCATAAGTTGATAAGGGTTGATACCTTTCCTGTGCTTCCATACAGCGTGAAAATGTGACCAGCTTGGAGATCTGTTCTCTAATTGGAGATCTGCTGTTCTCTAAACAGCAAATATCTAACCTGTACCTGTGTTTTGTGTTTCCTGTTTTTTTTTCTGTTTTTACTTGTCTCTCTCTGTTAGGCTGTCTATTTGCAAAATCAGATAAGTTGGTTTCTTCAGAAAAAGAAATATAAATGTAATCACAGTGTAGCATTGGGAGGGTGTAAAGTAATGTTCAGTGAGCTAAGGAAACTGGAAATCCTTCAGATAGATACCATGCTTTGTAATTGTTTAAACAAATATCTATGAAACAAAATATCTGCCATATACCCATATTATATGGGTATTGGATATGGTAAGTAGTAAAGGAAAGATGAAAAGTTTAATAGAGTTGGTACTCAAAATGTAACTAATATATAAAGTAAAATAAAATAAAAAATAAGCTGAGTGTAAAGCTTTCTCCAGGAAGCTATGAATTTTACCATATTGACACAAAGAACTTGTAGTTTATATTTTATTTTATTTAAAGATTAACTAATTAATACAGTTTCATTTGTACGTACTCTCTGAATTCTCCTGGCGACCTACTTTAAGGAATGAACTAAGATGTGACTTAAAAGTTGAGACCAAGAGTTTTAGTGTTATCAACCATTTGAATAGAGTTCCACCAGCTTTGAATAAAGGCATTTTAAATAAAAGCAAGCCATGCAAACAATGCACATTCACAATAGATGCCGGTCACTTTGGTCTGCCTCGCTCTTTCAGCTAAACCCAGCAGGTTGCTTTATTTAACATAGATGAGACATCATAATTTTAAAGTATAGCCTTTCCATTTAATTTCATAGCTGCAGTGTCAATTTATTAGCTTGCAGAAATGCCTTGAACTCTTGTAAATGGTAGAAACCGCAGGGAATACTTTACTTGGAGCTCAGATTATCTTTGATACCAAAGAAAGGCAATTATAAGACACGCATCCTTTGGAAATAAAGCTTTATTAATTCCAGTGAGTAAGAAATCACCTACATGTATTCTGGAAGAAACAATTAAATACAGGTAGGTACAGATCCTGCCCTTTGTGCCTAGTAATTATTTAAATTTGTCTAGCTCTGGTTTATATGAATAATACAGTAATAAGATACAGTTAGGAAAAAACTTTAACCTGACAACATTGTAATTATTGTCATATATGAAGATTTTCTAATGACACCTCTTCAGTATATTTGACTGCAGTTTGCATGTGGTGCAGAAATGTTTTTTTTCTTAGAACCATGATTAGTATGAATTTTGGTTGTGTTAGCCTCTGTTTTCTTAAAAGATTTTTTTTTCCCCCCCCAAAATTCATAGATCATAAGTACATCACAAAGACTGACCAATTCAGGGAGCGTTCTGATTGGGAGTCCCTATAATCCAGCTCCAACAATGGTCACACAGACACACATAACAGAAGCTACTGGCTGGGTTCCAGGGTAAGGAGTTTGTTTTATTTAAAGATGTTTGCAGATCTGTTCCTTTTTTTCCTTTGTTTGTACTCTTATATCTATATGTTGGCTTACGGTTTCTAGTTCTTGCGCAATTAAAAGGAGTATAGTCTTAGCGCATTCTGCACTTTTGATGTCTGGAACGTGTGAACACAGAGTTACATGCCCCAGTCACTTCACTGTCTGTTTTAATTTTGTTTTATGGCAGTGTCTATTCCTGTGTGGTCATGGAGAGGCACAAATTGATGAACCTTTACTTTTTTCATAAATTAATGACATATGCAAGTAGCTTTGTTATAGAGCATGTCAGTGGGTGCCAACAGGGGGAGAGGTGTCAAACATGCTTCAGGAAGCATTTAAGAATAAAGCTTTAATGGCAAATTTTGTATGTAATCATCAGTGGTGTGTTTTTATTACTATTTTACAGTATCACAGAGTTTTCATGGGGTTCTGAAATACTTAAGAGTAATGTGACTATCTTTAACTCTTCTAAGGAAATCTGGTCTTTACAATATTTCCCGATTTTTTTAAATTCCAGTACTACTGAACTTACCTATCTCAGACAGATATAATGCTGTGCTTCTGAAAATTAAAAAGTAGTTTCCACATCTAGGTCATTTTCTAATCGGTGATGAATGTCAGTAGTACCTTTCCAGCTTTACAGGTAGGAAAATGGAGCATCTAGGAAATGGTAGAAATGTGAGCATAATGTTTGTACTTTGATTTTCTTCACCCTATGCTTTAAGCAAGGTCTGTTATGTACTTTACTTCAAAGTTGCTATTCCCACCCCAGAGAATAAGTCTGTAAACTGCATGTCCAGTTAAGCAGTATTTAAGTTTGATTTCCTTTGGAAAAGGGAGCTTATGTGAATGTGTGTTTACCTCTGCAAATAATAGGTTTTGAATCCTCTTTGTTTTGATTTTATGTGACGAAGGAGTTGTCAAAGATGACTTTGTGAATTGTGACGGGAAGTTCTGTCAGTACCTTGATGAGGGAAAAGCTGTAGTGTCTGTTCACAGCTTGCAAAACCAGAGAATCAACTTCTATTAACTTTCCTGAGCTTCACCCAAACCCAGTGGTGTAGATTATTAGACAAACTATTTCCAGTGCATCCACCACCACCACCAAGGACAAATACCTTCCTTCTGTTCAGATACTGTCAAAATCTAGACACGGTACTTCCAGTGAGCCTAACTGTTGTTTATCCCATGAAAATCAGCAGGATGTTCTCCAGACACACTGGATGATCATTATTAATCCCCACAGAACTCCATAATATTAATCATATTTTCATCTGAAGAACCAAGGAGGGAAGGTTCTGTGATAGTGTCTAACTTACGAGCCCTTAATGAAGAAAGTGCCAGAGAAATTACAGGTCCAGACTCCTTGTCGTCCCATTGTTTACTCCACTACAGATTCCAAATTGTTTCCATAGTTAAATGAGACAAGATCATATTCATTGTCAGGGCTCCATTACAGAGGCAGTCTGGCTTGCAGCTGTCCCCTCACTGCCCTTCCCGTTCCCCAAGGACAAAAGCAAATGTCGCAGCCCCCAGCTCTGCTCCACTCATACCCCAAGCTTCCGCAGTGTGACAGTAAGTACCATGGACAGGGATTGCCAAAATGAAAAATGGCAATTTTGCTACAGAGGAAGAGATCCACTGGCAGGATTTCTCAAATTGAGAATGGTTCTGAATTGCACAGCCCAATATACGCTGGCTTTCGTGGCACAGATCTTCAAATCCAGTATTTTTTTCAACTCCCCTTTGCAACACTGCTTTTTAGCTATGTAAATATGTGCTGTGGGCCCTATTTTTGAATTTGCAGGGCAAAAAGGTGAAGTAATTTATTGGCATTTGTCAAGCACCGTGCATTGTAATCAGCTGCAAGAGTAAAAGATAAGTTTGGAATGCAACTTCTGATATCTGTTTGCTGTAGCTAATAAACAGACTTAGAACTGTAACAAAACTGGCAATAATTGGTGGCTGTCACCCCTACACAAAATTCATGTCAGCTTCCTCAGAGTAAATCTCTTGTATGCTGCTATGCAAACCAAAATGTTTAATATCATGTAGGACATATCTTACATGGTGTATGAAGGCGCTTTCTTCCATGTGGGAGAATTTTAAATTGGGATTTCTGAAGGAGTCCAGCTTCTCTTTTGATGCGATTTGGTTGTCTAGCTCACTGCAGCACTTGCTATAGTCCCTGCTGAAGTGAACTCTCTAAAATCACATGGACAAATCGTGGCAGAACTAGAACTAGAACTTTCTTATAGTATTAGATAGTTTCCTATAGTATTACGATATAGTACAGAACTTTCCTAATAGTATTACCTAACTGTCTGGCAGTAAGCTCAGGCACCTCATAAATCATAACCTCTTTTTCTCAAATTCTGTCAAACTGTATGTGTGCGCTATTTTCCTCTTTCAGTAAGCATTTAACAGCAAATATTAATACTTAGCTAACCACCAAATGCATGGATTTTGTTGGTATAAATATAAAATACTAGTTTCATATAAGTTTTAATTATCTTCCAGGGACAGAAAACGGACTCGAGAATTTATAGAATCTGATTTTTCAGAAAGGTGAGTATTACTGAACATGTGTGATGTATACAGTCGGTCATACCTGGTTTGCTTCTCCACATCTGCCCTTCAGAAAGAAGGGTGTCCAGTTCCCACTTTCAGCAGTTTTCACTCTTCTATAATGAAAGCTATGTTGTATGTTATTCCATGTAGTTATTATTCATTACTTATTTGCTTTATTGCTTCATGGTAAATACATTTACAGACAAAACTGGAGTCGTGAAAAACAACCAGAACACATTTTCAGAAACAGGATTGTTTTAGTTTTTCAATGTGACAGATACTGGTAACCAGATAATCTTTTTCCTTTGCTTCCAGAACTACTTTGAATCCATTCAGGGTATTTTAATTTGTTTACCTACCAGAGATCATTCAAACTGATTAATTGCATAGGGGTTAGACTTTTTAAAAAATCTGCTGCTATTCTTTTCCACTCTTCTTTTTCTTCTGTCCTTTTTTCCAGTGTTCTCTTTTTCTTAGATAAATTTGAAATTTTCAAAAGCATTCTTATATTTTAATGTTTTTTAGCTTGTTACTGTTGACAGTACTAAGCTTTTCGCTTGCCTTTTGATGCACTTTTGCAACTCCCTTTAATATTAATGTGAACTCAAACCTGCATAAACAAGGGAGAACTTGATATTTTCTATTTCTGCAAAATTATAGGTCTCTGAAACATACAATCAAACCACTTCTGTAATTTAAAAAAAAAAAAAAAGTTTCAACTGAGCATTTTAAATGCCTCTGCTGAAACATAATGCCAAATTTTTATTTGTTCAGAAATGCTAAGGAGAATGGTGATTTGTTATGTAACGTAACTCATGCATTAGGCTTATGGTATTTTTGCTTCTAAGTTCCCATATTACTGTTATTGTCAGGACTCAAACATTATTTTTCAGTCAGTCTCACTTGTTCTAGCAGATTTTTAGGAACTGACTGGCTTTTGCCATGTTGTTAACATAATCCCTCTGTAGAATGCGTAATTAAAAAGGAAATGGGAGGATATCAAATGAAAATATATTAAATCTTAACAAGGATTTTGAATTATTTAGTTAAAAATAATTCTCCAGTGAAAACTATTCTTTCTAGAGGTAATTCACTTCTTAACTCTGTTCATTTAGTTTTATGAATGTCTGTTAGGCCTTTTTGTCAAGTGGCAAGACTAGAAAAACAGATGTTCTGTTTTTCCTATTTGTGTACTCTGCAGTAAATTTGAAGCAATAGGGCAGATGACTCTTAGTGTCATAGTAAATAAATATGTTATATCAGGCATTGAGGGCTTTTTTTAATTTATGTAGTATTAGCTGTCATATCAACATTTCAGTAATTTAAAACGCCCCTTACACACACCTTCAAACATACTTCTGTTTGAACTGGAAGCTAACATTGTTTTACTAGGCCCAGATAATCCTGTTTTGTTGTTCAGGCTTTGTGAACATGATCTTGAGAAGATTTTTCTTCCAGGCACTTTAATATTTTCCTTATTTTATACTGATAATTTTTGATTATGTTAATTTGTAGAATCTAAAACAATTGATTAGATATCTGTTTATATGCTACTATTTATAGCCGTTTGTTCCCATTTTATAACAAAATAACTCCTGTAAGAGTGTAAAACTAACAAAAAATTCATATAGAATGAAAACATCCCCCCAAAATTACAGTCACCTGAAAATCAAATGGACTTTGTAGAGTATAGCTTTCTCAGATTAAAAAAATATAGTGAAAAGAAACTGGATTTCTAAAAATTTCTACTGCTAAAACAGAGAGCTGAGTGTCTGCAGCATCTGGTTCAGCTGGAGAATGTTCTGTTAGTAATGGGGGGAAGAAGTGCATGCTGGATTTTAAATAATTTAAGAATCTGTACTATCTGACTGTAGTAAGTATTGCATGGTGTAGCTATACCTCAATTACGAGACCACTTCATATGCCAGTTTGTGTGATGAAACCCAGTTGATCATATATTTTTCATTACCATAATCTAAGCTCTTGCTTTTTGGAGGGAGAAGAATGAGCAGAAAATAACCCTGCCAGTCATGAATTTGGCACCACAGAACTCATGAACATGTACTTACTTTCTAAAAAGAGATTCTTGTATGTCAATCTGAACTGTGATAGCACAGATATTAAACATAAGTCATTAGGAGAATTAATTAAGGTGGCTTCTGCTGTATCATAAATAGTGATATCTGAGTCTTTGTTTTAAGCACAAACATGACAGTTGTCTCTAAATCTGGTTTCCAGGCACATAAGAACCCTGTGAGATTTTCCCATTTTTTTTAGGGGTTCTTTTGTGTAAGTACCTGGAGATGAATTACAAATCCATTTTTTTAGCATCTACCCAGCAGAATGTGTCCAAAGACTGATACTGTAGAAACTGCAGAGAAAGGGGAGGAGGCCCTAGTGCACTCTTTCTGCCAACCTGTAAGAAAAAAGAAACTGATTCAAAGTAAAGCAAAATACAAATTTTATTATTTAAGTAATGCATAATATGGCAGTCCTGATTTCTGTTGCAAAAGTTAGACCCTTCTGCTGTATATCAAAATAAGCTTACTAAAAATCAATATATTAAAATAATTACTTTTCTCTTTACAGTAAGAGAAGCAAAAAAGGAGATAAAAATGGGAAAGGGCTGAGGCATTTTTCAATGAAAGTATGTGAAAAAGTCCAACGTAAAGGAACAACTTCATACAATGAAGTTGCTGATGAGCTGGTATCAGAATTCACAAATTCTAACAGCCACCTAGCTACAGATTCGGTAAGCAAATATGTAGTGAAGTTTGTTTCATATCATTACAAAATTGGCTGATTTATCATGGAATTCTGTCCCTTTCTGTTTCTGCACTGTCCTGCTACACTCCATATTTTTCTTCACTTAGCTATGTCCCAGATATTAAGACTGTGTTTGTGTAAAAAAATATATATTTTACATATATATATAGCTATATATATAAAATATGTAAAATTTTAAGATGTAGAATTAACATAATTGAACTCCCTCTAAATTATAAATAAAATAGAGAAGTCTGCCAAAAAATTCACTTTAAAAAAATACAACTCATCATATCTACCATATGTGGTCCAGACACTCTTTTCAACCGTAACAGAGTTGCCACGATGGGAATTGTTGCAAGGTGGCTTCAGGCGGGCCTCAGGCTTTCATTTGCAAACAAACATGCTTATGTGGTATCCAAAAACTATTATTAATGAAGGTATAGGTTTTAGTACCACTCTGACTTAAATTGCCATTTTGTCTTTATATGTTTTACTCATCTATGAAGGAAGGGTTCAGTCTTTTTAACTTCTTTTTTTGAGTGCTTTTGTTGTAATTAATACTGCATTGCTTTCTTAGCAGGCTTATGATCAGAAAAATATTAGACGGAGAGTTTATGATGCCCTTAATGTGCTGATGGCAATGAACATAATTTCAAAGGAGAAAAAGGAAATCCGATGGATTGGCCTTCCTACAAACTCAGCTCAGGAATGTCAGAATCTAGAGGTAAAGTGAGGTAGTTGGGAAATTCTATATAGTTGACGGGTTGTGATAATCGAACTATTCTAGAAGAGTTTTTTTCCACAGTGTAAACCTGATTTTTATATTCATAATGTGCAGGTATCAGAATCACTTTTGATATTTCAATAAACTGAAATGTTATGCTTATATATTATTCTTTTATTCTCTTATGTATTATTCGGTTTTATTTAGCATACAATCACCACCATTTACAAAGGGAAAGAATAGATTTTGGTAACGGTGCTAGCATACTGGTAGCTTTAAAATCTGTTCAGTTTGGCACAATGAAACAAACTGGGTAAATTCAGTAATTATATTGGTGCATTTACATTTCTATTTTAAGATAGAGAAACAGAGGCGGATTGAACGGATAAAACAAAAGAGAGCCCAGTTACAAGAACTGCTGTTGCAGGTATGTTTAACTGTATTTTTCTTATTTCTCTCTATACATATAGATACATAGATAACATATACAAAATGAAATTATCAAGTAAGAATCCAAAATGTTAGAACTTCTAAAGTTCCTTCTTGACTTACTTAACAACTATGATATACTGGGGAGAAAAAGTTTTAGAGGTGTCCTTTCTGATGTCTGGTATGGGGACCTCTTACCTGCACTTCACTTTTTGGTTCATTTTTTACCTATTGTAAAACAGCTTATTAATTATATTGACTTACCATAACCCTTTATAAATGTTCTCTGAGGCTTCATCATTATCTACAGTAGGGAGAATGGGAACAGCTCCAAGTGCTCTAGTGCACTTCTCTGACTAGTTCCTGTTAGAAATTTTCTCTTTTATTCCAAGCAAAAAAAAAATCTACGGCTGAACTTCAATAAACATGTACTAAGTCGTTTTGGGGAGGACAGACATTTCTGTCTCCTAAGAATGAAAGGCTGACAAATCCAGCTCTTTTACATTCTGATATGCACCTAGGAAGACTTTGAGACTATTTGAATTTTGGCTTAAATTGCAGAAATATCATATTTCAAATGTACCTCTGTTTATAAAGCGACATTTTATAAATACAGTTATGAACATTCTTAAATGTTTTGGCCTGTGAACTTTCAGTAATTTAAATACAATCAAAGTTTTGTATGAAGTTACTGCCAGTAAGGCTAAGGGGGGGGGGTTGTTTTGTGTCGTTTTTTGCTATGGTACAAATGTAATGATACAATTCTAATCTACTTAGATACACACTGGAACTTTAAATATATGATGCTTCTCCTTTTTTCATCATCAGAAATAGTTTTTCTATGTAGAAGGGTACAATTCTAATTCCATCTGACCTAATAAATAAATCAGCAGCTTCTCTAAGAGCAACATGAAATTATGCTGGCAAGTCAGGCCCTCAAATACCTGGTGTGAAAATGACTGATTTGCACTTTCTTACTATCTACAACTGTCATTATATCCTTAATTGTGTTCACTGTCAAATGGTTTATCAGTTCTTCTGGGTTTTGTCTGTCTATCTTCCCCTTAAATGGAATAAATAATGCCTCAGTGTGGGCAAGCACACTGACTTGCTTCCAATCCTAAAATAACATTTCCTAAAAATACATGTTTTCATATATACACACACAGATATATGGACCTAAGAATCCAATAGAGAAGAGATGGTGTCATAAATGGCACCTGTGTAAAACTTTAAGGGGAGGATTTCAAAACTAACTAGCTGGAGAAAAGGGGGAGTGGATGGGAAGGGGAAGAGGATATGGATCAGGAATGCCATAATTCCCATTAACTTTTAAGTGTAACTAGCTCCTAGTCTGAGGTAAATATGCATATAAACTAACAGAGAGGATGTCCAACTCCCTTTTCAATAGGAGCGGGGAGGCATTCTCTGCCAAACCTTATTGCACCATTCTTGTTTCATCTCCAGGGATTGCGAGGGGGGCATACGCATTAAGATATGCATGAAAAAATAGAGTTCAACTTCTGTTGTTCCTGGCCAGCTTCACTAATAATAGTGCAAAGGGGAAGTCAGGCCAGACTTATTTTTGACAGAAAATTACTGGAGGTATTGATATTTGGCAAATAAGAGCTATTAAGTCCCAATTCCTGGAAATGTCGATGTCTTCATTTTAATGTCAATGATTGCTTTTTCTTTCTTTCTTACAGCAAATAGCATTCAAAAACTTGGTACAACGAAATCAGCAAAATGAACAGCAAAATCAAGGCCCTCCAGCTTTGAACTCTACAATACAGCTGCCTTTCTTAATAGTCAACACTAGCAAAAGAACTGTTATAGACTGCAGCATATCAAGCGATAAGTGAGTGTGTTGTGGAATCAAACTTTAGAATATTTTCTTTGTGGACCGAAATTTTTCTTTGAACTTTCTTTTTTTTTTTTTTAGTTTACTAAAATTAATTGTGCATTTAAGTTTTTCTTTATTTCTTATCTATAATGCAGCCACATAACCATTAGTCAAAACAGGCTGACTTTTACTGTTGTAAAAGGCATTTCCAAATGACATTTCAAGGAGCCTTCACTGCACAGGAGACAGCAAATTGCATTAAGTTATATACTAGGACAGCAAGCACTAGCTTTTCATATAGTCACATGCTGGTGCTTCTGAATTCTTGCTTCTACAATAGCATAAATCTATTTAGTCAGAAATACAAGGTGATCCATGTAACACAAAAGTAACTTCCTAGAGGTAATAATAACAGCTTTGAAAGAAATGGTTGACATCTTTCAATAACAAAAGGTTTGTACCTAGCTCTTCAAAGAAAAAAAGGAAGGAAGTGATGAAGAAGTTTGAAACATTTCCAGTGTAAGCATTTGTATTGTTGCTATAGTTCCACTCTTTTCTGTTAATCTGAAAACCTTCCGCTTACATATTTCTGGGTGCTTATGTTCTCCATCCTGTGAAAGGATGACTGAAAGTATGGGGTATTATGTTAACTGTTGATCAGCTTCTGACCAGTTTATTAGCTGAAAATAACTTTGTTTCAGGTATTATAGGTTACAGATTTCATTCTGTAGTATACAAATCCTGTACTGAACTTCAAAGCGAATTTAGATGCAGCAAAAATAGACGGTCCCTAATTACTGAAATGCCAGCATGCAAAAAGCAATGCCTAGTAGGAGCAGAATTGCTGTAGAATACATTTAACTGAAACCCAGTATATTCTGTGACAAAACTTTTGGAATAATCCCACCAGCACTCCAACTCAACAAGTTGGGAATTTTGAGATCAGTATTGATTTAACTTAACTATACCCTTATTCTATAGATAAGCTATACAGTTCTCACTGCACTTTTTTAAAACGCTGTTCTGTATATAGGTTTTAAGTCATTAACAAGTTAAACAATTTCATATTGAAGCTTCAGAACTGCTGCTTTGAATTTGTCAGTGATGAAACTAAAACTTTGGCTATCTAGAGAGGTACAGCACATGCATCTACAATCGCAAACTCTAAGAAAATACTACTACTAAAAATGAGCAGACTGAAATAATTTAAATTGTTGATATTTTGGTTTATATAACTGTGTTTCAATATTAACATCACCCTGAGATCATGAAGTGTGCAATCCAAATTAAACACACTTTCCACTGTGATTATTATTTGTGTAACTGATTAGTGGCAGCAGCAGTGCGTAGATGAACGGTGCCAGCAACTGCTAATACTTAAACCACTGTTATATTGATCTGCTGAATAAGGCAGTTGTCAAAGTGGTTACTCAGTTTGGAGAATTCCAGTGCTCCAATTTCTTGGAGCATTTGCCAAACTATTTTGCCCTGCTCAACACCACTGCTGGCAAACTTGGTTGTTTTCCTTTCCTTCTCCCAAACAACATTTATATAAACTATTGGTTGGTCTGTATTTCTGATGCACCAGTAGGTGATGTTAAAAAGTTCAGCAAACAGATGACCCAGTATAACATCACAGTGTTAGTCAAAATCAGATTTACAGAGGATCTCCCAAAGAAAATCACTGCTTGGGAAAATATAATACATAGGGGGAATTACCTACATCTAGCCAAAACAGAATGAAATTTCTGGCATGTAAGATGAAGAGTTTATTGGACAATTTTTACTTAGAATTTGAGAATGCAGACATGCCACACAGCACACTGGGAATGACATTTCTGAAGCTGCAGTAGACAAAAACAGAGTCTTCAGATAAAAAGAATAGAAGTCAGAAGTCATGTTGAAAAGACAAAGCATCTGAAAAAGTCAGTCAAATACAGCATACAAATGCTAGAAGTCTTAAAAGGAGAGAGACGTAGAAACCAGAATACCTAGTTTTAAAGTAGGTAAGTTCAGAAAGGAAGATATATAAATAAAAGGGTAAAAACACATGCGTGCATCAAGGGTTCCGTTTGAGTTTCAAAAGAAATGCAGAGCTCAGACTTTTTAATAATAATAATAATATTAAAATCCCAAGAAAAAGTTCAGCACAGCTAACAACAGCATAGAAAGCAGGACATTAAAAGAAGGACAACAGCTTTCCAAAAGCTAAGTTATATCCAAATAGGGAAAAGAACAACATATAACAAGCTATAACATAATAAAGCAGTTGAAGCACTTCTTAAACCTTTCTTCAGTACAGAAACAGGAAGCTTATAAGGAGCTTATAGGGCCTATACATTATCAAGCTGTATAAGGGAGTGATCAAAGCCACAATTAAAAAAAAAAATTAAAAAACCCCTCGCCTGTACATGACTAAAAGAATTACTCTCAGAGGCTGGAGCTTAAAGATATTTTCATGTTAAAACTGTGTGTGTCCGTATGTATGTGCATTTGGACATTAGAATCTGACAGAATTCATTTATCTCCAAGTTAGTAGAGTAGTTCAGTAAGAGAAACAGTAACAAATCATTGGGAACAGATGGTGTTCACCCTAGCATTATAAAGAAGCTCAAGTGTGAAGTAGCATATAAAGCTAATATTAAAACTACTTCGTACCAGAAGAATGGAAGGTGACAAATAGGACACTTTTTTTTTTTTTAAACTAACTGATCAATAAACAGACTGATGTGTAGACCTTACAACAAAGATTCAGACATGTGAATAAGTACCATACAGTATAGAAGAAATAACATAGCTGTAATCAAATGAAGTCATGCTACCCCAAATCTGTCAGTCAGCGAGCATGTGAAACAGGGTAATCTGGTTGATGTTAAAAGGCCACTCCATAGCAGCCTTTAAAGAAAATAAACGACTATGGAATGAGGGAAGATTCATTCATGAATTTAATAACTAACTGGCTAAATGTTAGGAAAGAAAAGGTAGAACCAAAGTGTTGGTTATTACAACAAAGGGGGAAGCAACAGCAAAATTCCATTGGTCTGTCTTGATAAAAAGATGGAAGGAAGAATTAGCTGACAATAATTATTCAAGGAAATAAAAATGAATACCTACTGAAGGGCTAAAGAACTAAGAGATGACGTACATCTACATGACAAAATAGCAGATGAACTTCATTTCTGATGAAATCTACACCTATCTGTGGAGAGGGAGAGGAAGGAACTGTACCCAACTGTACATATGCACATTATTGGCCTCTGGGACCTAGCTTTTAGCACTGAATAATAAGATGGCATTGTAATAGATCATTCTGTGGGAACAAAAGTGCATTGCTCAATAATGGCCAAAAAAAGTTAGGAATTATTAGGAAAAAGAGTAAGAAATATAGCTTAAAACTTTAGGTGGTGTCAAGCTTTTGTATCTGAATACTATATGCTGTCCTGGTCAAGATTTCTTGGAAAAAGGTATAGCAGAACTAGGAGAGAGACAGACACAGGAGGGCAGCAAAAATGACTAAAGCTATGAAAAGGCCTTCATAGAAGGAACAGATAGACTCTTTGGCCTAGAAAAGAGAGGACAGTGCATTCACAGAGGTCTAAGAAATCATGGGCAGCATGTGGCAAGTGCATATAGAACAGCTATTCCAAGTTGCTATTAAAATTAGGAGACATTAAAAGACATTATCAGGTGGCAGATTTCATACAAAAAGAATGTAAGTTCTTTTTTGTAACAATTTAACTATGCAAATCATAGCATTTAATGTGGTACCCAAAAGTTGCACAGGTTCAAAAGGTGGTCATATAAAGTCACTTAAAGAAAATCCTTAAATAGCTTTTAAGGACAAAGGTAGAAGAAGCATAGAGACTTCCCAGGTCAGAGGTTGCAGGTTGCTAGAAACTATATTGGAGAAATATAACCATAAGTTTCTCCTGTTCTTACACCACCTTCTTAATATCCAGTATTTGGTCATAGCTGGAGAGAGAACTCCAAGCTACACAGACACTTTTTTTTTTTGGGGGGGGGGGGGAATACTATGACCATTCTTATTTTAAGAAATGGAGGATTTTTTTCAAACAAAATTTGGGAATATAGACAATTCCAAGACAACACATCAGAGGAAAAATGTGGTGCTGTCAGTAAATACTGCCTTTAATACTGTACCATATAGTTGAATTCAGTTATTACTGTACAGCTTGCTGGATTTGGTACGACTGCGTTCTTCCATACCTTGTTTGTCTCAACATAGTTGCATCGCTTTAACTGCATCAGTCCAGCTAGTATGAACATAGTTGTACCAGTCACAGTATAGTGACACTTACTTCCCCTTTGATGTGGTTAAGCTTAATTAAATATAGCTGTATGAACAATATAGGTTATACAAGTATCACTGTATGAGCTACAAAATAAATGATGTCTGTAACTGACTTATACCTAGTACAAAGCATGTACATTTGATAGTAGATGCAATTTTTGTGCATAGACACAGAGCAACATGTAACTTTGCCAAATTTAGTTGGATCAGGTATAAAAATTGGTATAAAAAAAACCAAGAATATCCACATGTGACATAGTAGCTTGGGGAGGCAATGGAAGACCCACCAGTAAGTTATCTTTTAAAAATTGGATTGCTTTTCCAGGGATAGGGATTTGTCAGCAGAAAAATGAGGGATTGGGAAGTCAGAAATAAGTCTTCTATTTTAATCCTTGGACTAGTGCTAAGGAAATTTAACAGCCTGTGATTACAGTATAAGGCCAGTCTAGATGCCCCACCTGGTGCTAAAGTACTCTTCAAGTTTTTATTACTATTTCCACTGGTACATGCAATGAAAAACATTTTGAGAGCCCTGCACAGCAGAAATGGTAGGTTTTGAACAAACTGGACTTTGAACACAGAACTTTACTAGCTGCTTGCTTACTTGAAAAAATGCATCCAAAAAGCAAAGTTATACCAAGGTAAATAGGTCAGTTCACAGGAGGAGTGTTGCAGATTAGAACAGAAAGTGAAATGTAAAAGAAGCAAAAACAAAACTCTTGGTTTGATGACAGGGCTGCAGGTGACCTTTAGAAATACTGGATTTAGTACAAGAGAAGGTTAATGTTTTAGTAAGACCTCTGTCTTCCCCTTTGAATCTGTTTAATGAGGGAGAAAAGTTCAGACTATTTTCCTGCAATGGAAAAGCTGCTTTAATTGAGAAAGTACTACTTTAAACCCTGCAGATATGCTAGGAAAAAAATTGCTGCCCTTTTTCTTTTTAAGGCCCCTTTACAGATGATGAAGAGTCCAGACACCTACCTCGCTGCATATCAAAAAATAAAAGCAAAGCTATGCTTCTTTTCAAAACCATCTCACTTTGACTTTTTATATGCAGATTTGAATACCTCTTTAATTTCGATAACACTTTTGAGATTCACGATGACAGTGAGGTGCTGAAGAGAATGGGAATGTCCTTTGGGCTTGAGGCAGGCAAATGTTCAGCTGAGGACCTAAGAACTGCAAAATCACTGGTGCCAAAAGCTTTAGAAGGCTACATCACAGGTAAGTTAGCTGACACTTACTTAAATATTGTTCTTGATCAAATTTATAACATTAACTAACTGAAGCAAATTTAGTGATATTCACCTACATAGGTAGATGGCATTTGAAGAAGTTTTACGAAAGCCTATACATAGAACAGTCATTTTACAGTTAGTTTTGGAAGGCTTATCATAGCTCTCATGTAAACGTAAAATCATTTATAACAAGCTTCTGAGAGAGCTGCATTATGAAGAAGTTCTTTAAGTATCTAAAAGATAAGAACACAACTTTTCATTGAGTTAGTATTATTTTTGAATAAATGGATGTGTGAAGAAACTGGAAGAAGAGAGCTCTTAAGCTCTTTGTGTTAAGGAGGGGAGGAAAGAAAGAGAGCAGCTTGAGCTGTTGAATATAATGCAAATGTGGCCCAGCTGCATTAGCACTGTGCCTGAGCTAGGTGAGCTCTGCTAAGACTTGAAGCACAGCTGAAGGAACTCATGTCTGCATTTGTCCATGCAGACGTGCCCTGTGAACTCTCAAACACATGGGTTGTAGGTTCTGCTGTGCTGCTATCTCAGCCAGTCATTTTCACACTTTCACTTAACATGTGAAACAGGGATATTCAGATAAAAGACATGAACAGCAGGTGCTATTTGAGAACTGAGCATCTCTAAATTCAGCAAGAGGATCCAGAGTTCCAGGGCAGGTGTCTCTTGCAGTGGCTTTTATCTCCCCTAGTCATACTGTTTGAACTAACTGCTTTAAGGTCACACCTTAATAGACTCAAACCTAAATATGCTCAGTGTTGCATCATTAGAGTAGAGCTGCTTAAATATTTAATCATTTCCTTTAATTATTGTCAGACTGCATTCTTTTTGCTCTACCTAAATCTTAAACTTGGCCTAAGATTTTCTTAAGTTTTCTGGAGAGACTTCATCTCTAAAGGAAGTTTTACCTGATGAATTGCTGTAAACAGGCCTTCATTTCTGAGGAAAGTGGGAACGAAGCTGTTGCCCCGATTTCTCTACTAACTAGATACTGGCCTTGTTTTAATGACTGTAGTAGAAAACTGTCTTTCCTACAGGAAAGATTGGAAACTTCAATCTCTCCCCTACAGGGAGATTTGAAACTTCAAACATTTGGTTTTAACTTTTTAAAAATTTGCCTAATGTTGGTTGTTGTCTGTTGGCAGCATTTAATCTTCATATCAGGATCTTTTAAATGTAGGCTTTATACTACATGTGCTATTCATTTTGCTAATCAAAATATAGTTAAATAGTCACAAAGCTAAACATGCATTTTTGTTTTCTTGATTTTATTACACAAGAGAATTATGAATGATTTTAATTCATGACATGGCAAAATACTGCTGGATATAAGTTAGAATTCAGTTACGTATTTTAAAAAATAGTATTTTTTTAAATGGCTCAGGATTTCAAACTATTTTGTATGTGCTTATGCATATCAAAGCATGTTTGTGTTTTCCTGGTCTCTTTATCCTGTAGGTTTTTAAATTAAGATTTCATCTTTTCATTTCATTTACATTGAAATTGCACACCAAGCCTGTATATGGCTTTACTGGTGTCAAAAAGAGAAGTTCTACCATCTTTCTTTGTTCCTTGCAAGTTGACCCAACTAAAAATTACTGGCTTGATTTACTATCAATGCAGAAAAGGTGGTAGGAGCAGAACCACTTCTGTTGGTCATGCTATAGTCTTAGAATAACTTAACTGCCCTGTTGTATTGAAGATCAAAATAAAATATTGTGTTTAATTTTAATACTAGATTAATTTATCTTCAGAGAATAGGGTCTCTTTAAACTTAGAGAAAATACTGTGTTAAACCATGTTTTAGAGATTAAACAATAAAACTCTTCATATCTAAACTAGCGAGTAGCAGTTCATTGAGTTTGTTTTAATAAACTCAATCATACCAATGTACTTCTGGGTTTTTTTTTTTATTGAAAGCATTAAAGGCAAACAATTAAGATGTTCCTGTGGAAGTGAGAAACAAGTAGTACTCTCTTTCAAAGAAACTAAATGGAAAAAAAAGTTTCCAAGATGAAACATTCTTAAAGAATGTTGTGACTAGGGTAATTCCCCTAGTAGCAAATCAGCAGCCAGAATTTTAGTCACAAGAAATGTATTGATTTGCCTTTTCATTCAAAATGCTTTGAGGCAGTTATATACTCTTCAGACATGGGTTATATTCAGTAGTAGTTTCAGGCTCTGAAAAAACTAGTCTGAAAGTTATGTTACTAGAATATGTATATGTAGTTCAAAGGTTTCTTTTATCTGTTGCTTGTAACTTAATTACACAGTGCAAATTTACAGTTGAGCATATGAATTGCATAGCAAAGCCTTCTAATGGCAGTAACTGACAAATAAGAGAAGCAGATTTAAATGTTTTGCCCAATACTTGAAAAGGCAGCATTTGCCTGATTACATGTCTTCAGTTAAGTATAACTTCCCATTTTGACCTTGGCAGTCTTTATGCTTTGTTTCTTACACTGCGAGTAGTGAAATGCAATGCTAATCACCGGTTTCCAGAATTCATGGCTTGTTTCCGTAGCTTTCAGGATGGTGCTTAAAGTAAGTAGGCTTCAATTAACTGCTCTACAAGAAAAGCAAATCAATGTCTCTTATTTATTCACTGGGTAAATTTATTACAGACAGTAAAGATTAGAGTTTTCCCACACTAGCCGACACTATGAACGTTAATGCTGTGGAAAGCAGCCCCATTCTAATGTGTGTAAGTAGATAAGTTACTTGAAATGAACTCATTGCTAAACTTACCACTGGCAGAGATAACTTTTAAGTCATTTCCTACAGAATGTTAATCTGACCTCAGACTGGTCTTCTTTTTTCAGATAATTACTGACTTCCAAACAGTAACAATAGCTTGCATTGTAATGCTTGCTAATAGGACTGGAGAAGCACTTGGAAGACTCCAATTCTAACCCAGTTCAATGAAAGAAATGTAAAATTTACAACAAAACATGGAGCATCTCAGCTAAAAAAAAAATTTTTTTTCTGGAATAACTTGCTTCCCAGTTGCATTAAACATGCCAAATAACTTCCTTGGAACTCCTTAAGCCAACTGATACTGTGTGCATCCATGTATTTTCCTTTTAGAAGCATCATGGGTTTTAGTAATTCTTTAAGTGCCTTAATATGATAAAAATACTGTCTTATTAGGTTTTCTACAGGTTACATGACATTTTACCAGAAAGGTTTTTTAATGCGTATTTTATCAAACCACTTTATTTAGATAAATAATTTTAGGTACTACATTGCTATGCTACTCCAACATGATCCTCAGGTGTCTGACTCCCATGAAGTCAGCAGAAATTGAGGCACCTTAATGCCATAAAGCAATTGCCCCACATATCTTAAACTGTGCGACAGAGATGTACAGCGCACTTTTCTGTCATTCGTTTGTTTGTAACTGATGCAGACTTCTAAATTTGACATCATTTTACCTTTTACTAACTTCACAAAAGGGAGCAAGAGTAGAGGGTTACAGCAGCTTAAACATAATTTACAGGAAAAATTAACATTAAAGTGTTGCTTCAGCTAAGTATGCAATCCAGGAAAAAGTGATGGCCATGCACCAGTGTACTACAATCACAGTACTTGCCAGGTTCTTAATGTGAAAAGAGCAATGTGGTTTCTAAGGCTACAGTGTCACCAGCTTAATTTGGCATCCCCAGGTCCCATTCCTAATTATACACATTCCTGCCCATTCTCTTAACTTTAACATAGTTACTTTCATCTGACCCCTTCATGAGCTGGTTCAGGGTGCTAATCTGCAGGCTCTTTATTTGGCAGGGTAGTTTCTGACAATTTAGCATGTAGAACTAGCTATCCAAGGGATCAAACCAGCATAGTGCAAGTGTAAAGGAGAGAGTGAGATTGCCTTATTTCTGCTCATCCAGCACTGATTTAGATGAGCATGAACTGTTGTAGAACTGTTTCCAAAGTACCGTCCTGTGGTAGACTTCTATTTTGACAGTCCTCTCCACACAGGGAATGGCTTCTTAAACTCCCATCTTTTACAGACTTCCTCTTTTCCTGGCTCCTCAGAGCCCAACTGGAAAACTGAATTTACGTACAAGGCAATCAAAGTACAAGGCAGTGATCTGTACTCATGAACCTTCTTTCTGCCTCATACATAAAATGCATACTTATTTCCATCCTGCCTTTCAAAAAGAAAAGCAAGGTGTTAGCCCAAACTCTTAATAAAACTCAAGCTAACTAGCAGTGACTTACCTGGAATACAAAGCATGTGCGCACAGGTACAGCCCTTCTAAAGAAAGACCAGGAAACAACATTGTGATACATCTCTCATCCACTTTATTAACCTAAATACAATGTTGTCATTCCAAATGGTTTAGAGGAGTGTGCAAACGCAGGAGGAAGCTGTCAAAACATGTTCTCTGTAAAAAAAACAGCATTTAGGACAATCTCAATGAAAGCCAGCCAACTGTGTCCATACTCAATTATTCTCACCTATTCACTCCTCACAGATCACCCTAAAGCTGCCATTTATTACCGTTTTCTGTCTTGTTCCAAATACCTCCTGCTGGAATGTCAGCCTTGCTCTCCTTTGTTGTGTAATATATCATTGAAAGTACCTCCCTGCTATAAGTGTCCAGGGCACAAAGTGAGGTAGCCTGTGGCACCCTATGAACTGTGAGCCAATTTATGTGGCTGTGGGGGAAGTTGTGACAACCTACTTAAAACAATCCCTGTCCTAAGGAGTATGCTGTAGCATCTCCAGAACACTAAAACTTAGTAAGAACATATACAGGCAAATGAGAAAGTGTATGTAACAAGTGCTTTTAGTTATTCTTCATATCTGCTATTGGGAAGCAGTCCTGGATGAAATATGAATAGTAAAATCCCACTTCACTGCCATCATGCCATACAGAACAGAGGTTTTTGTTAGGCCTGGGAAGAACTATAAGTCCAGGTTTAATGCATTCTGCTGAAGCCCCATTCAAGCACTGTGAAAAAGAACTAGACAGTTTCAATAACTTTATTTTGGTTTAAATCTTGTATGTGATGAACAGTGTTCCTTGTTTGTGACTATGCATGCCTTAGAGCAACACTAAACTAAGTGGTAGCAGCTCTGGTTAGTAGGTATGAAGTAAAGAAAGAAAATCCAGAAATTCTCTTCCTCCTCCAAAATGGTTACTAGCTGCAACTTGAAGTACTAGCAGTTAGAAACCGCTCAGCTCTTTTCAAAGAGCTATTTAATATGAAAGTCATAGCTGGCTGATTATCAAAAACAGCTCTATGAAAATGTTTTATGTTTATGATTACTTAATGCTAATACTAATCAGCAAAAGGCATGCGAGCTAGGCCCCGTCTCAGATGCAGTGAAAACATAGCCACCCAGGTACCTCAACTCCAAGACAAGCAGAAGCCAAACAAAAGCCCCCACCATGGTTTGGAGGGGGAGGGGGGGAAACAAACCAAAAAAAAGCCTGGTTCCTTGTTCAACTTAATTGGGGCCTACATACCAATTTCTCTCTACTTTGATGAAAGGAGCTTTGAGGGTCTTGCAATAATACTGAATTCCTTGAGTAAAGCTGTGAAGAGCCCTCCGACAGACATGAAGGGGTTACTTAAGACCCTCATAGTATTTGTTTTCAAATTCCCAAACAAATAATATGTTAGTTGTTTTCAGTCATGAACACTTCTGACAAGAGAATTGGAAAAACAAGTTCTTTGACTTGTTCCTAATTCTGCTTACAGTTTTTTCTGTTCATTTGTTTTCTAGATAAGGCGTTTTTATTGACCTGCCCAGATTCCATCTCAAAATAGCTTTCTGTCTTCCATCTTAACCCGAAAGCTAATTCTTATCATCTATTTTATTTCTAAAATTTCCTATCTCTAGAGGGGAGACTTACTTACTTACACATCACATATACAGTATACAAAAAATCTCTCTCTTTTATATTCTCAGGACAAAATCTTTTACATGGTCTGTTTGATCCACAGCTGGTAGCCATTTCTATTCAAAGGGTATCAAAATGGATTAGGAGTCTGTGTTACAGCCAGCAATGAGACCACCAAGGTGAAACTGCCTTCAGTCATCAGAACACACGCACTACTGAAACGCATATTGTCTCCTTCACTGCAGCATCTCCAACCCTGACACCTACAGCTCCAGTCATACCTTCACCAAATGCATTTGTAGCTGTTGATAGGATGGATCTGTAGTAGTAAGTTTCCATGAAGGACTCCAAACCTCAATTTCAGGTACCTGTGATTGCATATAGCTACTGCTGGGCTCACCTGCAGTGTGAATTCACTTCAGACAGGTTCACATGACTAAGGTTTCATATGACGAACCACAGTTCTTCCAGATGCAAAGGTCACGTGTACATCTATTTTTTGTTCTCCTTTCCTTCTCCCTCAGACTCCTAGCTATGCTGCGATTCCACAATTGAGATCGAATGGAGAGGGCATTGAGCATGCTACATCGCATACTTACTTGCATGCTGAGTATGAGGGAGTGCAAGGCTTGAGTGCATCCACAAACACTGGGGAACAGATACTTTAAAAAAAAATCTCATCTTGATTAAACAGGACATCTACAGTATAAAAGCAGCATTCACACTACTGGTACCCTCTCTTCTAAAATAAAACAAGGAATCCCAAATCCAAATAGAATGCAAAGTTTAACGTTGTAAAGGAGGAAAATCTGTAACCATAATACATGCAAATATACTTTTTTTCTAGATATGTCTGCAGGATTTTCCTGGATGAACGAAGGATTATTTTCAAATTCAGCACAAGCAGCTTCACATATAGAGGTAGCAGGAGGCACTTCTGTTTCTAAATCAAGGTAACTAAAGTCTTTTTCTATTCAAGGATATTGATATATGCTTGTGGTAGTCAGGACCTCATTGTTTCATACTATTTACAAAGAGAAAGTGAGATCTTTCCTATTACAGTTGATTTTTGATTGTGAAAGTCTCTCTTATGCCATCTTCCTTGATAAAGTAATTAAGTTTGAAAGGCCAAATCAGCTTGTTTGAGTTTTTGAACATGCTGTTTTGTGTCTATTTTTCAAAAGAGTAGACTCACTTCCAAGCCTTTATTAAAGAACAGAATTTTCTGGTTAACCTTAAATGCCTGTCTGGGCACAGACTACAAATAAGTAATTATATGTGGAAGAAAGCTTAATAATACTTATGAAGAATATAAATTAATATTTTGTGACTCAATGCACTATTGCTTGAGCTCTCATGGAAGAAGTTTTGTCCACACTGTCTACTCATAATTAAAAACAAACCAGAAGAAAAGAGGGAAAACACAAACAAAAAAAACCAACCCTGCCCCTCTTCCCCCCCAAACACACACACACACACACACACACACACACACACACACACACACACACACTTTCATTGGAGGTTACCTGTACCTTTAGAAAAAAAAAAAGGGATGGAATTATTCTGGGTCAGGTATTCTTTATGGCATTTAATAGCTTCATTTCATTTTGCATACATTTCTGTGTATAGGCAAAACTGTGATGGATGTATTCCTCTCTAAACTCAAACACACACACGCACACACACACAAAAAGCAGTCTCCCAATAATCTTCTTTTCCTGCTATTTTCCAATATTTTCAGCAGTTTTCTTAATTATTAGCTGTATTTCATATAAAGCTTTTGGGATATTTCCTTGTTGGTAGCATTTCTTTTCTTAAGGGAATAGCCGAGGCCAAAAAGAAAGCTTAAACCTTCATGAGAAATCCTCTAAACTTCAACATTTCTGTTGTTTTGATAGTGAGAATCCAGGGTTGTGTTTGGATGCTGAAGTGGCCTTAGCAACCGGGCAGTTCCTTGCCCCTAGCAGTCAACAGTCCAGCAGTGCAACATCACGCTACTCAGAATCACGGGGAGAAACGCCATGCTCATTCAATGATGAGGATGAAGAGGATGAAGATGAAGATTCTTCCTCCCCAGAATAAAGACAGTAGAAAACTGAGTATACAAAGTACTGCTCATACATGTTCTTAATGAGAGCTCCTGTTTTGGATTTTATTTAAGTTTCTTGCTTTTGTTTGCACTGTGTTCAGTGAAGATTCAGAACAAACACATCCAAAGTTGAAATTGAAAACTTTTTGTAATTGAACACAGAGTGATATGCAGACACAGAGCAAAATGTTTTTTATCAACTACAACCCAGGAAAAGAACAAAGTCCCTGGAGATCTGGCGAAGTAAACATCAAGTTCACATTTTCCATTTTGGGACATTCTGTCTCAAGTCTCTGTCTTCCCCTTATCCTAACCAGATGGAGAAGAAAACAGGGTCAGTCAACAAATGCTGATTCTCACATTGTCTTTTGGCTGTACTACCTTAAAGAGGAAAAAAAAAAAGTGCGTGCACATTCATGTGCTAAAATAGCTATTTAAAAATATCTTGTATGAAAATTATTATAGGGAGAGGGGCTGTTAGAATGTTTGCTTTTTTCTGTTCAACTTGCTGTATAGAAGATTCTTAAAGTAATATAAATTGCAAGTGATTAAATGAATCTTGAAATAGATTAAATCCATTTTAGATACTCTAAAAATAATATTAGTATGTCTCTTTTGAAAGGTTCATATGTTCATTTATACTGCAGGCCTAATTTATTTATAATAAGTGATTATTCTTTGCCATTATTAAGCAGTCAGGATTAAAACAGCAGTATTCTCTGCACCAGCTTTTTTTCAAGGAGAAAAAAATAAGTGAAAAAAAATTGTATCTATAGATTATAGTGTATCCAGTATAACTTCTCCTTTACTGTTCTAATTTTATAATCCATTTGATTTTACAGCATGTGTATTTAAAAAAAAGGCCTCTACATTAAGAATCTTGGGCAACATCTTTTCAGGGCAGGATTTTAAAATTCAGGGCAGGCAAGTCAAACTTTTAAAGTCATAGGTTAAGATACTTAGGAAGAAAATTCAATTTTGACAATTCATAATTGGATTAGGATTATAATACTACACTAATTTAACTTGTTTATAGTTAACTTCTGTTGCACATACCTTGATGTGCCTTTTGGAAAATATTAATACCAAGCAACTTCTTAAAATAATTTGTGGCTGAAGTTACACAACATGAATCCCATTTGAACAGTTAAATTAGGCTTACAACAGGAGGCTCCATATTCTATATTTAAAATCACATCCGATCACAAAGACTTAAAAAAAAACAAAACTTTAATAGCAAAGCAAAATACAGTATAGATGGTATTCTTCCGATGGTGTTCTAACATTCAGTATTTTAACTAGTCTTGAAGTTAACTATTTTTAATTAGGTGAATCCAGTTAAAAATAAGTAAGTTACTCCTTTTTAGTTTTTATACTACATGTAAATAGTGAACTATTTCTAAGTACCAATATATTAGCTGTCAGAACACAGTGACTTTGGCTCTGTTATTTAGTTACAGATCAGGCAACTTGTAATACTTTACTCACTTAAACAATGGCAGCAAACTATATTCCTTGATTGCTGTGGCTGTTACTCTAACACAGTATGAGGTCTGTCCGCATTATCTTTTCCAGACAAATCTGCACTCAAGCCAACACGATCCAAAAGCACTGTGCCCAAACTAGTAAGAAAAACTGAGGCCTTAGCTAGAAAGCTGCCCGGCTGTTCTACTGGAGTTGGCACATGACTAGCTACATTCAGGACAGGTATAACTGCAAGGAGCATTCAAGCACACCCGCAGTCTCGCATTAAAAATTAAAACATCCAGGTAGAAACTTTAAACAAATAGTTTAAACTCCTACATTTGATGTACAGATAGGATGGCACCATTATTTAGGCATAGCTCTCATTTGAGTAAATAGAGCTATCTAGGTTACACAAATGATTTGCAAGTGCACAAAGAAAAAAATTCCTGTATGCTTCCCATGGTATTCCCCCTCTGGGCAAGACTGTTAGACTGGCCTATGCACACGGCTCATAGACAACAGCTGACCAAGGGATGTACACTAACCTCACTTCAACCAAATCTGTAACACTACCTCTATATGAAGAAAAAAAGCTTTACAAGTACAAAAAAGTGCTCTGATTCAATGCACTTGATTGAAGTGGCTCACTTTTGTAGTAAGAGGAGGAGGAGGAGATATTCCAGGCATACTCTTAGGGAATTATCAGTTTTATGAATGACATTTCATACAAACATATAATTTTTTTATTCTTAGTATTACTTTGTTTTTGGAAAACTATTCCATCAGCTTTCATTGGAGACGGCAGATCAAAGATACCCGATATGCAGAGGACATCCTATTGCACTCTTAAGGACAGAACATTTTCTAAAGTAATCCACCATTCCCCCCGGCCCCATACATTAGGGGACGTACCTGACTTTACACTTTCTTTACATTTCCCACTCAAAATTTGCATAAAAAGAAAAAGCAGCAAAACACTAATTAAACAATTGTCAAAAGAGGAACACTTTGAATTATAAGAAGCTGTCAAAAAAAATTTCTTGCCCAGAAGCGTAAGGTATTTTCTTAGCTTCACTGTGCGTTCTGCTTTTGAGGAGGAAGATCTTCTGTGAGATCTTGCTCCACTGATGTCCATTTCCTTCAAAGCAGTAGACTGCACAGCTACTTGCTTTCTGGCAAACTTCAAGCTATCAACCACTTGTTTCTTGTTGTTTTTTAATCTAGGAGCACATAACATTTATGTAGACAGTTGAACCATGATTTCCATTTTTTTTCTGAACTAGTTAAATACAAAGGACAAAACAAGTTTGAACACTTAGAAGAGACTTCAAACGGAAATTCTTCCCTTGGGATTCTTTGTGCCAAGTTCCAGTTGAGAATGAAG
Source organism: Apteryx mantelli (assembly GCF_036417845.1). Classification (NCBI taxonomy): domain Eukaryota; kingdom Metazoa; phylum Chordata; class Aves; order Apterygiformes; family Apterygidae; genus Apteryx; species Apteryx mantelli. Next base: position 19,022,553 of record NC_089986.1, read on the forward strand.
TTCTACTAGAGCACTGTGGTCTTGTGGTTACACTAAAGTCTGGGAACTAGCAGAATTCTGGTCCTCATCCAGCCACAGTCACTCCCTATATGATCTCAGGCAAGTCATTCAGCCGTTCTTGCTCATATTAGCTGACGCATTAAAAAAAATAAAAAAGTAAATGTAGAACCTCACAAAATATAGATGTTGCATCTGAATTGAGCTCTGAACAATTATGAATAACAAGAATATTAAGCAATCACACAGCTCCCACTAAGTTAATGGCAGTAGCCATGTTCGGCTGCTTCAACATGCAGGCTCTCCGAGGGCCGCCAGCAGACATTTTCCAGAGTAATATGATCATTAACAACACCAGTTTTCCCATTTTCTGTTCAGCTGCCACTGTCCTCTACTCTTCTGTGCAATACTCTTAATATTCATTCAAATGAAACAACTAGCAACTGGTACTGGTTTTGATACTAGATTGTATCTCGTATAAGGCAGAGTTAACATTTAAATTTCCATAAATACCTGAAGCAGAACTTACAAGTGACATGTTTCGGTCTCTTGGAACACTAGTTATTGGTTACACATTCAGAAAGCAGTTGGCTGAAAGCAATACAATACTGTGTATATATGCTTTTATATATATTGGAAGTAAACAGTTTTTCTGGACTTACTTTATGGTGCTTGAAAACAATCTAAATTTGACTTAGAAAAACTTGTCACCACCACAAACTAGATGAAAAATTATGAGTGGGAGACAGCATTTTTCTGCTATGTGGAAATCAGATATAATGTTTGTGGATTTTGGTTTTAAAGTTATATTAAAGTTGTGCCAGTCTTCTCATTTCAACAGTGGAATTAATGGCAAAAATCCACCTAATCTAAGAAAGCATGTATATTTAAGTAAATGCTAAAGCACATAATATTAGTTTAGCTGAAGGCATGATTTTAACTAACTTCATTAAACTAGTACAAGCCACACTGAAGATAATTCCATTTCGGTTAAGGGATTTGGGGTGGGGTGGGGGACTGTTCTTTTAAACTATAGCTTGAAATACTCCTAATCTGTTTGAGCAGCTGCAAGTTGCCAAGTATACAGAATACTCAGAGGGATTTGTATCAGTTAACTAAGTCAGCTTAGAGTAGCATGATGTAAAAAGGCCTAATAAAGTCAAATTTTAATTTCCCCTCCCCCCCCCAAAAAACCCAAACCCAACACCCTCAAGTTTATCCATAAAACGATGCTTGAAGTCAGAATTCAACAGTTAGTTAAGGTTTAAAATGTCAAGTGCTCTTTCTTCTGACCACACCCACCCCTTTAACACAAGAGTGGGGCTGAAATTTCATCTCATTTGAGACTAAGCACTGGGCAATACTCGTTTTTATAATTAACTGGCTCTTTATAGCTGAAAATAATCCATACCCATTTTAAAGAGAACACTTTCCTTTTAATGAGTTAAAGACATTTGGGTTTTGGTTTAATTTAAAAACAAAGCAAGTAACCACAGGATATATTATATAGTGAACAAACCAAAACAAGTCTTCTAACTGTGACCCTCCTGTTTGTATCTTTTCATTACAAGATTCTCTCGGTGTCAGGAGTTAAGTATTAAAAAAATAAATGAATAAAAATGCAATGAAGCAGAAGACCATAAGAGCTTTGTAAAGTTTTGAACAATAAATTTTAGTAACAGTCACACTCCGAGGAAACATTGTTCTGTCTACTATAAGCTTAATTTATTTTAAAGAGATGCTGCAGTTCAGTTACCACAATGTCTGGGATATTTTATGGCTGAAGGCCTCTTCAGCCCCTCAGCATTGGAAAATTGTGCCTGTTGCAGCATTACTGATGAACCATTGAGAAGCTAAGAAAAGCTGGTGTGGACTTTTTTTTTTTTTTTTTTTTTTAATGTGCCACTTCATGAATCTTGACCTATGTCCAGAACCGACATGCCAGTAAAGCATGCAGAATTTGTCACACACCTGTCCTGCCAAGCATGTCAGCAGTTCTAAATGTGTAATTTGCTGCTAGCAGCTATACACATAACCAAGTCCTGACACCATTACATTTCTTGAAACTCTCATGCCTTAGACTTACCTGAGTTCTCAGATCAGGTATATCTTTGCTATTTATGCTTTGGAATTAGTTTGATAAGTGCTTTTGTATGAGTCTGTGAACAAATGTTCTCCTCTGGACCCAGCTGTATTGGCAAAAAAAAAAAAAAAGAAAAGAAAAAAGCTTATTCCCAATTGTTCATTCCCTCTGCTATGTATTACCATCCTTTCTTACTGTACATACTGTACAGCTGCTCATACAAGTATTTCCTAGCTCCCTCAGCCCAGGCACCTGAGTTAGCACTCACAGTCAGACGGGGAACATCACAAAAGCACTCAGCCCAAACAACCAAAGGGGCTGTTTGCCATAGTTGTTCAGAGAGTGCTTGTTCATTCAACACCTTTGATATTCCAACTTCCTCTGGCCTACCTCAAAGATCAGCCAAAACCAAAGTGTTTTCTTCCTGCATACATCTTTCTGACAGTATCCAACAATCCAACAGTTAGGACATTCATCTAAAGAGGCAGGAGACCAAAAATCCCTCCTCAGAACTGGGAGGAAAAGACATTTGATCTAACCATCCAAATCCTACGGGGGTAGAGGGGAAGCCTCCCACTTAGGAGCAATGGGAAGCAAATGAGTAACTTTCTTTTTCTTTCTCCGTTACGGAAAATGGGCTGACGTGGATCAGATACCTCCCTGTCAGAGAGGGTGACAATTCCGAGCAGATAAAGGAGCATCCCAGTAGCTCAGACTTTCATCTCTTCTAAGTATTTTTTATTGGCTAGAATAGGTGGCACCCCACTTAATTTTCTGACTTCTCTAACTACCATTTTTAAATGCATAACCCTCTCCAGGTCTAGGCACCTAACTTAGAAATATGAACACCAGTTGACAGCAGGAAACAGCTATCTAAAATTTAAATCCTGCTATAGATTTAAATCAAACTCTTCTACACGGTATATAGAAAACTCTTCCAAGACAAAACAAGTCCCTCCCAGTGACTTGTTTTAAGCCTTTTATCGTTATCCAGGCTGAGTGAAACAGAGAAATTAATCCCTAGCACTGTCTGGTTCTCATGCCTTCCCTGTAGCAGCAATGGCACGTCTGTAAGATCAAGGCAATAAAAGAAGAAACCCCCACCACATACACATAACCCCTTCCACCAAAATTTAAAGATAATCTCAGTGGGAACACTTCAGTTTATACTGCTTTTTTGTGAAGATTAAATTTGGTTCAAATTTATGTCAACCGTTCAGCAACACCTAGGTTTGATTAAAGCTACCTTTTAGGTCACATACAACTCTTCTGAATGATCACACAAAACATTGACCAGAAAATGTTAACTCCACAAAAATCAGTCTCCAACTTTTTGGTGGCTTTGTTATATCTGTAATGTAACTTTAACAATTAGTAAATTTGGTTGCAAGTGATACAGCGATTAAGTGCATCTCCTAAAACTTCCCAGGAAAACACCAGCTGAATCAAAATGCATCACACAAGTTTCTGGCACGTTCTCTTGTCTAAAGCCAGGATGTATACATGAAAAATACTTCGGATAGAGAGGTTTTGCTATTGAGAAATACATGGAAAAAATATGACTCTCTCAAACATCCACTCTGAAAAAATCTTCCTTTGAACGAGCCTGTAAGAACTAGGATATGAGTTCATCCTCTTCCCTCAGGACCTGACTGCAAATAAGGCACCAACCTTTGTATTTGCATATTCTGCGCAGCACGAGGAACCACTAGCCAGCAAGTAGAGGCACAGTTTTTAAAACATTACATGTCCGTTGGCACTTCTAAGAAGATTTGGCAATAGATCAATCCCTTAATAATGAAATAATGCTGACTTACGTATCAACCAATGTTACAGAGCCACTGCAATGTGCATTATGATGAAAAAAAGGTGACCCTCCCATCTCCATTACAGTAACACTTTTTAACATCAGCTATAGTCTGCATGGAAATAATTTCGAGACACATCCTTTTTATGTTTAAAATGCAGAAACCACTTAGAAGTCTGTTAATTGTTTTAAATTAAATAGGTGAAGAGGTTATTTGTGGTTTGGGGTGGGTTTTTTGTTTTGTTTTTTTAAAGAAAGAGGATGCCAGTCGGACAAAGATATTTTATGCCAACTTTCAATGCTGAACTTAGAGGAAGGTTTGTAGACTTGGTGGGCGGGAAGAAAAGAAGCACTAACAAATCTAATTCATGGCGATGCAAACTACATGGGATTTTTAATTTTAATTTAATATTTTAATCCACTATTCTTACCCTCCAAAATATCTTTTGAAATACAGTATCACACAAAACATGTTGGCAGAAATCAAGAATTAAGCTTAAAGCATTTTTCTCCCTTTTCCCATGCTAAATTTCTGTATCTTTGGGAAAGTCCAAGTTGCCCACTCATACAATTTGCTGCAGATTTTTGAATTCTCCATGGATTTCTTTCTTTCCAAATACCTCTAAGTTATAAAGTTTTCTTTTTGCAAAAAGACTGCTATTAAACTATCCTGTTTTATTCCTTGATCAAATAGTGTTAGTTTCTACTAACACATTGTACATGGCTAGGAGTAGCATAAAGAGATTGTGGGCACTATTTTATATGCTTTAAACACTGACAGACAGAAATACAAAGAAAAATACATACACAAAGTTTTACTTTCCTAATAGGAACACTGGCATTAGCATATAGTATATTTGAACCAATAGGAAATATTACTTTGTAGTAGCACACACTTTGTAAATAAATACTTGTTATTTTTTTAAATGGAAATTTTATAGAAGAAGCTATTTCTGTATACTCATTTGATCCCATGTTTACTGAAAATGCTGCAAGTGGGGATTGTACATTGCAAAATGGGGGTGGGGGATAGTGAGCAGACAGCTGACTGACATGAAAAGTATGTGCACACTGGACAAAAACAATATCCAGCTGTTTGTGAACAGGAAAGTAAAGCTTTACTGTAGAGGAACAGAATAAAAGACTTTCAAGGCAACAAGGTTGGGCTTGTTTTTAAGAAAAATGTGGAAGAAAGTTGCTCAAGGTTAATGCTCACAGTATGTGTTCATTAAAAAAAAAAAAAAAGGAAAACACTATTTTATGGTTTCATCTCCAGGAGAAATTGCATAAGGTTTTATGCTTTGAAAATAAATACAAAAATCTAACAATTGCAGCCTCATTGGCTAGTCTACCATTCAGAAAAGCTTTGCATGTCAGTATCCATGCAAAAGCGTTGGATGCCTGAAATTATTACCTACTGACAAAGTAACTCACAAAATGCTTAGAAATATTCCAGTTCCTATCTCATTAAGAACTGCACCTAATTGATAGGTAAAAGAAAGCCTCAAAATCATCTGATTAATTTTCATGTCAAAATAGAACGCATGTTGCATACAGGATTTTTCCATTCAGGTTTCTTAACAGTAACAGCGTGAGGTCTTTCTGTTCAACAGAAAGTCAAGCCTGCTGGGAAGGTATTCGCAGTGCCTTTCTCAGTATGCTGTACTACGTTCCCTAACTCTTTGTGCAACCCTCGTGTTTCATGCTAAATAATCTTTCTATACTGTCAACACCTTTCAAACATCTATACGCTCTAAGTATATATCCTTCCAACCTCTGTTCCCATATTTTGTTAACAAGAACCTAAATAATAAAAATTTAGGGAGTGTTAAATACAGTCCCCCTTCATCATCTGTGTTGGCTTTCCCTCAACTCCTTCAAATACAAAAATCCCAAAGTAATTTCACAGTGCTTTTTTCCCCCCCACATGCACCCCCCCAAAAAATCAATATTTTTAAGCTCAAATCAGCTGGAAGTAAAGATTAGAAGACAATAGGAAAAAAACTTGCAAAAATAAGTTAATTTTTGTGTAATAAAAACAATCTCTAACGCAGACCTCTCCTAGAAAACATTCATTTAATATACATTAGCATATTAGAAAAGACACTTTCATGAACATATTTAGCAGACTGCAGTTAGCTCTAAATAACTAGTTGAAAACTGTTGTTACATGGTTTCTGTGCGCCAGAATTACAGTTCAAGAAATGGGAGGATACAGTCTTTACCTTAGTAATAAAGATATTGCTTATTAAAAGGGAGGGGGGGTAAAACATCTGTATGTTCTTTTATTTGTTTAAATACTATGCAAGTTGCCACCAGAAGGATCTCGAACATTAAACTAACGGTAAAGCTTGTTGGGAAAAATACTCTCCTCGAAAGAATCCAAAAGGATGAGTTTTTGTTGTGAGCTACTCTATTTCTTTGTGCTGAATTTTCACCTGGGTATCTCCCCCCAAGAAACCAACAGAGAGACTGAGAAAACATTAAAGCATAAAACCCCTTTTATTCTTTTTCCTCCAAGAAGGAAGTACTGTGCATGGCTCTCTCTAAGAATGGAAAGTTCTGTGGAAAAAGCCCTCTCTGAAATTACAAATGTTTTTGGTAAGGATTTCTTCAACTATTTGTTCGATAAGACAATTGTTTTGTCTTATTGTTTATGTCAATTGTTTTCTAACTGTTGCAGCATTCGGGTTCTCTCTGCTAGTGGTAACAACAGAAATATTAAGTCAACAACTGGTCTTTGGGGGGGCAGTACAGGCTTTAAAGCTGTATTTTGCTGAATTACACACATTTCTGGAAGCAAAAAGATCTCAGGAAAAAAACATCAGAAAAAAACTCCAGGCTTGTGTAGGTTTATTATTCATTAAACTCTGTCTCAACCCTAAGTGTAGGATAGGAGATAGACTTGAACAATACTTCATTGTGGAAGCCCACTGTCACGAGCAATGTCCCCGACTGCGTGTGATTAGTGTAGGTTGTTCCCGAACACGGCTCGGCTTTACTGCAATGGGCCTGTCTTTCCTCTGGCTAAAAAAATTACACATCTTTGTTGGTGGGGTACTACTTAATACCAATTTCCTATTCAGTTGCTCTTACTGTAGATCATTTAGAAGGCTCAAAAATCTAGAGTCACTGGGACTAATTGTCTCCTCACTGAAACTACCGTTCAAGGGCAACAAAATACAAGTAACTGTTCTTACATATTTCACAGAATAAACAATACTTGTCACCTATCCTATAGGCTTAAGCAAGTCTGTCATACTGAAAAACACAAATTCTTAAAGGATTTGCATTCCTGCCTATTGGCTTGGCTCTTACAGCTGCCACCAGACCAGCATTATTCAGCAATTTCTAATAGTGAAATTATTGCAGATCCACAAACCATAACTGCAAACCATTGACCCAGCCATTTCTGAGCAGGAAGTGATATAAAACCCTCCAACAATGAAATTACATCAAAAGGAAGAAGAGCAAGCAAACAGAGCAATCCGTGTTCCTCCAGCAGGAAATGGCAAATGGAGTATATATTAAAAAAAAAAAAAAAGGGCAAAATTATCTATGCACCATTACTTTTCAAAACATGAAATCAGAACTGCCCACCTCTGTACTAACCACTGCTCTCCTTTGGTTCAAATGACCATTCCCAGGGTAATGAAAGTTCTCATCATCTTGATGTTGAAGTCCAGGTTATAGAGCAATGATAATGCACAGATACTACATTTAATTAATCTATCACAATTAACTGAACATTACTTTTCAAATATTAAATAGTAAAAATCCTGTTAAATTCCATACTATGTAAAAAAAAAAAAAGATTAAATGTAAGAAGAAGCAGGCTACAACCTTTTTACAACAGCAGCTAGCATAAACAAGACAGTAGCTATTTATTCAAAATCATAACTATAACAACATGAGTTTCTTGGCACATTTAGAAGTTAAAAATGTTTCAAGTGCATAAACCACACTGACAGGGAGAAAAACATCCTAGTATTAAGTTGTGCACAATCCAAGCCTCTGGCTTTCTAGAATGAAATGAAACAGCCTTCAGAACGCTCAGCAACAGTACGAGGTTGAGGGCATGGACAAGAACAAGTTACTGCAAGGTAAGGCAGGGTGTGAACTCACCACAGAATAGCTGACACACTGTAATTACCTGCGTGCACCCCACAGAAAGCTTCTCTGTGATAAATGTAAAGATTAAAAAAAAGAAGAAAAGCACAGTTTCTGCAGTTGCTGGCATGCTTTTTAAGTCCACACCCTAGCTAAGCATCAGAAAAAAAGGCCTTTGCATGTTAATGTATTTTATAGGAGACAGACCTTATGCTACTGTTACAGAAGGGCAACTTATGACCAGAACAGCCATATTATTCTCCTTTCCAAAAACCATGTCTTTCTGTTCAGGATGTATCCTGTGTTTGTCAGGTTCCCCTATTTGTCTTGTTCTTGTCTTTGTGATACGGGATTATCTGCGCAGCAGCCGAGTTTGCTCTTAAACGGCAAGAGGGTGACTGAGCCCTTGGGCACCTGGGGAAGGCCAGCCAGCACGCAGAGCTGCCCTCTTCCCAAGCAAGTATCCCAGGCCGCTCACGCCGCGGCTCCCTGCAAGTGGAAAAGCCCAGGCAGACTTACTACGACAACAAGAGAACGCAGTGAGAGAAGACAGCTGACCAAAGGAAAATGGCAGAAGAGCAGGAGATCTGTATCACACTTCAAACATGCAGTGCAGTGAAATGTGCCTTCTGCTGCGGTAACCCTTCCAGAGCTGTTTCTCAGTCTTTTTCCAGAAAGGCAGCAACACGGTGGCTATTTCCCTACTGTTAGTTCAAGAAGTCCTACGCTACCCTTCTCCTGCATAATATTCCAAAGAGATGTCTTTACTTTTCACACCAACATCATCACCTAGATGCACCGATTTTTCACACCTTCCTCCACAGCTGCTGCGAATACAGTTGGAATTTCCGTCCAGAGCCACCGACCACCTTCCCTGTTCCAACAGGCCTTGACCCGCTCAGCATGACCAAGAGCCGCTCCGTAACCTCAGGCGCGGCAATAAAGGCGCTACTGAACGCCGTTAGGGCTACGGCTTAGCACAGCTCCCCTGCAGCCAGGGCACCGGCGCACTCGGCGGGAGAGGGGCTGTCTCCCCTCCGGCGCCCGGGCGGCCCCGCGCCTCGCCGCCGCGCTCCCGCGCTCCCCGAGGCGCCGGCCCCGCGAGGCGAGCGGCGCCCACGTCTCCTCCTTCCCCTGCGACCGCCTCCCCGGCCGCCCGCCGAGGCCTGCCCCGACTCGCCGCGCCCGGCCGCCCGTTACCTGCCCGCGGCGAACGCCGGTGGGTCCGCGGCAGCTCGGGCCGGCGTGGCGAGGCGAGGGGCTCCGGCGTGCGGCACTGCGCGACCCCCCTCCGGGCCCGCTGAGGCGAGCGGCTCCCCGAGCCTCGGTCTCCCCGGAGGGGCGGCGGGGCCCTGAGCCCTCAGCGCCTCGCGCCCCGCCGCGCGGCCAACGGCTAACGGTCAGCGGCCAACGGCCGCGGCGCGCGTCACCCTCCAACCGCCCTGGCGGCGGCCGCGGCCCCCGCGGAGCGCGGCGCAGGTGCGCCCGGCGGGGCGCCGCCCCCGCGCAGGTGCCCGCGCCGGCCGCGGCCCGAGCTGCCGCCGCACCGGCTCTTTCCCTGGGGGCTGCGAAACGCCAGCGGCGCGGAGCCGCCCCGTCAGGCCAGCGCGGCGGCGTGGGGCTGCGGCGGGGCCTCGGCCCGGGCCCGCTCCTGCGCCGCCTCCGCGAGCACCGCCGGCCCGGCAGCCCCAGCTGCTTTACTAGTCCTAGGGCAGGCCAGGTTTTTACTTAAAGGCCAGTTTAATTTCCATTAAAAAAAAACAACACAAAATAAGGAGCTGAACAAGTCTACGGCGCAGTATGTTTTCTTTGTAATTCATGGTCATTTTGTCCTAGGGGAACACCAGTGTTACAACCGCTATTCACAATATTATTTTTAGTTCTGCAGTGTAAGAAATGTTTTTGATAGAGCCATAGCACTGCAGAAGAAAAATGTCCTTTATTTGCATGGAACAGTCCATAGACAGTATTTAAATAGACTCAGAACCAGAAGGCAAACAAAAACAAAATCAACCTTTTTATAAGTGTTCAGAAACTCCTGATTTTTGAATGATTTCAAAGTAGCAAAGCTAGAATGGATAGAGAAGATCAGACTTCAGTCTCTTAAAAAAAAAAAAATCACTCATTCAGGGCTGCCTGTAATAAAAGACGCCAGTTACAGATGTTTTGTCATAAGTCTGGAAAATGAACTGCAATTATATTTACCAGGGAGGACCAGAACTCATTTCTTTCCAGAAGAGCCTCAATCCTGTCACTGTTATTAGTGTGGCTAATTCACTGCACCGAAGTACTAACGCATGAAGACAGCGTAGCCTGGCTGCCGTGTTCCACACTGCAAACAACCCCCCAATAATGTCCATTAGAATTAGCTGGGGACTTTTATAGGAAATTCCACAGAGTTTGGAGCATGCTGTAGGTCAGCAGAGACCCCTTCCCCTCCCCCCCCCCCCAAAAAAGAGGCAAAAAACTCAGTAATTTCTGATACATACTTTAAGCTACTCTCCTTTTAAAACACTCAATGCTATCTGGGACTCCTCCAGCTGTTAGTCCCCGTATGGACTCCCAGACATAGACTGGGAATGAAGAAATTCAAGGAGCCGCTCCCGTAAGAACTAGCCCCTCGCAGTAAGGAAGAAATATTTTTACTTCAAAAGTCTGAGTGTACAGAGTAAAAAATACAGATTAATTAAGACATGAAGAATATAGTAATATGAAATCTATATTTATATGGTATTAAATTTTTTTTAAAAAGTAATTCAGTTAGATCTTAAAGGTAAAATTTAAGTTTTAAGGGATGGCCAAGCTCAGAAGGCAAGAAGCATTAACTGTTTTACCTACATTGGAGGCTCAAGGAAATAAATATAGTTTTGGGGAATCTGCAGACACAAACTTCAAGATGAAAAAAGATCCAGTACCAGCAAAGCACTCGGGGGGGGGGGGGGGGGAGACCTCTTTTTTTTTTTTTAATTATTATCATCTTAACACTATTATAAAAAAGATAATTAAGTCTTATTGATACTAAATTATCCAAACTATGTAATAAACAGCTATACCTATTGCTGATAAGATAACTTAGTATGAGATGTAAATAAATACATCTATTAGCAGTTTGCAGTCAAGCTAGCATTCTGATATACGCCAAGGAAAGCCCTGCATTTTTAATCTAACTTTTGAACCTTCTCAACTTTGATATTTTTCATCATCTCATTAGCATGACTAAAGGCAAGCTGAAAACATTCTAGGCTTATAAACTTTATTCATGTTCTGCCAAGCCACTACCTACAATTTTCTTATATCAGACAGTACATTAAGACTATTAAGATAAACAATAAGTCTAGTCTGTCTTGGGTCCATTGCCAAATGACTGAACTATATATCAGAGCATTTACCAGGCCAATATTTCTTGGCCCTTGTGCAACAACTGAGGGGCAGAAATTTTCCCACTGGCAAAGACCTACTCAGGTTTGTACATTAACTGAGAACCCTTCCAGCCCATAGGAGCATATGATTCTGTGCATGTCCCTGAGGGAATGGTGCTGAGCTGTCTATTTAAACATGAGAAATATGTGATTGGCATGACAATTGATGGGTGTATGATCAGATAAGCAAGAAATCCAGGAACTAGGTAAGGCCGTACTGGCTGCTGAAGAGTCTTCATAAGGATCTGCAGAGTCCAAAGAATTCTCAACAGACTCTGAGACTGGTCTCATTAATTAATTTGATAGAGGAATATCCCTATTTCAAACCCCTAGAAAAAGCATCCATCAAATGGTATATTTTAATCAATGACACACCCTTCATAGTTATATATACTGCACTAAAATAATTACAGCAAAATATATCCCTGTATGATAGCTAATGGATATAATCCCTTAAACTGGGTTAATTTAGTTGTTTCTGTTCAGCATAACTAGCTAAATTTGTGTTAGAAAAAAAGATAGAATGACATGAAAATACCAGTAGCATTAAAAAAAAAAAATACAGAAGACAGGCAGTGCTCTCGCAGCAGTAAACTGAGATAGGAAAACAGAAGGCAAGTGGGCCACGCTCTGTTGTTCATGCTTCAGGACATGGTGAAGGTACAAGGGCACAGGAACACCAGATGTTGCTAACCAAATGACTCCCGTTTCACGGCTGCTGGATGCACACACACAGAGGAGAACGCACACTGAAGAGCTTTTGCAGGTGGTACTACGTACTTCCAGAATTACTGGTTTTTCCTTTCCCACTTACACAGGTTTTTCTAACTCAATAAAAAAGGCAAAGTATTATGTAAAGCTGATACCTGAACATATATTCCCCCTCTGTGCTGAACCTGTGAAACAGTGCGCTCAGGGAGAGGGAAACCGCGAGCGCTATACTCGATGCTGAATGTCCCGCAGGGCACGTTAGCGGTAAGCTGAACAGCACTGGCTGCTCCTGTGTGTAGGAACTCTGAAGGTTTTTTGAGCTGTCTCCACAAACTCCCATTTTTCATTATTAATCACCAGTAACTGTTCAGTCAGTGAAACAGCTGTTATTGAGGCTTAACTTCACATGATTTTCAGTGTGCTATATATGCTTGTACTTAAGACTAGCTTGGTAAGCTGGCATATACAGAATACATCTTTTGCAATACAGAATGAGTTAGGGAGCCTTGTGTCCGAGTTCCTTGCAGACAAGAACAACGTGAAATCTCTGACAAGCCAGGCAAATATTTCTGGCTCAGTAGATAGCAGGAACATGAACTCAAAGGGCAAAGACATCCCACATTCACGTCCTAGGGAGATTTCAAAGAGCCTTCTTGTCATGTTTTAGTCATGACTGCATTTCTGTTTGTCAGAGTGCATTTGCCAGTTGCACCACCGAGGTTTTTTTTCTTCATACACAAGTCAGCCTACAGCAGTTCCAGTAATGGCATCTTATGCAATTTTTGACCTAGTTTAACACACTGAGGCACTTGGAAACACAAAATCCACTGCAGCAGCTTTCTGCTTAACACTGTTACACCACTGCAGCAGGAAGTGAATCTTTAAACAAATGCATCAGCTCACTAAAACACAGGGGACTTCAAGAGAAAACAGACTTTAGTTTCAAGGTATTTGTCATATAATTTTGCCAGCAGCTCCCTATTCTGATCTAATGCTTTCATCTGTTCCTGTATCTCCTTCGGCCATTCTATATCTGACGTTAATGGAAGAATGTTCTCTCATTTAAAAAAAAATAAATCTATAGGGACTTTGATATGATTCTTACCTGAGAAACACATGTACAATGACCTATGTTCTGTTACTGGCACCAGTGGTTGCTAATAAGGCATAATGGGATGAGGAGAGTAAAGGGACTTCCCCAACCCCCAACCCTAAACTGTGATTGACATGTACGATTACAACTGTTACAAAAAGCCAGACAGGGAATGCTAATTTACTGTTTCTGAAACAGGAGAACTGGAAGTTGTCTCAGGCAGTTAACTCTCTCTCATGAGCTGGGTCCTGTGTACTGAATGGGACAAAAAAATCAATAGAAGTCATAAGGAAAAAAAAAGTTGTTCTAAAAAGCATTCATTAACAGTGTCTAAAAATGTAGTTTCTAGCTTTGTATGAGGATATTGCTATTACAGGTAAGCCCTTAAAAACTACAAGCATTTTGATAGACACCTGATTTTAGGTTTATTATTTCTGCGTGATATCCTTAAAAGGTTTTTATTCAATTAAGGCTATTCTTCACTGTGTTCAATAAAATTAAGAGGTGCATCAGACTTCACCTGTAGATTAATGCATCACCTTGAACAGTAATACAGACTTTTCTATGCCTATCAGCTTGCCCCTCATCTTTCATTTGAAAATTGTTTAAGTGGTGGGAGCCTAGATCTGTTTTGATCTAGTTGGATCTTAAAAGGAATCTCTTCTTCTTGTGTATTTTGTAAGTTTTCTGCAGTTTTCCTAAATTTAACTTCTTTTTCCTATATGATTTTCTTAGCCATGCACTAAGTCCATCTTCACCTTTTTTCCATATGCTTCATTTCACAAAAAGCTACTACAGGAGCTCATTTCTTTCAGCTCTCTTAAAAAACAGATTATATTTTACCTTCATAATTTTCTCCTATCTATAACACTCTTGGTTTGCATGTAATCCACTTAAGACCTTTCCAAGAATCTCTTAGCAGCTTCAAGAAGCATCCCAAAATCTGTCATACATGTACCCAACAGGGAAGTTACCATACAGTCCACAGAGGCATCAGAACCCTTCCTTGTCCCCTGCACACCCACAACCCCTAAAGTCCCAACTGGTCCACATTATAACCTCCTTTTCTTACCAGCTATGGTCTTACCTTTGGGAAAAAGTTGCCTCAATCCACAAGCACACAGCTATCAGTCTGGTCTGAACTACCTACAGGAATGTTTCCCCTCTTTCAAAATTGATGTCCTCCTGCCACACAACTTCCTTTCTTCTCCATATCACAAAGGTTATAAGCCTGAGGATGAGACCGCACTGTAACAAGCCTGCAAGTCTTGTCAACGTGACTGCAAACTCCTCCAGTTCAAACTGTATGGCCTCAGGAGACAGTACTTGGTCTCTGCATCCAAGTACCATCTACTGTGGCGACATACACATAAAACATCAAATGAAGTAACTAAGAAGCTCCCAACCATCTGAAGAGCTTTATCTGAATTCAGTTTTACTTCTTTGGAAGTGAATTTATTTTCTCTTCTTTTTCTGAAGTGAAGAATCAGATTCAGATCAAAAATCCCATTTCACTTCCCTTCTGCAGCTAAACTTCTCAGTACTTCATTGCCTCACTGTGCTGGGTTTTCGTCACTTGAAATGCTGGGGATGGGGAACGAGGGGAGAAGTCTCCAAAACCTAGCTTTATACCTGTGGCTATAGTTTGCCTTACTAATTAAACCTTTCACTTAACTGAGCAGCTCAAGCTATTGGGATGTTTGTTTAGGGATTTACTAAGAGAGCAGGAGGACAAACTAATGAGCTGCTCCTGTGCCTGACACCTCAATAGAAGGCAAAGCCATTTGTGCAGCTTTTCTTCAGAGTGCATTAAGATTTGGAACCAGTTAAACCTTATCTGTGGATTTGTTTTAGATTAACATTTAAACCAATCAGGCTGAAATTTATCACTTGTAAGTAGTACTTAGATTAAGCAAGTCCTAAAACCAAACAAGTCTACAGAGAAATTTACAGAATTTACTACATTGTGCTATCCTAGCTAATCCTGCACTAACCTCTCCCTAAACTTAAAAGGCAAAAAGAGCAAAGGAAGTGAGGACTTAAGCAAACACCATTCCCTGCACTGAAACTCATCCAAGCTCTGATGTATTTTGCTTCTTCCTGTTCACAAGAAGGCTTAAAGTGTTCACACAACTTCGTGCAAAGTATTAGCCATTAAAATATTTAAAATATTAAATAAAGGCATCTGTCTCATTTGTAACTAGGACTGAAGTGGCAGTTTCTTAAGTTAGAATCTACAGCCACAGCAGGTTTAAGAGGGATCTTGTTAGGGACAATAAAAATAGAAAAAATTATCACTATAGGGGCTCCCTTGTTTCAGAAAAATAGAAATAGTACTAACAGGCTCACAAGTAACAAAATATTTAGGTACAGAAAGAACACACAAATATTTTTATTTCAGACAACTGTAAAGCAAATCCAAAATTTTATAATCCTATCGCATAATATATACAGCTACATATACTTTCTAAAATAAAATATAGGATTAAAAATGCTAAGACTTAAATATATATGATACCCATCAGCCCTTTAAAGGAATTGTCAAATCCGAATTAAACTCTTAGCAATTCCTTTCAGTTAATGCAAAATCAAGAGGAGACACTACTTCCACAGCTACATGCAATACTCACTGTTCAGAGTTGCACCACATAAAAAATTTAAGTACGTGCTAGTGAACATAACCTTGAAATTTCCTTTATTAGCTTCTTTAGGTGCTTGCCTGAGATTTAAAGAGACAAAGAAGTCTTACTTGTAGTCATGGATTATTAGATCTATTTGATCCAAACAAAATACTCAGTAACATGCAAGCTTTTGAATAACCTTCATGTTACACTGACTTAACTTGCAAGAATCAGTGTCACCAAATTAACAAAATTCAAATTAGAAGAACAACCTGAATTTTCTGCACTGCTTTTCTGATTTTTTTTCCTCCCTCATTTTGACAGAAAAAGAGAGAGCAGCTGTATAAAGAGGGCCATACAGGGACTCTCTCTTATGTTTTATATTAAAAATGCTTCTTCTAACAAGACAGTGACAGTTACTCTATGTAATTTAACTGGATGGCAACTAAGACTACTGTAAAATCAAGGCTTATAACAAAATGTGTTTACAGCAAGACTGATTTATAGTAAAGTAGTACCACCTGAGGTTTAAAAAAAAAAGTCACATTTTTGTTGTGCAGCGTTAACACCTGTAGCCAAACAAACATCAGCACAAAGATTCATGATGTCAAACAGCAGAGGTTAAAAGTTATTTAAAGTACTTATCCCCCAAACATGGCTAATACAAATACAGGTTCTCGTACAGAAGGGATATTCTTCAAAACCAAACTGGGGGGAAAAAAAGCAAGCTCACATATCACAGACCTAGGAAAACATGCATTCCCATCACTTAAGACACAACAAAAACAACAACAAAAAGAAGCCCTCCAAAACAGAAAAACAACTCATTACTGACGTAGTGCGCGATGTGAACATTACTGACCGCAGAGGAAGATTCCCGCAAGGTGTACCACTGGTACAAAGCCTCAGAGCAGTTCCAGGTTTGCAACAGCAAAAAACAGTTGTAGCAATGCGGAACCAGAGTCCTCCAGGCCCTAGCTTAAACTTTCTGCTCTCAACAGGTACCCTATGCTAAAATGAAAACCCATCTGGCCGTTAAGACAAGTTTACAGGTTTTTATACTGTACTTGTGACAAAGAGCTAGAAGATGTATCTACAGGGAAAGCTGAACAGTTGTTTCCAGACACATTTATGCCTTGAACATTCAATTAATACAATGACCCAAAAAATAAATTGTCTAAATTAAGATTTTTCATGGTACATTGTATTATTAGAACAATTTCTTCTATAAAACTTCACTCAAAAAAAGTACTAGTTTTCATGTATGCTGAATACAGGCATGTGTTGACATAGAGATGAATCCATTAAAGGGCTTCAGTAATTTGAGAATGGATTTAGCATGAATACTGACATGTTTTAATAATGTATGGCATTAGTGAACTGAGAAAAAAAAATCACTGGAGATGGACAACGTCTGCAGGGGATAGGAGAGGATTTTTCCAATAGCTCACTTTTTGTAGTAACAAAAGGTTACTACAATAATTTATTAAGAAATGTGACAGTCCCCCCAAAAGAGCTCATATTAGTCCAAAAACAGAAAGAATAATAATATATGCTCAATAAAAATAGTATGCAAATGTCAGACTCAGTCTAGTATTTTCAAATAGGTGGGCTACCAATGTTAATTAAACTTTAAAATGATGCTCATACTTCGTCAAACAGTATGAATTTAGTTAGCATTTTAAAAAAATCAGTATCAAGTGTACAAAAATGTAACATTTGCAATTGTTCAAATTACTTTGAGTCATGTAGCAGATTTAGAAAAACTAGCAAAGAGATAAAATGTTTCACTAGCTAAGTCAAGGCTCTAACTGCAAAAAGATAAACTTAAGATTGAAGTTTCAAGCATTATGAGGTTTAGAAATTAATACTCAAAACTGTCTCACATCCTCTCGTATCTAAATCTAAATTTTTTTTAAGTTAAACCTTAAATTACACAATTAAGACATTTTTTTTCCAATCACAGGATACCCATCTCATTTTGTAAAAAGAACAAAGTGTACTTTCCAAGCAGTTAACTATGAAAAACTTTTAAAAGAGAATAAAATGTGTGACTGCAAGCTTTATTTACCACACATCATCCAAAAAGTTATGCTGAATAAGCTTCACAGGGAGGGAGAAGAAATCCTGAAATAGGGGAAAATCCAGGTTCAGTACCAGGCTCTGAGAAGGTTGCATTTAAAACCTTATAGGAAAACAGTCAACAGGGGTTGATGCAGAGAATTCTGTTTTTCCTTTCTAAAACTCTTGGTTAAAGGCATTAAACATTAAAGAAAGGGGATTAAAAACAACAACAACCCAATGACATTAGCTTACAATTCTTCCTCTACATTCATCTGCATCCAGATTTTTCTTCTCCATCTCTACCCTGCTTTGGAGCTGCCAGAGGAGACGCTCAGTACAAAAGGAAAGGGGTCTTTCTTTTCAATTACTAGGGTCCTACAAGCAGCATAGTCGTCAGCAAGAAGTAATTGCCAGGCAGTACTAAAAGTCATCTGTCCCCTGAGTCCTCCTGAGATCATCTGATCTGCAGCAGAATCGGTGTAAATAAAACCCTTGGGTATTTTTCTTGTCTAACAATCTTCTGCTGAGCTTCCCCTTTACCCTTGGGGGGGGGGGGGAGGCAGAGAAGAGGGTATCTCAACTGAATCGAATATAGGTAAATTTTCATGGTGGCACAAAAGGGTGGCTTCAACAACCTGGAACTCCACAATATTTAGAAGTCCTTGTTCCATGCTTGAAGGCACTAAAAAGTATTTAGTAGTATGAAAGCTAAACATCTCAGGTTTTTAGTAAAAAGTTAAATATAATTTTTTATCTTTAATGAGGACTTTTAATTAAACCCAAGGAACCTTTACTGAAAATTTTGCATGAAGAAAATGAATAATCGTGTCATGCCCTAATAGTTGGTACACCTGCTTATAAATAACCGATAGATCACTTACTCAAATTCTGAAGACAAAGAAATGAAAATGAGGAAGTACTTCAGAGTTTGATTACTGAAATAGTTTCTCTTAGCACACATCTCATTACCCAAATATATTTTATATGCTGATTTTGATAGCTGAACCCTTTCAAAAATTTTTTTTTCCAATTGATAATCTTTTTGTGATTAAATAAAAGAAACTTATACAAAATCTAGTGAGAGCAGGAGTTTGTTGAGTTCTACCAGTCCAGAAAATGCTAGTGAAGAATTGCCATTTCACACTTTTTCTACATAGACAAATAGGAAAAGAGATTATTGCAAGAATCAGCTCTTTTGAAAACTGAGCATCTCTCCAGAACTTCTTACCATTCCTAAGTGAATTCAAATCTGAAATGAGATTTTATTTTTTATTTTTTTTTTAACATGAAGCTAGTTCTGTTCCTTTTCAGATACAACCCCTACACTTTAAGCTCCCTCACAACTATTAAAATACTTCAGGCTGTAATAATATAGAGATTAGTCATATCTTCAAAAACCCATGCGTCCCAGCTCTAAAACTGCAAGATTTAAAACACGAGGAACTGGATTGCACTCCTGAGCAGTATTATGCATGCTATCATTACAAAAGTATCCACTGCATATTTGTGAGGAACACACAACATGTTTCCATTGAAGACAAACAAAAAAGCATGCTAAATTCTATCAGATCAGAATTGATCTATTTTTAATGAGGATCAACGCACTGCTAAATTCCCATTACGAGTAGCTTCCCCCAACCTTGCACACGTGTATGTTGCATAGGTGTTTAAAAAACTTTGCACTAATGTGGCTTATGTTGGCCTCAGACGTTTTCAAGGCAGGGCATTAAGACCTCAGAACTGATATTGAACTTAATCATCCCCCTCATTTGTCTCCAACTCAATAGCCTAAGTTTTCTATAAAGCAGTTGGTAAGGCCAACTTTCTAAAGGGCAGACGAGGAAACGCACAGAAAATCCAAGACGAAAGAATGGAAGAAAATACCAAGGATTTAAAATGATGCAAGGAAACAGAGCATATAAATTAAACATAGAAATGTTTAATCAAGACAATTCTTATTTACTTTTCAACAGAGTTTCTTCAGGAACTTGTTTTATTGGAAAACGAAAGCCTATTCCCACAATAGCAAGGCCGCTTCTTTCAAGCAGCCCTGTTGTACAACTGTTACCAGGACTCTAAACCATTTTAATTGCCTTATATTGATATTTCTGAACTAGAAAGTTTTAAAATATTGTATAGATTTTATTTGTGCTCCACATATCGCAAGCAATTAACAACACAATAAAAGATTCAATTCCTCAGCTAGAATACCAAACTCTATACCAAGTATTACATGTACACAATACTTGCACAGTGACAAGCACAAGAAAGTACTAGTTGAGCACTTACTTTCAGAAATCCATACCAGTTCTTAAAATCCATTTTAATTCTCCCACCCCACCCAGTCTAGGATTTAAGGCATCTCCACACAGCCATCCACCCACCCGCCCACTCCCATACACACAGTTTATGTGGAGGTGTTTACTCTTTCAAAAAAATCACTATGTCAGTCAGGTACCATTTATTATTTATCCCTATAACTGTGTCAGCATTGAGATATGACAGTTAAACCAGTGTTAAATCAATACAATATTTACATAGCACAGCACATTAAGCTTGAGACACTCACTTGGGGGATAAAACCACATTTTAGAACAGGACAAAGATCACCATTATTATGTGTTTGAAAACAGCTATTTACAGGTCCCTAAAATGACATAACTATAGTCTGTACACTGTTCCAATGGGGCAGGCAGAAGCATGATAGGCATTTATTTTGAGGGATTTTAAACATATGATTTGGAAGCATATTATTTATGCTACCCTGAACGCCATATACCACCTGAACATTCTCCAAAGTGGTCTCGTATCCTAGAATGGCATGTCCAGCTGATACAAAACAGACAACACAATGTTTACTTTGTGCAGAATTTTTTTTTTTACTCCTGCTATTCAGTCATCTGAACTTTGAAGGCAATTCGTCCCAGAAACTTGTCACGGTCATCTTCATTTTTTAAATTAGGTGAGCCCAGGATCTTACACTCAATTGTCATTTCTTCTTTGGTACTGTTGGAGTTAATTGCTAGTTGAACAGCCACTAGAGGCTGTAAATAGTGAGCCTAGTAAACAGAAAAATGGGGAAAATATTTGAGATGCCAGAGTAAGTGACCTGAATATAACAATTAACATGAACAATTAACATTTAATCCATCAGAACACTGTCCAGAAAAAGCTAATTAAGATCCAACCTTTCAAAGACCAATCTGACTCAGGTAAGACATTTTTTCCCCCCAAAGTTGGATAATCAGGTATACATTCTTCCTATCATTTCCTAACCGATGCAGTCAATAAAACTGAACAGTCACAGACAGGATTTCCAAGAGGCATATGCTTTTACCTCTTCCTATTACACTGGGTCTATTCTCCAATTTCCTAGACACCTCGACTGAAACAGCCTCTGAAACTACGTTCTGCTTCCCTACTCATTACATTGCCTCTTTTGTTTTTTTAAATCTGTTATAGGACGTATCTTTTCTAATATGCTGTTTTAAGTGTGGTTTGGTTTTTTTTTTTTTTGGTCAACAACAGCACACTACGACAAATATTAGTAAATCAGCTTTTCTTTCATCCTATCCCATTTAGAACCGGGTAGTTCTAAACAGTAAAATTTCATAGAAGCTAGTAGACTAAAAGATGACACAGCAACATTCTACAATTGTTAGCATTAAATTTTAACTGAACAAAACTTTGAGTTAGTTCTTTTCATTAACTTTAGAGACTCCTTGTTTCTGTTATTTTCAGGGTAAGAAAAAAAAAAGATCAAAAGCAAAGAAAGCACTCTAGAACACCCAAATTCTTGTTTACAAAGAATGGTGGCATGGAAGCAGATGTACTTAAGTCTTTAAATGTGAAGGATTGATAAGAACTACACTGATATAACTACTTCGCTTGGATGGAGGGTGGCTCTACTGGAGCAGAACTTTATTTGTGCCCCCCATAAATTTCAATCTGGAGGAAAAAATGCAGCTAGGCAAGGCTGTCCTCAAAATTTTCAAGTCAACAGCAACACCACATTTGAGACAGTAACCAAGTTTTCTAACGATTAGAAAATAAAGTGTGTGCTCAGAGAAATCTTCTCATCTCCAAGACTTTAAATAGGTGCAGAAATTTCTATGGTATTTTGAAGACAGATTGGAGTAAAATGGCCTTTTACACAATATAAAAGGGATAAAAATATTCAACATCCTTATTAAGCAGTAGAGATCATTTTAAAAAAGGAAACAATCATTAAGGTCAGGGAGTTGGGTTCAGTGCACTGAGAGTGGCAAAAGGCAAACAACCTTTCTGGGCAGCAAAACTGCATTGATTAGTACTTTCATGGCTCCCACCTTCACACCTGCACAGCAAGATTAGTTTTATTCTCTTAACTCCTTTACACAATAAAGTAATTCAACAATTCTACAAAGATGTAATACAGAAAATATTTGTGGTATAGCCAAGAAATCAATCCAGTCTCTTGAGACCTAATGGAATACCTTAACCTCTCAAAATTCTTCCTGTTGCCTTCTTTTTCCACAATATACCAATGTTATGAGAATTGAGCCTCACATAAACAAGAATCCCTCAGGTAAACCTCAGCCCCTATCTCACACAACAAAGTGAATGTGAAAAGACCCAGATCCAAAAACTCCAAAAAAGAATATCAGTTTATTTAAAAAAAAACAAAACACTTAATTAGCTAAGTCAGGTAAGGAATAGCATTGAGTTTTGCCTGACTTCAGTACTCTCCTTTCATAGACTTACCTTTCCCATAGAAGCACTAAGGGATTTTGTCAGCAAAGGTCTTTGTACCCACCTGTACAGACTTCCTCCTGACATCTCAAGGTCTACTGATGCTGTATTTTGTGTTTCTTAGAGAAGCAGTGCCCTCTTTCTTTCTCCGTTCTTTCCCAAGAGGGGATAGTGTATGTACCGACTCTGCCTTTTGGAACTGGAGGTTGACAGATCCCAAACATGGCTCCAGGCCCTTTTTATTAGACAAATCAACTCCTAAAGAGTTGTACTGAATTGCCCTTCAGAATAAAATTGCCAAAGATGAACCTCATCTGAACACAATTAGTTTACAAGATACAGCACGTCCTCTAAGTTTTTCAGATTATAAGCAAGTTAACTGTCCCAAGGACATCCTGTTTTGAAATGTAGTCCTCTCAGCATAAAAATGCTAGAGGCCTCTCTGGTTTGAGTATTCACTAACATAACTGTGGAGATGTCAACCACTTGGTAACAAAATAGAAGAGACAGAACTACAGACAAATAACATAAAAGCGGATGCTAAAGAATAACAAACACCTTCCTGATTGTGGTAAGCTATGTAAAGACATGAGCTGCTGCAAATAACTAGAGTACACTAGAAAGATAATGGAATAACGAACAATTTAACAATGTAATAGAAAAATCATTTGGGGGAATGACAACTAATATGGTCTACTACGGACCTTACATATTTATGCTGAAAAAGTATTATCTTAGTAGTGAATGATGAAGTTGTTTATTAACTAAGAATGAATAACTCAGTCTGTAAGAGGTGAAACTATTTTAGATTTGATAGAAAGTAAGGACTTTTTGTATGTAGTTATCACAGGTTGATTCAAAAAACCCAAAAAAACATACATATATATATATAGCTAATAAATATATCAGCTATCTCAAAATGCTTCTTCACAAAACAGAGTGAATAGTAAACAAGTCTGCAGAGCTACAAAGATGTATAACCAACAGTGGAAAAAACATATTGAATTATAAACTTCATAGCCTGAACATAAACCCCAAGGATTAACTACTAGAAACTGTATTGTAAACAGAAGAACCAGCTTAGTTTTTTTGTGTTCCTCTGCACTCAACAACAATCTATATATATAATATGTATCAGTGACCATAAAAGAGCATACTCCCTAAATACTGCTAGTATACAGCCTTTTCTTCATTAAGATAGTGATGCCCAATTTACTTCCTGTCTGCAAAAGCATATCTTTAATCTTATCAAGCACTATGAAGCTTCTGCATTTAAAATATTCCTCATGAGTATCTCATTGCAAATTTCAGACTTTATTGTCAGTCTGATATTAGTAGTAGTAAATGCAAAAAGAAACTAAACACTTACAAAGAAACTAAACACTTACAAAATGAAGACCATTGTTAAGACATACTTACATGCAAGCTTTTCCCATAGTATGGAAAGTACATTAAGTCAATCAAACCTCCAGGAGGAAAATAATTTATCTGAACTGTGCCTTCTTCCTATGATTGGAAATAACAAAATTTATAGTTAACATCTACCTGCATAAAAGAAAATAATAATACCGAAAGCTGAATTATAACTCAATGATAAAGTGCAAGATCCCTAAAAAAAGGTAATTGAGCTCCAAAGTATTAGAATAGCTTCCAGAAGAGATTAATTTTTGGGAAAAAGTTACATGCTGCACACATCTGCTACAGTAAAGAAGCTTATTAACAGTAATATGTAAATTAGTAATCAAGTCAAGACAGCTTGCATTTAAGTTTCCCTTACCAGTCAAAGGAAACGGGGCAGGGGGAAAACATACTCATTGCAATGAATAATTCATTTCAACAAAAAAGCATAAAGAAGCTAAAATCCCCCAAATCCACAAGCAAGCCTGCATATTTTGGTGAAGCAACAGCAAATCCGTATTTTACTTAAAGATGAACTTCTGTTTAAAGCCAAATTTTTAATATTCTCAGGTTTTGCAACAATACAACCCTAGCCTTTCATGACCCTAGCTCTCTCCCTGCAATGGTGTACCATTTCTAATCTGTTAAACAAGTTCTTGAAATAAGGTTACCTAGAAGGAAACCCACGTTTAAAATGGTGATGGTGCTAAAGTTTCTGTGCACCATCAACGCCCAGAAGGAACAATGTATATATGCATTCCTTTTCATTAGACTTTCCCCTACGATCCCAAATCTAGTAGCAAAAACAAGCTCCATCACCTGCAAAGTCGCTGCATAATTTCTGACTTAAGTAGTCAGCCAACAGGACATTACAAATGAGACTGAGCTGTCCCAGACTCAGGCTGTCACTATGATAGCATATGGACACATCGCCATACATACAGTATTCTCCAGGACTGCGTATCCTGCCAGGACAGCAAACTACGACAGATTCAAGCCACTAGGAAATGGCCACATCTAAAAGTGACTTTCTATGATAGGTAAACATTTACCAAGATAAAGTAAGAGAAACCACAAAAACAAAATCCCCCCAAAACACTAAGTACGATCTTCAGAACATCCCTGCTTGTTCAGTGTATTTCACAAGTTCAAAGTGCATTAGTAACTTTGTTTTTTTCCCTATATTACCTTAAAAAATATCAACAATTTAAAAAAGATACACTACAAAATTCAGAAAAATCCTGCAGGAATAGAACTGAGCTAAGAGGCACACAAGAGCAGAGAAGTAAACCACAGACCAAGAATCCCCTCCTCCCCCTCTAAGAACATACCATATGATGTTTAGGATAAGACCATGTTCTCACTACTTTGAAGTCTAAATTGCTGCAATTCTCCAGTATATGTTTATTAAATATTTTGGACCTTGAGTTATCAAATTTAATTAAGTAGAATTGTGATGCATTGCACTATTATCCTCTATTTTAATTACAGCTCATGCAGCCGAAAATAGTCATTATGCAAATAAAATTCTGAAATTATGGTTAAAAAAAATCAAAATACAGAATAATATAGGAAAGATAAACAGGAGTAGAGCTTTCTGGAGTAGTTACACGTGATGCATGCATGCAATCATAAATGTAAACATTAGGCTATCAATAAAGTACCAGAGGTACTCAGACATGCAACTGCCTCTCTCATGCAAATGCTGTGATTTTTTTTGCAGCTAGCGTCATTAATATCCCTACACAATTTTTTAAAAAATAAGCAAGCTGCATTTGCTGGCGACCTTTAAGACCCAATCCATTTGTGCCATTTTTTTCTGCCTACTATTGACAACTTCCACAAAGAGTTGCAGGCAGTCAGCAAATCTACAAATCAGACCACTTAGTTGGACAGATAAAGATGCACTTCTACTTCACTCGCAGAGGCTTTATTAAGATTGTATCTTAGAAAGAAGAATTTCCAGATTTAAAATAAAGTACAAGGACCCAAGGAAAGAATTTGGGTTACATGCTTGTAAGACTGTTTCGTAATCATTTGAGAAGAAGTGTTATCAGTCACATACATCTGTTTAGGCTCACTGCTCAGTTTAAAGAAAATCAACTGAAATAAGATAAAGAGCAATATCAGCTAACAGAACCTGTAAGGTGTTTGATCCTTCTTTCACAAAGACCAAGGTAAATTGGTTATGCTGACAATGGCAAGGAAAGTAGTCTTATCCACACAGTCATTCTTCATTCTTGTAAGTTAGAAAAAGATACCTAATACAAAGTCAAGACAATCTCTAAACAGCAGAAATACAGATAGTTTGGAATTAAGATTATTCGTCCTTTCTATAGTTTAAAAAAACCCCAAAACATATATGCAGTGCTTTCCCTTGCACCAAATCTGCTGATGTTTCAGTAAATGTAGTTTTAACATGAAAGAATGCTACTGCAAGATGTTCCAATGAACACAAGACTAGGTATTTCCATCTCAGAACTGACGATCTAGAATGCTGATTGTCAGACTTCTTGGAAGCACAATTCATTTAAGCTTGTTTCTCCTTGTGAGATCCTTAAGTCTAGAGCAGGTCAGTTCCTCTAGTGCGCAGGAGCAAGAACCAGCTGTGATTAGTGTCTGACATTGCAAACACTCACTTTCCTGCTCTACAGAAACTACCGTGATGACAGCTCGAGACCACTACGGAGTGCTAGTATCCTAAAGAATCAAAGAAATACTGATGGAATTGGAAACAAGGACACATGAGATGATATAAAGGCACAGCATAACCCTTTAAGTAAAAAAAAAAAAAAAAAAGCCTCAGGTGACAAAAAATAATTTTCAGTCAGTAAGGGATACAGGTAGAAAGAAGGAGAAATTCTGTAAAAACGAAGCATAGACAGGAAGAAGAAAATGATAATTGCTAATGCTGATTCTTCACTTTGGTCTCTACAGAGAAGGTTGAATTCTAACCAATACTTAGGCTTTCATAAACAGGTAAATCAGGACAGGCTAGAGTAAGAATAAGCTTAAGATAAAATAGATGCATTCAAGGCAGCAAAGTCTGACAAAAATTTTCCCTGGAAGTCACTGAAGAACTATCAAGTAATCTTTGATCCTTTAGCAATAATCTTAAAATAAAAACATTATACTTGTGTAGATCAGAGAGATTTCTACCCAGAGAATGTAAAAAGTAGTATTTACTTAAAGAAAGAGAATGCAAGAAAATAAATACCAATCATTTAACATTCAAATAATTTATCTGAAAATATTTTAAAGGGCAAAAATTGCAAAAACAAAACAAAACAAAAAACCCCCCCTCAAAGTTGTTACCAAATTCACTTTTTTTTGCTAATGAACTCAGCTTAGAGGATAAGGAAAAGGAATGTCTGTGATTTGTTTAGTGTAGCTTTTAACACTGTCTCACAGGACATCCATATAAGAAAACTGAAGAGATATGAACTGGGATTAGCATCAATATTTTATAAATCACTTAAGCGTTAGTACTCAACACATCCCTTGCAGAATAAGGTGGCATTTCAGGTGGAGATAAAGATGACTCTCCTGGGCCTGGTTCTATTCAGTATTTTCAATAAGGACTTAGATGTAAGAAAAAGTTCATTAATAAACAACACCAAGCCATAAGTAGTTGAAAACACTTTGGAGAACTGGATCCCATTAAAATGATCTGACAAATTACAGAGAGGGGCCAAAAACAGCAACATGAAATTCAAAGCCCTGAACTTCAAGGAATGTATAAATACAGACTGCGAAATAACTAAAAGGAAGGATAAAGGAGTAAAGTGACGACAACAACAAGTCCAGGTAACAGTATTACAAATGACAATTTCATCTTGGAAGATATTCTTTCTTTAATTGTGATGACAGAGATGGAAAAATTCTAACCATCATTAACAATGCCTCAGCTAGAGACAAACTGTGCCCTGCTTGGAATACCATGTTACAAAAAACGATAGACTGGGGAAAAAAAAAAAAAAAAGACTAGTAAGAGTAGAAAGAACTTAATTGCTTTATTCTAGAGAAACAAATCATTCCTTCAACAGAACATTTTGTAAAATCAGATACAAAAAAGTCAGTCTCAACTACTGAGAGAAGTAATCACCTTAACTTGCAACAGGCTGCCACAGAGAGATTAAAACTGTCGAAGAATCCACAAAAATCTAGTATTAAAATTAATGCCTACCACAGACAGGCGGTCCTAAGTGTTCCTGACTTCATCCTAGATATTTGCCTAGTTAATCTCCTAAAATTCCCCAGCCTACCTACCATTTTTATGGAAGTCGCCTCAAGCTAAAAGCCATGACTCCGTCCCTTGCTCAAGCTAGCAACTTACCAAGTTTTTCACTGCTCCCCAAGCAGACTAGGAAAAAAGTGCAGAAGTCAAAGTAATTGTTATAGCTGTCATAAACATTCTTTTCAAATCAACTGCTACACAATAAATATGTATAGATTTGCTGTTATTATAAATTGTTTATAATTGATTTGAGGACAATATTTACTTGAACAGTTAACATTAGTTTTCACACTTTCTCTTACCCATCATTTATAAAATTGTCTAAGGTGCACTTGCAGCATGGAGAGAAAAATAAAAATATAGGTTATGAAATGCGAAAACAAAACATAACTTACACAAAATTAAAAAAAATAATAATATGAGCACAGGTTACATGTATGTTTTTTCCTCAACTCTGTAGCAGGTCAGGAAGCTCAAATACATCTTAAAGCTACTAAAGATGGAAGAACAAAAAAGGACAGTATTTTAAAAACTACACTGAAGAAGTTAAGCACACTAAAATTAAACTAGACATATAGTGAGATGAAAACAGGAAACAGAAAAGGTAAAAAATAAAGTTTAAAAAGTTTTAGAGAAAGGAAGAAAGTGAAGTAAGCGTTCTGATCCAGTATTTACATTTACTTTTCATCTTAACCATGAGGAAAATTAACTGCACACTTATTTATTGCATTCAGAACTGACCTTAGATGAACACTGTATATATGGTTCTCCTTCAGGCTTTAATCCAATTATCTAAAGGAGAGAAAGAAAAAATATTTATAGATGTTCTTCCCCCTTCCAGTTTTACAGACTGAATTCACATTTTTTCCTCACTTAATATGACGGACTTTGTACAGGCAGCAAATCTGTCGAGAGCCATTTTTATGAAACACAATTTTAGACTAGAATGAAAATTTAAAGCATTTTTAAGTTAAAGCTCAAATAGTTACAATGGCTACACCAAGGAGTATCTTCTTATTTCAAATTAAGCATGTAACATTAATGTATAACATCTATGAAAAGTGATATATTTATTCATACAGTATAGTTTTCATCACCTTAAACAGTTTAAATGTTACAGAATGTATTAAATTCTAATTGTATTTCTATAATGTAGATATGAAATAAAATGTACTTTTATCTACAGAATGTTTTGAAATCAGCTACATAGAGCCATAAGCAAAGAGCATTCTACTGTTGAAAACAGGGTCTTCAGGTATCTTGATGTGACTGACCAAAGCCAATAGAAATCTCACTTTATTTTACTCTGTGAAACACACGAATTGCTACACATTTCAGTAAATTACACTATTCCAGAAACGGGCATATCTTGAGAAGCAAACTGAACACACATTTCAGTCTTTTCCTACAGTGATTCTTCATACAGTGCTAGTCTGGAAAGCTTGTTCTAAAACTGAAAAAATAAAATACAAGTATGCACTTACTCTATTCATTTTCACAAGCACACATGGAGTTCCTCTTGAATAGCCAAAGGTCTTATCCTCCTTTCCAGAGCACTGCCCAAGCTCAGAGAGATTAAATCGACATGCCTTTTTAACAGCCTCATCATTCTGATCAAAAACCTTTCCTGGTGTGCAGTCTATGTTTTGGGCTTGTTTTGAATCATCATATGCTATGAAACATAGAAATGGTTGTAAAAAATCAATGGTGTAAAGCATACATGCAGGCAAATATAGAGAAGCCTATGTAAACACCTAGTCAAGAGTTGTTACTTGTCTAGAATTTTTCTTTAAAGGACTGTTTTCAGAGCATTAGGGATCTTATTTCCCTCTTAAACACTGTTACTTTTCCAAAGCCTAACAAAAAGTTCTACTATATGTGAATGAAAGAAGACAGATTAGTACAAGAGAAATAATACAGTCCTACTTTTAAAATCGTACCAATAATCACAACTTTATTAGTTTCTGTAAATAATTTTAAATTTATAATGTGTTAAAATATAAACAGAGTTCTTACCTGGAAACTAAGCTATAAGCATGTTTTCCCTTTGTGTGTTTCTTTTTATTTTTTAATAAACAAACAGGAAAACTTAAAGTATTAACAGATAGTATTAACTTGTCTCTCATCTATATCAGGTAGTATAACGGATGTTATGCTGACATTCCGAATCATTTTCCTATTTCTTTAATTTCACACATCTATGGCTCTAGAAACTGCTAACACTTTCTAGAACAAAAGAAAGTATGCAAAAGATGATCTATTCACATTTAATGCATTTTATGTCTGCTTAGCTGTAGGAAGAAATAAAAAAATTGCAAAAAGGGTAATGAAAGGTTCATCCTCAATGTGAGAGCCCCAAACCCATTTAAGTGCAGGAGAGGCAGGTGATCACAAAGTGTAGCACGCCTCCTGGGAGCTCTCCTCGGAGCTCTGAAAGAAACGGCTGCTCGCGGAGAGGAGGCACCCAAACCACAGGCACTCGATCCACGCAGCTTCCAGCAGAGCTTCTGGCGCTAACAAAGCAACTCGTAAACAAAGATGAGATGCTACAGAACCACTTTAATTCTGACTTATAACTTCTGAGAGGTTACGCTTACTAATATTTTTGCTCAATTTCTACATTTATAGATTAAGTATACATGCATGCAAATACATAAAATAACATACGTGTTAAGTGATTTTGCTGTCCTTCCATCTGCCCTTTGCTACCTTTTCTCTAACTTCAACTTTTTAATATTTCCGTCTGTAAGGACTGTGTATTAGGGTGATAATGAATAAAATGCTGTTAATTTATTCTTTGTGTGCCTCATTTTTAAACATGCAAACACTCGAATTTTTAAGACTAAAGGATTATCTATTATTCAGGTAGCAAGCCTTTTGGATAAAGTCTGATCAGTCAAATCTTGATAAATGTTGACTCCAAATACATGGCTTCTGTAATTTTACATTGAATTCTCTTGGCCTACATAATTCCTACTTCTTGTAGTATCTACACCAACACATTACCAGAACACTTGACTAGGACTCAAAACTCCCCCTATTTTATGCACTCCACGGTTCCTCATGCTCAATTTCCTGCCTGTAAAATACACGTAGATACTTACCTTTTTATGTAAAGCATACTTTGAGATCCACCATTGAAAAGTGCTATAAAGTATTTATAAGAATAGACTTATCTAGAGCAAGCCTAAACTTGCAACAATTTTATTTAGCGATTAGTCACTAAATGCATAAAAGGAAACTAATGTACTCAGTAGTAAGACTGCTGAATTATCTGGGCAGTTTTAAATAACTTACTTACTTTCAAGAAATTGTCTAAGTGTAGAAACATATTCTGCATATGATTGGGAGTCACTCTTGTTAAAGTAAAATTCCAGTGCAGTGTCTGGCTTTGGTGAAATCATAAGTCCTTAAAAAGAAAAAGTACAAGTAAAAGACTGAACTCTTCTTCTCAGCTCCACTCTAACCTACTCTAAATTATATTCATAAATTGAAAAGTATCTATCTATAAAGAAATATCAGTGTTTTCCCTATACCCCACAGTACTGCTAGCAGTTTGTGTTTAAAGACAGTTATTAAAATCTACATTACTCTACATGAATTAAGACTTAAACTTAATCCAACATATAACTGTAATTCACAAACCAAACCCAATGGATTAGGAATAGCAAAATAAGCAACTTAATCACTTTCAATGGAAGTACTTTACTGATTCACTTTGCATTTTCCACATTCAGCAGATCAAACTAAAAAGAAAAAGAACAACTCCCCCCCCCCAATCCTCAAGTTAAAGTTATGCTTCAAATCGTTAGGCAATACTGATTGAGGCTATGATCATTTTAATCTCAGAGGAACCCACAAATAACAAAGTATTTTTTTTAATCTTATAATGCATAAAGATGGCTTGAAAGATTTTCCAATCAAAACAAAAGAAGTTTGTTGTTCCTTTCCTCCTTCTCCACATACAGAAAGTTTAGATCGCATCTGTTTCATGGAAAATACAAGCGAATGTATTGAACCACTTGACGCGTATCTCTTTGTAGGGGTATGCCGTGGGGAGCACAGTCAGGCCCTGGTAAGCACGAAGATTCTTAACAAGCAGCTGGCACCACACAATAAAACACGCAGGTGGCACAGAGCAGCGCTGCTGGCTCCCCAGGCTGCTGCGCTTGGCGCCTACGGCTGGGCCCGCTCGGCTTCTGGCTGAGGGTCACTGGAACAGCAACAATCTACAGACAGGGAGCCAGGGCTAGCAAGAGAAATGAGGACACACGGATTACTGAATACTGAACCTAGCCTTGTGTTGGAGGGTGAAAGAGGTAGGCACTGACATGTGCGCCCTAGATGGACGAGAGGAACTGTCCTTCCCGGAATAAGGGCAAAGAAAGGTAGGGAGTTGAATCTTAGGGATTTTTTGCAGCATGTGAAAGCTATGTGAGGAGTTAACGAAGGCATACTCTCCGCAAATACATAAGACTTGTCACTACCAATGATACCTAATACTACTATTACTCATCACAAGTCAAGTGGCAGAAAAACAGCACTACACCACCACAAGTTGCAAAAGATATTTTTAATCTACTCAAACAAAGGACATACGATTGCTTTAGGCACACTACTTTCCTTAAGACAACTCTTATTTAATATAAACTAACTTGCATGGATGAAAAAAACACAGTTGTGGCTAACAATTCAG
This sequence comes from Apteryx mantelli, assembly GCF_036417845.1. NCBI lineage: Eukaryota > Metazoa > Chordata > Aves > Apterygiformes > Apterygidae > Apteryx > Apteryx mantelli. Next base: position 19,055,520 of record NC_089986.1, read on the forward strand.
TCTCTGCATCCTATTTCTTCAATTGCAGCCAAGATCTGAGACTGCAGTTCCACAGAAAATCATTCATGTTTTCTATCATATTGGTTTTCTTCTAGGTTAGAGTACTGAAATGGTTTGATCAATTAAAAATTTGGCACAAGGAAGAAGTGCAACTGCAGCAGCCAGTAATTATATCAGCTTAGGATGCCATGTAGCCTTCTATCCTCTGGCAAATCAAATTAAAACTAGATTAACAAGTGGATAAGAGTATAAGGCAGAAAACAAAACTTATCTCCACAAATTAAAAAAAATCAGGCCTTCTTTATACAAAATAAACATTGAAGAAAATAAGACTATAGTGGGAAGAGAAAGTCAGAGAAGTGGTCTTAATGTGGTATTTTTAATACCATAGTTATTCAATCACAGTAAGCTTTTGGAAAGCATATAGAAAGTGCAATTAAGCAACCCAGGTCTATTAAAGACTCACCTACAGAAATGACTAAGTCTCTCACGCGAAGGCAGAAATTACTTCAAATACTTTGCAGAAGGGATATAAGTAAGGTATACACTAAAAATTTATCATAGACAAACACCTTATAGATTATAAATATATATGTAATTTTAATGCATTTTTTACTCTACTTTTTCTGTAGGATTTCCAACAAATCACAAATTCTCCTTTTTGCATTAGCAGCAGTTAAAATTATTTCCAGGCAAGCCACAACTATATACCTATGTGACTTGAAATCCAAACAAAACTAGAAATCCCCCTTTTGGCTACAAATTACTTTGCATCATCACAGTCATCTTTTGACCTCCATACTGAATTGGGATTCAGCAAAATATAAGACAACTAGCAACAGGACTGAAAAGTCACTGAAGGGGTTTTACACACTGAGGGGTGGAGGGGAAGGGCTTATTACCTTCTATAGATCAATACTCTGAAGGAAGGACTTAGATGTTGTTTTGCAAAATGTATATGACAGACAAAAGTAAACTAGTCATAAATGAATGAGACAGTAATTTGAGGAGATTTTTTGTTTTTGGGGAACTTCAGAAACATACAAATCCTAAGGGGAAGGGCCTGCACTAATTCCAGTGCATCCCAGTCTGCCTAGAGACTATGGTGGAAATTCTGCAGTAAAAGCTATTTTAAGAAGGACTGATACATAGACCATGGGGGATTCAGGATTTGGGGCCTACCAGAGTAATAGAATTAGCAGCTTCAACACAGGATTACATCTTGTATTGTAGCAGAGATTACATTATCCTACAATTCCAAAAGGGGATTAAAAAAAAAAGTTTAAAATTATTCTGGATTTGATTGATTTGATTGATACAATTACATCCCAGTGCACACAGCCAGTCAAATATCAATTATCAGTTATAAAATATATCAACCTGTGAGATTTCCAAATACATTTAACAGAAGAGTAAAACCTTTGACCTATGCCATCCAGGTTTTGCGTGTAATTTTTTTTTTTTTAAATATAAATTAAAGTTTTACAGCCAGGAACATGACATGTTTCACTGCAAGTGAAAAATGACACAGTTAAGGAGAAACATAGAAACAGAGATAAGCAATTATATTATCTTTAATTACTCAGATATAAATTATCTTTTAATAAAAAAATTAAATCCAAAAATGTTTTAGGAATTCCTAATTAAAAACTAATTGTGGTATATGCACTTTTTTTTTTAAACAAACATCCTTTATGACTGTTATTTCAGAACCAAAGTATGAAAATTAATACCCTGAACCCATACTGCTTTATACACTACCAAGATTTTGACTACCCCAACAGAAATGGTCAAAAAGCTACCTTTTTTCTACTAAGCAGGGATTCCCCCTGCCCTTTTTCAAGCATTCAGCTCACCCTTTAGCTTTAAAAACTGGTAAGAATCCTCAAAAATCCCTCATAGTAAGAGAGCATCTGTTAGAGATGACCCAAATGGCACGTAAAAACAAATTATGCTTGGAATCCAAAGACATTTGTCACATTTGGCCAACTGCAATTCCATCACACACACATTACCATTTCATCTTGAGTATTGATACAGTGGCAAGATGCTCATTAATATCATGGGTTTGGAGTTTCAAAAAAAAAAAAAAAAAAAAGGTATTTTCAAAAATGTCATCCAACTTTCACCAAAATACTAATATTGCATAGCCATTCTAAGTTTTTGTTTTGTTTTGTTTTTACAGGAGATGCATAAATTTGGTCCCTAAGCCAAGTTATTGTAAAATCTGAGAGATTTTATAAAACTTTCAGGTGTTCCAATCATTTAAATTGCATATATAAATCAAATACACATTCTCCAGAAACAGTATCTAGAAAACACTGATCTTTGGTGTATTTAAAGTGTGCAGAGGCAGCTTCTAAATCTTTCAGAGCTCAAATCCTTACTTTTTTCCAATATGCAGATACAGTAAAAGCCTATAATGATAGATTCTTGCTTGATGCATTTAAGCCAATCTTATTTAAATAATAATAATAAAAAAATCACTATTCATTTTTATTTGTGCAAAGTTAGTTTTCTGTCACGTTTAGCTCCTTGAACCAGCCCACTGTGGGACTGGACAAGCATGAGCACAAAGGAAGCAGTAGCTCAGGAAGCAAGACAGTGCTTTCAGTGGCAGTTACATGTTACACTGACTTAGCTTCACCATAAAACTACAACCTCTCTCTTCTGTGACTCCCTAAATAATAGGTCACCGACCTCTGGAATCCACAGAGGTTTCACATAGGTTGCAAGCTATTTAGTACTAAAATTAAAACTCTGGAAATGCCTTCGTAGCATAGCCTTTACATGGTTCTGAGTAGATTATCCCCAAACACAGCCTTCCTGTACTTCAAAGTAACAAATACTAATCACAGGTGGCATTCAGTCTGATCCACTAGGACTGGTTTGAAGTATCTGAGTACACTCTGGAACAAAAGAAAGTTTTCATCTTACTAACCACTATATCTTATGACCTAATATTGCATGATTTTTAACTGCAAAACAAAACCTAATTTTAACTTCTGCTCAGTTCTGTTGTAAAATGATAATCCCACTTTTACAACAATGTATTGTACTGACATGCAGAGAAACTTGCAGTCTAAATACACAACAAAATTCAACTCCAGAGAACTTAAGAGACAACCAGCACTGGTTAGTACCTATGCAAAAAAGCTACTAACTGCTTTTATGCTATAAATCCACATACCTTGCCTCATACCAATTTGTCCTTTGAAACTTGGTAAGTAATTGAATAATAATCAATGGTTTCTATAGGTAGTTTTTATTTCAAACAAGTTCTCAAAGAAGTATTAGCTGTTAAACCAGAACCAGATTTATGAAAAAATAAATAGTTACCTGGACTAGCAATTCGGTCACGATATTTTGGAATATCACTGCTCAGTGTCTGAAGCATAACCCACATTGTGAATGTGAAGAGTGCTGCCAGGAAGCCATAAAATACCAGATAGAATAGTAAGATCAAACCTGTAAAGAAAAACTAAAATTATTATTTTAGTTTCAACAGATTCTAATGTCTATTTTGAAAATCAAAACTGGAAACAAGCGATACAGTGTTTGTTTTTCTTAGTCTCTCGCCACCCTAGTTAGTTATAAATTAATACAACTCTAACATATGCATTTATTGCAAAGTGGATAGATAATACTGTGTGCAAAAAGAACTTCTTTTCATACATTCTGGCTCTAAAAAATTTAGAGAGTAAGATCTGGCATTTGGGCATCTTTACTTTTGAACGAGAAACATTAAAAGGCGCTCATGGAGCTACATAACAAAGCTGATCAAGACAACTAAGCAAGCCATTAGGGAAAGTTTCACATGTTTAAGGAAATCCCATGTTTGTATCAGGAAAGGAAGGGGTGATGGGGAAGAACAAGTAACCGGGTTAATAGATAAAATTGTTGCACTGGATCAAGAACAAGTAGTAGAGACTGACTGGTGCTTTAATAATATACCCGATATTTGAGACAACTCCACACACAGCATTCATTCACACATGCTTCCTGTTACAAGTGATGTCTCAAGGCGAAAATGCTTTCTGCTGCACATTTCTGAACTCAAATCAAGCTTTCTGTTCAGCCTGACCAAAAGCCTTCACCTAAAACATCCACCTGCTTTACAAATCTACCTCAGGGATCCAGTAACATGCCTGGAATTCACCAGTTATATCCATGTTACTGGCCTCTACTTGACAACTGCTTAAGGAAGAGCTCCTCAGAGCTGGAGGAAATAGCCTCAAGAAAAGAGTCTGTCACCGTAACTTTGCCTATGCTGTACCTCTCTGACAGTAAGCGGTGACAAACTCCTAAGTAAGACCACTGCTTAGAAAAATGGACAGAAAACTCATCATGATGATGTGTTTCTATTTATTTCCTTGTTCTCCCCCACCCCCCTTTTTTCATTATATGTGCATACACAGCATCACATACAAGTTGCTTATTGAAAAGACAAGATAACGGACATATCAAAGTGAAAAATCTGACATTCTAGATGATACAGACTCAGATCAGCTGAAGTGATTTTCAAAGAACTTTCTGCCCTTATTCTCAGAAATATGATGCATAACCCTCACTTAAAAGCCTTTTAAAATTTGGGAGAGCTAGCTTATTTTAAGAACCAAGTTTTCAACCAAGTTTTAGTATTCTCGCATCATTTGCTTTTTGACCATGATGGACTCACATTAGCATATCTCATTAAACATTAAAAAGCTAATAGCACTATGTTTCGTTACATTAACTTGATTTTGTTTTCAGACTTTCTGAGAATACATAGTAATAATTACTATCGCATTACTTTCTAAATTTTGGTTTACCTGGAGACAGCTTCCAACTTGAGATGAAGCATTTATATTATCTGGATGAAGACTTCATAAAAGACACTTAAGATTCTGCAGAAATTGTTTTATTAATTGAGTATATATAATACTACCCAAAAAGAGCAAGCAATTTTGTTTTAAGACAAGACTGATCACTTGAGACTTACAAACGCATTCATCTTTTCAAAAAGAATGGGAGCTACAGAGGTATTTAGCAGTTTAGATGCTTACACAGGTGCTTAAACTACAGAAAACCTCTCAAAAGTTGTTTCATTCGAAAACATAACTGAAGGAGGATGCAAATTCACTTTTTACATAATTTTCTTTGTCAGCCATAAGGCTGTTTTCAGGAAGCTGAAGAGATTGGACTAAGATGAAGAAAAGCATCAAAATCATTACCCAACATCCCACCACTGATGCTTCATTATGAGAGACTCAAGTGCAGTATTCTTTACCAAAAGCAAACATGATTCAGTAACCTAATGATGAGTACTGTCCACTGGGAGATGATGAAAGGAAGCCCAAGTTCTGGCTGCCGTCCCAGAAAATAGTCTTCCATTTTGCACTGAAGTATTTTCTAGTGTATTACAGCCAGGTGGTTCCCAAACTGTTATTATTGTATCATAAGTTGTCTGCAGTACTCCGCTGAACATTACCGGGTGTTGGTTTGGTTTTAGTTTTCAGTTTCACATGTTAAGAAGGTTGTTTAGCTATCTGTAATAAGTCTGGAAGTGACCAGCTATTTAAGATTCATTTGGGAACCACTGGTTCGCAACATACAACACAATGATTAGAAGTTATATAACAAAGCACCTGAAACAACACAAGAACAGACTCATTTTATAATAAAAAGACAGCTATACATCTATTATAAACTATTTATAGTGCTATTTAGAAGCGGAAAAAACGTATAAAATAAGAGGTAGAAGTCTTAGTCAACAAAGTCATTATGAAAGCTTCACCTGTATTTTGGACACCAGCAATTTGCTTTACTTGTAAGCTTACAATTGCTTTAACTGGATCCAAAAGAGACAGTGATCCTCCAAATAATACACAATGTATTTTTTTAATAACAACAAAATATTTGCTCGGTTCTCATTTTGATCCCTAGAAATTAATCAGTTCTTGAATACACCTTCATCAAGCCAAGTAAAAAGCCTGCTTCCTGTTAAGTGACCAAGACATTCATCAGTATCTTAGTTCCAATGGAACAGAAGAAAGCTTGACATTTAAGACAAGGCAAGACAAGAGCCTTTTGTGGGAACTAGCCTAAAAGCAAAAAAGTCAGGGAAACTTTCTTCATTGAACTCCAGAAAGATGCTGCCTAATTTCAATAAATAAATAAATAAATAGGTGCTCCCAGAGCCTGAGTGGGAACACCAACACTGGAGAGAAAACAGAGGGACCCCAATTAATGCCTGAGCACCGTGACTGACTCCATGATGGAGATCAGTGTGAACACTCCTTTAGGGAGTCTCTGTCCCCCCAGCGACATAGCTACTAAGGGTGCAGCAGTAAAAAGGCCAGAAAGATCCTGTTTCTATTCACAGCCCTGAAAACTCTACTGACTTCCCCCACTCCAGAAAAGCACCAATGTTTTTTTTTAATCATTAGCTTTTTTAATATAGCTGCTAAGTGCACTGCACAACACTGCTCACTAGACCAAACTGCCCCGTTTAACACTACTCTGCCACATTAAAGAAGGGGGGAGAAGGGGGAAGGGAAATCACTGCAACTTCCAGTGGCCCCAAACTGAGTAAGCTGCTCTTTGTGAGGCTATTAGTATTAATTATCCCAAGCTAATCACAGGGAACAAGCCATAACCTGTCAAGAAGCTCTGCCAGAATAACTTCACATAATGCTGGACTTCTTGTCAGGAAACAAAATCTACCTAAGTAACAGTGGAAGACTATCCTGCACATTTACCCCAAGGAAAGCACAGCTACCACAGCCAACATGCAACTCATGCCATTGTTTGAAGGATTACTGTGCACAACCTTTTGCTGCACCAAACCCTTGAAGTCTCTCACTCTAACACAAACTATCACACAAAGGAAACTGTCAAACAAAAATTCTGCATTACAATGTACCTCTTATATCTGTTTTTTTTTCTTTTGGCAGAGTCCGCAGTAACCAAGTACCCTGCATAGCCTGACAACACTGAACAGCAACAACCAAACGTGGAAAACTGATGTTTCTGAACCAACACGTTGGCACCATAATTAGTTAGAGTTCATTTGCAGGAATCAAAACACTCACTTCTCTACTATAAAAAATAGAATTTCTGACTCTGGTGAAAACATTAAATGCAAGGTATCAAGTATCTGGCCATGCTCTCCATGAAGAATATGAGCTTTTCAAACTTTACATGGCAAAAATGATAAAAAGCAGGTAAATCTGGCATGAGCTTTTATATATATACACATACAGATACATAGATGATATATATAAACACTCTCACAACGCATACGCAAGTGGCTATTCAACATTACCCGCAACAATGAAAACGAAATGCTGTCTTTATGGTGTGCTGGATTACATGCTGCATTGATCCCATCACCTGCACGATCACCCTTCTTCAGTAACTTGAACTAGTGGAATCTAACTATGTAAGTAATGTTACTAGTGACTACCACCAATGCCAGCAACATCAAGAACGCCTTTCGGTCCACCTGCAGCCAGACTGCTTTGCTTTGAGCTAACATAACCATACCTATTAGATAAGCACTAATCATGTTTCAACTTTACTCCCTTGACACTTGTGAATTTTTTCCAATTTTGGGGGTTGGAGAGCTAGGAAGAGGAAGAGAGAGAAAAGGAAGACTTCAGGAAGAAAGAAAACTTCTGTCCTATGTTGCAGAGTTTATTTCACAATAAACCTGGGATCTGCATATAACATGGCTGAACAGGGGCCAAAAATGTTAAATGCAGTACTTGAAAAGAAGCACAAGAGCCAGTCCTTAGTGCCATGATTAAGCATTATTAAGAAACAAACAAACAAAAAAACAAAAAATCTCCACCCTCACTATTCCGTTAGAGCTTACTGGCACCTGCAACAGGAAAAAGAAAAAGCAAAGCCTTCTTTCTTCAAAAGTACCTGTGTCATTGGAAAAAAAGCATTCTACTGATTTCTCAAATATTCATTTCTTATGATACGCAGCATCATAGAAAAGTTTAGTAAGATTTTGACTGCAGTCATATTCCTAGCTGCACAGGAATTTTTAAATGTTACTGTCCATCTGCCACAATACAAAAAAAGCACTGTGTCTCTTTCTGATTCACAGCTTGGCTCTAGATGCGTAAGTGCTTCTACTGCAAAGGCAGACAGTGATACCAGAATGTTTAACTTCCTACCACCTGTGAAGAAAGCTAAATCGCAGCAAATCTTGCTTAAACCAATGTCTGAGCAGATAAAGAATGCAGAAAAATCAAGTCAGAAAAGCAGTTAAAACTTTGACAGCACTGTACACCCCATTAAGCACTCAGTCAAAACAATACTAAACAAAAACAAAACTGGATCTTTTGTTACAGAGACTGACAAGAGTATATATCCATCGACATGGTAGAAAGCTTTCCTAAAAAATGAGGGCTTTTTTTACTTTGTTTTTTTTTAAATCAAGCACATATTTGTGCGCTAAAGCATATAACTAAGCATTCAAGAGAATGTTCAGTAGGTCTGAATCTATATGCAGTCCAAGACAAAGTCATCTCTACCTTGAACACCCTGACATGACTAGCTTTACATAAAAACTTAAACAAGCTTTCCAGCATCTAGTGGGACCGTGAATCAAGTATTGCTGGACTCTGTATATTGTCTATTTCTTTCTTTTTTTCCCCACAACTTTTAACTTTTTGTTAAAAGACTTTGCTGTCTATATTGTACAGATTTTACAAAAAAATTCAAAAACACATCTGAGTGTGCAGTGAGCATCACATTACAATACTTTCATAACGATCTCAGTGTTCTTGCTGTAATTCTAGTGAGGCATAGCACCTTGCAATTATAGCTAGAACAGTATGCTAATCTTCCTCCTCTTTTTTTTTTTTCTGTAGGAAAGACCTACATGGCAGTAATCCCAGGTTCTTTTTTCTTTGCCCTACCTGATTACACCCTGCGTGAAACCCCCAGACTGCTCCTCCTTTTTCCTTCTATGAGGGTTATTAGCCCCACTTATGCCTTGTTGCTGAGAACACCACAAACTCAAGTCATTTAGAGTTTTCTTCCAATACTTTCTATATCTTTAATACATTTGATTATGCCAGACAATTCAAAGTGTAATAATAATTTTTTTCCTATTGTATTACCCAATTTAATGACACCATTAATACAGTTTGAAAACTACTACATCTGGATACCAATTTGTGAGAGATTCAAATTGAATCATCACTCACGAGTCTGCAAAGTAAAAATCTCTAGTCATTTCTTAAAGCAAGGGAAGACGCAGTACAGCATTTTACCAAACTGTTTCCAAAAGGCCACAAACCTCCACTATGTGATACGTGAGCACAAGGCAAAACAGGAGCTGCTTGTGTTTGATCTTATTATAAATCCTGGTTTAGAAGTGGCAGAGAAAGATAAGCACTCCAAAGCCATGGCACTCAGATTCATAGAGAACCACTGCCTCGTGGTTATAATTTAGATAAGCCTCTAAGACAACCTCAGACTACAGGCAAACATAGAGGAACTGCAAGTAGTTATTTATCAATTTCTCTCCTGCTTCTATCTTATTTCTGTGAGGAAGCTAAGGCAAGAGAAATACACAGGGAAGAACTAGAGCCAACTGACTCCTTATCATGCTGCTCCTGGAGATGCCACAGCTCAGCACACAGGCAACCAGAGCTCTCTTGCACCTCTCTACCTTTCAAAATGGAGACAGGCAACAGAAAAGGAACAATAGTTAGTGAGACCGCTCTAAACTCACATCACTGCTGCAAGGGCAGAAGTGAGACCAAACCCTGCACATTCTCCAGTTAATGAAATTATAAGCTTATAAGTAAAGCATATGCTTTTGAAAAAAACAGATAAGCACTGAACCCTCCCCAAAGAGTCAAAAAGTATGATTTCCTTTATATATGCAAGTAAATAAATTAAATAAGCACAGTGCATTAAGCATGAAAAGCTAGAACAAATAACCTTAATCTGCTAAAAATACACTGACAATTTACAGTGCTGTTGAGTAGTCATCTCTTAACATCAAGGGTAAAGAAAATACAAATAATTAACCACACACCAATCACTTAAATCACTGAAGAAAACTAACTGATGAAGTAAAATTATTCAAACTGTTATCTAATTCTATATATAGTTTGACATGGAAAAGTATCTTTTATCAAGTGAGTTGGCTGTAAAACAACATAGCAAATCAATTACCAGCTAAGTTAGTCATATTGATTTCGAGGGTTATCTACCGACTAGTAACATTGTAAGTGATTCACACTACCAGATAGGTTTAAACAGAGAGAGTTGTTTTAACATCATTTTCTTAAAAGTTACAAAATATTTCTAATGTGCCCACTGTGTCTGTGCATTCACGACACAAAAGGATTTCTGTGATCCATACACCCATTCATCCAACCCACACACTTCAGGAAACCTGCCTGTACAGAAAAACCACTAGACAACAGCATAGTGGAAATTTCCTCTCCTTTGCTATTCAACTGGCAGAGTAGCTTGTAAACTCTTATTTCCATCTGAATGGAGGAGAACTCATGTCAGAGCTAGGGCCCTCTCTTGATAGACGGGAAGACATTGGCACCGCAAAGAAAGCACACCCCGTGCACAGTCTGCTTAAGGCTCCTCCTCACTATTTCAACATTAGTATTCACTGAGATTGTGTCAAGGCCAAAGATGTATTGGCTTGTTCTTTTACGCCATGCTGAGATTCTTATTGGTTTTGTAAGCACAACTATTAAGTATCCCAACTATATCCAAGTTTTGGGAGGAGACACAGCATTTTCTGAAGTCAGTAAATATGTCCCACGAGGACTGGAGAAACATCCTAATATTAAGCATTTATACAACTGTTTAATAGGAGAACACATACCCAGAAAATCCAAATATTTTTATTGGAAGTAAAAAGATTATGATAGCACGCTTCCCAGCTCAGAGAGAAGCAAAGGGAAGACTACCTGAAAGCAGGAAAATAAACAGCGCCTTTACAAGCTTTATTGGAGAGGACCTTCGTTTAAGAGCTCCATTTTAAAACGTAAGCGCCCAGGAGCCCTAACGGGGAATGGATCGCACGACGCCGCACGGGGATCATCCGCCTGCAGACCATCGGGAAGGGCAGCTCCCGAACTTGCGCGCTGCTTTTGCCCCGGCTCCGACCGGAGCTAATGGCTAGCAGCACAAAGGCAACGCGCTCTCATTCATTCCCGGTCTCCTGCGACGCTGGAGGCAGCGGGGCCGCCGAGGAGCGGAGGGCGCGGGGCGCCCGCACGGACACGCGGGAAGCGGGCGCGAGCGGAGCGGGCCGGAAGCCGTCACGGCGGCCGCTGCAGCCCCCCGCGGCCCCCCGCGGCCCGCGCGGGGAGGAGCCTGCGGGCCCGTCTGCGGCATTTGCGTACTGAGGCGGGCGGGTGAGTCAGCTCGGGACGCGCTCCCAGAAACTCCCCTTCCCCGCCACCCCCCCGCGCCGGCCCCCACCTGCTGCGGGGGCGCCTCGGCCCCCTCCCCGCGGCGGGCAGCGCCGCAGGGGGCCGCCCGCGCCCCCCCCGCCCTGCCTCCGCCCCGCCCGCTGTCACGGCCCGCGCTATTTTTAGACGCGCGGGCGGCGGCGGTTGTAACGGTAACCAAGGCGCGCGCCGCGTGCTGCGGCCTCGCGCGCCGCCTCACCTGGCCGCCGCGGCCCTCCGCGCCCCCGCGGGGGCCCCGCCGCCCTCCCCCCTCCCCTCCCCTCCGCCCCGCAGCCGGCCCCGCCGCCGCGGCAGCCCCTTACCCCAGCTCTTGGCCGTGCGCCCCAGGAACTCGCCGCTGCGGGGGTTGTACACGAACTGCCGCCACTCGGCCACGCTCTGGCGGAAGGGCTTCTTCTCCTCCTTGGACATGGCGAGGGGAGCAAGGCGGCCGCGTCCCGACCCCGGCGGTGGAGCCTCCTAGGCAGAGAAAGCCGCCGCGAGCGCCCGCTCCCAACCACTAAGTAACTGTGCCCGCGGCGCCCGGCGGGAGAGCGGAGCGAGGACCAGTCACGCAGGGACCGTCCCTCCCCACCTCCGCGGCGAGGCGGGACTCGCAGCGGCATCACTCCGCCGCCGACAGCCAATCGCGGCCCGCCGCGCGCGCGCCCGCCCGCCCCCTGGCGGCCAGCGGCGGCGCCCCGCCGCGGGGCTGCGGCGCGCGGCCCGGCCTGTGCCCCGCGCGCGTGCGTGTGCGGCGGCCGTTGGGGCGCGCGCGCCGGCGACGGTTGGGGCGCGCGCCTGCGGCGGCCGTTGGGGCGCGCAGCGGGCGCAGGGCAGGGCGCTGCCCGCCGCGGGCCGGGCTCAGGCGTTGCGGCGGCCGCCTCCGCGGAGGGAAATCGTCCCTCAGATCGCGCCTCGGCGGCACCTGCGGCCCCCGGCCCTGCCCAGCCTCCCGCGGTGGCGGACCAGCGCGCACCCTCCGCCCGCCGGGGGCCGCCCCCGCTCCCGCCGCCTTGGGCCCCTCGGCCCCGGCCCCCGCAGGCTGCGGCGGAGCGGGCGCCGCTGCCCGGGCGCACACACATACACACACACACGCCCTGGGGACCGGCGCGGCCCAGGCCTGCGGCCCGGCGCCAGCGGCGGTTTACGTGCGGGTGATGCCCGGCTGCTCTCCTGGTCGCCTCGCGGCTGAGTGGGTGCTGCAATTGCGTTTCATGGTGTTGAACTGATGCCAGAGTGCCGCTGGGGGATGAGAGATGCTTCTCTGCAAGCAGTGTTACTCGGGCACAACTACCTTAGAAAAGAAATCAAGAAAGGTTAGCCAAGTACCACTCACATCTTGGTACTTTAAGTATGCCATAATGCCAAAACCTTTGGTAAAAGAGCATGTATCTGTAAATATGATATAAAGGAGGTATTGATAGCATGACTTCTTTCAGTACAAGACCTCAAAAACTCGTTCCATCTCATGTTCCTAAAGGTCAAAGAAAGAACAGCAGAAAAAATAAGTATTTCCATTTCTCATCTAAAAGCAGAGGGACGGACTCCACTTACTCTCTAGTGTGGATCAACAGCTTTCCCCCTTAAATTCCCCTCTTCCTCTGTTACTGAGAGTTACCCTTAGTGCCAGGTACTGCACCCTGCCAGCCCCATCGCTAACATCCTGCAGGTCAGCTCTAACATTATCTGTCATACAGAGTCTCAGTCACTGTAAAAAAAAAAACAAACCAAAACATTAATTAGGGGCACTGCAAAACTCAGTCGAACAGGAGAGCTCCTACATCAAAGGATCTCTTAAAATATTCAGTCAATAAGGCAGAGATCAAGCCTGAGTGAAAAGACTACATCTTAAAAATGTAAGAGCAACAATATAAGAGATGTCTGAAACAAGAGGAATTAAGTATTTATCAGCATGGTTAGTTTAAATCTTTGTTTATGATGTTTGTAATATCATTCATGCCAGAAAGGAGGAAATACAAAGCATAAAACAGAATAATCCCGTTTGCCTCCTGAACGTCAGATTCCAACATTCTGTCCTTTCTTCTGTTACAGTACATCATCATACTATTTGCTCTAAAACAATAGCAGAAAAAAAAAGATCACTCACTACTTATCCTGTGTCGCACTGAGCAGCTAATATATTCCATTTCAGGCCGAAAACAAGTCATTCTCATTTTTCTTTTTTCTTATAAATGTCACGAAGCAGAAGGCTGAATTCCATTCCAACAACCGCTTTGCTGAATTGTTTCTCCTAGTTTATTCAAATAGGTATATTGCACACTTAAGGGATAATACATCAGCAAAATATGCCATAGTCATCTTTTTGGATGGAACACCATATTGATTCAATTACACTGAAGTTTACTAGATATGAAGACTGGGGAAGTTAATACAGATAAAACAACCAGGTTGCCTATAAGGCAAGGAGCATGCCCTACATTACGCAGTGAAACTTGAAAATTTAAATATATTCATATTTACAAACCAGTACAGAAAATGTAGAATAAAATATTAGAGGAACTCATGTTATTCAGCAACCACTTAAACTCTTTGGTCTGCTCATCATAAAAAACAAGAATCTTTTCCTGCTCCACTTTCCTGAGTTTAGAGCCTTAGTCTGACTATAATAATGGCATTATACTGTAATTTTCAAAATCAGCAGGCTCGTGCAGCCCATCCTAACTTGAATAAAAAAGAGTAAACGTTTTGACTCATGGAAATACAGACCAGTTAGCTAGGCATTGATTCCCACGTATGTCGATCAATACTCTGGTCTTTGCTGTTCATTAAATTGTATTAACAATGAGCACGGTCTGTTACATGGTTATCTGCAATTGCAGGGGGGAGCGTTTGATAGTCCATGTCCCTTCCAGACCTACACCACCTTCTTGCACGCAAGACAGCATCAGGGTGCTGCACGGGCCAGGGGCTCCCACGGGGCAGGGCCGGGCCTCACTGCCAGGGCCCGGCCCACCACCCTGAGGGAGCAGGGCAGCCCCGGCCCCGGCATCGGGCACTGCCACGGGGACGGGTCGGGGTCATCACGGCTGTGGCAGGGCTGGAGCCTGGCACTGCTGCAGCATCACAGGCCAGGGACTGATGCCCCAGCTGGGTGGAGATGGGGCCTGGGCCTGGGCAGGGCAGGGAAGGGAAGGGGATCAAGGGCCAGCTGAGGCTGGGCAGGGCAAGTAAGGCCTATTAGTATACTCAGGGCCCTGACAGGTAGAAACAAGCTTCTTTTTTTTTTTTTTAATAATTAAACATCCAGCTGATAAAAGTAATTGCACTTTTGCTGTAAATTTGGATTTCTCCAAGCCATTGGTTTAGTGCCACAAGACATTTTGATTAAAAACACCTGATTTATATGGAAACAACTGGACCAAAAACTGGCTCACTGACATTTCAAAATATAATTGTCAGTGGCGAGATATCAATGAGTTGATCTGTTTCTAGTAGCATTCCTTCAGGATGCTGATTCTTAATCCAAAGACATTTTGTGTCAGTAGTCTAGATGGTTATAGAAAGTCTGGTGATAATGTTTAGAGAGGATAGAAAGACCAGTGTGGTAGTGAACAAGGAAGAAAGACTATTCTTACAGACTCATCTGAATCACATCGTTAAACCCAATACATCTATGCAAATGCAAGCAAGCACATATAGGTGTAAGGACTATGTAGACCATTGCTACAAAAGCAGTGGCTTCGAGAAAGACTTGGAAGAATCATTGCTTCAGCAAAGCATAGGCATTGCTGTAGCAAAAAGAGTTTATGCAATCTAGCGTGTATAAAAAAGTACATATCAAGTAAAAATAGATCTGTACACACACATTGGTGAAGAAACACTACAAAAAAATGCATCCACTTCTGATATTTACACTAGAAAGAAAGTGGAAATATCAGTGAAAGTTCAAAGAGTACCGAAAAATGATCCAGGCAGTAGAAAACAAGCCTTACAATGATGAGCTTATACATTTCAACTTACTCAGCTTCTGAAAGAAAAACCTGACAAGAGGCTTGACTACTCTGAGTAGGTACATACATACAGAAAAGAGATCTTGATAGTATCACCTTTTCAACCTTGCTGATAAAGACAGAATGATATCCATTAGTTGGAAACTGTAGCTAAACAAACCTAATGTTGACATTTCCTGACTGTGAGGGCAATTAAATATTTACATGGTTTATATCAGGAGAGATAGTGGGTACACCTTTGCTTGGGGTTTAAAAATGAGATTAGATATCCTTTTTAAATATAGGTTTTAATTCAGCTTTTGAAGAAATCCAGTTTTGCGTGGACAGGCAGCAAGATTTTGCTTACTCTCAGACAACCTCGCAATGCAATACGCCATGCCAGTAAGCAGCACTGTCTGCTTGCAGACACTGTCCAGAAAGTAAGACCAATTGTCTCCACTGACCACGGGGATTTTGCCCACATTCAGTCAGACGGTTACTGAAATACTTGGTTGGGCTCCACAAAGAGAAATGAACAAGCAACACTGGTTGTTCTGAATACAGATGTCTAATGATTGTCAGGTTTAGGTTCACTTTATGTCACCCCAGCTTCAGTTTAGACTCATCACCCCATATGCCTTTCAGCACTAGGAATGGTCTTCAGATTATACATTTTCTATTTCTCTGGAAAGGCAGTTTTTATCTACACTGCTGATCTTTGTAACAGCGTAATTAGTAATATATTTTCAAAAGCACAATGGAGAAGAAAATCACCTTGACTATCAAGAAAATAATGTATGATGATATAAAAAATGTAAACCATGCAACACAAAATCCCAACCATTTAATATATTAGTTGTATATAAGATACTTGCTAAGTTTTTTTTTTTTTTAAATGCACAATTCTGGGAAGAATATAAAATACGATAGGAAGCAAGATTGCTATAGGTAACAGCACAGAAGACTCTACAGAGGACAGTTCTTTAGCCTGAGATAAATTTCCTTTGTGTTGCTAAGGGGGATGTCACGTTGGCCCATCAGAGGATTCCCAATGACTAGAAAGCCACCCATCCCTTTCCTGGGTGTCAGTCTACGGTGGACCACATCAAAACACAACTCTGGCATCACTGGGAGGCTCCCCGTGGCTGCTGTGGCTTTCACAGGGTCTGTCCAACCTGGTTCCAAGGCAACTTTTGAACTGCAAGAGACATGTGCATGAGCTAGACTCCAGTCTGCTTCTTTATCCTTAGCTCAGTTTAAAACTGGAACTCAAAGATTCATGATAAACTCAGGAAGGACCAACTTCATAAATATTATGATTGAGAAATACTTTATACTTCATTGTACAAAATTCCAAGAAACATAAGACATACATTTTCATGAGTTAAAAAAACCACAAAAGACTTCCCACTAAAAATGAAAAAGAAAATGTCTGTCATTGTGAGAGTAAAAAGACTACAGAAACAGTTCTTGTGTCTGGTAGCCTGCCAATGAATCAGAAATGGCTGCTAAAAATGCATTCATTGTGTAGAGTCCCCTCACTCTTGAAAAAACTCCTTTATTCACAGAGACAAGATTCTGCTCTCATATATAGCACGACAACCCCTGTTAAGTCAATGGGAGTTGACTCACATTACGCAGAGGAGGCTTTTGCCCAGATATTCAGCATTTGTTTACAGTAGGAAAAAAGAGCCCCTAACTATTGTTGAAAACTATTTCACTGCCTATTTTTAATACAAAGGGCTTGAAATGAAGAAAGCTCAATTTGTGGGAATTTCACTCCAGAACTATTGGATTTTTTAGCCATTTTGTAACACATGCAGCCAGAGCTAACTTACAGAATCTTTACATGGATAAGTAAAAGTGCCTCCTAAGCAACTAAAACTGGTTTGAGGAGGTTTATAAATACAAAGTATGTCTTAATTGATGAAATATTCTTCTCCCATTTTTAGCTAATATTTTGTCAAAAGCAATTGAGTGAGGGACCCCAGGTACTGTAACTGACAACCTCTGCCTACGGTGGGCCAGCAAAGCACACAAACCGCGGTGGAGGAAGGAGCTGGGCGAGATGGCCGGCGGTAGCTGATGCAGGTCTGGAATGGGAGCAGGGAGGGCAGGGGCAAACGGGGAGCCGGGAAGGAGAGAGGCCAACGAGTTAAGATGAAGAACAGGAAAGGCTGAGTCAAGAGACTGGGGCTGAAGATGCAGTTTGATGATGAAATTAATGTAACTGTGAGCTGCTGCTAAAAGAGGGAGTCCCTCCTTGCTATTCCACTCTCCTCTCCAAATCTGCTTGTGATTTTTAGCATTGGTGTTCATTTTACTCCATAATGACCCGACTCAGAGCAGAACTGGAAGAAAACTAAGCATCCAGGTTTAGCTCCCCGAATTGGCTCGCAGCGGAGACCAAGGGAGGTAGCAGGAGGGGTGGGATTACCCCTTTCTGTAGCAGCCCACAATTAGGTTGGCAGAACCACATCCTGAGATCAGCAGGGGACTCGGGCAGAAAGCCAAGGAGAAACCAGCACTGGCTAAGCCAGGAGACTGAGGCTGAAATGAAGAGTCTGGAAACATGAAAAACTGGTGAAAAATCAAGGCTGGAGGGAATGAGAGGCTTGGGAGAGGGGAGGTAGGGTTGGGAAAAAAGGAAGGGGTAGAGAGAACTGCTGAAATCTCTCCCCTCACTGGAGCATGGTCACGTTCAAAACCCAAAACTAATTTTGAAACTGGCAAATTTCACTGTTCCTTTACTACCAGTAAATACATACCAGCAAATTTTGTGAAGCTGATTACGAGCCAGTGTGCATGTCTAATTCCTTTCTGTCATCACAGAAGATGAAAACTTATTACTCTTATCAGTAATCTGTGCATGCAACAGGCAAAAGTCATTGGCATGAATCTAATCTTACTGATAAACATCGTGGTATAATACCAACATGTCAGTCTCATGACAGCATTGACATGTCTCTAGGGTGTTAAAAAATGTAAAATAAAAAGATAGTTAAGCAAAAAAACCCACAAACCAACTTCGGACACCTGTAAATTAGAAAAATCCTAGAATTATAGTTCACACAGGTTGGTTAATAAATGGTTAAATACAAGCAAGAAAGACTCATAATACAACCAAACTCTCCCTGTAAAAGTGAGATATATATATATATATATATATATTAAAATATAGCTTTGGAGGAGAAATTTTCATCTAACTTTTTCTGTTTTCATCTGGTATGCCTGACTAGATACCTATCACATGAAAGTGTTAATTTTTATTCGGTTTTCCTTCTGCACCTAAAATTCCCTATTGATGTAAATTTAGTCCATACAATGCGGGTACTTTGTGCATATCATTGTGAAATACAATAGGTTATCCCTCTAATTTACTTAAATGCTACTGAGAAATTGTTTTGTGATGGGAACTAGTATTTTCAGTTTTCCCAGTCCAACTTTCTTCTCCCAGTCAAGTCAGTAATTCACTTAGTGATCTTGAACAAATCATTTGATTTAATTGTACCCATATCAAGCCAGCTGGAAAACTGAGTAAAAAGCTTTTTATTGAAAACCAAATGCTATGCCTAAACTGTGCCTTCCTGAGTAAACACACATGGCTGAGACGTTCCCATTCTTCCCTTGGGACTATTGTGAGGGGGTCAAGCATTCCAGATGCATTTCAAAACCCAGAAGATAGGTTCAAGGTTGATTTTGACAGATGTTTTCTCTAATACAGTAATTGACATGCTGTATTTGCATAGAATAAAAGATCTTAAATATTTAGCAGCATATCATCATAATATTTTTTAAAGATTTACTATTTATATTTCAAACATGCTAATTTCCATGTTCACTTGAAACAATCTAGATGTCAACTGTTACGTTTTTAAAACATCTGTTGGCTTACTTAATGAATGCTTGTGATTCATAAAGCCTATTATTAGTCCTTCTCAACATACATCAGCTAAAAAAATAAAGCAAGATAGCTTTTAGGTACTGTTTAGCAGAAAGTTCACTGTATTATATAAACCATTGCCATATACTATTCCTTTAACTGTTACGAATTATATTATAACCTGCTCGTTTGGGGTATGTTTTATTTTACTTCCTAAACTAAATAGTATACATCACATACATACACCTTGCTAATGGCTGCCTCAAACTAAAATCAGTAAAATATTTAACCAGCTGGTATAGGAGAACAGCACTTGACTAATGTAGTCATCAGAGTTATTTACTAACTCTTTGGGAATACTTCTGCCACTCCAGGAGGGTTAGATTTGTTTCAGGCTGAGAACCTTCATCTTTGATTAACCACAAATGATGTTCAATATAGTAAGCAAAATAGTGGAATGCTCACACAGATTCGCAAAGCTCACAAATTAAGATAATGTTAACTTTTTATGTTAAGCAGTC
The DNA here is from genome assembly GCF_036417845.1 of Apteryx mantelli. Classification (NCBI taxonomy): domain Eukaryota; kingdom Metazoa; phylum Chordata; class Aves; order Apterygiformes; family Apterygidae; genus Apteryx; species Apteryx mantelli. Next base: position 19,075,306 of record NC_089986.1, read on the forward strand.
AGTCTGCTTATTTATGTGATTATGCAAGAGGAAGTTTAAGAAAAAGAGAACTTTTGAAAATGGAAAATGAGAGTCAGGGTTTTTTTTTCCATTCTGAATGGATGGGAATTCTAAGATTACTCTATTTTTGGTCTGACTTTTTACAGCATTTTTTGTAAGAGAGTACACTACAGTTACAGCAAATTATTAAATAATTTTAAACCAAATCATAACCTCTCTGCAAATGGTTTTTGTTGGGTTTTAACTATCTATGGCTTTGAAAAAAGCGGTATATACTTTGTAGTTTATAAAATAGTTTTATAAACAAATACTATAGAAATAATTTAAATTCACAAAGTTACACAGGATTCATATTCCCATTTCTTCTGATTGTGCAGACTCCTGCAGGTTTAATTCCCAGTATGTGCTACTGGATTTTCCCAAAAGTGCCACAAATAAAGATTCTAAAAAATTTAAAATTGCATTTTTCAACTTTTCTCATGTTAGAACAAGCACATATGACACACCTCCCTTACCAGTGCTTCCTAATCATAATACAATCTAAAAATGTTCACTCTGCATCCCAGTTCCAGATGCCATCCTTTGCAAGAAAAATATACTTAAACCAGGAGTTTTAGCTGATCTCTATATATTTTAAGGGCAGCAGTGGTGTCTACCAGATGATGGCAGAATACAAATTTTTAAACATGAAGTGGCTCAGGAAAAGTTTTTGAGATTCATACTTCAGATAAAAATAACAAAAACCCACACTCAAGTGCTCAGAGTTGGTAAAAACTGCTGTGTCTTCTCCCCACGCTGTTCCCTTGTACTGCCTTCGGGGATACCACGCATACGGGAGAAGTACTTAAAGAGGAGGAGGAGCAGGGTTCAGTCCACTGAAAAAGGGAAAGAAAACCCTGTCAAAATGTAGTCTGTTATAGTCACAGAGCCTATGAGAAAATCTTAAACTCCAAAAAAAGTCTGAGTAGCAAAAAATAGACTTAAATGTTCTACATACTGTTTTTTACTGCAGTTTTCCCCTGCTGCAATTGTAATGGTACACTTTGTTGGTGTAATACCATCAATCTTCATTTTTTATTTATTTGCTAAATTGTTTCCTAACAGAACAAAGAGAAGATCATTTACAATAAAAACCCATTTGTGTAGCTGTGTGCAAACATAATTGCACATGATAATGTTCAGTCTGAGATATACTGATTTTATCTAGGAGATCTATTTGTTCACAAATTAGGGCCATAGAAATTGATTTTTTTTTTTATACTTCCATAATACAAGCAAAGTACTTACAGTCATCCTCAGGAGCAAATTTGGTTGTGATTTCTGCCAGAAAATGCAGTTTCACTGCATGGAGAATGATTTATGAAGCTGATGGAAGAACTGCATGTCCTATGTGCTATAAAGCCCAGTGCTATATTCTTAGTGTTTAACCACATACTGAGCATAGTTGGTCGTTGCACTGCACTGTAGTTTCAAGGCTGCAGTAAAGTGACTAACCTTGCACTTCATGTCAAGTTGGATTACTGAAATTTAACACACAGAAAAAAAGTTATTAATACCAATATTAGAGAGGAACAACTGGTGTTGCTCTGTGCAACACAGCAAAAAAACCTGTTTGTAACCTGAGTTAATCACATATAAAACACTGTAGTCACTCAAGAAGAAATGGTATTGCATAGGTTGTTTTGGAGGACAACAAGCAAAGATTTCATGTTCTTAACACAATGTATGCTATGCAGTAGATTTAAGAAATCATTATCTTTTCTCCAAAACAATGATCAAATAAATACAACACCAGGAAACATTAAATATCTGCCTTAAGCTTGGCCATGAAATGCCTGTTTCCCTCCTCTTTGGCAATTTTCAAGTGGTTAAGATGGATCATAAAGAGAGCAGATTTTTGTTAGTATCCTAAATAAGCAATTATATCACTACCCACAGTGAAGTCTAAGTAGGGCAGCTATAGTACATGTTTGTAAATGGAGCATTCTCTATTTTAAAGCATTCTTAGAATGAGGCTTGGTTTTGAATTTTTATATTAAATTGTGCCTATTCACTTAATCATTAAGAATTAAAACTACCAGGAAGATGTAAACCCAATCCATCTTATCTAGATATGCTTATCTACATATAAATACCCTGAAACAAACTGAAAGAAAAATATTTGGAAACTCAGTATTTAGGTGTGTGAACTGTTTACCCTGTATAGGGAACAGTCAGTAATTATTCTTAAACTGCGTTCTCAGACACAGATCTAAGAACTTCTGGACTTAACCGAAGTCAGTCTGGATTCAGGTTTTACCATTAGTGTCATTTCGGTAATGGAAAGACACAAAACCCCGTTTACAAACCTCAGTGATGAACCTGGCAAAAGTTTGTATCTTGCTGCAAAAATCCTTAATTTCAATTTCCTGCATGGCATTTATTTACAGAGCTGTGAGTAATCTTTTATTAATTTTATCATCGTCTTTCCATTTTAATCATGCTTTGGGCAGATTTCTTACACTGCAATTAAAATTTACATGGAAAAATACCACTGAAGAGTTAATGATGCTTACAATGGGACAACGATTGTATTGCTTTTATTCTTTTACATTTCTGGTTTATGTGTAGATTCTGCATACTTTGTTCTACACAGTGTTGGCAGCAGTGCGGTAGACTACCTTTCCCCTTATCCTGATTGCAGCCACCTTAGGAGAGGGGAGCTGCCGAAGCTTTCTGGAGGAGCCTGGCTGGCACGGAGGGAGGGGAGGGCAGGCAGAGACAGGGCCAGCAGGGAGCCTGCTGCAGGCAGGAAGGCTGAAATGAGCAAAAGGGTTTGCTTGCAGCAGAGAAAAGACTCAGACCTAAATGCAGAAATAAGGATGTTTTCCTAGGAACCACATGGGGAGTTGTGTAAAGCATGTACAGATTAGGAGGCAGCTGAAAGTTACTCAAAAGGAAGGCAAAACGGAGTAGAAGGATTCACCCAGTAAGGCACAGTGGGGAGGGGAATATTTATTTCAGAATAAATCCTTTTGCATCTGGAAATGTTAAGTATTCTTTTCACAGCTCATGGCTGTTGCTCAAATAAGAAAACATGGACTATGCTTTTGTATAAGTGTATGTGCAATCCTAAAGACATTTCTTATTGTATAGTTAAAAATAGTTTTTCTAAGTTTCTCTGTCATAAAACTGTTCCCTGCTCTAAAAAAAGGTTGCTATTAAGCACAAATTAAATAAAAATGCTGTTGTCTGAACTTGCAGCAGCAGAATAGCCTTCAAAAAATCCTTAGGGTATCACTTAGAATTATACAGATATGAATCTGTGATCATAGAGATTCTTGTAATAAAAAGATTTTCATTTAGTTCTACTGAGTACATGTGCTCCCAAGCTGTGCAAGAATCTCTCTCCATATTGCTTTGCTTCTTTATATGAAATAAAAGCCCTTTAAGTTGACAAAAACATTTGTATTTTCATTAGAAATCAGAAAACTATACAAAGTGTTATGGGTGGACCTTTACATTGTATGCTGAGCAACCAAAAAATTGATAGCTAAACCATCCCTCTAGAGAGCAATACAAAAAACTTGATTGCAGATAACGTAGTACACAGGAATGCAGGGTTAAGTTAGGCACTCTAGCTTTAACTTTATGATTGTAGGCTACATAAGTGTTATTCACTTATTGTTGGAAAATAAATTAACTTATTCTAAACAGTCCCACTATTTTCATACCATCTGCGTGGCCCAAAGATATATGTCAAAGTCTGAAACATTATTTCTTCATTCTCTTATTTATCAGGCCTCCTCGCAGAAGCATTAATTGCAATCTGATAGCTACAGGTGATACAGATAGCTATAAATGAAGCTCAAAAAAGAATTGTTGACCTGGTTTACTATAAATTAGAATGTATTTCCTAGCTCAATAAACAAAAGACTCAAATAGCGTTTCCTTGCTTGCTATTGTAAAAAAAAAATTCATTGTTCATTTAAAATAATAGCCTTTACAGAATGAGTCTATTTTTTTTCTTACCGGAAGATTACAGGAACAAAACACAATTAATGCATTTGCTGCCATTCCTGATTAAAATGAAGATTTACAGCCTGTATATCCTGTCTTAAACTGATTTTAAAATGTTTATTTCTCAGATAATGTCAAGATCAGGGTCATTTCAGAACAACGGTTTACAGACTGGAGCTGTGGCTTTCCATGGAATCCATAAAAACAAGTTATCTTTGTGTCTATCCAGAAAAATCAAGGGTCACAGAAGAGCTACCTGAAACTCATGGACAGAGTAGACAGAAACTGGAGGCTGTTTACCAATACAGACCACAAATTACAAATTCTTCCCCTCAAATGCAATGATTTCCATTGTTTTAATTCATAATTCTCATATTAAAAAAAATCTGCCTACTTACTTAGTTCTAAACTAAGGACTACATACCTGCAGCTGATTAATGCCTCAATTAATTAGTCTTGCATGTATATGATTGGAGACAAAGGACTCAAGGGGTGCATTGGATTTATGCTCTTCAGCTACACAGAAGATAATTTCATCACATATGTCTGCTCTCTTGCTTATTAGCATAATAAAGGCTAAAAACCTCACACTACTGCAATCCATGGCAAGTCTTCCTTTGAGTTCAGGCTTTGTCAAACATCTCTGTCATCTCCTTCTCACTGAAAAAAGATAATCAGAATATCTAAGAATTTGCTATACCTTTGATTTATAGTCCACATCTACTTAGAGATTGCTCTAAAATCAGTAACATAAACACTGCAGATATGGTATAAACTGTATCATAACTAAATCATCAATTCCTGGGGAAGGCCAAGTTTCAGCACTGGTACATTCAATGCAGCTAACTTTTCTTTTTCAATCACTTCAGAGGAGGAGTTCAATTTCTTACATTCAGGAAATCTCTTAACATTTTCTGAAGGAATAGAACACATGAAATGCTGAAAATCAGGGTCAGATCCTATTCAATAGCAAAGGCATTTAAATGCCTTTTGTGCAGTAGGAGATCAACATTCACAAAAACAGCAACTTTCATCTATTTAAGAGAAAAAAAGTTAGAGTTTTGTTATGAGCCATCTGGGAGCACCCCAGACCTGGAACTGTGTGCATTTTCTGGTCTATATTTAAATTTGAAAGTGCATCAGTCCGTACATAAAATTGAGCAAATTCTTAGTGTTGCAGTTCTGTACTGCCTGTTTCCCCACTGCTGTTAGCTTACCAGATGGGAAGGAGCTGTTTAAGGTGAGGAAACTGTTTGTTGGCAGCAAGATAAACTAGCTTGGTAAGAGATCAGGAGGTTTCAATCGGTTGGCAAGAAATCAAAGTTTCCTTCCTTTCTTTGTTTAAAACACTTGATCCACTATTCTCTGTAAAAGGCGCATGGAAAATTCTGAACAGATTATACATTTCTTTATTCCTTCCCCGCCTAGAACTGGTGAAAAAGGAGTCTGAAGTAAGACTGAATTTATAAGAGTTCAGTTTTAGTTCTCACAGCCAGGAGGCCCTGGATCAGCTTGAATTCATGAGTTAGTGGCCTTTCACCTAGCATCTATCTGTGACCACATTTCCAATCACATAAAAAGAATATAATGTTTTGATTCAGTACTGATACAGGAAGATGGGGGAGAGAAAAAAATGTTCACAGAAATGAGAAAAATCAGCTGGGGAAATTCAGGAAAAACAGTATTTGAATAGTTGTCCATTGCTTAATTTAACAGAGAAGAGCTCTCATTAAGGGAACTGCTACACTGAGAGCAAAGCATGATGAACTACTGGTTCTCAGGTGGTATTAGAAAATTTAGGGATTATTTTGAGAAGTATGTAAAGTGTCTTTTCTTTGCCTTTTCCTACAGAGCAGGTTTTCTAATTTCTTGCTCCAAATAGGATAAAAAGATGCAGCTGTAAATCTATAGATGCACAACTGCATCTGTAGTGCAGATGCAGCTGTAGTTGTACAGCTATAGAAAATAATTCAGAACTGTCTACATTTTTATTTTATTATTTTTCTAAATATTAAGACTTCTTAAGAATACAAAATTCTTAAAAGCAGTGATGAGAATATTGTTACTTGTACTGTTTATTAAACAAAAACAGATCTGAGTATCTACATCTATGTAAATACAATGTAAATATAATACCTATGTAAATCTTTAAGCAACCTTTTCACAGCCTCTCAGAAAGGTCACCCTTTTTAATGCTAGGCCTTGTACTTAAATTTTTTATGCAAGTGTGGCCTGACAGCTCCATTAGTTTGATGCTGGGTCTCAGATTTCAGCACCATCATTTCTCATTATCAGTATGTTAGTGTGGGAAAGCAGAAGTTTACATACTTGTATTTGGTGCTGGCAGCACAGCCAACCTGCCTTAATCAAATATCCAGAATTAAGTCCTTGCCTTCACTTTGGGCAGCAGGGTGCTTAAACCAGTTTCCTTGAACCTTAGTTAATATCAGAATGAATATTTCTTTCCAAGAGGATGCTGATTTAAATAGTCTGCACCACTGATATAATTTATTTGCAGACCTGTGCAGCAAAGTGTACTAAGGAACTGATCTGAGTTAAAACCAGCCCCTCTTTTCTGTTGCTTAAAAAAATATTCTTTAAACTATGACCTAAATTTCAATATATCCTGTTTTCATATTTTCTACCTTGTTGGCCACCAGTCCTAAAAGTTAATTGTGATCTCTCATTACATTTTCAAGGCAGCTGTTTTTACCAACTCAGCAGTGGTTTTGTGGTCAAAAATGGTCCCTCATCTGTCCCTAGAAATGCATTAATATATCAGTCCTAAGGGGAATAGTATACCAGTTAGTCTGGAGGGAGGGAGGAAACAGATATATTGAAAAGAACAAAAAGAAAAATTTCCTGTATTAGTCAGCATAAATTTCTTCCCCTAATGACTGTTTTCAGTCCAGCTTCATATATGATTCTTGCTTAATTAGGATAGAATAAAACAGACTTACAAATAAAACACTGTATTTGAGTTTACTATTCTGTCAAATGTCTTTATGAGCTCAGCAGACTGTTTCCTCCTGTTGTTCATAGTATCCTGTTGATATTAAGTTCTGCGAAGAGAAGCAAAATCCTTTCTGACTTGTTTGTAATTTAGGCATCTCCAGTTTATTACAGAAAAACAGGTTAAATCTATGATTGGTGCTGGTGGTGCTTCATGATAATCATGATGTTACCACTATTACTGATAATGCCAAAATCATCCAAACTTATGAGCTGAATTCTTTCATACAAGGAAGTGCACAAGCAGGAACACTTTCGTGGCCTCCCTATTTGGTTTGTGCAGATGTTATCTCACTGGTTCGACTCTGATCATTTCTCTCCCTTTCTATCAAGGTAAAGCTCTACTGTCATCTGATCTAGCCAAGTAGTTCCCGACCAGTTGGACTGAACCAACGCAATGCATCATGCAACATGACTTTTTCTCCATCTTCTTTTTCCCCACTTTCCTATCACTGAAGCCACTTCTGACTCACACCCTGACAACACCAGAAGCAGGCTCCAGCCCCCAAAAGCAGCCACTACGGTGATACGCTCTGCTCTGCCTCTTCCTTAGAGGTCCAGGATACTGGAACAATTTATCTCTGTAGTTATATCAGTGCAGCTCCATAGACTGACATGTAACTAAATGCTGCAGGCTGCCAATGTAGTCGAAAGAAAGCTTTCATTAGTGTTCAAAAGGTGTTTGGTCAGATTATTACATACTTCTGTAGGAGTGTTTGCTGACAGGATTGTTTAACAACGAATCTGTTGTTACTTGCAGTAGACCTTTTACTCCAGTGATTCAAGAGTCACGAGGCATGTCTAGCACATCCTATGTCATGTTTGCATGCAGTCTTGCCAAGCAAACATAACTGAACATTCCTTTTCAATAGCTGTTTTTTTAAACTGTTACTCTACTATTGTTAAATGAGCTACAAGTTATGACATCTGATATATCTATGGTCATCCCTTTGACATTCTTTATAAAAACATGAATCACAGAAACATTCATTATGAGGAACTCCCATCATAAGGATGTGCATTCAGTGTGTGATTCAGCCTTGCTGTATCTTTCCACTCTGTAAAATGCAACTGTCAGAACAACTCGAATGAATCATATAGGCCAACATGTAGGTTTGCTAAGAAAGAAATCTGATAAAATACATGTTAAAATTAATTAGTTATGTTTAGCTTACAGTAATGCTTGTGTACTGAAGAAAAATGAAAACCTTCATTCTCCATAAGCCCTTCTACCAAACATTGTAATAGCACTATGTTGGTGTAATCAGAAAACAAAACACCTACAAAATAATTGCCCTACTAACAATGCTCAGATCATCATATCCATATCAGCATGGATAAACAGCCAGGACTAAACAGGACTAAATAACTAATTGTGTTAAATTGACTATGCTTGCACTTGGTCAGGGGAAAAGGGAGGAATTAACCACTGCAGTTGCCCCAAAGTTGTCAGAGGAAAAGGAACAGAACTAATATACCCAGAAGCCCTTTCAAAGAGATTCATGTTTTTTCCCATGCTTTTTTTTTCCCCCCAAAGCCTTTCACCATTTGGAGTAAGGTAATTGGTGCTGACAGCTATTCTTTTTGACACCTTTTGTCTGCCCAAGCTATAGAATTAACACTAAGTTCCCCTGAATGGTAAAGTGGCTTCATTCAGAATTTTGTCAGCCTTCTGACAGTGCGAGGAGAGGATACAGATGTGGAGAGAAATGCAAGAACAACTACCATTTCACATAAAGGAAATGAACTCAGGAGAATGGCGTGAATGGTTCTACAGACACTTGTCACCAGCTGTTTGCACTTTTCCCACGGATTCAGGTATTTGCATTGCAAGAGAACAGTGACACCCTCTGCGTTCTCGCTCTTCGTCCTTCCCAGGCCAGCGCTGCCTAACAGACTTCCGCTCCCACGTGTGCCGAGTGTTTATTTACACTTCTGCGAGTGCCAAGGGCTAACCAGCAAGAACTTTTTATTAGCTCTGCTCAGGTTCAGGCAGTTATATAAATGAAAGTCAGAGAAATCCTAAACAATGATTTCCCAAGAAACATTCACCTTTTTGTCTCACTACTTTTAAAATGAGATACTATGTCTAGAATTATTTGCTGTAATAATGCAAAGCCTAATTATAAAAAAAAGCATGTTTAATTGAATTTGTTTCAGTTGATGTCCATGCATTCTTTAATGTGCCCGGGAAGCTCCCCAAGGCTATCATATGCAATGTTTCAAATGTACTCCCTAAGCAAAAATGATCACAGGTGGCCATTACCCCTAACATTATAAGTTATAGGTCTATTTCTAATATAAAAAGCCACTAATTTCTGATATCCATAGATTTCAAAATTGATGTTTCTCATTTGAAAAAATGTATACTTTTCTTTTAGCAAAACCCACCAAAGCTGTAGGATCTTAAGCGATTCTGTGGTGATATGAGCCATAGTTGCTGACATCTTAACACTTAATTTAAATCCTATTTTAGGGAAAAGCCACTGTGCATAATTAAAATTAATTTTTACAATTGTATACTGCATAGATAGATTCAAGGAATTTAAATATTTTTACATTAAAAATCTAATGATAAATTGCACAAAATTAGCATAGCATAAAAGAAGGTATTTATATTTTTAAGGTAAATGAGATAAGCATACTTATTTATCTTAATCTTATATATGAATATTAATATCAGGAAGCAGTGAAAGCAGCAGTAATCTCAATATAGTATTAAGAACTTTTTATTTCTAAAAAACAATGTTGATATTAAAACTATATAAAACCATGCAACATTTATGGCTATACTGCATAATTACATGCTCTAATTGGATATCTCATCTAAGTTCCATTTTGCTTTCCACACTGACATTTGTTTATGGTTAAAGAAATAACTGTCTCAAGAATTAGATTTGCTCAGAGGCTCTTGACTTTACATGAAGCCAATACCTGACGCTGATAGCGTGGAAATTCCATGCAGGTTCAAATTACTAAATCCATTTCATATTAAAATAGAAAGGTGAACTACTTGCCAAACACAAGGTATTTATAGACTAATTTAGCCTTTGCAATGATACAACTAACTGATGGTGCACACCTAGAGTTTTACTGCCACTGATAAATAATCCCTATGGACAATGAATTTGTTATGTTAAAACTAATACTCATTTTGTTTCTTTGTGCTCAGTGAGATCAGTGGGCTAAAAGTAAAGGTAATGGGGAGGGTGTCAAAGAAAATTTAGACTTGAGAAACAACGGAAAGCTTTTCTCTCCATGCCAGCAGCCTTCCTTGAATGTTGGCTAAGGTAGTTTAAATGATGTTCTTACAAGAACAGATTTCAAGTCATTAAGAATCTCGCATTTCAGCCTACTTCCATTAAAATAGTCAAGTACTTCTCATATCAGTACTAAGTAAAACAGAGCAGGAAAGACAGCACCATTTTCCCTATACAGCACTGTAAGGCCAATCACTGCAGGGTGGCCAGGGCACTCTGCAGCCTTTCACAGATGGCATTTAATGCAATAGAGTTCACAATTTAGTTTTTTAGATTAGATTAACACTTGAATGCATCTTATCTGCCTTAAAAAGAAGTAGGCAAGTGAGGCGCCACAAAGCTGGCAAAGGGGGAAAGAGCAAAACAGCTAAAAGGAAGGAAGAGCTGTTACAAGTTACATAATTTTCTTTCACCACAAGCACTTAAGCATCCCACAACCACAAGATTATTCTCCTCCCACAACTTCATCTCTCATTTTCTATTATAAACCTCTAGTGACTTCATCAACACTTTTGAATTAGGCCCTGATCTTGCATACTTACACATGCATTTAATTTTACTCACGTGAGTAGCGTCATTGGATTCAACAGGACAATTCACCATAGGCACAAACCTTTTAGGATTCCTGGCTCTGTTTCTTTAAGGTGAAGCAAGATGTTAAAAAAAGTGTAGCAAGGAACTTGACAGTGGCAGGAAGAAGAAAAGACCCGAGCATTTCACAGATTCCTTAAAAGAAGTTGAAATTAATTTTTAAAAAATGCATTGAAAATGCTAACAGAAATACATCTGTAACCTTTGCTCTGCTCTATCTGTCTCTTCATAGTGGAAATACAAGTTGTCCATGTCTCTGAAATAGAGAATTTTAGAAAATTAAAACCAATAATGTCAAACTAATACATTTTCTCCTCTGTAATACACTGTGCCAGACTGTGCATTATCAGAATCAGACCACTGGTGTGCTTCTTTGAATGATTCATGGAACACTTAATAGCTCATAATAGATCACTGATATACATCTTACTGGGGTTTATTGACACTATAACATTTCTAAAAGTAAATAACCTAATTTTATGCACATATAATATCTCGTTATGCTCACTTCTCAGTATTGCAATACATTTTGAAAAACCCAGACTTGCAACACCTGGTATTATAGGGGATATATGATTTTAACACGGCATAAAATACTGGTTCTTTCTATACATAACTTCTTTCCACATGGGAACATGTGTATACCAAAAAATCAGTTATGTGCTAGAAAACATATAGCCATTTCAGAGTCCTGCTTTATGGCTCTGGAGGATTTGTGAAATGGCATTTCTGTGGATTTAAAAAGTACACCAATTTAGGACAAAAGTTCAATGCCGCTAGCTCTAACGGGCCTCTACTAGCTCTAATAGTTTTTTTTGCCGACAAGGACATATAATAAAGTTTTATATCTGGGATTCTGAAATTATTAAATATATTAGCCTAATACCACTCTGTGAGAGTTTCTACAGATGGAAGCAGAGAGAAATATAATCACTAGATGTCAACAGTGGAACCACTTTCCTAATTCTGCAATAGAACCACAGGACTACCTTTCCTCTCAACCTCCTTTGCTTTTCACAATCTTTTAGGATCATCCTTCTCAACATATTAAAAGCCCAAGCCATAACTTAGCCTATATTGTTTAAAACTATTTGATAAAAAGTCTCCCCTCAAAATGTGCACAATTATATGCTCATAACAATTCATTAACAGAACTACCCACTAATCCTAAGTAACACCGGTTTTCATGATTTTCAGTTGAAATGTTAAATATATAAAGAACTGGAGAAGCAAATTTAAAAGGAAAAAAAGGAACAGTTCTTCTTCTGCTTAGTCATCTTTATACAAAAATGAAGAACAATACAATGTATTATTTAGTTGTGACTAAATCATCTAAAAATATTTAAAACTAAAGACTGTTTAACTACTGCAAAATTTGGAATGAGCTATTAGATTATCAATAATCATGAAAGCTATATGTTGTACATGACAGATGTGACTGTAAATGACAGCATTATCTTTTGTTGTTCCTCTTTTAAAACAAGTGTAGGAGTTCAACCCTGATGTCTATATAAACGATTTCTTTGCGTTTAGTCGGAGGTTTGCTCTATGAAAAACGGGGCAGGGTGTCAGCAGCCTCCAGGACACCAAGAAATGGAGCACTTTCGACTTCCACTTCAGCCGATGGCAATTACGAAAGGTACAGGAGAGTAATCAGCATCCAGAATTAGTTTTAAAAATTGTTGCAAACTACCACCATCTATTTTCTTCTTGACAGAGATAATCAGTAGGATGCAACTTAGGAGTAAACACTACAGCAACGGCAAGGCAGAAATGTTCCTGATTAATTAAATTAAGTTGCCAAAAACTTGAAAAATCAAACAAATACATCAAAGTTTGTGTAAGACTCGATGAATGTCTGCGGATTAAGGTGTTAATTTACATACACAGCCTTTCCAACATTACAGCACTTAATAGTATAATGTATTTAATATTTGTGACTACTGAATTAACATTTTTATTACACTGAAATGCATTTCTTGTAAAAAGCCAGTTTCAAGCTATTTTGGTCTATTTCTAGTTTAACTTAAACTACATTAATCACAAAATACAGAAATATTATCAGGAAATGTGATAATCCATTGTCAAAAAGAATTTGTATTCATATAGAAACATATTCTTTGTGTATGGTGTTATCACTTAAAAAATACGATTAATAATAATAAATAAATGCTTTATTCAATTAAATTGGTGCAATCTTATCTTCACTCTATTAAAGTCAACTTTGAAAAGAACTGGATCCTGTCAGTTCTATTTCCTAGTCATTTGTAAAGCTTTTTACATTTTATGACAATTTGGACATATTACGATCTAACCCTCCAAAACCTAATAGAATTTAAGAAAATAACAGACAGACTGGCTAACCAATAAGATTCCAAGTTTGATGTAAAATATGAGGTGCATTGTCTGACTGAGAATATTACCTAAAAATTAAAAAAAAAATTGCTGGAAACTGTAGAACAAAGACAAAACATTAGTAGAAATAAGAAAATAGAAAGGAAACCAAGAAATGATTGTATTCAAAATGGTAGAGTCAGTCATTTTCAAAAGGGGTTGCCTCTTCACACTACTACTGCTTTTGATATTTCTGAATTTCTATCATTCTAAGTTTCTTAGAGACACACAGTTCTTCATTTTGATAAGTTTCCAATAAAATAAAAATATCATCTCCTTTGCTAGGACAAAGGAAAATAACACAGTCTATACAGCTTGTGGTCCTACATACCCTGTCAATGTCATATTACACTGTTTGTTTCTTCTTAAACAGACAAACTGAGCTTCTGAGACAGTGTAAAAATATGGGAAGTTCTGGGGTGGTTTCTACTCTTCCTCATGATGTGATATTTACAACAACGAACAAACTCCTGACTTAGCTTCACCTCCATTTGCGTAGCCCCCAGAATCTACTCTGTTAGGATCATTCAGTTCTTCAAACAGTCCTGTTTCAATAATTTCTTCCTGCCAGGGTATAGAGACAGCTCCTGTTGCAAACTTTTTGAAGAACTTCTTATCTTTATCATCAAACTCAATTCCTCGTACTTCGGAGAAGTCAGCAATGTCTGCAAGATCTTTGGCATAGACAACTGATGGATCCGGCACAAATGGAGGGTCAATGAGGTTTGCCTCTAGCCTATGGAAATTTATTGTTTTGAAGAAACTATGTTTTCTTGGGTCATCATCTTCATTTCTGCGATAAAGCAGAAGATTGTTAGTAAGTATGATGTTCTACTCTCAAGTAGATACAGGTGTCTCTGTGTTGTATACAGTAGAGTATGTAAAAGTAAGGATATGTACATATTGTGCAATGTAATGCTATTTAGAGATCTCATATGTACCCAAAGAATGCTGCATTGCACAATATAAGCAAAGCTGCGAAGCAGAAAACATCCTGATCCCATTATTCATTACTCTGCCTCTCAGGGTAAATTAGTCTGGGCAAGGTGCCACGCAAGAATTGCAGTACTGCTACTGGCAGGGCACCATGTGAGATACCCATATCCAAAGGTATGTTTTAACCAGAGCTAAAGATGTAGCAGGATGGGTATTTATGTGGGTGTAGGGACACTGGATTTACTGTCAGTCAGGAATGTCTAATTGGTTGGTTCTATTTTAGCTAGGATAAGAATATCTAGTAAATTCTAGACTGGGGTACAATGGGTTAATACATCTCAGGATTGACTCTGAGGAAAAACAGTTTAAATAGGAAACTGGTGACAAATGACATTTGTGGGTTTTATCTTAATTCAAAGCACTTATGCATTTACATCATAAAACTATTCTGCAAAACCCAGTATGCAGTTCTAATAAACACTCCCAGTTTGACTAAGTCAGTTCGTATCAAAAGAACTACTCTTGTAAGTATGCAAAGGCTTTAAGCGAGAGATTCACAAATTATGACATTAGCAAAAATGTGATCACTGTTCCTCAGTCGCAGACACGAACATAATCTTTTATTAATATGGTTGAAACCCAATAATAAAATCCAGAAAAGGCTAAAATCATCGTAAATACATATTTTAAGTATATTTTGATAAGAATAACTGCAGTCCACAGGGAGGAAAAAATTACGGTCCTCTTTCGTTGAAATAAAAACAGTGAATTGTTTCATTGTAGACCCACAGTAAGACCTGTAGGATATTCTGATAAGAATAAGCTGAGCCTCAAATGTATACTTATTCAAGCATACAGACCAACAATCCTAACTTTTGGACTGGGTCTTGCCCTGTAATGCAACTGCAGCATCAAGGCATGCGAAGTTTGAGTTTTGAATTCTAGTGGAAGGAGGAGCAGGAGGGAGGACTACCGTATTTTTACACCCATACATCCTTTTTCATGTGTTTATGGGTGGACTGGCTCTTGAAAATGGTAACATAGGAAAAAAAGATTTGTCCACTTTTTTGACCTCAGTAAATAGTAGTAGTTAACATGTTCGTGTTTGCTTTACCAGTTTCCTTACAAAATGATATACTTAGTGAAGAGTAAGCCTTCATATATTTCTAGAACATCATGGCATGTTCTATGGACAAAATATAATGCAAAACTTTTCCAAGGCTACTCATCTTTGCAAATGTGTAGAAGAACCATACAAAAGTAGTCTTAGAACTGTGCGACTATAGAAAGCCTTCCTTTTTTAAGGACCTGTACCATGAGCGCAGAACAGCTCCTCCAGGCTGCCACTGCTGCCAGTTCCTCATTCACTACCCCGTCATGGTCCTGGCCTGCCCTGCACTAACCAGGCGCAGCTGAGGTGATACTACCAGTTGCCATCTTCAGCTCCCTCCTTAGAAAATTGCCGTTTTGTGCCTCTGCTGCCTGGTTCCTCTGAACAGGTCCCTGACTGCTGCACACCACCATGATCAGGATGCTAACCCACAGCCTGAAGAACGATAGATGCTGCCATCAGGACAAACTGGGCAACACAGAAATGACATTTTCAACTTAAAAGTGCCATCACAGTGATGAACACAATTACAAAAGTGTAGATTAAGCCAACAGAGCTCATGAACTCTGCATATATAGTCTTGCAAGATCAACTTCTAATTTAACTAGTGACTGACAAGCAAGTTTACTCATGCAGCTGTCGAGCCTGATCTGATTTATTTCCATTCACTGTTAGCTTGAAGTCCATTAGATTTGCTGTTCAAATCAAAGAACTCGTGTGACACTACTGGGCTAATAGTGACAACAGTCCTATGGGGCAGATGCATTTCACTTTATTTTGCTTTTCTTTTCTGTAACATAAACCAAAAAGCACTAGAAGTTGGTGAAGGCTCCAGAATGGATTGCTGCAGTGTTTCTCTTACTGACGTATTTTCGACACCACCAGAAACAGAAAAAGTTTAAAAACATAAAGCTACAGGAACGCCATCTGCTGGAACCTACTGAGGCATCTTCCAACTAGCTGGAATTGCACATGAGCTCTTCCTGTGTGCATTTTATATTTACATAGCTTTATTAGAAAGAGCAAATGAACTTGTCTAAATTCTGGCAAGTTTATATTCCTCCATAAACAATTTCACTGTACAGTAGAGAAGGTGTGGGACAGATATGTGCAATCCTAAAAAAACTGGAGTGGAGAAAAAGGGGTTAAATCTTTCCTGAATTAATGACACCGAGTCTTGAATATGAAATGTGAAGTTATTTAAAAGGTCAGGAGCACAAATTAAAGCTGTTCTTGAGCAGCTTTAACTTATGCAACAGGCATTTATGTAGACAACACAAGGTCTTGCTGTCCTTAGTAGAATTATAGCACTAATCTTTACAAAAGGATGAGCTGTCCAGAATAGTATCTCCCTGTTTAAGTAGTACATACAGGCTTTTATTCTGTATCACGCCGAGGCATGGTATACAGCCTTCTTCCTTTTCTAAGTACTGCACGTAAGGGCAAGAAACAGGACATGCTCGTTATAAATTCCACTATGATCTTCCCCTCAAAAATAGTGTGAATCAGAGGGCAGGACTATATTCCTTGCATTATAGTCTATCAATAACACATACCCTGCTTTCCCCACGCTAGTGTCAGGTCGCTGACACTAAAGTTGTTCTAGCTGTAGTTCTGCTTGTGGGACGGGTGAGATTTTAGTGAAGAGAGGTGAGATTCTTACTCAAGTTTCTCCCAAAATGTCACCAGGCATAAACATCAACAAGTACAGAGAAACGGTATTTCAGAATACCTTAAACAGCAGAAAATTGAAAATATCTGTGCAATTAGACTTCTGTGTACACTTCTCCCATTACTGAGACACAATGTAACAGTAAACAGGCAGAATGATCGTAGCCTGACAAAGGGACTCTAGTTACAGTAAGTCAACAGTCTACTGCTGTTTTTGCTTCAGACTAACTCAGTGAACTTGAGCAAGTCACTTAAAACCTCTAAATTTCAATCTCCCCAACTCTAAGGTCTGTTTATTTCACCAAATGCTGTAAGACGAAATGTTTGTAAAGCATGTTGAGTTGTAAGGTAGAATGCTCTAAATGTTTTTGGATTAAATTTATTTTCAAATACATTTAAAAATGTATTAAAAATAATATATACTTGGTATCAAACATAATCTATCTGCTATTCAAAAAAAAATTTTTTTTTCTGTAGTCTTGCAGAATTGTTGGGAAAACTCATCAAGCAGAAAAACTAGTTGTCTGCATTTAGCACTATGATAATGAGAATATGGATATTAATGGTATATTACCTCTAATTAAAATTGCTTAATCAGGCAAGCACATGACTAACATTTTGCAAGACTGTTCCATGTTGTCATGCAATAAAAATTTGGAAGATTAGCTGTGCATTTCTGCTAAGTCCCTGTGCCTATTCCACCTTTAGACTGGAAAAGCATCTGAAACATATACTCATATATGATTAAAATGATGGTGCATTCTAAAGACAGTTACTACCAATTTCCTATTCATTTATTATATTTTGGTTATATTTTCTATATTTTGTCCACATTGCAAAAGTAGATCTTCAATTTCTCTCATTAGAAATGCACTAAATGATGCATGTATGTCAGAAGGATCAGAGATGCTACAAATTAAATATTGTAATACTTAGCTTTCTAATTTTCTTATTATTTAACAGTTATTTGAAATTGCTAAGTAAGGGACATATCCAGCAGTCTTCACCAACCCAAAGCCACCACTGATGTCCCAAAAAAGGTTTTGCTTCATAAGAATGTGTCCAATATTCTTTGTTTCCTCCCTTTCCTCCCTGGGATGAGTCAGAAAAACCAGGGACCTCTACAAGATTTTTTGAAAGCACTTTATCAAATGGGAGGGGTTAAGGTCTCTTCAGTAAGAAGCCAGTGACGCAGCCCTGGAAGTTAAATATCTGCAGGGTAGAAAATCCATACTGCAGATCTGAATTTCTGCCAGCACCATTCTAGCTAGTAAGTGATTCAGCCAAAGACCATGCACTCTGCATTCAGTCAGCATTAGCCAAGGTGCAGTTATCAGCTTGAATATCCTTCACCTTTAGGAAAGAAAATGCAAGAGAAATGGGCTGCTCCCTTCTCCCAGAAGGCATAGAGTCTAACCTCACCAAACAACAAAAGAAGAACTCCTATGAATGTTCTGGGATGAGGATGGACAATCGCACTATTGCAACAACATTTCTTATTTCCGTATGATCTCAAAAAACTCCCACTTCTCTCTTCCTGCAAGTGAAAGAAGACTCAGTACTATGTAGAAAGTCAAGATCTAACCTCCTTCTTTTTAAAACAACTATTGCAGCATTAATCCGACTTTTAGTGAGCTTGGGAAGTAAGGCATACCTGCTTCCTAAACGGTCCTCTGTTTTCTTAGCCAACAGCAGTCGGCAAATATCTTTTGCTTCCTCTGTGAAGTTGGCATGTTCAAATTTCACCTCATCTTCTAGAGTTCTTCTTTTAATCTCACCCTTACCGACCTTTTCTTTGAAATCCTTGAATGGTGTTCGCCCAGCAACCATCTCATAAATACTACATCCCATAGCAAACCAGTCCACAGGATAGCTGTAATTTTCTTCCTTCAGGATTTCAGGAGCCATATAACCATTCGTCCCAGCCTATTGCAAACATACAAACAGATTTACTATGCAAAGTTAATAATGAAATGCATACAATTAAACAGACTAGTTTACAGTTCATCAAAAATATTAGTAATACAATTGTTATATTTTATATCTAGAAACTCTCCATAACATACACGTGTATCTGTGCAATATGTTTTAGCACACGGACTATTTCTGTCTTTAAACAGCATTTGGAAAAACTGTTTTAAATACGTTCTTCAAAGGTGAAATATCTGGGCAATTTCTGCCTAAAAATTATTTCCTTTTAAATTTATCTTTATCTTTCTTTTCTTCTTTCGCATTAGAATTTTTCCTTTGTGTTAAAGATATTATTGTTAGTTTTGTCTTCTAAACACAACCAGTAATCACTTTGAAAAAAGAACAGTTAAAAAAAAAAGACAAAAATGAGACACACAGCCATCCATTCCCTCCCCCGCCAGCGGGTTAGAACTCTGGTCCAACAGAGGGTTTTGCTGCCAATGGAGAAAGTTCTCATCATGCTGGTAGCTGAGCCGCATTGGGAAGTTCTCACCCGCACTCCCTGCTGGTTTCTGGAAGGAACTATTACCTTCAAGGGCCAAGGAAAACTCTTTAAAACCATTGTAAGGAAGTAAACCAGTGAAAATCATAATTAGTAAATTGGTTATTTCTTCACAACAATAGTTAAAAGCAAAGCAAGCTCTTTGCCTACAGCTCTCAGTCTTCTAAACAAATCTTTTAAAATGTCCTTATATTTTAGTGTTCATAAAACAAGAAATTATATTTAGGATCTTTTTGTATTTCAAAAAGAAATCTGAAAGAGTGCAGATATGTACCCTCCTGTCACCATGTAACTCCCTAAAGCCAATGCAGCAGCAAGAGAACTTCACGGTGCCATCCTGTACATGCAGTTAGGTAAAAGAACCATGGAGCTAACTCTTCCTACCTAAAACAAAGCTTTCTGAATAACAAATAATACTAAGTATAAGACAAAATGACCCTCTCTAGGAGAACAGACCATTTTTGGAGAGGGGAATTTGTCCGTTTCCTCCCAAGACCAGGCCTGGACCATTCCCAGCTGGAGGACAGACTACACAGTATCCAAGACAGCTTCTGCTGCCTCTCTGGTAAGCTGATTTATCTGGGAGGAAAGAGAGGAGTTCAACCTCTCTATACATTTTTTGTTGCACTGTTACATTACTGATGGTGTGAGATTTCAGTCAAAACAACCTTTCCTCCACTGACTCAATACTTCCTGTCATACCTGATACTGTATTTTATCCTATCTTATATATCTACCAGATTTAGCTAACAGTGATGACTATGTCAGAAGTTACTTGAACCTTTTTTTATTCCTTCCTGAAATATTGGAACTGATGAATTACTAGTATTACTATTTTAAAGGAAAACAGGACGTTTCTGCAAAATCCCAAAAGTTATTCAAGATGGTCATCACTATCACTACCAGAACACAATTAGTGGCTAAGAGATTCACTTTGAAGGAAAATGGAGGCAGAAAAGGGTAACTAAAACTAGAGTTTATATGGGGAAATTATATTTGTTAAAAGCACAGCTCAACAGATGATTTTTAGTTTATGGGTTGGGGTAACTCATATAACTTTTGCAACTTTAGGCACAATATTTCAGAGTCAGGTCTTCCTATAAACTTCAGCTCATGCCATACACTCTACTGTAAACAACGGGTGCACAAGGCAACATGTTAACATCAATTACAATATAAGCCTAAATATCTGTTTGTAAAAAACAGGCAGAAAATTAAATCCACTTTGTTTTCCCTTTTTGTAATTTTTTACTTTTAGGGATATAGAGCCAAGCTATCCATTTGGCTGAAAAATAAATGAGATGAGAAGAACAAAGATATCAGCCAGCTCGACAACAAAAGAAAGGTTTGAAGTGAACTCTCCTCCCTCACCAAAGCCACAGAAGCTCCTCAGTGCCGGGAAGCCACACGGGGCATGACAGCAGCTGACATCATTCCTCAGCTAATTTGTACGGTTTGCACTGAATTTATCTGAGAAGTTACTATTGAGGGATAGCCTGATGGTATTAAATTTTTATTATGACTATTTGTCCATTCAGAAAGGGAGACAAGCATTCAGGTGTGGACCCCTGAACTCAGATCCATCTGGCCGCAGAAGATCCTGAAACCAGAAAGAGAGAGGAGGGGTTGAAAGCAGTAGAGATAGTCTGGTACAAAAGGAAGAACACAGAGCTCCTTCTGGATTAGTGACCATAGACACTAAAAACGCTTCTGGAGTATTTTCTCTTTGTCTCTTTTTTTCCCTTCTGGGAAGCAATAAACATTCTTAGTTTTACTGAGGCGGAAGATGAAGCTAATTTAGGGCACTAATATTTTGAAAAACTGATGAGTTATATCAAAATGTACCCTGACAGCACAGTATGCAATTCCTGATAAGACGCTACTTTGCTGCAATTTAGCCTCATTATGCAGTGAATCATGCTGGATAAATCTGACATGGCAAAGTCAGAACGGCAGCCTGTGATCGTGACCGTGCCTCGGGCAGCTCCCGCCAGGAATGCCTCTTTTCTTCCACTTGTGCTCTTTCTTCCACAGAAGAAACGGTTTCATAGAAGAAACCATTTCAAAAGAAATGGATGCCAAGTAACTTCAATCTATTTCACATGCATTTCCCACACAACCTTCAGTAAGTCACACCCTACAGAAAACTCTGCACTGGCCCGGTACTTACATTTCCCAAAAACAGAGAAAGCAAGGTCATAAATGCAGACTGAAAAGAGCTGCATGACAACAGTTTTCCAGAAAATAGAGGTGGGTCAACAAATACTTCCCTTCAGATTTAAGAGAAAGACTGTGGCTGGAGTTAGAGTGTGAACCCAAATTAAATTTTAAAATTCTAAATTAGTAGCATGGAAATCTTCTGAGCTGTCTTTAAACTGATCCAACTCAATGTGAGAGAAGTCTTGAAAGATTCATTGTTCTTCTGATATGTCAAACCATTCCAATTCAGGGTTTTCGAAGAAAGCTGGTTTTCTCATGAAATTTCACGACATCTAAACTTAAAAGAAATCCCTCTCAGTTCTGGACCTTTCTTACAATTTGGAATTAAGGAACAGGTTGAGAAACAGGAATCTAAATTTAATCTTACAACTCCTGACACTCAAAAAACACTTAAATGTTGCCATTTTCTATTGGAAAAAAATCGCATTTCACAAGCAGTCAACTGTAGTGTTTAATCTGACAAGCAGGGGGAAGAAACACATAAATGTCCCTGCCATTTTTATCAAAACAGGAATTTGAAGATAGGAAGAAAAAAACTTAAATTTTAGACTTTCCCAACTATTTCTACCCATCTGGAAATTTGGCAAAATATTTTATTTGGAAAGAAAGATAATAAAGCCTATTAAGCATTTAAAATTTAAGTAGCAGCAAAGTCAAAAAAAGAAAGCAGTAATAAGATGCAAGGTCCTATCGGGGAACATAACGGAAGGAGAACCACTCAACTACTGGAACTCGTAGAACATATGTCTTTCAAGTGAAGATTTAATTATATCCTTGGGGAGTAGATGGCATTGGAGAGAAGCTGAAATCTATCATCCCTGCACTAGTCATTACGGAGAACAATACGTCAAAAATGAGACCATCTCTCAACAGAGAAAAGAGATCCCATGGCAACACGAAAGACAAACCCTCGATGACTCAGGAGAGGTTTACCTAGGCAGATAAGACAGAAGCATATTCCCAGCCTACTGAAATGAGTTTTTTAAACTGTAAAACTCTCAATAGTAGTAATGGGGTTTGAGTGGCTAAAAAATAGTGTATTAGGTGGAAAACATATCCACTGATTCCCAAAGTAAAGTCAGAGAAACCAGTTCAGTTATTTTCAGCAGGTCAAAGAGTGCATAAAGATATTGTAAAAATTACATTAAAATATAAAAAGGGAAAACAGGGTAGGAAACAAAGAAATTAAAAGTTATCACAAAAAAAAGATAAATGCATAGTTTTTGAAGAGAAGTCTATTTGCCATGGGCTGTTATTGAATATTTAATTCAGTCAGAATTATCTGACCATCTCTCAGTATGGAACCTTTGAATATGGATTACTGCCATTTTTCCTCACCTGAAATATTATTCTTAAATCATTAATTTGTAGTGACCTTGTAGAATTGTTTTTACACAACACAGTTCATAAATAAATTCAGAAGTTGTGTATTAAGTGAATAGCACTTTTTACACTAGATCTTATTTTACATAGATACATTTTACTCTTGTGATGGAAACAGGCAAAATAAAAACATGCCAAGAAAGCTGAATTCCCTGGCTACCACATCTACACGATTTGAATGTGCCTTAGTTTTGCCTGAGACTAAGACCAGGCATATTCCATTCTTCTTTCCCACAGGATTCTTGATAAGACTAGGAACCATTTGTATATACGCCATCGACTGCTCCAGTGATCTTACAGAGACACCTAAGTATGTGTAATTAAAATATGTGTAATATGTGTATAATGTGACACAACAAAAACAATATTGCAAAGGAGCCACAGGATGTTGTATGACCCCAACACTTCCACAGAAGGCAGAAACCATAAGCCACTGCAGAGGCACACAGCTTTCTGGCATGCAGTCAGTGCAACAGTAGCCATTTTTTGATTGTTCTTCATCTAATATTATCTTTCGTGATGGTGGGCAGGGTGCCTTATTTGCATATGCTGTTCAAAATATAAAAATATAAATTAAATTTTAGTTAATTAGTTTAATTTTAGTTAATTAAATTTTAATTGACCTGTTTTAAAAGATCTATTTCTCCCTTAACTTCCACATCTTAAGAGGAACACAAAATATAATTTTTCCATAAACATCTAAAATACAATGACCAAATGTTGTCCCTGGATACATTAGTGAAGAACTGCTGTTAAGTGGAATTGTTGCTTTGAATGTGGTTTGACAGGGCATAGTAGAAATGATTCATCTGAAGGGATATAAATGTTTCTTTTCTGAAATGGGATTCTGTATAAATTTTTAAAAGGCCACATAATTATAATCTTTTAATAATACAAAATGTGATCCTGAGAAGCATTAAGTGCACTCAGTTCTCAGTACAGTCAAAGGTACTTGGCAAGCTACTACAACTTTCAGCAGAATGCAGCCCATAATTTTAACTATATTCACACATCCTATTCAGATTACTGTCCTGACAAGGGAAAAGTACCTTGAACAACACGGTATCTCAGCTTCTAACAAACACAGTGAAGAAAGAACTAAAACCGTCTGCAGTTTTCATCAGCACAGATACTGGCAAACAGGGAGAAATGGGATTTAGATCTCTCTACCTTTTCCCACAGATCTCTGCAAAACACACTCAATTGATATCACAAACTAAACAGTAAAGCAAACCAGAATGTCTATCTTTTGTTTGCCATGGCACAAGAACTGTTGAACAGAGAAGAAAACAAGCTGAGTTTAGCTCTATCAGCTGTTTCCTGGGGCTCAGTCCTTCCTTCCTCCAAGGGGTGCCACCAACTGCTTTGTTCTCTTTCCCAGCTGTTCCTCTGCTCCTTCGGCAATGGCCTTAATAGACCCTGGAGGAATGCAGAAACAGAGCATGGAAAAGTTTTCTCTGCACACAAGTTAACAGGCCCTAGATGTACAGAAGAACAACTGATCTTCCTCTGTCATTCACTTCTCAATCTTCCTTCTTCTCCCAAGAGCCACGATGAAGAGGAATGCAGCATAATTTAAATTAGTGACACAGAATTACAGTTCCTCTACCAAATGATCAGAGAGTAGTAAGAAATCAGCTGATCAAATGAATAAGCAACTATTCTATAAAAGAAGATAACATCAAATTTAATTAGCAAAGAGGAATGTTCTCTGTTGCACCCAAAGATTTCAGCGTGTCGCAAATGCTTAGCAAAAGCGAGGCTCTCAGCCTTTCAGATAAATGGATGGGCTGCTCATTAGAGAAGAACACACAGAGTAAGGGGCTTGTCCAGAGTCGCAGGAAAAGATAATGCCAGTGTTGGTGCAGGAACTTAGGAGTTCCCGAATCCACATGCTCACACAAAACTCAAGACCAGAAGTTTTTTTCATTTTCACATAGGGACGTAATTTCAACAGGAAAAGGTGGCTGCTTTAAAAAAAAAAAAACAGATAAAAGCAAAAAAGAGACACAACAAATTTCTGCTCCATTAGAAAAAAGGAAATAAAAATTGTCTCTGGGAATCAAAGTCAGTAACAGGAGTAGTAAAAAATACACAATCTTTTTTTACAGTTTTAAGCTTGGACATCAGTAATCATTGAAGCTGCCATTAGAAGTCACACAAAGGCGAGAGAAAGTGACTTTTGCTATAGCAAGAGGAGGCTGCCTCTGTGCTCACTCATGGGAAGACAAATAGACACAGTATAGTATATTTTTCAGTTTAGATTCACACTATATGGAAATTAAAGGGATAAATGCCGTGAGGAAGAACAGTCCAGTAACTGGGCACTAACTGTAACCTTGGAGACTAGAGCATCCACCTGCTTATTTTCTGCGAGATCATGTGTAAATCACTATGTCTGTCACCATATCCATTGCAGAACTGGCTAACTTCCCTACCTCAGGGAGGTGTCATCAGAAGAAATACGCATTTAAAGACAGCGAAACAATCAGACGTTATGAGGAAGGCGCCATACAGGACATGCAGAACACTTGGTAGAGAATCATAACCACAAAATCACAATCTAGGAATTATCAGGGTTTCTTTAGCCCTCCTGTAACAAAATCTTCCTTTTAAATTTGTGGGAAGTTTCTTCCCTTCTTTAACTTCTCCTGACTATTTCCCATCTATAATGTGGGAATAATAACGCTTCACTTTAGAGATGCTTATGACTTTATTATTTAACGACTGTTGAATATTCCATAAGCAATATTCCTCAGGGAGAAAAATTTCCATGTGCTTAGCTCAGTATACACTTCCTGAAACTCTTCATAATGAATGCCAGCACAGTGTCATAGCACAATGTGCGAGAGGCTTGCTCAGAAAGAGGACAGTGCGAAATCCCATGTTCAGTGCAGGTGCGACTGAGGGAACAGGACCGCAAGGTGCACTGAGACGGGCGACGGCTCTCCAGTGTAGCCTGCACAGCCTCTGTAGGGTCAGCAACAGAAATGACGATGAGGCCTGGATGGTCACTATTACTTAAATGCACAGCATATCATCCAAGTTATCTTTCGGGATTAGGACTAATGTTGGAAGTACCACTCTTCTACACATAGGAACAGGGGTACTGCATCAGACCAAAGGCCCACCTAGCCCAGTTTACTGTCTAAGCTGGCCAAAACCAGATGCTTAGGGAAAAGTACAAGACCATAGTGTGCATATATGACACATCTCTAAAACTCTTTTAGACTTCAAATGTTTGCAGGTCAAGGACTTCCAGAGATAAATATGGTTCCCCACAACAAAGTTCTCCGCAATGAACCATCCACTCTCCCCCTAAACCCAGATAAATCCTTCGACTCTCCAACATCCTTTGTGAAAGAGCCTCGCGGCTTAACACCACATTCTGTTAAGAACCACCTCCACTTATTCTGAACCTGCTTGCTACTACCTTCCACTAGCAGATTTTGAAGTTGAACAAGCAAAACCAAGTCCACAGTTTTTCAATTGTTTGGGTCTATATTTTCAGCATTTTGTGTCTTCATAAAAATGTCATTATATGTTTGTTAACTGACACCACTGATCACCGTAAGTAGAATCTTATCTTTGGTTCAGTACAGAAGTATTAAACAAAACATTCCTATGTATCCCGTAGCTTCTAGTTCCTGCAGTACTATTTCTAGCCAAAGCTGTCAAATTGACAGTTCAAAGAAATACAGTCAGCCAAATACTTCATTTCTTACCCAATGAAATACACATTTTTGACAATGCTGAATCAACAAGTGGCCCATTAGACCATTTATTTAAAGTGATCATTCCAGAATGTGTCTTGGTTTCTATAATAATGAGCCTCAAAAGACAAAGAGACTAAATAGTAGTATTTAGCACTTACATAGCATTTTTCATCCTCAAAGAGCTTAATTAAACTTTCGACCAGCTCTATGAACTTGATAAGGTATCTTATTTCTTACTTTTTAGTAGAACATTTTATAGTATTTAGTAACTGTTAGATTAGACTGAATAAAGAACAGGCTTAAAAGCCATGCAAAGACCCTTGATGCTACATCTTAAAGGGACACAATGGCTTTTTCCAGACAGAAAAAAACATGTCTGGTTGGTGGCCTGTCCTGTGCAGCAAAGTGGCTGGTTGGGGCACACTGTATTCTTGTAATTTTAGACTACTCCTGTATCCTTTCTGCCATCCCCAAAACTGTAGGAGGCAGAAAAACGGCACCAAATCCTCTCTGTTCCCTTCACTCTTCATGATCATGGCATTCATAGTGGATAAGGTTTTCATTTTGTAAAGTATATAATTCAGGGATAAAAAATACAAAATACCTATCATTAAGAGGCACTTTATACCACTTGCCATTATCAAAATTTTTAAGAACAAAGTCGCGCTGGTAAAACTGAATCAATTTTACACGTCGCACTTAGAAATACATAAGCTGAATGCTGGTTTTGAAACTGTAAAGTAGCAGCATCAGTCACGCTGCTTCTAATTGTGAACAAATGAAGGGCTGTCATTTTTAAAAGCACAAAGGAAGAATAGCTTTTTACAGAACATTATCCAATAGAAATGCAATGCAGTGATGACCAAAGGTCAACTGTACAAATGCTTGCTTAGTTATTTTTTATTTCACAAGTCTGAACCCTCCTCCCCGCTTCTCAACTGTCTTGAAATTAAGCTGCAAGTTTCAGGAACATCTAAATAGATTTCCTTATGTTTTCCTAAGAAATAGAATCTTATAATAAACAAATATACAGGAGGGCAAAAGGACATTTTGAATAAGATTTTAACCAAAACATGTTTTTCCTATAAAAATATTATGATGTCCTTCAAATATATAAAACACAGCATAGGAAAACTGTGAAGAAGCCTGAAACCTCTTAAGATATGAATGTACTTTTATGAATGCTACCCAAATATGTTTACATAGGTTTATTTTTCACAGTTATTATTTCAATAGTTAAGCCCTCTGGCTCACATGTGTCTGCACAAAAGTGCTTCAAAATTTACATACAACAGCTGCTTAGCACAAAAACTGCAGAAGGCAGAAAGATGGTACCAAACCATCTTTGCTCCCTTCTGCTCCATAAGGGCAGAAATCTCTTCCTGAAATAAACGGCAAATCCGCATTGATCTCTGTAAAATGGAATTGACTGCCCTACATTTGGATATTCTGAAGATGTGAGGGTGCTAAACAGAACTGTGAAGAGCCTTCTCACTTTTCTCACAACCATTCGCAGGAAACTCAATATTATTACTCATTTGGATACAGGCAGCAGCATTTGACTCCCATACAACAGAAAAACTTCTAGGTGTCTAATGAGAAGAGCTGTGGAGACTTCGAGAAAAAGGACAGCAGGTCAAACTGTTCAAGCAGAGAAACCTGGCATGGGGAATGAAGGTTCCTTATTTCTGCCATATGTAAAAAGAACTATTTTTATAATCAGTCATAAGCAGTTAGCATGTTCTTAAATTAATGTCCTTGCTCACATTGAAAAAAAAAACCACTTAATACCCATCTTATGTACATTACAGTTTCTCAGACCAGATAAAACTTAAGAAGTTTACAGAACTGCACTCGCATTGATGGTTTGCAAACGATAGCCAAATGAGTGCATAACTAAACAAAAATCTAACATTTCACCTATGCAAAAACCATCTTCAAAGCCTCTCAATTGCTTCTTGTTGCCTATTTCAGTGACACGAGACAAAAAAAATTCCAACATTTAAAAAGCAGTAATGTAAAAATATAACCCAGCTTTATATGCTGTATAATCAACACATAAGAAAAGATGCTACTGGGACATTTGTATTAAAAATCATGATATCTTCTGAAGTCCTGAATAATTTCATTATCATTGGCAAATAGTTTATGTCCGTTTCCAATGATGTCAATAAAAATTCTGCCCAAGTGTGCATATACATAGTTCTAGATAGAATGTACAAGTATTTATTGCCAGAAGGCCAAACAATGCATATTTGTTTCATTAAAAAAAAAATACCCTGCAAGTAATTTTTAATTGCCCTCTGCTACTTTATTTCCATGACTGTCATTCTTCAAACCTGTGTATTTTAAATTCAATTTTTTTGTGATTTCTCCATCCTATAACTAGGTAGCACTTCAAAAATACAAACCATCACACCGTAGTGAAATTAAAGTTTCATAAACTCTATAATTATTACTGTATTACAATTATTTACAACTGCCTAGGCAGGTTCAAAATAGTATGGCTGACATTGACATGGAGAGCCAGCAGATGTTTCCACTTGCTGCTTTAGCAGGGGAAAAGGAGGTAGAAAACTAAAGCTGGGTATCCACCACACTCCCTCTAAACCTTAAGGAGCACTCTTTTTCTGAAAGTAGGGTTAATGTTTTCCAAAATAAGCTGAGATTTATAGTAATTACAGACACTTGGTGTAGAGCATCCAAGTATTCCTCAAAAAGAGTACCTGTAGTGACAATACTTAAAGGAGACCAGCGCTTCCCCTTCAATTACATAAATACTAAATCATCAACAGTACAAAACTTCTTCTGCAGCATAAATATACATTACTCTATAAAATCACATTAAAATCACCCATATAAATTTCAAGAAACCTTTCCTCCTACAAAGAAAATAATCTTTGGCTGGCAAACAGTGCATAAACACTACAGTTTCACAGAATTTTCACCAAAAGTTGAAGGCGTCTAAACCAGGAACTCGTTAGCTAGCCTGCCACTCGTGCCATGTGATAATCTCATCACGTAACAAGATTTGCAAAGGGATTTATAGATTCTCCGGCTGATGTATGGGTGGTATGCATTTATACACAAGATGCTAGCCGTTTTTTGATGCTTTGAAATTGGGACAAATTTACTTTTAATGGCTTATACGCTCATGACGGGTGTACAAAGTTTTCAGAATGCATGGAAATCCTGGGGGTATTTTTTGGCAATCTCTAGTGAAATAAAGAAATTAGGCAAATAAATCCATGTTTTACAAACTATTTAACACTGCATAAGGAATGATGAAAGTCATCACAATGTTTCTACTTCATAATATCTAGGAAAAAAAAAAGACATCTTGCTATCTCACAGCCAAAATACTCTGTTACTGTGTTTCACCATCTATGATATATTAAGAGGCATTTTCACAGCAGCACAGTTACAGCCAAAACAAATGGAGATGAACATTTTCTAAGCAGGTACCTAAGACCAGATGTCTGCTCCATATTTAGACAGCTAAATAAATCATCTGATTTAAAAGTATATAATCATTAAGGCATTTTAGGAGGTTCTGTAAATATTAAGCCTTCCTGAAAATCTGGGTAAATTGCAAGCAAATACATGTGAATTTACATATCTACCTTGCATCAAATAATGAACTTTTTGCTTGTTTATTAAAAAAAGCCAAGGTAAACAGTTTGAAAAGAATTGCAGTGTGCTGCTGTTACAGTATTAACTTTGATTGGCTGAGTCCTGATTTCACAGAATCAGTTGTATATTCATTTTCTGAGACATCTAGAACAAACTAAAGAACACGATTATGTTAAAGGTATGTATTTAAGATTTCTAAAAAAAAAATCTCTGGGTACTTCACTGTTGTAGACTCAGTAGATGTTAGATACTTGGATTTTTATAAAATCCGGTTGATTTCTTTAAGTACATAAAAACCTACAGAAAAAAATCTCTCACTTTTTTCTTCAGGATTGGGATTAGTGCTAGAAAAATATTTAAAAAAATTCGTTATTGTTTTTCCTCAAGTTAATGTTGTAAAAGACAACTATTCAGAGAAGAAGATATAGGAGTATATAGTTACTAAAATAATACTTTACTTCTCTATATCTTGGGAAAAAAATTAAATAAAACCTGCACGAGTTTCTTACTAAAACAAATAGATACAGTCAATGTAGCATTCACTTTATTATAATAAGAAATACTATGTGCAGTATAGAAATCACATAGGTCACTGGTCAGTTTTCAGAGAAGGCAAGAAAGAAGAAAATTAGGTCGTATCTTCATTTATTTGAGTGTCTCTGATATATAAACAATATGGAATCGTTTTCTATTTTATTTTGCTTATTTACAACAGAAATGTGGATTTCTTTTCACCAATTTTTTGGAAGATTCATTTAACAAATAAAGAACCAGAGATATTATGAAAATATTAATACTCAGGAAGGAAAACTTAAGTCACTCAGAGAGAAAGGTGTTTTAGATAGTTGTTGAAAACGACTTACTATTTTACTTTATTTTTAGCATCTATTTAGTTCATACCTGCAAAAAACAATTTGGAGGAAAGTGCTATATTTAAGAAATGTCCCCATTCTGCTTGTTTATTTAAGAGTGAGAGACGAGACTAAAATAGGATATCCATACTCAGAATGAATAGGACTTCATCATAAAAACCGCTTTACTGAAAACAAGGGTAGCTTGCATTATGGAAATCCATTCAGTGTGAGTAAACTATTAAAATATGATGCAGAAAAGCATATTACTTTTCTATTTGACTAATAGACTATCTTAATTTTTCTTCATAAGACGTGTGAGACTGGCTAAATAAGATTTATCTGAACAGAAGAAAATAAAAGACGTTCATCACTGTGGCAGTAGCCCTGTAGTGACAGTATTTATACCACAGCTGTACCAGCCAGCTAAACCGTGGTTTCATTTGGTAATTGTGGTATTAGCTAATTACTTTGAGGCAGTAGAACAATTTGCGAATATGACTGAAACATAGTTAGACTCTATTCACTTAGCGCAAAGGAACAGTACTTGAAGCAAGATATTGAAGCACCAGGTCATAAAAGGTGGTTAACAAGGCCCTGAAGTCAGAACTACTTTTAAATGGCGGAGATGTGAACAAAGCTGAATGTATTACAACATCCAGCTAAATAAAATGATTCTCTGCAAATAGATAGATAGGTTGAAATTAAAAGTTTTTTACATTACAGATCAGTGGTGTTTCCCTATAATTAGTGATGGAAAATTGTAAGCCTTACTTCGTCAGTTCAGACATACCATCCAAAATCTGCAAACAGCTTTTTGATGTTAGGCACTTAAGGCATGTATACAGTAAAAACAGATTTGGCCTGGAGTAACGTATTTTTTGCTTCAGCTTCTAAAACTGCCTTATAAATGGTGACATTTCATTTAATAAATCTGTCTTGGGGCCACATATCTCTTTGTGTGAATAAAATTATGCCTATACAAATATTTTTGCCCAACATTTTAGAATATTGACAGTTTGGTACTCATACTCAAAAGACATGCTACAATATAAACTTTCTGGCAATTTTAACAGTCACAATGTAACTGATTAGTAAATAAAAACTGATTTAACAGCACCATATTTATTTTATTACATAGGTACCTTATGAGGTTTAATGCAACAAATTTTGTAAAGGTGTTTTCAGATTTTCCTATGCATGACATTACAATAAATAATAGTAATACCTAGCCCTTATATAGTATTTTTTATTAGTAGGTTTCAAATGACTCAAATAGGGTCAGTTTATAGAAATGCAAAGTTTTGCTGGGAATTGTTGTTCATTTAACTCCCTCATGACACAAAAAATGAAAAGATTCTTTTTCTCTCTCCTATTTCAATTTCCTATAAGAAAACAGAACTGCCTTTAACAGAAATACTTTATAACATACTACAAACATGTAGTACATTCATTGCAGTTTATGCTCAGACAGTGATGAATACCGTTACTAAAAACTATGAACTACAAAAGAAGAAAAAGACCTTGTAATAACTTGATGACTTTGTCATAGAACATAAGGAGGAACTCTGTCTTGTCCACTACTGCTTTCAGTAATACAAACAGAATTGGCTAGACATTTCTAAATACACTCTTTCTTGCTGTCTTCCTTCTATCAAAACCTACATATTTAGAAATAGTAAACTTGCCTTTGCACAAAATGATTTTTCAGACCACAGTCAATATAATTTCAAAACTGAAACATATAGTTCATATACACAAAGTTTGTTGCCACAGTAAAATATAACTAAGGAAGCAGATCAGATCATCAAAAAAATGCATGTTTCTATAATTTGCAAAATACAGTAAGGTTTATAGCTGATATATACGTGTTCAATGATCAAAAGGCCATCTTCACGAACAAAACAATATTCCCATTTCAAATAATTTCTATTAAAAAACCTGCCTTAACAGTCACAGAAACAATATTCTCATGATATTCATCTAAAACACAATGCATTCTCATTTTGTAATTATTTCCTATTTATAAAGCATCAATTTCTATATTTTCTTTCATTGAAAACTAAAAACAATCACAGTAGAAATTTTTTGAATTATCAGAAGAAAACATACGTTCAAAATACGAATTACTGTATTTTTCTACTTAAACAACAACATCAAAAGATGTGCTTATTTCAAGCATGATGCAAAAGGTTACTGGCAGGTCTTCTCTCTTATCCTTAGTTTGTACAGAATAACTTTAAACACTTGGGAAATTTTATGATATTTATAATGCTGGTTCCACTTCTTCAAATTCTTGCATGTATTTCAGAAACATTCACTCATTATACACATCCTTAAGCTCCAGATACCTTGGGATAAATAATTGTTTCATATTTAAGTTGTATGACACATCTTTCTTGTGTAAACCTTATGACACTCTCACAAATCAGGCTCAGCCTGGGACGACCACAGGCAGGGCTGAGGTACTGCACATTGTAATTCACATGGTCAAACCAGTGGGCAGTCCTCCTCTTTCCTCCTACACATACACACACGCATGTGCATTTTCAAACTCATTGCATCTGCAAACTTTTTCAGGAATGAATTTGCAGGGGGAGGAATGTTCACTGTTGTTTATTGGGCAGGACCATGAACACCTACAATACAAACAGTACCACTGCTTAGAGAAACCTGGAAGAAATTTTATTCTTCTAGGATTAAAAACTGAATAGAGAAGGAGCCATACCTTTGACTGCCACTCGTTACACAAACAATTCATTTGTTAAATCCCTGACTAGGCACTATAGCTCAAGTCACAAGGTCTCTTGTGTCAGCGTCTCTAAAATGCTTACATTCATTGGTATTTTATCTTAAGAGAAAAATCAGGTCAACTTGATTCTTGCATTTCTCTGTAAGAAGAGAAGTTGTTTTACTACATATAGCATCCAAAGAGTTAATTAACCAAATCTTCTTACCACCTGTCTCTTAGAATGAAATGACCACATAAGGTCTTTAGCAAAGAACAAATCCTGAGGAATTAAGTCTTGGATTCATAATGCATTAGAAATAGAACAGCTTCCCTTCCCACCGCCCATGTTCAAACAACTTGTACTCACCCTCTGAGTGATGGCTTTTCCCTCTTTGACTTGCACTGCCAAGCCAAGATCAGACAGTCTGCAGTTACCATGATCATCCAGAAGGACATTTTCTGGCTTCATGTCCCGGTACACAATCTGGATGGAATGGAGATGCAGAATCCCACAGGTGATCTGAGCTGAATAAAAGACGATCCTGTTCATTTCCAAACCTCTCTCTCCCACATTGTAGATGTGATATTTAAGATCCCCTCCATTCATGAGGCTCATGACAAGACACAGATGGCTTTTGTTCTCATAGGCATAAGCTAGGGTGACTATGAAAGGGCTGTTGACCTTCTCCAGAATCTCTTTCTCCAGTAGTGCCATCTTCTCTCCACCTTTCTTTTTCAATCTTTTCTTATCCAGTTTCTTGCAGGCATACATCTTGCCAGTAGTTTTCACTTGGATGGCACAAACCTAGAGAAGGAAGATGCACAAGGAAAGGTAAGGAAGTAATTTTACACATACAGAGTGGAAAATCAAGGGCAGTAATAGGTATGGACTAGCAAAGCTCAGATGCCTTTTAGTAGCTGCTCATGGTAACTGGCGTGACAGAGAATATTAGCAGAGTAGATAAGCAAAAAAGAAATATGATCTGTTTTGTTCAGGACTAGTACATTATGGGCCTTGTACAAAGTTCTTGAGGATTTAATTAGTACATCTGTATTAGTAAATAAAATGAATGTGGACCCATTCTCAGGCCATGAGAGTAAGTGGCATATACAGCTTGCATCAGCATAGCTGAACTCAATCTTCTCTCCCAAAACAAGGAAGACTCATTCATACTGTTTTGGGGAACAAGTCTTGATCTGTGCTATTCCCTAAACTGTGCCTAGAAATTATCTGGGATGGTATGAGCTAGAACAGGCCAAAACTGTGTGAAGAAGCAGGCTAATAATTAACTATATGAATAGTTATGCAAGCCTGTGTCCTGTTTCTTTACTAGCACAGACACAGAACATAAAATGTTTAGAGAAGCTCTTCACCAACTGGCATCTGGAGTCTATCCAACCGTATAGATGACAAACAGCCTAATTTCTGGGAAATGGACAGCCTGAAGGAGCACATTTTGCAAAACTGAAATGATTTCTTAATTTATTGCCAAGTTCCTCTTTGCAAACCCACCTGCCGGTCTTGAAAGGGGAGGAATGACCAGCACCCTCAAAGGTACAGCTCTTACCTCTCCAAAGCCACCTTTGCCCAGAACTCGGAACTCATAGAAGTATTTGTCAGTCACGGGCTGCTTCTCAAAAACTTTCCATTGGAGAAATTTGTCATAGAAGGGGCTGGCCTGGAAGTCCTGAAAGGGCTTGCCTTGGAGGAAGAGTTTGGTTTCCTCCTTGACCAGCTGCACAGTCTTCTCATAATCCTTCTCAGTGGCTGCCTGGCACTTGCTGGCCAAATCAGAACTCATGAAACCCAGATAGTTTTTGGAGCCTGTCTTAAGAAAGTTGGTGATCATATTCTCCACGGTACTGCTCTTGATATTATCCTCTGCCAACTCCCAGTTTGACACCTCATCCAGGAAGTCCCTAGCTACCAAATGTTCAGGCACTGTCTCTAAGAAGTCTCTGAACAATCTCTTGCCGATGGGCTGCTGCTCACAGATGCTCTCATAATTCACAACAACAGACTGTCTAGCGTCTTTACACTGGTCAACCTTGGGCAGTGAGAGGCTCTTACGCCTCTTTTGCATCTCCTTGGTGTCTCCATCTCCACTCTTCCTGGCCTGCAGGTAGGCTGTGTTGGCAATCAGGTTGTCAAGCCCCGCCATGTCACACATCTTGGCAAGCTCTTGGGGTGGCAGAGCCCAGCTGAGACAAAATGAGAAACTGGCCCAAGAGCTATGCTGCAGCTGCCCTGCACTTCTCCCTGCTGGTGGTGTGTGTGGGCTTCTGAAACACACCAGAGAGACTAACTGCTTTTGCATTAAATACCTCTTAAGGATTTTCACTAAGTACCTTTAGGTATATGCACCATTTTTGGAAAGTGACTGGTAAGAGGTTTCTCTGTAAGGAGCTTTGAGTTCGCTATCTATAGCTGAGGGATGACATCCTAGGCAAACCTTCTCACTAGCAGCACCAAAGAAATGCAGTTTGGCCAGTGTTTCTCCAAACAGGCCCCAATACCCTCTATATGCACTGTCCCTGGCTGCTGAGAATGTGCTAAGATTCCTGTTTGTAATACACGCACACTCCAAACTCAGTGGCACTCTGGCCAGTTAGAGGACAACGTCTTAGCTCCCTCGCTCATGACACAGCAAATACCACTGTACTAAGAATTACATAAGTTGGGATTTGTTTTTATAAAAAGCTTTTATCACAAATCTTCCATGCCTGAAACAGAAGCTGACGTAGACTAACATGAGTTGTTGAGTTTTTAATTACCACTCAATCCGCTAAGAACTGTGGCTGCTCTAAAAATAACGATCCCTATATATAAAATAGAATAGAATTTTGATCTCCTCTCCCACACACAAAAAAAGAAAACATTCTTCAAATGACTGGCCAAATCTTGCCAGGACAGTTCCATATGACACGGTGGTCTCAATTTATTTTCTCTACTAAGCTTGTATCATGACAATGACTGGCAGGACAGGAAAGTGGCAGCAGCCTATGCCTGAAGTGGCATCAACAAAGGGACAAAGCCAATTACAATCAAGTGAAGCCAAAATCCACCTGACTTCACGCACTGGCTGCCTAGCAGGAAGTCTGTGCCCCACTTTTTTCCAAAAGAATAAAAGTCATGTGTGGGACTTACCACGCTGAGCCCCCTCCTGCTGTGAGACCATGGTTTGGCTGCTAAAAAACTCTTTGACATAAGGAAGGTATCACAGGGGCAGGAAAAGCAGTTCCATGTTTTTTCCAGTAGCAACAGGGTCAAGCTGCTCAAAGTTTCCTTTTCTCTTTTTCACTGTTATATTCAGAGCAAGTTGAAGAGTCGAATCATGAGAAACAAACGCTAAACACTAGGAGTAACAACAGACCCTGCTCAGACTCCTTATAGTAAGTGCTCTGCCCTTCTTAGCTGCTTTTTGTTAACTCTACTACACTACCACTATGCAGTATTTCGTTTTCACATGCTTAATCCTCTGTCTGCATTGAATCTGTTTGACATATAATTCATGTTTATACTCTACAAAATTATATTATAGGTGTGTTTTTCTAGCTGCGATTGAGAGGATGATCCATTGCAAAGTGCCAATGTGCAAAATGTGGTGTACTCGTCTGTAAAGCAGAGTATTTGGAAGTCATGCCTGCTGTAGTAATTGCTAATTCTGCCAGGTGAATGCAAGCATGGGGCAGAAGAGGTTACAGAAATGGCTAAATAACACAGCCAGCAGAGTAAAGAAATTTGAAAAAAAAGTCCAAGGAAGAACTGTTGAATTCAGCTTTCTTGGAAAATGATGCCCACAGCAGCAGCAGCATATTCCAATTACATCCTGAGAACAGAAAGGCAAGAAAGGAGGTAACGAAAGCTTTAATTTCAGGTCCTAAAATTCATCAGTCTTTTTTGCCTTTAGCAAAAATGTCACCGTAGTTCAAATTCAGAGTTTAACACTATGAATGGCTGGTAGTTGGAGCCCCAAGAGTGAACTCAAGCCTGTACCTAATAGTACCTAAACTATTGATGCTGTCATGTCTAAACAAATCAAGAAAATACCTAATTTTTATGGTACTTGTGAAAGAAAGACAATCCACAACTTGAAAAATCATTTTGTCCTCATGATTAGAGTCTTTCCTGATTTCTACAGAACACGAACCTTCTCTAAAAGAAGACAACTTCAAAAAAAAAAAAAGAAAAAGAAAGCAACAAGATATTTGGAAACAGATTCATTACTCAAGTCACTTTTCAGGGACGACTCTAGCTACTTTTGCCAAATTACCCAAATTTGCCCAGCATTTATTAGAGTGGAAAAGAATAGATCAGCATTAATCTATTGGCTGATAACAGCTATTTAAATTAATGTTGCCTTCCCATAAAACAGCGTGTTTGGGTGAGAAGCAAAACTGACTGATTTTGCATATATAGGACCTGAACAAATTCGGTACTAAGAGAAGGCATTTATTAAGAACTAGGTGAATGGGATACGAGGAAGGGAAGAGTACGATTTGGAGCACAAGAAAGTTTCTCTGGCACAGGTATTGTATCTGCTCTGTGCAGAGCTCATTGCAAAAACGGGATTTAAGCTAGTGTTCTCCAAATCAGAGAAATAATATGCAAAGACTTTAAAATCATTCCCCTACATTCCATCTCTAACTACTGGTCAACAAGATACTCAAAAATGTATTTCTCTTATGTTCTCTCTCAGTAAAGCTGCTTGCTTGTACAAATTAATGAAGCCAGAGATAATGAATCTGAAATTTAATTGTTAGGGTATCCAGTTGGGATACGACACAGATTCAAATTCCTGATAGAGCACGCAAATATTTTTTCCCAAAACTAAAATATATAGCCCATATAATAAACTAAGGTTATCTAACCAAAGGATTTAGAAAAATAAGACAAAATAAAATTATGATTTTTTAGGGAAACTTATGCAAACTAGCAGGTGGTTCTACATTTTAGCATGTAATATTAGTTCTGGAGATTTTGTACAAAACTTGAAGATTAACATTATAACAAAACTATATATATATAGACCAACGTATTAATCACATTAACAGTACATATTGAAGAATCTCAGCTATTGACAGCCACAAAGAAACTAAAGTTGTCCTCTCGCATTTTCTTCCCATGTCAGTAGTAAAGCAACTCAGTGAATTTAAGTATTCACAATTTTTTTCTTTACAGTTAGTGAAATGAAAATCTTGTGAGTTGATTGTAAGTCTTCTAGCGCAACAAGCAGGAATCAGGATGACTACACTTTACCTGTATGATGACAAACTTTCTAACACCACATTAATTTAGCAATGACCTGCATTAAGCTATCTTAACAATAAGGCAGTTTACATCCATCTCCATTAAACTGAAAAGCAATACTTCACAGAATTAAACTGTATTCCTCCAAATAGCATCTTACTTGAACAAGTAATGTTTTGCAGTTGCCTTTATCTATCTCAAAGGCAAATTTCACGAATATCTGAACAGTTGTATAGTACAGTACTGCAGACTTTTTAGTGTCATCTGCTTTTAATGTCCAACACTATCCCAGTTCTGTTTTCACATAGCCTTCTTAAATTTTAGCCATTTGCAAAGAAAATGTCCATACTGAATATCTGATAATTCCAGTCAAAAATAGTTGAGTCAAGTCAAAGAGACTAAAAAAAAATACCTTTTTCTTGTGTTAAAATTTTACAGGGTCCTTTTCTCTGAACAGCTTTACTTATTAAACTCATGCTTTGAAAAGGGACATGGAACTTCTACTCAGCACTTGTTAAGCCCCACCTGGAATATTTGTGTCCAGTTTTGGTTCCCCAAATTCAAGAGAGATATTGAAAAATATAAAGAGTCCAGCAAAGGTCCATCAAGATGATTTAAGGGCTAGATAACTTGACACATGAAGGGAGGTTGAAAGAAATTGCTTTATTCAGCCTAGAGAAGAGAGGGCTTGCGGGGGAGGCAGGGGGATCTAATCTCAGTCTTCCAATACTTAAAAAGCAGATGCTTTTTGAGATGCAGATGCAGGTACTCTCTTCAAAAGGATGCATGGTGAGAGGACAGGAGGCAACGGGCAAAAGGTGATTCAGGGGAAATTCCTTCTGGATATAAGAAAAGGTTTTTCACCGTGAGAACAGTTACACACTGGGATAGTTGGCCCAGAGAGTGACAGAATCTCCCTCCCTGAGAGGGACTTGGCTTGACACGGCCCTGGACAGCCTAATCTAAGGCTGTGCTTTCAGCAAAGGTTGAACTGGATGGTCTCCTGGGGTCCCTTCCAAGCTAGGTTTTTCTATAATTCTAGTCTATTTCGAAGATTTAACTCTTTCAAAGTGAACTGAGTGTACTTGGTTTCTATCCCATGAAAATTTCTTCAAATTTGACACAGGTAGAAGAAAGAAGGCACGCCAGCTGCTTCAATTTCAGCATCTAGCTTCCCTAACAT
Organism: Apteryx mantelli; assembly: GCF_036417845.1. Lineage (NCBI taxonomy): Eukaryota > Metazoa > Chordata > Aves > Apterygiformes > Apterygidae > Apteryx > Apteryx mantelli. The sequence goes on from NC_089986.1 coordinate 19,115,721, forward strand.
TTCATTTGCATTATGGCCTGTAATAGGTGGCATTTAGGAAGACTTCTCTGCAATCATAATTTTCGGCTGTTAACAGTCATGCATGTGACATATGTGAACTGAAAGCAGAG